>NC_080164.1:80239000-80901899 GCF_950295315.1 Erinaceus europaeus | reverse complement strand
AAGACTGAGAGGGAGAGAGAAAGATAAAGACACCTGCAGACCTGCTTCATCGCTCAAACGGGGATTCTTACACTGGTCCATGCACTTTGTGCCATGTGCACTTAACCCAGTGTGCAACTAACCACCCAGCCCCTCCCCTCCCTTCTCAATTTCTGTCTCTATCCAATAATTATAAATAAGGTCTATAACTAATAAAAAGAATAATCTTTTTAAAAAGTCACAAAACAAAACCCAAATTAAAACTAAAGAATGAGAGTCAGATAGTGATTCATCCAGTGAAACTCACACATTACCAAGAGTGAGGACCCAAGTTCAAGTCTCCTGACTCACTGAGAGAACTTTACAAGTAGTGCTACAGGTGTCTCCCACCCTACCCCCTATCCCACCCTCTCTATTTCTCTCTGTCTCCATCATAAAAAAAAAGAGAAAGGCCACCAAGAGTGGTGGAGTCATTGTGCAAGCATGGATTCCCAGCAATAATCCTGGTGGCAATAAATAAATAAACAAACATACACAGATCATTACATAGTCATCTCAGAAAGGCTTTTTTCTGCCCATCCAGAATACTTTCTTTTTCTTTGCCATCAGGGTTATCACTAGGCTTTGTACAATGATTCCACCATTCCTGATGGTCACGTTTTCCCATTTTTTCTTGTCCTTTTCCTTCCTTTTGTTCCCTTTCCTCTCCTTCCCTTTTCTTTTCTTTTCTTTTTTCTTCTCTCTTTTTGACAGAGAAAAAAAGTAGAAGAGGGAGTGATAACCTCTACAACTACACCACTGTTCTTGACCAAACTGGGTCAATGCTGTTGTGCAAGACTTTTGAGGCAGAACCATGTTACTTTGGACTAAACTGGGCCCCTGACTGTATCTAGAGAGGGGGTCTTTCTGATAATGATTTGTTTATATGAGAAAGAGACATGAGAAGTCAGCATATGGCAGATACTGGAGACAGAACCAGGGCCCTAATGCATGCAAGTTTTGAGCTGTAACTTACTGAACTATTTCCCAAGTCTATTAAAATGAAGAAAAATCCTTAAGGTGTAATTAGAGGGGAGTGAGGTCTTCAAAACTTGAACGTTAACTACAGACTTCAAGTGTAAGTTTACCAGTAATAACAAATGTACCATCTGTTGTGAAATACTGAAAATGGGACTTGAGAGAACCCCACCTAAAATGAAAATCAACACTTTCTAAGCAACCTAGGAGGTAAAGCAGTGGTAAAGTATTGGACCTTTAAGTCTAAGGTCCTGAACTTGATCCCTGTCATTGCCTAAGTTATGCTCTGGAGACCTCTCTCTCTCTTTCTCTCTCTGTCTGTCACTAAGTAATAAATAAATCCTTAAAGAGACAGACTGAGAGTATGGATCAACCAGCCAATATCCAAGTCCAGCAGAGAAGCAACTACAGAAGCCATAACTATTTCCTTCTGTACTCCAAAAAGAACTTTGGTCCATACTCCCAGAGAGGGTATATGTTAGGGGAGGGTGACCAGAAAATTCTGAACCCCAATTCCAACAGGACCTGGAATATCCGGCACCAGGAATTTTAGTTTTCTTTTTTCTTTTTTTAATTTTAATTTTTTATATTTATTTTCCCTTTTGTTGCCTTTGTTTTTCATTGTTGTTGTAGTTACTATTGTTGTTGTTATTAATGTCATCCTTGTTAGATAGGACAGAGAGAAATGGAGAGAGGAGGGCAAGAGAGGGGGAGAGAAAGATAGACACCTGCAGACCTGCTTCACCGCCTGTGAAGTGAACCCCCTGCACGTGGGGAGCCAGGGGCTTGAACCAGAATTTTAGTTTTCATACTATCACTGAAATGGAAGAGAATCTGGAAAATATCAGAGGAAGTTAGGCACTGTTTTGCTTATCTGAGAGGGAAGAGGAAAAAGGAAGGACACTTGGAAGTAGTAACAGTGCCCTTGAGAACAAAAGGAGGCCTAACATAGTATGATTTTTATCTTTATTTTATTTTAGATGAAGACAGAAAGGCAAGGGAGGAGGGGCAACAGGTGAGAAGCCACTGCACCAAAACTTCCTTCAGTGTGTGGGGACTGGCTCAAACAGACCGTGCACATGGCAAAACAGCATATTATCCAGGTGAGGCGGTTTGCCTAAAAGCTGTACTAAGTATTAAGCAATATAATGCCATAAAGAACTAGATGGCTGCTGCTTTCTGGAGGGAACACAAATGGCCTCCTCTAAATGTGATGATTCCCAGGCCTTTGCTGGCAGGGCTGGCAGCCATTTTGAGCCCCACCACTGCAGCCCAGCCTGGTAAGTCAACACTGTGAAGTTTACCCAGTTCCATGTAGGATACACCTACTCAGCCCTTTCTGACTTCCTCACATTCCTCCACCCCACCGACAAGGGAACACTTCAGACTGGAAGAAGAGCTAACTTTGCCACAGCAGTTGATGTAAACAATGTCACCTGTTCTCACATGACCTTCCTGGGGTAGTTCCTTCTCAGGACTCAGAAGGCCTGCAAACTCTTTAGGGGCTGATCTGTAGCAGGCATTTAAAAAAAAAAAAAAAAAACAGCTCCAGAGTTTTGAAAGCAGGAACTTCCAGAGGCGATCAAGCAATGGCCAAAACCATTTTATCTCTGCAAGATGGCCAACAGTAGAATAGCTAGATCAAATGTTATGATTATTTTTTCTTTCTCGGTTTTCCTTTTTTAAAAAATTTACTTATCTATTAATAAGAAAGAGGAAGTGAGGATCTAGCACATATGATGCTAGAGATCCAACTCAGAAACTCATGCTTAAGAGTTCAACACTTTATTCACTGCATCTCCTTTTGACCCAATCTGATTCCTTCCTTTCTTCCTACCTTCCTTCTGACAGAAGAGACAGAGAGAGAGAGAGAGAGAGAGAGAGAAAGAATCAGACACAGACCATAGCATCAAAATTTCCTTCAATGCAGTGGGACCAGGCTTGAACTTGGACCACACAAGTGGCAAAGCAGAACACTATCCAAGTGAGCAATTTGGACCGCTCTGCTCACTTATTTCTGAGACATACTGTCACCAAACAGTTCTGGAAGAGAGACGGATGGTTTTTACACTTGGATTGGCAGCAACTCCTACTTTCATCCTACCTCCTTCCAAGAGCAGCCCCTTCTTCTTGTACCCTTTTCTTCCTGCAGTTTCCTCAGATCTCTCATCTCCTCTGTGATGACTCCTCCCCTAAGCCCTCCAATGAATCCTCCACTCCTCTTTTACTACCTCCTCACTGCCTGGGCTTCAACTACCACCTGTGATCCACTCTCTACACTAACCTCTAGCCACACAGAGTTCCATCCCCTGCAAAGCCCCTGGCCACCTCAACCCCTGCAGATATGCTTGTGGTTTTCCTAAGAAACTCCTCTGATATCTCTGTACATACTCCCCCCTTATCCACCCAACACTGAACTCCAAATACATCACCTTTGGCTGTCTCTCATGTACTCTCACCCTGCCTGCTTCTTCTTGCCATCCCCACCCTCCAATCACAACACTGTAGCCCTAATGCTCGTCCAGACATCTAAGAGACCTAAGAGTTCAGCTTTCTGATTCCATCCTCCCTCTTGGGACACAGAATCTCATGGGCACTGCTTAGTTGCCCAGCTTCCTGAAACACTGGCTTAGATAACTGTCATCTTCAGCAAACCCCTGGAGTATAAAGTCTTCATCTAACTTTTTCAGTCCCAAGACTCCATCCTTTGGAGCCCTGGTTCCCAGAGCACTTTTCCCATGCTCCGGAGATCTCAGTAGGCTGAATTATCTGACATTTCTCATCTCTAAGGAATTAGGAGCTTCCTTTAGAGGCAAAGCTAATGCTTAATCATCTTATGTGTGGAACAGTGGATAAAGCAGTGAACTCTAAAGCATGAGGTCCAGAGTTTGATTCCTGGTATCGCATATGCCAGAGTGACACTCTAGCTCTCTCTTCTTTCTTTCTCTCTCCCTCTCTCATAAATAAGTATTTTTTTAAAAGCATTTGGGCTAGCCGGAGAGCTGAGCTGTGAGGGTGTATACTTTGCTAGACACTCAGTCAAGATTTGAAAATAACATCCAGTGCACCAGAGGAAGCTTCCTTCTCTTCCTCTGCCTTGCTGTCTTTGCTTTTTCTTTTTATCTGAAAAACATCTGCTTGTAGCAGTGAAGCCCTGGGAATAACAATAAAAGTACCAATTTTGGGGAGTCGGACGGTAGTGCAGTGGTTAAGCACAGGTGGTGCAAAGCCCAGCTCCTTATCTGCAGGGGGTTCGCTTCACAGGTGGTGAAGCATGTCTACAGCTGTCTATCTTTCCCAATCTCTGTCTTCCCCTCCTCTCTCCATTTCTCTCTGTCCTATCCAACAACGACAATATCATCAACAACAACAATAACTACAACAACAATTAAAAAATTAACAAGGGGAACAAAAGGGAAAATAAATAACATTTTTTTAAATTTAAAAAGTACCAATTTTTACAAGTATTTACTGTAAACCATCAGTCCCTCAATTAACAAAAAAAAAAAAAAAAAGAAAGAAAGAAAGAAAGAGAAGAGGAAAGAAAGAAATCTGATAGGTTAGTATATCACCTAATAGAGTGTACAAGTTATGAAGTCCTCAGTTCAATCTCTTGGTCCACACTGCAGGGGGGAAGCTTCCAGATGGGTGGAGAATGCTCTCTCTCTCTCTCTCTCTCTTTTTCTCTCTCTATCTTATCTCTACCCACAAACCCTTTATTTTTGTCTTTATCAGAAAGGGGAAAAATGTTCACTGGAAACGAGAACCCAGGTGGCATAAAATAAAAATAATTAAAAGTCGCTTCTCCAGTAGGGAAAGAGGTCTATGTAGCATGTTCTAGTGTTTCCCTGGGTCCCTGAGCATGTAGAGAGGCTTTACAGGATAAGAGTCCTGCACTCTCAGGGCCTTAACTGCTGTTACAGGTGGGGCCTGGCCAGCAAGCTGCTGCGTGGCAATAAGTAAGCTCAGCACCTTAAATCCAGTAAGACCTCCTTAGCTTCTGTGCCAGTTGTTAAAGGGGTCCCCCAAAGGGCCAAGCGGGTAGCAGATGCGATCTGGGCAACTCTGTGTGTATCTGTGGCTCAGGGGACCACGCCAAGGGAAAAATCTGGGAACCTAAAAGCTTACACCACCGCCACCCCATCCCCAGACACTCCCGGTTCACAGAAAAGGGGTTCTGGCCTCCGCTTCTCCCCTGCTGCCCTGGGCAGGTATTGCTGTCCGAGGCCCTGCCTGCTGCAGAGGGTCCAGAGCACAAGTACGGACCCAGAGCACAGGTGCTGCCCGTCTCCCTCCCGCGCGTCTCTGGGGCGGCCTACCTGCGTATAGAGCTCGGCCACCGCCATGGGCAGGGGAGGCTCTGCGCGCTGGGCGAGCCACCTGTGGCTCTGAGGCCTGGGCTGCTCCCCATGCGGGCGGGGTGCGGTGGGCGGGTCATCTACTCTCGGCTAGTTGCAGTTGGCCTGAAGCCAGAGAAAAAAAGCAAGGTGCCGATTGGTGCTTTACCTGGCTCCAGCAGAGAACCAGACAAAGGAGGGGTGTTGGGTAGTGGGGGCGGAGCGGAGGGGGTAGAGGACCCGACGGTGGGGGGCGGTGGCTGGTAAAAAGCTGCAAGACCAGGTACTGGTGGAGACTAGATTCTGGACTCGCTCTCTGGAGGCAAGAAACAGGTCGTTTATTTATTTTTATTGTTTATTTTTGGCCTACCTGGTCCAAGTTTTAGTTCCTTTAAGTCACACTTGTTTGCTAGAAAGAGCAGAGGATATAACTATTTCGGTACAAAATCCAAGAGACTGAAACCATTAGATCGAGCTGTAGAAATAACTCACTTGGATAGTGCCCTGCTTTGCCTTGTGCCTGACCCCTCCTCACCTTATTGAAGGAAATTTCATGATCTCTTGCTACCTGTTTTACACACACTCTCTGCCTATTTCTATTTATTATTATTTTCTTTATTCATGTACTTTGGATAGAGTTGGAGAGAAATAGAAAGAAAAGAGAGAAAGACAGTAGAGACACCTGCAGCACAGCTTCACCATTTGTGACGCTTTCCCCCAGCAGATGGGGACTGGGGCTTGGTCCTGGCCTTGAACACTGTCCACCACACCCCCCTCCTTATGCACTCAACCAGGTGCGCCACCACCTGCCCCCCTCTGCCTTTTTTGTCCGCCCCCTCTGCCTTTTTGTCTCTAATAAGAACTTGAATCATCAGTCAGGTGGCCACATCAAAATAAAATATACAAATGTGAAACTTCCTTTATATGAGACAAAAACAATTTAGAAAGCATGATAGGAAGTAAAATAATTAGGATTATGAAGAGGTGAAAGACAACTGTATGGTTTTACTCATACATACACTCCAGAGAATTGAAGCACATTAATTCACAAAAATGTACACAGATGCAAACAACAACAAAACCTCCAAAAAAAAACAAAAAAAAAACCTGAAGAAGTAGCCAAACTGTCTCTAAGACTTTGAAAACCATGTTGGTTATTGTTGAGGATCAAGTGTGGAGGGAGCACAGAATTTTGTTGGTGGGTGCAAGTCTAATTTCAAGATCTTGTAAACCACTATTATCAATAAAATTTTTAAAGAAAATAAGATAATCACAATGTCAACAAAAATATAATGCCCAGGGCTTACACTAACAACAAGACTACTGGGGAACAGGAAGGTAGTTCAACATGTTAGGGAATACAGTTTGCATGCCCGAGGATCTAGGCTAGAGTCCCATGCAGTGGTCTGAACTTCTTCCCTCTCTCTTTTTCTCCCTTCCATAAAAAAGTGTACACATGATTAATTCTCTCTTCAAAGGCATAGAAGGAAGCCTGAATAAATGGGCAGATGTACCAGTTTCATGAGTTGGGGGAGGGATTTAATGTTGTATGGGTGTAAGTTCTACCAAAAGCAATGTGTCAGTATAACTGGAATAAATCAGCTAGCAGGGGACTGGGTTGTAACACAGTGGGCTAAGCATACATGATACGAAGCCCAAGGATCTGAGCAGGAATCCTAGTTCAAGCCCTGGCTCCCCACCTGTGGCGGGGGGGGGGGGTTCACTTCAAAAGTGGTGAAGCAAGTCTGCAGGTGTCTATCGTTTTTTATTTTTTAATTTTTTATTTAAGAAAGGATCAATGAACAAAACCATAACGTAGGAGGGGTACAACTCCACACAATTCCCACCACCCAATCACCATAACCCACCCACTCCCCTGATAGCTTTCCCATTCTCTAACCCTCTGGGAGCATGGACCCAGGGTCATTGAGGGTTGCAGAAGGTAGAAGGTCTGGCTTCTGTAATTGCTTCCCCGCTGAAAATGGGCGTTGACTGGTCGGTCCATACTCCCAGTCTGCCTCTCTCTTTCCCAGTAGGGTGTGTCTCTGGGGAAGCTGAGCTCCAGGACACATTGGTGGGGTCTTCAATCCAGGGAAGCCTGGCCAGCATCCTGGTGGCATCTGGAACCTGGTGATTGAAAAGAGAGTTAACATATGAAGCCAAACAATTTGTTGAGCAATCATGGATCCCAAGCTTGGAATAGTGGAGAGGAAGTGTTAGGGAGGTACTCACTGCAAACTCTAGTGTAATCCTGCTTTCAGGTATATATTTTGCAGTAGTTTATGGATACGTGTGCACATAAGCTCTCTCTCATAGAAACTGGTGTATATCTAGGTTATGGGACTTTGTTAGAAAGTGAACCACCTGAGATGAAATTAGAGTGTACTATTAAAGGAAAGGTCTCACCCAAGTAATGAAGCTGAAGGGTTATCATTCCACACGTGAAGTCTTTGGACACAGTCTGAGGTAAAGCATGTTGAGGTGGCAATCGTTGCGTTGGTTAGGTTGTGATCGGTGGATGCAATATTATTTGGTATGGATTGGGAGATGCATACAGGAAAGTGGGCCCTATCCAAGGGTTCCAGGACTGGGGGAAGTAGAGGCTCTATAGTGGAGATGTGAGGTTCCTGCTGTCTTAGGGTTCCAAAAGACAATCGATAGTTAATGTTATCATCACATTATTTGGTAATTGGGTTAACTTTGAAAAGTCCTTTTGTTAGGGTTTGCTGTACAGTATCCAGTATCTTGTATATAGCTATACTATTGGATGCTTCTAATCTACTTGGTCTAGGCTTTTGAGAGAGTCCGCATATTAAATACACAGCCTATATATTAAAAAGATTCAGTTTGTGTTTTGAGAAACTTTGAGACATACAACTGATTTCCCCCCTCATATTAATTAACTACTGATTTATATGTCTACATTTTGCTAGGAGTGTACATAAACACCATTCCCACCACCAAAAGACTGTGACCCATCCCTCCCACCCACTCCCACTCCCCACTGGCCCATGAAGCTGCATGTCTACCCCTCACCACAAGGTTTTTACTTTGGTGCCCTACTTACAATTTGATCAGGTCCTGCTTTTAGTTTCCCTTTCAGATCTTCTTACTCAACTTCTATTGATGAGTGGGATCATCCCATATTCATCTTTATCTTTCTGACTTAGTTCACTTAACATAATTCCTTCTAGCTCTGTCCAAGATGGGTCAGAGAAGGTGGGTTCATTGTTCTTGATAGCTGCATAGTATTCCATTGTGTATATATACCAGAGCTTTCTCAGCCACTCATCTGTTGTTGGGCACCTGGGTTGCTTCCAGGTTTTAGCTATTATGAATTGTGCTGCTATGAACATAGGAGTACACACCTCTTTTTGGTTGGGTGTTATGGAGTCCTTGGGGTATAACTCTAGGAGAGGAATTACTGGATCATATGGAAGGTCCATGTCTAGCCTTCTGAGAGTTTTCCAGACTGCTCTCCGCAGAGGCTGTACCAATTTACATTCCCACCAGCAATGTAAAAGGGTTCCTCTGTCCCCACATCCTCTCCAGCATTTGTTGCTGCTGTCCTTTTTTGATGTATGCCATTCTTACAGGAGTGAGGTGGTATCTTAGTGTTGTCTTAATTTGCATTTCTCTGACAATAAGTGACCTAGAGCAGTTTTTCATATGTTTGTTAGCCTTTTGGATCTCCTCTGAGGTGAAGGTTTTGTTCATATCCTCTGCCCATTTTTGCATGGGGTCATTTGCTTTTTTGGTGCTAAGTTTGCTGAGCTCTTTATATATTTTGGTGATTAGTTTCTTGTCTGATGTATGGCATGTGAAGATCTTCTCCCATTCTGTGAGGGGTCTCTCTGTTTGTTTAATAGTTTCTTTGGATGTGCAGAAGCTTTTCAATTTGATGTAGTCCCATTGGTTTGTTTCTGCTTTAGTCTTCCTTGCAATTGGGTTTGATTCATCAAAGATGTCCTTGAGGTGTAGGTGGGAAAGTGTTTGACCAATGTTTTCCTCTAAGTATTTGATTGTTTGTGGTCTGACATCTAGGTCTTTGATCCATTTGGAGTTGCTTTTTGTTTCTGGTGAGATAAAGTGGTTCAATTTCATTCTTCTGCATATTACAGCCCAGTTTTCCCAGCACCATTTATTGAAGAGAGCCTCCTTTTTCCATTTAATCCTTTGGGCCCCCTTATCAAAGATTAGATGCCCATAGGTGTTGGGATTTATTTCTGGGCTTTCAATTCTGTTCCACTGGTCTGTGTGCCTATTTTTGTTCCAGTACCATGCTGTTTTGATGATGATGGCTTTATAATATAGTTTAAGGTCTGGGAGTGTGAGGCCTCCATTTCTGTTTCTTTTCCTCAAGATGGTTTTGGTAATTCTAGGTGTTTTCAGGTTCCAGATAAATGATTGTAGTGTTTGTTCTATTCTCTTAAAGAAGCTTGGTGGAACTTTGATTGGCATCACGTTAAATTTGTATATGGCTCTGGGGAGAATATTCATTTTGATGGTATTTATTCTTCCAATCCATGAGCATGGGATATCTTTCCATTTCTTGGTATCAGTTTCTATTTCCTCGAGTAGCGACTCATAGTTTTCAGCATACAAGTCTTTCACTTCTTTGGTCAACTTTATTCCTAGGTATTTGATTGATTTTGCTGAAACAGTAAATGCGAGTGATTTCTGGATGTCTTTTTCTTCAGATTTAGTGTTTGCATAAAGAAATGCCACTGATTTTTGTACATTGATTTTGTAGCCTGATACCTTGCTATATTGCCTAATAACTTCCAGTAATTTTTTGCTGGATTCTTTAGGTCTTTCTATCATATCATCTGCAAATAGTGAGAGCTTGACTTCTTCCCTTCCAATCTGTATTCCTTTGATTTCTTTCTCTTGCCTCATTGCTATGGCAAGAACTTACAATACTATGTTGAAGAGTAACGGTGACAGTGGACAGCCCTGTTTAGTCGCCGATCTAAGGGGGAATGCTTTCAGCTTCTGTCCGTTGAGTATGATGTTGGCTGTAGGTTTGCTATATATAGACTCCACTATCTTGAGGAATTTCCCATCTATTCCCATTTTTTGTAGAGTTTTGAGCATGAATGGGTGTTGGATTTTGTCAAAGGCTTTCTCTGCATGTATTGAGATAATCATGTGTTTTTGGCTTTGCTTTTATTGATGTGGTGAATGACATTGATTGACTTACGGATGTTGAAACAGCCTTGCATTCCTGGGATGAATCCCACTTGGTCGTGATGAACAATCTTTTTGATATGTTGCTGTATCCGGTTGGCCAAGATCTTGTTTAATATTTTGGCATCTATGTTCATCAGAGATATTGGTCTGTAGTTTTCCTTTTATGTTCTGTCCCTATCAGCATTTGGTATCAGGTTGATGTTGGCTTCATAGAAGGTGGAAGGGAGTATTCCTGTTTCTTCAATCTTAAGGAATAGCTTAAGAAGTATGGGTATTAACTGTTTCCTGAAAGTTTTGTAGAATTCGTTTGTGAAGCCATCTGGTCCAGGACTTTTGTTGTTGGGGAGATTCTTAATAATGGTTTCAATTTCTTTGTCTGTGATTGGTGCATTTAGATTTTGTAGTTCTTCTTGGTTCAGTTTTGGAAGGGCATATGTTTCTAGGAATTGTTCCATTTCTTCCAGATTCTCTAGCTTGGTGGCATATAGTTATTTATAGAAGTTTCGCAGGATTCTCTGGATTTCTGTGGTGTATGTTGTGATATCTCCTACATCGTTTTCAATTCTATTAATTTGAGTCTTATCTCTTTTTTGTTTGGTGAGTCTGGCTAGGGGTTTGTTAATCTTTCAAAGAACCAACATTTGGATTCATAGATCTTTGGTGTGGTTCTTTTATTTTTGATGTTGTTTATTTCTGCTCTGACTTTAGTGATTTCTGTCCTTCTGGTTGCTTTAGGGTTCCTTTGTTCCTCTTCCTCTAAGTGCTTGAGGTGTGCAGTAAGGTTGTTCATTTCAGCTCCTTCTTGGTGTTTAATATGTGATTGTATGGCTATAAGTTTCCCTCTCAGTACTGCTTTAGCTGTGTTGCAAATATTTTGATAGGTTGTGTCTTCATTTTCATTAGTTTCCAGGAACATTTGAATTTCCTGCTTGAGTGACTCTCTGACCCAATGGTTCTTAAGGAGCATGTTGTTTAGTTTCCAAATTCTGTGACTTTTAATAATTGTCTGTTTGTTGTTAAATGTTATTTTTACTCCACTGTGGTCTGAGAAGATACTTGGGATGATTTCAATGCTCTTGAATTTATTGATGCTGTCTTTGTGGCCTAACATGTGGTCTATCCTTGAGTATGTGTTATGTGGATTTGAAAAGGTGTATTCCAGTTTTTGGGGGTGAAGGACTCTGAAAATGTCCAAGAGGTCTAGTCTGTCGATCTCTTCATTCAATTCTCTTGTATCTTTATTTGTTTTCTGCTTTGTTGATCTGTCTAAGTGTGAGAGTGGGGTATTGAAGTCTCCCACTATTATTCTATTACTATTGATGTATTTTTTAAATTCTTTCAGTAGGTGCTTAATGTATTTAGATGGTCCCTAGTTGGGTGCATAGATGTTAATAATTGTTAAGTCTTCTTGGCTGATTGATCCTCTAATCATTATGTAATGTCCTTGCCTATCTTTTATTACTTTATTTAATTTAAAATCTATCGTGTCTGAGATGAGAATGGCTGTTCCTGTCCTTTTTTGTGGTCCTTTAGCCTGTATGATAGTTTTCCATCCGTTCACTTTAAGTCTGTGTTTATCTTGTTGTGACAGATGGGATTCTTTCAAGCAGCATATGGTTGGGTTATGTTTTCTGATCCATCCCCCCACCCTGTGCCTTTTGATGGGTGAGTTTAAGCCATTGACATTTATTGATATTATGGATTTAATGTATTGTAGTGGCATTGTTAAAAAAAATTTGTTTGCTCTGATATATTGCAAGTATTATAGTGATGTTCTTGTTTATAAGAGGTCTTTTAGAACCTCTTTCAGGGCCGGCTTGGTGATGGTTGCCTCCTTTAACTGTTATTTATCTAAGAAGGTTTTGATCCCTCCATCTAGTTTGAATGAAAGTCTAGCAGGATATATTATACTTGGTTGAAACCCTTTTTCATTCAGGGCTCGATAGATATCTTGCCACTCCCTTCTGGCTTTTAGAGTTTGAGTGGAGAAGTCTGCAGGTAATGTTATGGGTTTTCCCTTGTATGTAACTTTTTGTTTCTCTCTTGTAGCCTTTAGGATCCTTTCTTTATCCTTACTTCTTCTCATTGTGACTATGATGTGTCTTGGTGTCTTCAGGCCTGGGTTGATTCTGTTTGGTACTCTCTGGGCCTCTTGAATCTTGATGTCCTTTCTGTTATTCAGGTCTGGGAAGTCTTCTTCTATTATTTCCTCTAGAATGTTTGCTTCCCCTTCCTCTCTTTCTTCCTCTGGCAGGCCAATTATACGAATGTTACTTCTTTTGAGATCATCCCATATGTCTCTGTTGTTGTTTTCAGTGTCTCTCAATCTCTTTTTAAGCTCTTTTACCTCTTTCTTCGTTTTCTCTAACTCATCCTCTGTCTGACTAATTCTGTTTTCTGCGTCTGTTAGTATGCTTTCCCTTGCCTCAGCTTCTTTCTTCATTACAGCTATTTCAGCTTTCAGTTCTCTAATTGCCTCAAGATAATCAGTATTTTCCTTGGGGGTCTCAACTGTTGTTTCCCTAATACTGCCATTCCTTTCCTCCAATGTTGTTTTCATTTCTGTGATTAATAAGTTTATTATTGCTTGCATACTTTTCTTATCTATGGTTACTTCTGGCTGATTTGTAGTTTCTTCTGGGCTCTTGGCTTCATTCATTGGAGTAGCAGTTTTATTTGTTTTTGATCTACCCATTTTTTTAAATTTATGTATTTCTTTTTTTTATGCTCTGTTGTTCCTCAGTTGTTGTGTCTTGAGTACAAGTAACCCTGTACTAAATACCTTTATGACAATTTCACTCACCAACCTTTGGAATTACAGTAGCAACTGAAGAAAGTATTGAAGTAGTTTAATCGTTACCAGTTATCCAAACAATTTCTCCAGTCCGTGAAAAAATAGTAACCAAATCCCAGTGAAGAAAGAGAAAGAAAGAAAGGATAGCAAGAATAGACAGTTATGCAAATCTACTATCCACTGTATATTCTAGGGGTAACAAGAGGGGAAAGGGAACTAGAGCAGAGATACACACATAGAGAGTCTACTATGAGTCAGATTTCTTCCCCAAAATAATTCACAAATTCAGAAAGGCAAAGAAAGAAGAAGTGTATGACAAGATTAAAAAAAAAAAGAGAGAGAG
This sequence comes from Erinaceus europaeus, assembly GCF_950295315.1. Lineage (NCBI taxonomy): Eukaryota > Metazoa > Chordata > Mammalia > Eulipotyphla > Erinaceidae > Erinaceus > Erinaceus europaeus. The sequence continues at coordinate 80,888,236 of NC_080164.1, read as the reverse complement.
ACAAGAGAGAGAAAAGGGAGAAGATAAGAAAAAGAGCTGTAATTAAAGAGCAGTAAAAGGAAATTCCCAAATATGTATCAGTGAATTCAAAATAGCACCCTGTTAGGTGGTGTGGGGGATCCTGCTAGGAGCTGATCCCCAGGGACTGCTTATGGGGGGGGCGGGAAGGAGGTATGCTTGAAAATTAAAAGGAAGAAAAAAAATTTCCCCCCCTTTTTTCCCTACTCTAATTCTTAACCCAAATTAAGTTATAGTCACCTCCTTGGTGTCACCGCTAGGACCCCTTATTGGCTGGCCTGCTAAAGGCAGAAAATCCTACCATTTCCAGGAGATGTGGTCGGAGCTCAGCCACTAGCAGCTTCTCAGTCTGCCATCTTCCGGGAAACCCCCCCCTCCAGACTTTTTTAAAGGATTTCTCAAAAATGAAAACTTGCTCCAAGTCCTTTTGATCCAATGAGAGCTGTACTCAAGAAGTCCTTGGATCTGCCCTCAAGGTCGCGGTGGTCCCCGGAGACTCCTAAGAGGAAGCCCCCGAGCTACAGTGCTCCCTCCCGGTCCTCTGCCGGCCGCCCAGCAGCACCTGCAGGTGTCTATCTTTATCGCTCCCTCTCTATCTTCCCCTCCTCTCTCAATTTCTCTCTGTCCTATCCAATAAAAATGAAAAATGACCACCAGGAGCAGTGGGTTTGTAGTGTGCACTGAGCCCCAGTGATAATTCTGGAAGCAAAATAAGTAAATAATAAAATTTCCTAGCAGAACTTTGGAAAACTTCACAGTGATTTTATATTTTATGTGGAATGAAGGTCCATGTATAGATAAGATTATTTTGGGGAAAAATAGAAAAAGCATAAGAGGCTAGATTTTTATGGCTGGGAAGGTGGAGTGGTGGCTTAAGCTCTGGACTTGCAAGCACGAGGTCCCAAATTTGTTCCCTACTTCTCTGGCCTCTCTCAGTGTGTGTCTCTTTTTCTTTCTCATTAAATAAATGAAATAAAACTTTAGGCGGAGAGAGGGTAGATTCCCCTATCATGTATTAAGAGGTTCAGAAGAACCATAGTCATTAAAACTGTGATTACAAGCATGGGATTGGATTAAAAAAAAATAAAGGAAAAGCCTGTAGCCCACCAACAAAAACCTACATTTTATGGTGTCCATAAAGACAAGAGAAATCATGAAAAAAAAAAAAAAAAACAGGTTAAAACCCCTATCCATACCTGCAGTGGGGAAAGCTTCACCAGTGATGGAGCAGTGCTACAGGTGTCTCCTCTCTCTCTCTCTTTCTCTTTCTCTCTCTCTCTCTCTTTCTCTCTCCCAACCTATATCAGAAAAATAACTGCTGGGGAATGGTGGTAGAGAAATGCAGTCACTGAGCTCCAGTGATAACCTAGGTGGCAGAAAGGAAGGAAGGAAGCAAAGAAGGATGGAAGGAAGGAAGGACATTTAATACATTAGGTTGAGAGAATGAAAAGCTAAATTCATCCCAAACACATTACCCAAAACAAATAATCCAGATTAGCTAATGATTGATACTTGAAAATAGGAGGCTGGAGGATAGCTTGATGTGAGTAGAGTATCCGCATTGCCATAGTCATCACCTAGGTTCAAGCCCCTGCAGTATATGAGAAACATGATGGCAGTGAAAGAAACCAGAGCTGTGGTGTTTCCTTCTCTCTCTTAATAATAATAATAATAATAATAATAACAGTAATAATAATGCCTGCAGTGTAAAAGTTGTGCACACGAACTAAAGGAACTATACCTTGAAAGTAAAGCCAAGAAAACAAGGGCGGTGACACCATGGGTAACACATTGAACTCAAAATTTTAAGATTCAGGCCTGGCATCTCATGTGCCAGAATGATGCTCTGGTTTTTTCTCTCCTCTTCTCTCTTACTGATTAAAAAATCTTAAAAAAATATAAAGTAAAATAAAGACACTACTGGAGGGGAGTGGAATAATATGTTAAATGTTCTGTTAGCAAAGGAATACTTCTTTTTAATTATTTTTATTGATTTTTAAATGTTAAAAGAATATTGAAAGAGATCAGATCACTGCTCGGTTGTGGCAATAGCTGTACCAGGGACTGAACCTGTGACCATCAGGCATACGAATTCTGTGTTCTAATGCTGAACTGTCCCTTGGGTCCTGGAAAGAAGGTTTTTAAATGCAGAGCAAGACAAGTCATTGAAGACAAAGTTGGTAGATTTCTGGACATCAAGAAAAAATATTTCTTTTTTTAATTTCTTTTTAAAATTTCTTTATTGGGGAATTAATGTTTCACATTCAACAGTAAATACAATAGTTTGTACATGTATGACATTCCCCAGTTTCCCATATAACAATACAACCCCCACTAGGTCCTCTGTCATCCTTCTTGGACCTGTATTCTCCCCACTCACCCACCCCAGAGTCTTTTACTTTGGTACAATATGCCAATTCCATTTCAGGTTCTACTTGTGTTTTTTTCCGATCTTGTTTTTCAACTTCTTCCTGAGAGTGAGATCATCCTATATTCATCCTTCTGTTTCTGACTTATTTCACTTAATATGAATTTTTCAAGGTCCATCCAAGATCAGCTGACGATGGTGAAGTCACCATTTTTTACAGCTGAGTAGTATTCCATTGTGTATATATACCACAACTTGCTCACTCATCTGTTGTTGGACACCTGGGTTGCTTCCAGGTTTTGGCTATTACAAATTGTGCTGCCAAGAACGTATGTGTACACAGATCCTTTTGGATGGGTGTGTTGGGTCCCTTAGGATATATCCCCAGGAGAGGAATTGCAGGATCATAGGGTAGGTCCATTTCTAGCTTTTTCAAAGTTCTCCAGACTGTTCTTCACAGAGGTTGGACCAATTGACATTCTCACCAGCAGTGTAGGAGGGTTCCTTTGACCCCACACCCTCTCCAGCATTTGCTGCTGTTACCTTTTCTGATGTATGATATTCTCACAGGAGTGAAGTGGTATCTTGTTGTCTTTATTTGCATTTCTCTGACAATCAGAGACTTGAAGCATTTTTTTATGTGTTTCTCAGCCTTTTGGATCTCTTCTGTGGTGAATATTCTGTCCATGTCCTCCCCCCATTTTTGGATGGGGTTATTTGTTGTCTTGTTTTTGAGTTTGGCAAGCTCATTATATATGTTGGTTATTAAACTCTTGTCTGATGTATGGCATGTAAAGATCTTCTCCCATTCTGTGAGGGGTCTCTTGGTTTGGGTAGTGGTTTCAAAAAAAATATTTCTGTTCAGTGATAGGAAATGATTCACAAAGAAAAGCAAAGTGTTGGAAGTGTATCTGCATTTTAAATAGCCAATAAAAGATTAATACCTATAATATTAACCTCAAATATATAAGCAGTCTCTGAAATGTGATAAAGGAAAATAATATCAATTTCAAAAGATTTTATTTATTTATGATAGAGAACCAAATCATCACTTTGTCACATACAGGGGACTGAAAACTTGAGATCTCATTCTTGAGAGAGTCCAGCATTTTTTTCAATGCACCACCTTCTAGACTACAGTAGCTCTATGTTGGCAAAAATATTTGAGGGAGACAACATCAAAAGCTCCCTTAGATGTGAGAAGATATGGACATTATTATTTGCACAGCTAGTGGGAGTGATGGTAATAATATCAGATGAGAAAACAATCTTAAAGGATTTAGTGAAAATAAGTTAGTTAAAAAAAAAGCTGGAGAAGGGCAAGATAGTGACATACTTTAATTATGGCTCTTTTGGGCACTACCAGGCCACTGCAGCATCTGGGGCCCTAGTCATGAAATCCTGGAATTCCCAAATAGATATGATGGGCCTAGACCTCTAACAGATCCTTTTCTCTACCATTCATGGTCATCTTCATCAGGAATAGTGCCGTGGACTCTCTTCTTGGCCACTACAGGACCTTGCCCTCAATGGTAGGGACAACAATGGTAGGGTTGACCCAAAGTGAGGTTGGGTCAACATACTCTGCCACTTGAGGGTCCTGCAATGAGTGCAGCCTAGAATGTTCCTAGCTATGACTACAGAATGCGAGCTCAGACCTACAAGAATGCAGGGATTACACAGGCTCCTGTGGTGAATATGGGTCCCAGATCAGATCAGTGGAGTTTACAGTTAATAGCATGTATATGCTTTTCCCAGATTTGGGAGATATTCTCTTCCCCGATCCAGCGTTCTAGTCCTTTTTCCAACCCTGACATCATCTCTCCAGACAATACCTTTAGCTCACCTGCATGTTAGCTGTTGGGCTTGGGCAAAAAATTGAATTAAAGTCATGGGTCCTTTGGAATATACCTAAAATAGACTTCCTAGCTTTTTCCAAGATGGAGACCCCAAATCTCATCTGCTCTAGTCTTACCTTTAGGTTCCTGATTATTAAACAATCTGTTCTGCTTTATATCTTAATGCTTTTCAGCCACCAAGTTGCAGATACTACAGACTTCCCTGGGCAGGCTTTACCAATGTGTCCTGGAACCTCACCTTCCCAGAGCCCTGCCCCACTAAGGAAAGGGTAGAAACAGGCTGGGAGTATGGATTGACCTGCCAATACCCATGTCCAGTGGAGAAACAATTATAGAAGTCAAACATTCTACCTTCTATACCCCATAATGATCCTGAGTCCGTACCCCAGAGGGATAAAGAAAAGGAAAGCTTCCAATGAAGGGGTTGGGATATGGAACTCTAGTGATGGGAATTGTGTGGAATTTTACCCCTCTTATCTTAGTCTTTTGGATCATTAGTAAATCAATAAATTAATTAAAAAGGGAAGAGTGTTCTATGATTTTAGATATTGGCAGGCAGGTTAGACTAGAACAAGTAGTTTTTTAAAGGATCCTGATTTTTAAAAAAAAAAAAATTCTTTATTGGGGGATTAATGGTTTACAGTCAACAGTAAAATACAATAGTTTGTATTTGTGTAATATTACCACACAACAATTTAGCCCCCACTATGTCCTCTTCTGCCATCATGTTCCAGGACCTGAACCCTCCCCCCGACACTCACCCCAGAGTCTTTTACTTTGGTGCAGTACACCAACTCCAGTCCAAGTTCTGCTTAGAGTTTTCCCTTTTGATCTTATTTTTCAACTTCTGCCTAACCCCCATCCCTAGAGTCCTTCAGTCCTTCAGTCCTTGGTGCAGTACAGCACACTCAGTCTGAGTTCTGCCTTGTGCTTATTGTTCAACTTTTTAAAATTGCATTCGTTTCATTGAGGGTATCTTTAACATTTACGTGGAAAAGAGTTCTGCCAATATTTTCCTCTTAAGTATTTGTTAGTTTCTGGTCTATCAAAAAAGGGGTGTTGAAATCCCTAGCTATTAGTATGTTAATTTATTGCTGTAGCTCTTTCAGTAGATGTTTGATGTATTTAGATGGCCTCTTATTGGGTGCATAGATGTTAATTGTTAAGACTGCTTGTTTGACTGATCTTCTGAGCCTTAAGTAATGTCCATCCTTATGTTTTTAAATTTTATTTGTTTAAAGGTCTATTGTGTCAGATTGAGAATAGCTGTTCTTGCCCTTTTTTGTGGTCCATTGGCTTGTATGGTAGTTTTCAATCTTTTCACTCCGAGTCTGTTTGTCTTGCTGAGTTAGATGGGATCCCTGCAGACAACATATGTTTGTGTTGTATTTTCAGATTCATCTTCCTACTCTGTGCCTTTTAATAGGTGAATTCAGGCCATTGAAATTTATTGATATTATGTAATGCAGATATTTTAATGCCATTCTAAAATTTTAGAGTGTTCCGATATATGGCATGTTTATGATGCTGTGATTGTTTATAGGAGACCATTCAGAACTTCTTTCAGGGCAGGCTTGGTGATAGTTGATTATTTCAACTGTTGCTTCTCTGAGCAGGTTTTTATGCCTCCATCTAGTTTGAATGACAGTCTAGTAAGATACAGTAGTTTTGGTTGAAAGCCTCTCTCATAAGTGTGCTCGATATATATCTTGCCATTCTCTTCTGGCTGTTAGTGTTATTGTGGAGAAATCTGCTGCTAATCTTATGGGTTTTCCTCTGTTGGTGACACTTTGTTTTTTCTTGCAGCATTCAAGATCCTTTTTTTCTTATTCCTTTTCATTTTTTTTTAGTTTAAAAATGAGACATTAACAAAACCATAGAATAGGAGGGGTACAACTCCACACAATTCCCACCACCAGATCTCTATATCCCATCCCCTCCCCTGATATCTTTCCTATTCTTTATCCCTCTGGGAGTATGGACCCAAGGTCATTGTGGGATGCAGAGGTGGAAGGTCTGGCTTATGTAATTGCTTCCCCGCTGAACATGGGTGTTGACTGGTTGATCCATACTCCCAGCCTGCCTCTCTCTTTCCCTAATAGGGTGGGGCTCTGGGGAAGCTGAGCTCCAGGACACATTGGTGGGGTTGTCTGTTCAGGGAAGTCTGTTCAGCATTATGGTAGCATCTGGAACCTGGTGGCTGAAAAGAGAGTTAACATACAAAGCCAAACAAATTGTTGAACAATTATGGACCTAAAAGCTGGAATAGTGCAGATGAAGTGTTGGGGGGCACTCACTGCAGACTATTGTGTACTTTTGCTTTCAGGTATATATTTTACCCTAGTTTATGGATATGTGTGAACATATGCTCTATCTCAGGGGAACTGCTCTATATGTTTTGGGACTTTGTTAGGAAGTGAACCACATGGAATGGAATTAGAGAATACTATGAAAGGAAAATTCTCACCTGAGTAATGAAGCTGAAGGGTTTTCATTCCACACCTGAAGACTCTGGACACAGTCTGAAATGAAGCATGCTGAGGTGGCACTCGTTGCATTGATTAGGTTGTGATTGGTGGATGCAGTATTATTTGATATGAATTGAGAGAAACATGCAGGAAAGTGTGCCCCACCCTAAGGTTCCAGGACTGGGGGAAATATAGGCTCTATAGTGGAAATGTGAGTTCCCTGCTGTCTTAGGGTTCAAGAAGACAATGGATAGTTATTGTTATCATCACATTATTTGGTAATTGGGTTAATTTTGAAAAGTCCCTTTGTTAGGATTTGCTGCACAATACCCAACATCTTGTAATATAGCAGTGCCACTGGTTGATTCTGTTCTCCCTGGTACATGCTTTTGAGAGAGTCAACACATCAAAGACTCAGCCTATGTATTAAAAAGACTCAGTCCGTGTTTTAAAAAGTTCGAGACATAAAATCAATTTTCCCCTCTCATATTAATAGTGATTTATATGACTAACATTTAATAGGAGTGTACATAGACACCATTCCCACCACCAAAAGACTTGTGTCCCCTCCCACCCAACTCCCTCCCCCACTGCCCCGGGAAGCCGAATGTCCACCCTCCTCCTCACCACAGGGCTTTTACTTTGGTGCCCTACTCCAGATTTAGTCAGATCCTGCTTTTAGTTTCCCTTTCTGATCTTCTTTCTTAACTTCTGTTGATGAGTGGGATCATCCCATACTCATCTTTATCTTTCTTAGTTCACGTAACATAATTCCTTCTACCTCCATCCAAGATGGGTCAGATAAGGTGGGTTCATTGTTCTTAATAGCTGCATAGTATTCCATTGTGTATATATACCACAGCTTTCTCAGCCACTCATCTGTTGTTGGGCACCTGGGTTGCTTCCAGGTTTTAGCTATTATGAATTGTGCTGCTATGAACATAGGTATACACATATCTTTTTGTTTGGGTGTTATGGAGTCCTTGGGGTATATCTCCAGGAGAGGAATTACTAGGTCATATGGAAGGTCAATGTCTAGCTTTGTGAGAGTTCTCCAGACTGCTCTCCACAGAGACTGGACCAATTTACATTCCCACCAGCAGTGCAGAAGGGTTCCTCTGTCCCCACAGCCTCTGCAGCATTTGTTGCTGCTGTCCTTTTTGATGTATGCCATCACAAGGGTAAGGTAGTATCTCAATGTTGTCTTTATTTGCATTTCTCTGACAATCAGCTACCTAGAGTAATTTTTCATGTGTTTGTTAGCCTTTTGGATCTCCTCTGAAGTGAATGTTTTGTTCATATCCTCTGTCCATTTTTGGATGGGGTCATTTGCTTTTTAGTTGCTAAGTTTGCTGAGATCTTTGTATATTTTGGTGATTAGTTTCTTGTCTGATGTATGGCTTATGAAGATCTTCTCCCATTCTGTGAGGGGTCTCATTTCTAATGATATCCTAATATTTTTAAATATATTATTTTCAAACTCCTCACTCCTGTGACTAAAATTTCAATTAGTGTTTGGATCTTGTCCTCAAAACTTTGGGTTGGGGTTTATTTAGATTTTTGTCCTGGTTTATTTCTGCAATGTTTCTTCTTGGTTTAACCATTGTATATGGTGTGTTATGAGGTCCCTCTCTCAGTACCATTCAACCCACTAATCACACTTGCCTGGATTTACTTGTGCCTGGCAGGGGAGAGTAGAGAGATGCAACTGCTGCTACTATGTACTGGTTATTGATGGCCAGCAGGTGGTGCTATTGCCATCTCTAGGTTTCTCTTGTTTGTATGATCCTTGGTGGATGGGATGGAGTGGCAGCAATGGTTGCTTTGCACAATCTTGTGGTCACAAATGCTCTGTTTTATTTTGTGTGCTTGCATTAAATTCAGAAGGCTAAATACACCCTGAGTAAGAGATTGAGAGGTTTTAAGTCCCTTTCTCTTTTCTTCTGGCACTAGGGAACAACCTTCATTGATTGCTGTGCTTAAAGTGAAATCACTAAAATGGTGAAGCTCAGCAAGGTGCTTTCCAGAGCTCTGACCTGACTTTGCTGTTCCTCAACCTGTACTCCCTTTTGCCCCAACAGCACTTGGGTACCTGCCTGAGGCTGCAGACCTTCAGCTGTAGATTATGACTTCAGTTAGGTTTTTTGTTGTATTTATTTCAGATCCTGATTTTTATCTATCCAGATACAGGTATCCCTTCTCCTTCCCCCCTCTCTCCCTCTCTCTCCCTCCCCTCTCCCCCCTCTCCCCCCTTTCCTGTAGCTCACTCTCTCTCTAACCCTCTGCAAAAAATATAAAATGAATGTCTTCCAGGAGTGGTGGAGGAGTTAGCAGACACTAAGTCCCAGTAATAACCATGGTAGGAAAAAAAATGAGAGGGTGGAGGTGGGGCTGAGAGGATAGGAAACCAGTGCATCACACGGCACATGCCTTTCAGGGGATGGAACTCAATAGGACATAAAAAACTGTAATAGCAACAGTATGACCCTCAAAATCTAATTTTTGCTACCTGACTCTACACTGTAACCTTCACATATAGATCGAGTCACTTTCCAAGGCATGTCCTATTCTGAGATGACATCAGAGCATGTGGCTTCTTATCTGTAGGGTAAAATTCCATGTCCTCTATGCTTCAGAGAGCCCCATACATACAAGCAGCTTGTGACCCAACTGACTCCATTGCCTTTTAAAAAAATTAGTGATTTAATAGTTCTTGCACTGTTTTGTAACCCCATTTCCACTACTGGAAGCTAATGTAGTTCTCCCAAGGTCACACATATGACTTGACTATGATTTCTGTAGCTTTCTGTTGATATTTATACATATATTTATCCATTTCCCCCCTATGGTCTCATATTTTCTTTCCAAGTCACATGTACACCTATTACTGCTTCCAAATGCCCTTTTTTGCCTTTTCTTTTTTCAGGTCCTGAGTTCAGAGCCCTCTGTTCATCTTCTTCCTATCATTTCTCCCCCACAGGAAGTATGGACCAAAATTCTCTTTGGGATGCAGAAGGTGAGAGTTCTTCCTTCTGTAATTGCTTCTCTGCTGGACATGGGTGTTGGCAGGTGGATCCATAACCCCAACCTTTTTGTATCTTTCCTTAGTGGGGCAGGTCTCTGGAGAGGTGGAGTGAAGTTCAGGATGCATTGTTGAGGTCGTCTGCCCAGGGAAGTCAGGATGGCGTCATAGTAGCATCTGCAACTTGGTGGCTGAAAGGTGAAAGCAGGACAAAATGATTAATGAACAGGAACCAAAAAAGAGGAATAGAGCAGATAAGAATAGAGATCTTACAGTAGAAAGCAGTGAAGTCTATTTTAGGTATGTTCCTAGGGGGCTTATGACTTTGTAGTTTTTGTTTGAGTTTGATAGCTAACATGAAGTTTGACAAAAATATTGTCTGAGAAGATGTTGTTAAGAGTTGATAATAGGGTTAGAAAGTTGGATTACGGCAGAGAGTAGCTCCAAATCTTGAAGAAAATTTATGAATAAAATTAACTATCAACCCCATCTACATGACCCAGGCTCCATATATATTTATATTTGGCACAGGAGCCTGTGTAACCTCTGAGTACCTATCAAGTCTGAACTCACAGTTCATGGTCACAGCTGGGAACATTCTAGGCTGCACTCCTTTCAGGACCCATCTTCAAAAGTGGCAGGGTAAGACGACTCAGTCTCACTTTGGAGAGTGGGGCAGTCCTTACTTTTGCTACATTATAGGAAGGACAAGTTTCTGGAGTGGCCCATGAGAGGGATTATGTTGATGCTTCTGATGGAAGTGACCAGTAATGGTGGAGAAAGAGATCTATTTGAGGTCTAGGCTATCATATCATTGTGAGAATCCAGGGGTTCTCTAACTAGAGCTACAGATGACAGGGTTGTTTGTTTTTGATCAAAAAAAGCCATTATTAAATGAGCCAGTCTCCTGCCCTTAACCAGATTTTGTAGTTCTTTCTTTATCTGATGAGGTTAGGCTTTCTACCAGTTGCCAAAGCACTGAGTGTCTTCTGTTGGATCCAACCAGTATTAAGTTTATGGGGCCTACCTTTTTTTGGACTTTCTACTAGATTGCCAAGCTTACTTTTTCAATGTCTAATCAGAGAATATATGATGCTTTCTTTAGGCCTTTCTACTAGGATCCCAGGCTTATTAGGTCTAAGTCTAATCATAGAGGGGTAATAAGCACCTTTTCTCTGAATTGTACAATTGTCCTTTGCTTATGTATACATGCACACCTATACCCAGTACCCTAAGCCCTGGCCTGCATCTAGTATCTGTAACTTAGTTACGTCTGAAATGGAACTAGGTAGTTCCATGAGTCAGGAAAGATCTTACCAGATAGAGGAGTTAGGAGGCTGGCATCTCAGGTTTGTTTGTCACTAGTGTGACAGTCCATTGACCCAAAACAGTGGCAGCCTAATGTGGCTTGGCAGCACTGGTAGTATTGATTTAATTGATATCAACAGAGACAGTATGATGGTAAGGAATAAGAAAGAAGAAACATCAAGAAATATGGACATAGTTTCAGGACAGGGAGAAATAAGGATGTTAAAGAGAATGGGAAGGGTTCCTTATATTCTTAGAAAGAGTTTAACAATAGTCAATTATTATTATAATCAAGTTATTGGGGATTATTTTCCATGGAAAACCAATGATTAGGATTTATAGTAATATTCTTGACCTCACTATGTTTTGTGCCCTCTAGGGGTATCTGGTAATCACCATATCTTAGATACTAACAGGGTCAAATGGTTTTGATCTATCTGGCCTGAGATTGCAGGTAATTTAAGATATATATTAGAGCTCATTGAATAATTTAAGCCCAGTGTCAGAATGTGATCATCTGACACATCTGGAATGTTAAATACTTAGGCTAAATTAAGCATGTATACTCAGGGCTATAGTCTAGGCAGTTAGAGAACTTGAAGTTCAGCATGTTAAATTAGTAACAATTTGAGGTATAAATTAATAGGATTATAATTCCATAGCTTTCCCACCACCAAGGATCTGTGTGTCTCCTCAAAAAAACCCAGAAACCTAGAAAACCATTTAGTTTTCCACAGTCTTGGATATGGGTTGGCTTTTTGTTTGTTTGATTGAGGTTCCTGTGTTCAATTTTCTAAATTACACATATTAGTGAAACCATGCTATAGTTGTCCTTTACCTCCTTACTTACTTCAGTAAGCATAATCTTGAGTTCCATTTATTTTTCCTCAAAGGGTACAATATCATCTTTTTTATTGGTAAGTAATATGCCATTGAGTAAATTTTCCTTTAGGATTTTTTTTTAAATTTAATCCAGTCATCTGTTGAAAAGCATTTTGATTGCTTCCTTATTTTGGCTATTGTGAATAATGCAGCTGTGGACATGGGGCTATATATATACCTTTGAATTAGTGTTTATCTCTTTTGCATAAATGCCTAGGAGTAGAATTTCTGAATCACATGGCATCTCCATTTGTATTGTTTAAGGATTCTCCATACTGTTTTCCATAAAGGTCGTACCAATTTGCATTTCCACCAGCAGTGTAATAAGAGTTCCTCTCTCCACATCCTCTTCAAGACTTATCCTCTCCTGTTTTGTTGATGAAGACCATTCAGAAAGGTGTGAGGTGGTATCTCTATATGCTTTTAATATGCATTTCTCTTTTTCTTCTTCTTCTTCTAGAGTTTGCCCTTCTTCCGTAGCCAGTTAACAGCGTCAGGTTGAGCCTGATGTAAAGTTTCGAGACCTCCTTTGAATCTGGAGAGGTGGCAGTCGTTGACTATGTGGGTCATAATCTGTCTGTAGCCACAGGGGCAGTTCGGGTCGTCTCTGGCTCTCTGATGATGCGTGAATTGGACAATTTCCACAGATGTCTGTGGGCCATGTTTATCTCTTTTAGAGAACTGTCTATTTACATCTTCTGACCACTTTTTTATTGGTTCTTTTTCTTGAAATATATGAGTTCTTTATAGATGTTTGCTATCAACCACTTGTCTGAAATATGGTGTGCAAATATATTCTCCCAGTTGATGGGTTTCCTGTTACCCTGTTTCCTGTTTCCACTGATGTGTAGAAGCTTCTTAATTTGATATGGCTGCATTTGTTCAATCTGTTCGTAACCCTTGACCCAGTGATGGAGTCTCCAAATACATACTTAGTGTTAATATCATGAAATGTTTCACTGATATGTTCTTCTATGTTATTTACACTTTCAGGTCTAATATCCAGATCTTTGATGCATATTGAGCTGATTTTGGTGTATGGTGTTAACTGGTGGTCTAGATTCATTTTTTACCTGTTGCTGTCCAATTCTCTCAGCACCATTTGTTAAAGAGACCTTCTTCCCATTGGGTAGTTTTGGCCCCTTTGTCGTATGTGTGAGTTAAGTTCTGTGGTCTCTATCCGATTTCATTGGACCTTATGTCCATTTTTGTTCCAATACCACACTGTTCGAACTACTACTACTTTGTAGCATAAGCTTAAATAGGGTATTGTGATGCTTACATGTTTATTCTTTTTCCTCAGGAGTGCTTTTGCTATTCGTGCTTTTTAAAAGTTCCACAGAGATTTTTGAGTAAGTTTTTTAATTTCCTTGAAATATGTCCTTGGGACTTTTATAGGGATTGCATTGAATTCTATAGATTGCTTTTGGCAGAATTGCCATTTTAATGATATTTATTCTTCTAATCCATGAACAGGCAACAACAGGCAATGTTCTTCTATTTTGTGTGTGTGTGTGTCTGTGATTGTCTTTTTTTTTTTTAAACAGTGTCTTATAGTTATCCTTGGAGAGGTCTTTCACCTCCTTTTTAAGATTTATTCCTAGGTGTTTTGTCTTTTTGGGTTCAGTTGTAAATGGGATAGCTTCCTTCAGTTCCCTTTCCTCTGGCTCATCTTTTGTGTAGGAAAATGCCACAGATTCGTGGGTATTGACTTTGTAACCTGCTACTTTACTGAATTTGATGATTTCCAGTAGTTTCTTGGCAGTTTCTGGGGTCCGCTAGTTATATTAACATGTCATCTGCGAGTAATGATAATTTAACTTCATCTTTTCCAGCATGGATTTCTTTGATATCTCTTTCTTCACTGGTTGCAATGGTGAGGACTTCTAGGACTGTGTTGAATAGATGAGAGTGGACATCCTTGCCTAGTTCTTGATTTTAGAGGGAAAGCTTTCAGTTTTTTTTCCCATCGAGTATGATGCTAGCTGTGGGTTTGACATATATAGCCTTTATTATGTTGAGGAATTTTCCTTCCACCCTAATTTATTGAGGGCCTTGGTAATGAATGGTATTCGACTTTGTTAAATGCTTTCTCTAAATCAGTTGGTAAAATCATATGATTTTACCCCTCTCATATTAATTAGTAGGTGATGTTGCATATGATACAATGAATCCTAACAAAGGGATTTTCAAAGTTAACCCAATTTGCCAAATAATTTGATTACAGCAATAACTATCTATTGCTTTCTTAAACTCTAAGCAGAAACTTCCCACTTCCTCCTTAGAGCCTATATTTCCCCCAGTCCTGGGACATCTAGGGTGGGGATCACTTCATACATCTCTCAATTCATACCAAATGATATTGTGTCTGCTGATCCCAATCTAATCAACGCAAGGAGTGCCACCTCAGCATGCTTCACTTCAGACTGTGTCCAGAGACGTCAGGTGTGGAATGTCAACCCGCCAGCCTCATTACTCAGCCACCAGGTTCCAGGTGCTAACATGATGTCAACTGGACTTCCCTGGACAGATGACCCCACCAATGTGTCCTGGAGTTCTGCACTCCCCAGAGCCCCACTCCACTAGGGAAAGGGAGAGACAGGCTGGAAGTATGGATCGACCTGTCAATGCCCATGTTCTGTGGGGAAGCAATTACAGAAGCCAGACCTTCCACCTTCTGCACCCTATAATGACCCTGGGTCCATACTGCCAGAGGGATAAAGAATAGGAAAGCTATCAGGGGAGGGGATGGGATACGGAGTCCTGGTGGTGGGAATTGTGTGGAGATGTACCCGTCTTATTCTATGGTTTTTTTCAGTGTTTACTTTTTTTAAATAAAAATTTTAAAAAATGAAACTGAAAAAATTTTTTAAAAAATCATAGGGTTTTACACGATATGGTGGATTACATTCATTGGCTTGTGGATGTTGAAACACCCCCATTTCCCAGGGATTAATTCCACTAGGTCTTGTTGGATTATTCTCTTAATATCTTGTTGGATTTGATTAGCCAAGATTTTGTTGAGGATCTTTGCTCAATGTTCATCATGGATATAAGTGAATAGTTTCTATTTTTGGCTGAGATAGGGAATCAGAGTGATGTTGGCCTAATAGAATGTGTTTGGCAGTATATTCCTTCCTACTACATTTTCTGGAAGAGTTTGGTGAGAATGGATGTTAGTTCTTCTTTGAATGTTTTATAAAATTCAATTGTATAGCCATCTGGACCTAGGCTTTTATTCTTGGGGAAGCTTTTGATTACTGTTTCAATTTCTTTATTAGTGATTGCCCTTTTAAGCTTACCTACTTCTTGTGTCAAGGTTGTCAGTAGGTATAGCTCTTAAGAATGTGTCCATTTCTTCTAAATGTCAAGTTTATTTCCTTATCGATGTCAATAATACTCTTGCATGATCCTTTATCTCTGCCTCTCCTGTTGTAATATCTCCCTCTCATTTGAGTGATTTTAATATAGTTTTTTAAATAGTTTTCTCTTAGTAAATGTAGCTAGTGGTTTATCTATTTTATTTATCCTTTTTTAAAAATTTCATTATAGGGGCATTAATAGTGTATATTCTACAGAAAATACAGTAGTTTGTACGTGCGTAACTTTTCCAGTTTTCCACATAACAATTTAACCCCCACTAGGTCCTCCTTTGCCATTATGCTCTAGGAACTGAACCACTCTAGAGCTTTTTACTTCGGTGCAATACACCAAGTCCAGTCCAAGTTCTACTTAGTGTTTTCCCTTCCAATTTTGCTTTTCAACTTCCCTGAGTGAGATCATCCCATATTCATCCTTTTGTTTCTTTTTAAATTTATTTTTATTATCTTTATTTATTGGATAGAGACAGTCAGAAGTCAGTAGGGAAGGGGGAGGTAGAGAGGGTGAGACACAGAGAGACACCTGCAGCCCTGATTCACCACTTGTGAAGCTTTCCCCCCTGCAGATGGGGACTGGGAGCTTGAACCTGGTTCCTTGTGCATTGTAACATGTGCACTCAACCAGGTACGCTACCACCTGGCCCCCATACTTTTTTTTCCTGACTTATCTCACTTAACATGATTCCTTCAAGCTCTATCCAAGATGAAGTGAAGGTGAATTCACCATTTTAATACCTGAGTAATATTCCATTGTGTATATAGACCATAGCTTATACTCAGCCACTCATCTGTTGTTGGGACACCTGGGTTGCTTCCAGGTTTTGACTATTACAAATTGTGGTGCTATGAACATAGGTATATACAAATCTTTTTGGATGGGTATATTTGGTTCCTTAGGATATATCCCCAGGAGAGGAATTACAGAGTCATAGGGAGATCCATTTCTAGCCTTCTGAGAGTTCTACAGACTTCTCTCCACAGAGGTTGGATCAGTTTCCATTCCCACCAGCAGTGGAGGGTTCCTTTTTACCCACAAACTCTCCAGCATTTTTTGTTGCTGTCTTTCCTGATGTGTGACCTTCTCACAGGAATGAAGTGGTATCTCATTGTTGTCTTTATTTGCATTTCTCTGATAATGTCTTGGAACATTTTTTCATATATTTGTTGTCCTTTTGGATCTCTTCTGTGGTGAATATTCTGTTCATATCCTTTGCCCATTTTTGGATAGGGTCATTTGTTTTCTTGTTGCTGAGTTTGGTGAGCTCTTTAGGTATTTTGGTTATTAACCTCTTGTCTGATGCATGGCATGTAAAGATATTCTCCCACTCTGCAAGGGTTCTCTTTGTTTGGATTTCTGGCAGTAGTTTCTGTCACTACCCACATTTGAGGGAGGCTTGGGCTTGCTCCTCTTCCAGCCCCTTCTTGGCTGCAGGAATTCAGGGGGACCCAGTGGGGAGGGGCTGGTGGCTGCCCTGCACACCTGTTCTCTGCTGGCACTTATGCAGGTGACTCTCAGCCATGAAGGTAAGCTTACTGGTTCTCCCTCGCTAGTTCAAGGGACTCAGTGATATAGGCAAGAGACACCGGGGAGAATTGGAACACTCTCATTTATTGGCAGGTGAACATAGGTTTAAATAGAGAACCAAACAAAGAACATTTTTCAAATATGTCAGACATTACAGGTTTCTTAAAGGTCAGCTTGCCCCTATGGTAGGGGGCTGGTATGACAGGAATTGATGCGATACGCAAAGGTCAAGACAATTATTCTCCATGATGCAAACAGGTTAATTATCTAAAGGCATTTGAGAGAGGCATAGGGGTTAAACCAGCAGGGTGAGACAGAGAGAAGATAAACAAGCTTGATAGATATCATCATTTCAAAGACTATAAGGAAATAGTGTTTTTGGGGCTTCACTGACTGATGTCAGGGAGGTGTTTGATGGAGTATCTTCTCTTTAGTGATCAAAAGTGAGGTGCTTATGTGAACTCTAGGTGACTATGTGAACTTTGAATGAACCTTAAAGCAGGCAGCTATGTGGCCTGTAGTTAGTGGGGAGAAGCAGTGAGATCTCTGTGGGCTTGAGAGTCTGATAAGGGAAAACTGAGTCTGAGAGACTGTTTTCCCCTTTGCTCATCTCTGTGAGAGAGGCTAACAAGGGGGTATCTTTCCCAGACCTCCATCCAGGCATGGGGGGAGTTTTCCCTAAGCTCTACCAAGCTTACACATAGCCCCACAGTTCTCTCCTATCCCTTTCCTGGCTTCCTGTTCTGCAGTCCAGGAGCTCACATGAGGTCACTCACTGCTCCTTACAGAGCCCACTGCCCCAGTCACACAGTACTGGGATTCCCAGTCTACAGCCCTATCTCACCTGTCCCATTTCCAGGGACTGCCTGCTCTCCAAGTGCTTAACACTGAGGGTTAGTCATCCAGGCCTCCTGCACTTCTTTGTCTCCCTCCCTCTTTCTACTTAAAGGATGTGCCTCCCACCCCAAGTTATAAAGAGAAAAGCTGCAGTGTTTCTTCTACCCTCACATTACTTCTCTTCACTGCATCTGGAAACCTTTCAGACTGTTGTAAGTTTAATTATACCCCAAGTAAGTAATGTGGCTCCATGATCAAGACAAGCACTTGATGTGTGGACTTGTTTTCTTTCCATCCAAGGGGTCAAGATGAGTCCAGGCTCAGAGCAAGTGCTGCCTATGTGGAAGAGCTGGTTAATTCATCAGTCACTTGGAGAGTGTGGTGTATGTGGGATCCCTCCTCTACTGTTTCAAATTGCAGATCACTGTGACAAGGGCTAAGGGAATGGATACTAATGTGGATGAATGTCAGGGCAGGGAGTTAAGGAGAAGAGAGTAGCTTCATGCTCAGAAAGGCTGGGCACACAGTGACTGCTTGCTGAGGAGCAGGCTGACAGAGAGATGTGCTTCCTGGGCCAGGTGTGGGGGCTAGGGGCTGGGAAGGCACCAGGAGGACCATTGTGCCCTCCTCATTGCAGAGGGGGAAGCCATGTAGATCTTGGATGGGGTGACTGTAGACATGAGGACAGGATGGGTCTGAAGTCATGCTTTACACTGTCAGAAGAATCAGACCCTGTGTTCTTGATTCAGTACTAAATTATTCTTTTTAAAATCCTTTTGATTCTACAAGCATTCGTAGGCTGTTCCAGGGCAAGGCTTATTTTGCATTGGGGATCTCAATCTTCATCTGCATGTCTTTTATTTACACTTTGATCTCTTCTTTATTTCTGTCTCATGCTTAAATTTCACTCTGTATTTTTCTATCTCTCATTCACTATTTTTATGTCTCTCATCCTGAAACCCTTGATATATCTAGTCATTGAAGTCCTGGGACCTTAGAAGTCCCTCATCCAACATTCTAGTCCTATTTCTAACTCTGACACCATCTCTCCATATAATACCTTTGACCTATTGGCTCTGGCAAAAATTGGAAAGTCATAGGCCCCTTGGAATATACGTAAAATGGACCTACTAACTTTTTCCAAAATGTAAACCCCAAATCTCATCTGCTATATTCTTTAGGTACCAGATTATTAAACAATTTGTTCTTTATATCTTAATGCTTTTTCAGCCACCAAGTTGCAGATGCTACCATGATGCCAATGTGACTCTCCCAGGCAGATGGCCTTACCAGTGTGTCCTGGAGCCCCACCTACCCAGAGCCCTGCCCCAGTAGGGAAAAAGAGAGACAAGCTGGGAGTATGGATTGACCTGCCAATGCCCATGCTCAGTGGAGAAGCAACTGTAGAAGCCAGACCTTCCACCTTCTGCACCCCATACTGATCCTAGGCCCATGCTCCCAGGGAGATAAAGAATAGGAAAGCTTCCAGTAGTGGGGATGGAATAGGGAGTTCTGGTGGTGGGAATTGTGTGGAATTTTCCCCCTCTTATCCTGTGGTTTTGTCGATATTTTCTATCTTTTATTATATAAAAAGTCTCTGTCATCTCCCTCAAGCCCTAATTGCCCATGGGTAAGTTGCTGACGCCCCCCCCCCCCCAAGTGTGCCTACATTGAGAGAGTAACTCTATAAATGGGTGATAAGACAGAACATCTAGAATAATAAATCTGTAAAACAACAACAACAACAACAAAAAAAAACAGCATGCAGCCAGCCAGGAATCTTACCCACTATCTGTGGATCCCAGCTGGCTAGTAGAGGTATCCCAGATTAGGAGAACTGTAGTCACTGTTTTTAATACCCAGCTCAGAAATGTTAACAATCCCAGCGCCAGTCAACCCTCAAAGGACTGAGATTTGACTTCTCGTGAGAGAATCCCTTATTTTCATCTCCACCGAGGGTCAAGCAGAATAAGACAGATGTACCCTTAACACTCACATGGAGGCCCACCTTCTAGATCCTGCCAAGAAATTCCTGTGGCCAGCGGTGTCCAGTCTGGACTCACTCAAAGCCAGTGATGGGTGCTGACTCCTTTGCTGTAGCCATTCTCTGATGGGCCTAATTGTTTGACCTTTATTTATGACAGAGTGGAGTGAGGAGGAGAGACCAAGCTTGAACCCTGTGTCACTGAGACCTCCAGCCTGTGAGTAGGTGTGGTTCCTCAGAGGCCCCTGTGCCCACTGCTTGAAGCTTATTATGTCTGTGACCAGTGGTGAGTCAGCCTGGGCCCTGAGCTGCCCTTTCTCTGTGTGAACTCCTTGCCTGTTGTCCTTACTATTTTGGTGCTTGCGTTTTGATGTTGGCTGACATTTATTTGGCATTCTTGGTTCCACTGACTGGGAAGGCTACTTGTTTTTATACTTTCTGGTGTCTGTTGTGTGGGTGTGTGAAAGTGTTGTCTGTCACATGAAGGACACACTGGCAAAGGCCAGGTAAGTCTGTTGTTTAAGCTGGTTTTACACATAGTGACTTGGATACACTCAGTGGGTGGCATCCACTGGGACACTGGGTTTATGTGGCCACCGGTGCTATCAGATGAGGTCCCTTTCCACATTCACTATCGTCCTGAGAAAGACTTGACAGTTTTTCACCTAGGAGGAGCACAAAATAACTGTGTGGAGAAGACCAGCAGCCATGCTGGGGGATGAAATGTGGAGTGAACAGTGTTTCATCTCTAGCTATGTGCTCAGCTCACTTGGTGCCATCCCAGGACTAGTGTCTTCATGTTGCCCTGAATCCCACTGCGCCCACTCCCCCAGTGATGAAGTGGGGCTTCAGTATCCATTCTGGAGAACTGGATTTCAGCACACTCTACTTAAACATCAGCTTGAAAAAGAGCAAAACAAGTCTTCATGAGCTCAAAGAACCTTTCTTGAGTGATATGCTCACAACCACATGAAAGTGATTATTCAAAAGGGCTTCACATTGTGGTCTGGGAGGTGGCGCAGTGGATAAAGCACTGGACTCTGAAGCGTGAGGTCCTGAGTTCAGTCCCTGGCAGCACATATACCACAGTGATGTCTGGTTCTTTTCTCTCTCCTGTCTTTCTCATGAATAAATAATTCTTTTTTTAAAAAAAAGTGCTTCTCTTTGTATATATTCTGGGAGCAACTTGACAGAATTTATCCAAAGTAGACCAGAATCCTCTGATACAACTTCCATTATTTCCCCACAGGCTTTATTTTTATTCTTCCACCCTATCCTCCCTGTCATCTTAAAATTCTGTTATCTTCCCTTCCTTTTCTTCTTGTCCAGATTCCTTTCCTTTTCTCAACAATTCGGAAAAGAAAAAACAAACAAACAAACAAAAACCCACCAGTTTTGAGCACCCATTTCACTCAGAGGCAAGTTTATAGGGACATGATGGGAGTTAAACCTTAGAAAGAATCCTGTGTATAAACCAGTTTTCCCAATGTGAATAATACAGGAAAATATAGAACTTTTAGGTGAACATGACACAGGGTTTCCTATACTCATACATTTGCTAGATGGAAGCTCACGTAGTAATTTCTAAATGAAAAGAAAAAAAAAAGCTCATTTAGCAAATCTATTGAGGCCTAGATAGTTCCTCAGTAATATCTGAGGAGCTTAAGAAGAGGTGTGCATCTCAAAATATGGGTAAGCTCTTCTAAAGTGCATATATGAAGCTTTTCAAATAACGTGGCAAAATCATGATTCATATATGGCACAAAACAAGGAAAATACTTGACAGATTTAAAGAGGAGTCGATTTAATGAAAGTGCTTTCCAGGGCCGGGTGGTGGTGCACCAAGCTAAGTGCATATAATATGAAGAGCAAGACCTGTGCAAGGATCCCAGTTTGAACCCCTGGCTCCCCACCTGCAGGGGGGTGCTTCATAAGTGATGAAGCGGGTTTACAGGTGTCTTATCTTTCTCTCTCCCTGTCTTCTCCATCTCCTCTCAATTGCTTTCTGTCATATTTAATTTTTAAAAAATGGAAAAAATGAGGGACCAGGTGATGGCACACTTGGTTGAGTACATGTTACAATGCACAAAAACCTGGGTTCAAGCCCCTGCTTCTCACCTGCAGGGGGAAAGCTTTACAAGTGGCAAAGCAGGGCTGCAGGTCTCTCTCTCTCTCTCTCTCTCTCTCTCTCTCTCTCTCTCCCCCTTCCCTCTCAATTTCTGGATGTCTCTATTCAAATAAACAAAGATAATTTTTTTAAATGTCTTCCATGAGCAGTGGATTCATAGTTTTAGCACCAAGCCCCCGTGATAACCCTGGAGGCAAAAAAAAAAAAAAAAAAAAAATTGACTTGCTGAGAACAGAACTGGTAGACTATTTCAAAGGACTCTAAAAAAACCCAAGAGATGCACAAACTAAATGTTGGCTTTGCTGGTTAAGCAGCTACTCAAATTTGTTACAAGGGTTTTGTAGATGTCTTAAGCAGAATCAACACACATAGTGTATCAGGTAACCCTCTGGCCCCCTCCTACAGTTGGGAAGCTTTGTCAGTGGTGAAACAGTGCTGCAAATCCTCCTTTGTCTGTCATCCTTTTCCCTCTAAATTTCTCTCTGTCTTTATCCCAAATAACTAACTAAATATTTAAAAAAGAAGCTTTTCATGGGAAAACAAAAAACTGAATGAAGGCGATTATGGGTTTAAAATAGTGAGCTTTCTAAGGAAGAATAGTGTACCCAATGTGCTGGTGTAAGCTGGAGTGCTCATTGTGAGCTAACTAGACATGTGGAGTTATTGGAGACTACTTCAGAATTCTGACCTGATGTTAGTGCTAATGAAACATAGTTCGGAACTGAAAGGGGACTTTATCAAGCAAATCAGCTATGATTTCCATAAACTGTCCTTCAGATTATCATTTCTCCCAGCAGTAAAACCACACACCCCCACTCACAGAGGGTGGAACACATGGAACGTGCTAAAGCTTGTCAGTCAGCCAAGTAAACAGAGTGAACACCTGTATAGACAGCAGCACTGCTCGATATTATCTCTGGAGAGTAACAGAGATCCAGTGTGGACCCAGCTTGTTCTGGCTCACCTTAACCTTGATTAGGTACAGTCCTTGACTCTTGGCCTGTGTTAGAAATAGCCCTTTTCTCTTTAGTCTTCCATCTGTACCTGCCAGATACTACTTTCCATAGTAGTCAGCGGTAGTATTCTGTTTGTCTCAGATTTGCACTAGGGCTCATACACATAGGACTTCAAAGCTTTTCTTCCTTCCTTCCTTCCTTCCTTCCTTCCTTCCTTCCTTCCTTCCTTCCTTCCTTCCTTTCTTTTGATTTCTGTTAACATTTCTTTATTGAGGGATTAAAGGCTTACAATCGACAGTAAAATGCAAATTTGTACACGCATAACATTTCTATGTAACAATGCCCACTAGGTCCTGCTCTGCCATCCTGTTCCAGGACCAGAACCCCTCCCCACTCCCACCCCAGAGTCTTTTACTTTGGTGCAATACACCAACTCCATTGAAAGTTATGCTCAGTGTTTTCTCTTCTGATCTTGGTTTTCAACTTCTGTCTATGAGTGAAATAATCTCATATTCATCCTTTTGCTTCTGACTTATCTCACTTAACATGATTTCATTAACCTCCATTCAAAATGTGGTAAAGAAGATGAATTCAGATCAAATTGATGGGGTTTACAGTCAACAATCTTTATACACCTTTCCCATATTTGAGAGCTACTCTCTTCCCTCACCCAGCTTTCTGGTCCTTTTTTCCAGCCATGACAGCATCTCCCCAAACAATAACTTACATCTGCTTGCATATCAGATGTCATACTCAGGAAAAAAAAAACTAGTATAGTCATGGTCTCTTTGGAATATAACTAAAATAAGACTGCTAACTATCTACAAAACGGAGATCCGCCCCCCCAACTCTTCATATGAACTTTTCCAGCCTTTAGGTTCATGATTAGTCAACATTTTTTTTTTTTGGCTCTATATGTTAACCTTTTTTTTTTTCAGTCACCAGGTTCCAGATGCTAACAGGATGCCAACTGGACTTCCCTGGGCAGACATCACTACTAATGTGTCCTGGAGCCCTGCTTCCCTAGAACCCTGTCCCACTAGGGAAAGAGAAAGGCAGGCTGGGAGTATGGACCGACCTGCCAACACCCATGTTCAGTGGGGAAGCAATTACAGAATCCAGACCTTCCACCTTCTGCACCCCATAATGATCCTGGGTCCATATTCCCAGAGGGATAAAGAATAGGAAAGCTATCAGGGGAGGGGATGGGATACAGAGTTCTGGTGGTAGGAATTGTGTGAGTTGTACCCCTCTTATTCTGTGATTTTTGTCAGTATTTCCTTTTTATAAATATAAATTAAAAAAAGGTGAACTCACTACTTTTAATACCTGAGTAGTGTTCCATTGTGTATATAGACCATAGCTTACTCAGCCACTCATCTGTTGTTGGACACCTAGGTTGCTTCCAGGTTTTGACTATTACAAATTGTGGTGCTGTGAACATAGTTTATATACAAATCTTTTTGGATGGTTATATTTGGTTCCTTAGGATATAGCCCCAAGAAAAGAATTGCAGGATCATAGGGTAGGTCCAGTTCTGGCCTTCTGAGAGTTCTCCAGACTACTCTCCACAGGATTTGGACCAATTTCCATTCCCACCAGCAGTAGAGGAGGATTTCCCCCGCCCCCAACAAATCTTCCAGCATTTGTTGCTACCTTTTCAGATGTGTGACAATCTCACAGGAGTGAAGTGGTATCTCATTGTCTTTATTTGCATTTCTCTGACAATGTCTTGGAGCATGTTTTTCATATTTTTTTTAGCCTTTTAAGACTTTTCTATACACTAACTGCTTCTGCAAAGTTATTCAGAATGCAAATTCAAACTTAATCTTGTTCTTCAAAATGAAGTCACTCTTATTCAGGCACACATCTGGGGGATTCATTGATTGTGCGGCCAATGACAGCACCATTCCCAGTGGTGGAAATCATATAATGAATAATATTGTGATTTGTTAGAATTTTGACAGCCTCTTGTCTTAGATAGAAGCAGCTCAACTCCATCTCACTGATGTGAGAGTTGCTAGGAAGTCACAGGGCTGTAGTCTTTTTTGTTGGCCATAGTGGCCTCACTGTCACTGCTGATTCTTGCTGTGCTTGGATCAACACAGCAGTCTAAGGTAAAACCAACTCTGACTTGCCTTAAGAGAGAGGCTACAGATTGTCATGGCTCAGACATTTGTCCTGTTGGCCTGAGCCTGTTGATTAGGGATTTTGCTATTGAAGCACTTTATATAAATAACTATTGTCTCTTCTTACATTTTTCTATAGTGCTGGTCCATTGTGTTTTCTCCACAGTTTGAATTGATTCTATGTGGACTCTCTGGCACTAGCTGATTGCCAGCAATGGAATTGTGGTGATCTTTCTCCACAGTGAACTGTGGTGCTTGGCCCACACTGTCCAGCGGTGAAGATGGGGACTCTGCTTTTCTCTCCCCTAAGACACTTGCAGAAGTTAAAACCACAGGCGATACACTGAACAGAGTGATAGTGGGCGAACTACCCAGAGACAGAGACCCTGAATCTTGATCTTCAGCAAGTAGCCTGGGGACCACCATTACTTGTAGAACCAGCTCACTCTCTACAAATGAGACATGCATGGACAGTTAGATGAACTCTCCAGCAAACAGTTTCCCTGTGACAGTCACCCATAGTCCAGGGCTGGATGGGCAGGCAATAGAGAGGACCTCAAATATCTGTCCCTATGTTCAAATCAGGATCACCCAAAAGCAAAAGACATTCCATAAACCACAAGGGGTGCCTGCCCATCTTCATCAGAGCCTGCCTGTGTGAACAGCCTTCAAACTGGGAGGGGGGGTGTTCCTGAATCCTTTGAACTACCCCACTCCTCTGTCATTCTGTATTTCTGCCTAATGTTAGTGCTAGTGGCTGACTTATTTTCCACCAATCATTCAGCAAACCACCATCACTTGTTATCACTCCATGGTTTTCATTGATTACTATAGCACCATAGATTCATGGTCAGCAGCCCTCAAAGTCCAGGCAGATGCCCAACTGGATGTGAGTAGTGCCAGGGACCAGATGGTGGCACATCTGGGAAGTACACAGGTTATCATTTGCAAAGACCATGTTGTTCAAACTCCCAGTCTCCACCTCCAGGGAAAAGTTATTGAGTGGTGAGGCTGGGCTGTAGGTGTCTCTTTTTCTAGCACCCTCTTGATCTCCTGCTTCCTTCTCAGTTTCTCTCTGTCTTATCATATAAAAAAAAGAAGACAAAGGGGGAAAAAATGGTCATTGGGAGTGGTGAATTCTCTCAGTTTCTGAGCTCCAGCAATAACCCTGGTGACAAGAAGAAAGAAAGGGGTGGGTGGATGAGATGTACTGGGCCTGTCCTATTAGAAGGTGACCCAGGAAGTTTGGTTCTGGTTCAGGGGCTCCCCACACAGGCATTTCACCTGTGTAGGTGGTCTCACACCTGCAGTGTAAAATGTTGATCTGATTTGAGTCATGGCTTCATGTGTTACTTTATAGATTATCTGGGGCTCCTGTCTAAGAGGGATGGGTAGCTGACCACACTGACCTTTTTCTACTACTGTTGTCTGAGACTACTGAGGTCTATACCTCATGTTGATGGATAGTCGGAGCCTTTGGTAAAAAAGCAGAGGATGCTACTTGCTCATTTCTTGATTTAACTCAAGGATATGGCAGGTTGTGTAAAAATATTAAGATCTTTTAGGCTAGATTCAAACTTTTGATAGTCTTAAAGAACTTCATTATATTATTTTGCCTGCTTGGGGGTTAAAATTTATATATATAAACAATATCTGTGTGCTCACAACCAAATGTCTTTATTTTTTTTCTATTATGATTTTTGCCTACCAAAATATACTTTACACACAGAACTGTCACTGTGTCAGAAACAAATATTCTCTATTATTTTGTTCCTCCACTAATAATTGCGCTTTACAGTTTAGTGCATCATACTTAGCAGAGATGAAGATCAATTTCAGAAGGAAATTTTGGGTACATTTTACTATTTCCTCATTGATGCCAAAATGGTGAAAGCAGCACAATAATACACTGCATGTATATAGATGAGCATTTTGGCAATGCCTATATATATATATGTAATGCTTATATTTTAAACAGCAGTTTTCTTCCCCTAGTTTTTAAATTATGCTAGAGTATTTGTTGCATAAGCATAGTTGTGTGATAGTAGATCTAATTTTTGTATGGGCTTATTTTTTTAAAAAAAATTTATTGTCACCAGGGATGTTGCCGGTTCTCAATGCCTGCATGAAGAATTAATCCACTGCTCTTGGTGGCCATTTTATTTCTTTGTTCACTTATTCATTTATTGATAAGACACAGAAATGGAGAAGAAAGGAGGATGGTGGAGAAGGCAGAGACATACACTGCAACCTTGCTTCACTGCTGTGGAGCTTCCCCCTGCATGTGGGACCTAGGGACTTGAGCCCAGGTCCTCACATTTAGTGATGTGTGCACCAGCATCTGGCTTATAAGGTTTTTTTTTTTGTTGTTAAAGCATATTTTTAGCTGGAGTAGCAGGGTTGGTGAATGTGAAAACATCTTAAGATACTCCTGTGTATCATATTTGTCCTCCGCTGTGTCTGTGATACACAAACACACACAGAACCACCCCCCCAGGAGGTCTACTGTGGCTTTATTTCTCCAGTATTATGTCTTCGCCTCAGGTTCCCCCCCCCACACACACACACCTAGCCTGCCATGCCTTCCCACCCTCAGATAATGGTGCTTTTTATCCTGAAAGCACAGGTGTGCTCTGATGAGACTTGTCATGCTTTTTAAAAATATTTTATTTAATGAAAGAGATCCACAGAGTAAGGAGACAGAGAAGGAGACAGAGGGAGAGAGAAACCAGAGCATTGCTCAGTTCTGGCTTAAGGTGGTGTTGGGGTTCAAACCTGGGACCTGGGAGCCTTGGGAATGAAAGTCTGCTGCATAACCACCATGCTGTCTCCCCAGCCCTTGTGGTGATGTTTCATTGTAGTGTTGGCTCTGTCAGGGGAGCACCGTGACACCACCTTCATTGTGACCCCCCCACCCTGTGTCAGTAATGCTTTCTGAATCATATTTCTGTAAGAGAAAATTTCATATTATTTGTAGAATCTGAGTCCCTGAGCGTCTCATGGAAAAGTGCATCATTGGGCTTGTCAGGTTAGAAGGATTTCTGAGGAAGCTCAATGTGTGCTATCAATCCCTAGTCCCCACACACCTTCTGACCAGCCTGCTGATGCTTTTTCTTATTTTGTTTGTTTTTAAGTAAAGGAGTATCTAAACTGTCTCATTTCTATTATTTGATAGGACAAAGAGAAATTGAGCTATGAGGGGGAAGCAGATGGGGTGAGTGACAGAGACACCTACAGTACTTGCCTCACCACTCATGAAGCTTCCCTCCTCAGGTGGAGAAGAACAAGGGCAAGGTCCTTGCATGTCTTAACATGTGCTCTTAATCAGGTGTGCCACCTCTTGGCCCAGACCAACCTGCTTCTTGGAGTTGACCGTGAGATGCAGTTTTCTTCACAAATGGCATCCTGGGTAGTGAAGAGCCAGGAGAAGGAAGGGCTGAGCACTCAAACAATTGTTCACCATCCCAGGTGCCAGGATTGAAGGAAGAGCTGGCGGCAGTGTCTCCAGAGGCTACAAACCCACATCCTTTTTTACTGGGCCATCAAGGAGGCAGCCAGAGACCAAGGAGCCAGCCCTTGCCCAGCCCCATGAGGGCCTTTTACAGCCTCCTGGACATGGCAGGGATCTCAGGTTTGTGTCTTCTCTGTCATTCATGGCCCTTTAATGAGAGGACCCAGCTGGCCCAGCCCCTATCCCACCTGATCAGGGTAGAGGAGTGGCCCTCCCTACTGCTTCCCTGGATACCTGCATAAAGGAGTACACACTGAGGGCCTCATTCCTTCTCTGTCCTGCTTGCTCCTCGACTGTGTCCCCAAACTAATGGCTTTGAGGCCTTTGCTTCTGGACTTGTTCCAAGGGTGGGGCTGCTGGGCTGGCTAGGCCAGGGTCAATGTTCAGGAAGGGGATGGGTACTGTCCTCATGGGATAGCTAGTGACTTCATTTTTTTCACATGTCCCTTGGGCAGACTAGATCCTCCTGCTCTTCTCAACCTCCTAGCTGCTGAAATCCAGTATCAGTCCTGTGTCACCCTGACCCCTTGGAAGAGCTGCTATACGTCCCCCATACACATGTGAAGGGTCCTCTGGAACTTTAATACGAGAGAGGTACAGGAAGAAAGGTAGAGGAGAGCACTGCTCACTTCTGGCTTATGGTGGTGCTGGGGATTGAACCTGTGACCTCAGAGTCTCAGGGATAAAGTCTTTTTGAGTAATCATTATGCTATACTCCCAGGTCAGCCCAGGAACTGGGGTGTCATCCTGGAATAGGAACCTGCTATGCCCTTCTCCCTACAGTCCCCAGAGCCTGGAGCAGTGGCTCACCTCAGAGTGACACTGATCAGTGACACCTGGATCCAGTTCTGTGTGCATAACAGGGGAACAGTGAAGTTCTCTTCAGTGTTGACTCCTTCCTTTCCCAGCTCAATGTCTTGGGAATAAAATGGGAAATTCAATAAGTGCCCTGACCTCTCTTTTTGCTATGTGACTGAAAGGGACCAAGAGTTGCAGAAAGGCTGGGGCAGGCAGGGAACTCAGTTTCCATGAACTAGGATCCATCATCCTCTCTCCCTACTCCCCACCACATGGAGGATCTTTACCAGACGGCAGATGAGACTGCTCATTCCTGCCTTCCAGTCTGCCTAGCCGTGTGTGATCTCAGAACACACTGCGTGTGTTTGAGCCCGTTAAAATTGAAGCTGGAATGTATTCCTTCTGGAAGAATTGTAGGATATGAACGCACACATGGAATTATCACAAAGCATGAGAATTTAACTTCCCCCCAAACACTCTAGTTAATATTTTTACTACTGCTTTGTTGGGGACAGTGGTGCTATGGGTAGAACCTAGGGTTCATGTATGTGAAGTGCTCTACCACTGAGCCTTGTCCGTCTTCCATATGGAAGAGGGACATAATTTCAGTAGGGCTTCTTGCCCAAATGATGATTCCACTGTTCCCAGCATTTTTTTTTTTTACGCACTGAGGGAGAGAGAAGGAGAAACACTAACTACATCAGTGCTTCACCACTGGTGATGCTTCCCCCTTTGCAAGGTGCTCCCATGTTGTGACTGGGAGCTTAAATCCTGGTCTGTATGCTTGGTAAATTGCACTCTAGCACGCGAGCGGTCTCCCACTTGCGGGTGTTCCATTCTTTTTTTAACCTAAGAATGATTTTTTAAATTAGGGATTTAATATTGATATAACAGGGGTATAATTCTACACCATTTCCACCAAGAGAGTTCTGTGTCCCCATTCCCTCCATTGGAAACTATAGTAGTTCTCCCAAGGTCAGAGTTGTGATTGACTATTCTTTCTTTTTTTTTTTTTTAAATTTATTGGTGGGGGGCATTAATGGTTTAACGTCAACAGTAAAATACACTAGCTGGTAGTGTATTTCTCAGTTTTTTACATAACACTCTAGCCGTCCCACCTCTGTCCTGCTTTGTGTTCCCCCCTTCTGTTTTTACTTTTTAACTTCTGTCTGTAAGTGAGGTCATCCCATATTTATCCTTTTTCTGGCTGATCTCACTTAACGTGAATTCTTCAAGCTCTATCCAAGATGAAGTGAAGGCGAGTTCACCACTTTAAATAGTTGAGTAGTCAATTGTGTGCATATACAATTCACTCAGCCACTCATCTTTTGTTGGGTACCTGGGTTGCTTCCAGGTTTTGGCTATTACAAACTGTACTGCTATCAACATAAGTATGTGTTTGGTTCCTCTGATTATATCCCCAGGAGAGGAATTGCAGGGTCATAGGGTAGGTCCACTTCTAGCCTTCTGAGAGTTCTCCAGACAGCTCTAGCCACAGGGGTTGGACCAATTGACAGCAGTGCAGGAGGGTTTCTTTTCCCCTGTAACTTCACCAGCGTTTGTTGCTACTCTGATGTGTGACATTCTCACAGGAATGAAGTGGTATCTCATTGTTGTCTTTATTTGAATTTCTCTGACAATTAATGACTTGGGAGCATTTTTATGTTTGTTGGCCTGCAGTGCTTTCCACTGTGTCCCAATACCATCTTTTTTGATTGCAGAGTAGTATTTCATAAGGTATACATAATTTCTTTATTCAGGTATCTTACCAATATTGTACTCAGTTATTATTGTTATAAACTGAGATTGAACCAAAAATGTTTAAGGGCCAAGGGTGCACCTCAATGTGTTTATCAGACGTCTCTACTATGGAATTCAGTCTGCAACAAAATACGACAGTTAAGGTCAGTTGCTGCAAAATATAACATGGTTTTCAGTATTTATTCATTTGTAGACTGACTATTTCTGGTGCTATAGCCTGGCTTTTCCATGGAGTTACACACTTTGCTTCTCAATTATTCCTCTCCTCTCCATGCTCAGCCTCCTTCCAACCAAAGGAAGGAGAGGTTGAATCCATCAGCATCTGAGTCCACACTGTTAACCAACCACCTCCACTCTGCTTGTGTGCCAAGTCAGGGAAAACTTGCTAAGAGGTTCCTGAGCTGTGTCCTCACCAACTGATAGGTTCTGCCAGTTCACTGACAGTTCTCTGTCCTCTCAGGTACATCTAAGATTCTGCAAGGCAAATCTGCTTGTCTGTGCTGTTACTACCATAGAAGGAAACGTGTCATTCAGCACAGTACACATAGGGAAAAGTCAAGCCTCACTACCTGATATTTAACTCAAAGTCATCAGTGTCTGTTTATAAATGTAATGAGCAGGACTTGTCCCCAGTAGCAAATATTTTCCTTTTGGAATAGTAATTTATTCATTACCAAACAAAATAGGCATACAGTTTCCAGGAAAGGCTTGTAACTTCTCTACATGTGTCCTTCAAGTTTACCTGAGGGACTTTTTAAATAACTATACCTCGGTTTCCCATCTGATGCCCTAGGATCTCCAGCAGAACATATTTCCTGTGTATGTAGGATCCAGTGTGATGTGATCCTCAGTACTTTCCCCTCTGTGGTTGCAGGTGTCTGCATTCACTGAAGTAGGTAAGCATTCTGGATCCCTCTGTAGCTGGGGATTCAATATGTGCAAGGCTTGTGGGACTTGGCTACCCTCTTCAGTCTTTGGAGTCACCAGATGCCAGATGCCTGTAGAATGGCCACTGAGGATCAAGGAAAGAATAAATTATTCTTACTTTTTTGTGTGTGTGTCCTAACATCAGAGGCCAGTGATTCTCTTCACTATGTTTTCTAGAAACTGATGTAGAAGACATAAGGAAAAATTGTGATGAGTGTCAGTAGTAGCAATGAACTTTAGCAATGGGCTGTCAACAGTGATTGGGAAGTTGGGGAATGTGGCAAAAACAGTGGAAGACACCCCAAGAGTGACTCTGAAAGGAAGTGTGAGGGCTATGAGTCTACTGCCCTGCCTCCAGAAATGGGCTGAACAGTGAATGCAAGTCAGGGACGTGGCCTAGATGTTGGCAGGCACATTTGAGAGGTGGGTGGAAATTCCTTCAGTCATCTCAGGGCTCATCATTGTTCCATACTTAAAACACAATTTGGGATAAAAAAAAAATTCTTAAGACACTATACAGATTGATGGACTCTAAATGGACCACTGGTATTTTTCTATGTTATTCTAAACATAGATGCCAACAAATCTGTTGTAGTGAGTTTGTGAGGAAGACTTGTAAAGTTTTCATGGAAATATAACTTCGATTAATTACATCTGAATACATGATAAATACTTTTCTAATGTCAGTGACATCCACAGAGTGAGTCTGAGAGGAACTTTTGTGGAGAATCCACACCATATTCCTGATGAGGAGACATGAGATAACACCAAAAGATGGTCCCAAGAAGTGGGCCACCCCAGTCCAGACAAGGCCAGAGCAAATGACAAAGGCACTGAAAGGACTGAGAAATGGTGAGCAGAAATTTCTTCACTCAATTCACTCAGGGGTGAATGCAATATGTTCAGTGTCATATACTTCAAAGTTTGTGGCACAAAGGCTAAGGCACTGCTCAGATTGATGAACTGAGTAGATGTTTTCTGTCTTTCTATGTTCTAACAGGAGATATTAATGACTCTTTTGTAGTAAACTTGCCAAGAGCAAAACATCAAAAATCTGTCGTGGTTACCTCAATTAAGTGGGATGTCCTCATGAAGAGAAACCAGAAAAGGTGGCAGTGAAACTGCAAATGGCCCTAAGAATTGAATCAAAATTACTTTAAATACTGATTCAAGGATCATTGTTGTGATGTGTTCATTATTGCATACTTAACACAGTTTTAGCTGTAAATACTGACTCATTGCTCAGACTCATGAACTAAACCATGGAAATTAAGCTTTTCAAGTACATAATGTCTGAAGTAGATAAGCCAAAATGTGACCTCAGATATGTGACCTCCCCGAGCTGACTCTGAGAATGCTCAGCTGTACTCAGCACACTGACAAGGCTGCCCCTGCCCATGGGGTCAATAGGGGCCTCCCAAGGCTGCACCACAGTCTGTGCGCAATTCTCAAAATGCCTGAGTTTACAGTGATTCCCCCCTCCCACACACACATTGTCCATTATAACATGGTGGATGGACTTTCTGTTCACTCAGCCTGAGGGAACTGTATTATTATTGTGACAACTCACAACAGATTCTGGTCAGCTCAGAGATACAACAATTGTGAGGCACCACTTAGAAATATCTGTAACATCACTTCCAGTGCTAGGTTGCTCCTTAGCACCTGGATTAAAACAGATACCTAGAGATATTAAATGAGATTTTCCCCCCCCATTCTCAGCATGAGCAGTAGAAATGCTTCAATTCTTACAAGATAGAAACTGGCTGGACCATTTTTGATAAGCTGACTCAGCATTTTGTTACAGTGCTCTTGATAGAGCACTGATAGCTTGATAGAGATCTGTCTTGCCGGTATACAGTTTACCGAGTGAAATGATCAATCTACCCCATTCTACTGAGCTCTCCCTTCATTGGATACACTCTTCTGGCCTGGAGGGGCATCCAATCCAGTGACTACACAGACATGCAAAGCAATACTTAAACAATACCATTTTTTAATAATGATTTTGTCTATAGTTTTAGACAGCTGGGCATACTTAGGGTGATATGACCATAGACACTTTATAAGTTTGGTACATTAACAGCTTCCATGATGAAGTCTTTGTATATACACTTTTGAGTGAATAAACAATATTGTATTAGAATGATTTTCTGTAACAGGGTCCATCCATGAGAATTGACTCAGTGGGAGAATATCCTATAATTTCATGAGGAAAATATTGACAGGTGGTGTGGCTCTATTGAGGCAGAAAGGCTTGAAGAAGATGTCAGATGATGGTAGTATTTAGCTGGGCTTCAATCCAGCATCAGGGGTATAAGCATCTCTGTCATTTGAATAGTGGCATGTAGTTGGCGTGTCGTTCCTTGCCATGTGTGGAAGCTACTTGGCAATTTTAGGATGATTTTCACTGCAGAGCCAGGGCTCAATGTCTCCTGTCCTTTCTTTCCTCTTTGCCTGGCCCCCATGAAGGAGCACAGTTTCCTGTCCTAGAACTCCAATGCCTGCTATGCGATGAAATGAACCATATACTCCAAGTTTAGGTAAGTCCCTCAGCACTGCACTTACTGTTCATCTTATTTGCTTTTATTAAGCAAATGCTTTACCAGACACTTCCTTGTGTCAGGGGTGAAATTTCACATCTCTCAAAAAAAAAAAAATTCCTGCAAAGCTCATCCATCACTAAAACCCACCGTCCCTCTTCCCTAGGGCTATGGCCCAAATGCCCTTGGGACTCTTTCCCACCTCCACTTGATATTTTCACCTTCAGGTGTGCTGAAATTTCCTACAGGTTTGTTAATATTTCAGCCTTGTTTTCCCTTTATTTATGTCATCCCATTTAAGAGATCATCTATATTTGTCTTCTCATCCTGGCCTATTGCACTGACCATTAGCCCCTCTCAACCTGCCTATCTATGCATGAGTTAAGATCTCTCCTGACTGCTCACAGCTGAATTATAGTCCATTGTGTGTGCTTTATACTATTTTTATTTTTCAAATACTGTTTTTTTTAAAGATTTGATTTATTTG
Source organism: Erinaceus europaeus (assembly GCF_950295315.1). Taxonomy (NCBI): domain Eukaryota; kingdom Metazoa; phylum Chordata; class Mammalia; order Eulipotyphla; family Erinaceidae; genus Erinaceus; species Erinaceus europaeus. The sequence continues at coordinate 80,853,345 of NC_080164.1, read as the reverse complement.
TTAATGAGAAAGATAGGAGGAAAGAATCAGGCATAATTCTGGTACATGTATAGCCGGGGGTTGAACTCAGGACCTCCTGCTTGAGAGTCTGGTGTTTTATTTACGGTGCCATCTCCCAGACCACTTTCTCTTTTCTTTTTTAGAGATACCATTGTAGAGTTCCCTGAAGAACTAGATTTTGGGGTAGATGAGATTCCAGATATACCAGTAGGAACAGTACTTGAGTATGGATGCCAGGGTTGTGGGGCACTGAGTTAAACCTGTTGTTTTTGAAAGAGAGGCTGAGAAGTGTGACACAGTATTTGTTTCCCTTCTAGATTAGAGAAGTGTGACAAAAGTATTTGTTTCCCTTCTAGATTAGTGATATGTAAGGAAAAGGAAATCTGCCTTTGACTTTTCATTGTGCAGAGTTTGAAAGGCCTTCTCCGCTATGGGGAATCAGTTTGGTCTTTCCCAGAGACTAGTACTTAATTTAGTTTAAGTTCTAGCTGAAAGCATGTTAAACCCACATATAGAAGTACACATGATAGCATTTTCCCTTTTTCCTCCATTAAAACAAGCTAAAGCTAGGAAGTGACATACCCAGTAATGTGCACATGCCACCATGTGCAAGATTATGGCTCAAGCCCCTGGACCTGCCTTTTTTATTTATTTTATTTTAATTTATTTATAAAAAGGAAACACTGACAAAACCATAGGATAAGAGGGGTACAACTCCACAAAATTCCCACCACCAGAACTCCATATCCCATCCCATCCCCTCCCCTGATAGAAGCTTTCCTATTCTTTATCCCTCTGGGAGTGTGGACCCAAGGTCATTGTGGGATGCAGACAGTGGAAGGTCTAGCTTTTGTAATTGCTTCCCCGCTGAACATGGGCGTTGACAGTGGACCTGCCTTGTAAGGGAAACTTCATGAACCATGGAGCTGTGCTCAGGTGTCTCTCCCTCAGTCTATTCCCCTTCCCCCCCCCTCTTAATTTCTCTCTCTACCAATCAAAAGAGAAAAGAGGGCAAAGAGGTGCAGTAGCTTGGTTGCAGCACAGACATAGAATCCCAGCACTAACCCTGGTGACAATAAAAATAATCTTAAAAACCAGATTATTCTCTCATGGAAGTCTAAAAATCTGGAGAAATAAAGATATTAGGACCAAACCACAGAGAAATGAACATGCACAGTGGCCATGAAGCCACTAATGTAGTAGTAGTCATAAAGTAGTAGAAATAACAATTGTGACACAAAGTACATCCCACGTACTGTGCTAAAAGTAACATTACTTTGGCTTGTAGCTTGATATAAGGAACCTTCTTTACTCTGCTAGTACTTATTTTCAAAGGCATTGTAGGGCCTGCTGGATAGTTTAATGATAGTGTCCCTTCATTTTCATGTTTACAGACCAGCTTAGCAGTTAGGGCTTTCTCTGCCTGCTGGAGGAGCTCTGATGCTGTGATATATCGTATCTTTTCCTCTCCCCCCGTTTCTTTCTCTAGCTGAAAAGTTGGCTCAGAGAGGTAAACAATGACAGCAATAACAGGATTGTTTTCTAGTCCCCTGCATCCATTTATTTGTAGTACTTCCTAATATCTTTAGGACCTGGTTTCAAGCCCATGTTCACCAAGTGCAGGTTTCTTTCAAAAGCTATAAGCCAACTGCACACTTCATTCCCATGTAGTAAGGCAAGTCTGCAGGTGTCTTTCTTTCTCTCCTTCTTCTCAGTCCCTCTCTCCCTCCCTCCCCTCTTAGTTTTTCTCTTCTAGCAAACAAAATACAAAGAAAAGAATAACACCATAAAAGGAATATTGTTATAATCTATTAACTCAGAAATTTCCTTTTAGTCTAATTTTCCCCTTACATTTGCTTATTAATGATATTAATAGAAAAGAGGGATTAAGAGTGAGAAAGAGAGACTTGTAGCATTGCCTTACCATTTGTGAAACTTCCCTATGTGCAGGTGGGGCCTGGGGGCTTGAACCTGGGTCCTTTGCCTGGTAATGTGTCCACTCATCCAGGTGTACTACCACCTGCCTTCCCCTCACCCCATTTTCCTTTTTATAAATAGTATTGGTATGTGCTTATTGAGGAAGACTTGAATATTTTATTCCATATTTAGATTCTCATGTATGGTCAGATAGGAGATGTGTAGTTCTGTGAGTAGGTTGTCTGGTTATTATGAGAATGACAAACATGAGCACACCTGAGTTGCTTTTCTAGCTGTATTCTGACTTGCAAGCCAACTGAACTTAACCTATGAAAATGAGACGATTATATCTGTATAAGTTCAAAAGTTTGGGATGCTGTAATGATTGGTAATTTTTTTGGTAGAACTACATGAGAAAAATAACTTGAAATGATTACTATTAAATCAGGAATCAAAAGAACAAGAAATATTCTAAATTTTCCCAGACCTATAATCCATTGTCAAACTCCTCAACCCCCATGCTTATAGCAGAAAAGCACATAAGTGAGAAGCTGGATGGTGGCACACTAGGTTGAATACAAATGTTACCAGCTGCAAGCTCCTGGTTTAAGCCCCCAGTCCCACCTGCAGGGGAAACTTCACAAATGGTGAATCAGTTGCTACAGGTATCTTTGTCTCTCACGTTGTAGCTTGTTGTCTCTCCCTCTCTACTGCCCCTTTTCTTCTCAATTTCTATGTGTTAAAAAACATACATGAGTGGCATCCTGCATACCAGTAAATTTTTGCTATAAAAATTGTTTTAAAAGGAACTTGAGCCATGCCCTTCCATGTCCTTCTATGAATGGATTTTGGGGTGCAAAAAGAGTTTGTAGTGTGGAGAGACTGGGTTTGGGTGAGGAAGGAATGAGGAAGGTGCATACTCAGCACCATGCTCTGCTCTCAGCCAGGCCTCTGTCCCCTGCTCAGATCTCTGCTGAGAGGTTTAGTCAGACACTATGGACTGAGAGCCTTTGCTCAGCAGGCCACCCACCATCAGACCACCAGACCCACCACCAGACCACCAGAATATTAGCTGTTCTTCACCCACAGTTCGTCAGTTGCAACTGAAGCTGCTTTGCTGTGGAAGTGTCCAGTGGCAGTTGGTTTGGAATTTTCTCAGCTCTGAGGCTGTTAGGGAGTTAAACAGTTACTGCTTACTCCCTCACTCCAGCTTCTCAGTCTAAGCATTACTTTAGGTATTGTGTTTTACAAGTGTATTTGATTCAGCTATCTATATTCCATGTGAGCAAAACCATCTGGTCTTTGTCATTCACTTCTTAAGTTAGCATAATTGCATCCATTTGGTCCCAGATGACACAATGTCCTTGTTTTTAAATGACTTAAGTTTATTCCATTTATCCCATAATTTCTTTTCTTAAAAATATGGTTTTCTTTTTTTTTAAATTACTTTTAATATTGCATAAAGCCAGCCAGAAATTGAGAGGGAAGAGGCAAACAGGGAGAGAGGGAAAGAGACACCTGTAGCACTGCTTCACCACTTGTGAAGCACCCCCCCCATAGGTGGGGAGTGGGGGCTTGAAGCCTGGTCCTTGCACACTGTAACTTGTGCACTCAACCAGGTGTGCTACCACCCCCCCCCCTTTATCCAGTCTTCTGTTGGTTAGAGTTTAGGTTGTTTCCATATTTTGGTTATTGAAAATAGTGGATATTGTGTGTAGCTGGCTCTGAACAAAGGGGTGCATATAGCCTGTCTTAATAGTAAATTGGTGTATTTGTGTGACATTTCAAAAATCCCTGAGTAATATTGCAGAACAATAAGGTGTTTTCATTTTTATTCTTTGTTTTTTAAATTATTTTAACCAGAGCACTATTCATCTCTGAGTTATGGTGGTGCAGGGGATTGAACCCGGGACTTCAAAGTCTCAGGCATGGAAGTTGTTTTGCAAAACTACTCTGCTATCTCTCACCACCCAACACCATTTCTTTTTTTAAAAGCAATTTATTGGGAGGGACAGGGTTAGTGGTTTATGTAAGGAATCTCTATACTGCTATCCACGGGGGCTGCACCAGCTTACAGTCCCATCAGGTCCATTTCTAGCCTTGTGAGAGTTTTCCAGACTGCTCTCCACAGAGGTTGGACCAATTTCCATCCATACCAGCAGTGCAGGAGGAGGGTTTCTTTGTTCCCACAACCTCTCCAGCATTTGTTGTTTGCTGTTTTGTTGCTAAGTTTGGTGAGCTCTTTATATATTTTGGTTATTAGCCTCTTGTCTGATGTATGGCATGTGAAGATCTCCCATTCTGTGAGGGGTCTCTTTGTTTGGGTGATGGTTTCTTTTGCTGTGCAGAAGCTTTCCAATTTGGTGTAGTCCCACTGATTTTTTTTCTGCTTTAGTCTTCCTTGCAACTGGATTTGTATCATCAAAGATGGCCCTGAGGTTTAGGTGGGAAAGTGTTCTGCCAATATTTCCCTCTATGTATTTGATTGTTTCTGGTCTAACATCCAGGCCCTTGATCCATTTGGAGTTGACTTTTGTTTCTGGTGAGCTAAAGTAGTTCAGTTTTATTCTTCTGCATGTTTCAACCCAGTTTTCCCAGCACAATTTATTGAAGAGAGCTTCCTTCCTCCATTTAATCATTTGTGCCCCTTTATCAAAAATTAGATGTCCATAAGTGTGGGGGTTTAGTTCTATGCTTTCAATTCTGTTTCACTGGTCTGTGTACCTATTTTTGTTCCAGTACTAGGCTGTTTTGACTATGAGTGGCCTTATAATATAGTGATTTTGGATGTGTGATTCCTCCATTTCTGTTGTTTTTCCTAAAGATTGTTTTAGTGAATCTAGGTGTTTTCTAGTTCTAGGTAATGATTTGTAATTTTTGTTCTGTCCTCTTAAACATTAAATTTGTATATGGTTCTGTGTAGAATATTCATTTTGATGATATTAATTCTTCTAATCCAGGAGCATGGTATATCCTTCCATTTCTTGGTATCATTTTCTGTTTCTTAGAATAGTGACTTATAGTTTTCAGTATATAAGTTTTTCACTTCTTTGGTCAGGTTTATTCCTAGATATTTTATTGATTTTGCTGCAGTAGTGAATGGGAGTGGTTTCTGGATATCCTATTCTTAAGACTTAGTTTTTACATAAATAAATGCCACTGATTTTTGTACATTGATTTTTTTAGCCCAAGACTTTGCTATATTGCCTAATGATTCCCAGTAGCATTCTTCTGGATTATTTTTGTTGTTGTTGTTTAATTTTTTAATACTTATTTTCCCTTTTATTGCCCTTGTTTTTTATTGTTGTTGTACTTATTGTTATTGATGTCGTCATTGTTAGATAGGATAGAGAGAAATGGAGAGAGGAGGGGAAGACAGAGAGAAGGAGAGAAAGAGACACCTGCAGATCTGTTTCACCACCTGTGAAGTGACTCCCCTGCAGGTGGTGAGCCTGGGCCTAGAACTGGGATCCTTATGCAGGTCCTTGCACTTCATGCCACATGCACTTAACCTGCTGCGCTATTGTCGGACTCCCCTGGATTCTTTAGGTTTTTTTTCTGTGCATAATATCATATAATATGCAGATAGTGAGAGTTTGACTTCTTCCCTTCCAATCTGTATTCCTTTCATTCCTTTCTCTTGCCTGATTGCTATGGTAAGCACTTTCAGTACTATGTTGAAGAGTAATGGTGGTAATGGACATTTCTGTCTAGTTCCTGATCTAAGGGGGAATGTTTTCAGCTTCTGTCCATTAAGAATGATGTTGGCTGTAGGTTTGAGGTATATAGACTTCACCATATTGAGGAATTTTCCATCTATTCCCATTTTTTTGTAGTGTTTTGAGCCTGAAAGGATATTGGATTTTGTCAAAAAATTTCTCTGCATCTATTGAGATAACTATGTAGTGAGTTTTGCTTTTATTGGTGTGGTGAATAACAGTGATTGACTTGAATATATTGAACCAGCCTTGTATTCCTGCAATAAATTCCACTTGGTCATGATGAACAATCTTTTTACTATATTGCTATATCCACTTGGCTAGGCTCTTATTTAGTATTTTAGCATCTATGTTCATCAGAAATATTGGTCTATAGTTTTCCTGCTTTTGGTATCAGGGTGATTTTGGCTTCATAGAAGGTGGAAGGGACTATTCCAGTGTCTTCAGTCTTTTGGAAGAGCTTTAAAAGTATAGGTATTAACTGTCCTGTAGGTTTTATAGAATTTATTTGTAAAGCCATCTTGTCCTGAACTTTTGTTGTTGGGAAGATTCTTAACAGTTTTGATTTCTCTGTCTGTGATTGTTCCATTTAGGTTTTGTAGTTCTTCCTGGCTCAGTTTCTAGGCTGCACTCACAGCAGGACCTGTCTTCCTTGAGTGGCAGAGTATGTTGACCCAAGCTCCCTTTGGAGAATGGGGCAGTTCTTACCAATGCTGCCCCACACTGAAGGCAAGGTCCTATAGGGGCCCATAAAGGCCCACTATGTTGTTCCTGATATAGATGGCCAGTGTCAATGGAGAAAGGGATTTGTTAGAGGTCTGTGCTTGCCCATTTTAAAGACCAACAAAAGAACATTTCCCTAAATAAACCCTTTGTTGATGACCCACTTCACTTCCTCAAGAAAGAACTTATAGAGCCCCATTCAGATCTACCTGTCTAGAATTCTCTTAACAAAAACACCCTGAGCTCACTTGGAGATGAACTCTGGGTCCAGTGCCTTCCTGAGTTCCTGTCTCATTACCTCCCTTCTCATCTTCTTGTTTGTCTGGATTTTACACCTTGACCCTGTTAGTTGTTCCCTTCTTATTCATCCTGATTACCCAGTTATCTGCCTTCCCCATAACTCCAGTCACTTTGTCCTGTGCTCTTTCAGAGAATTATGAGGAAGCTACAGGCAGAATATGCAACCTTTTTTAATACCGGAGCACTGCTCAGCTCTGACTTACGGTGGTGCAGGGGATTGAACCTGGGACTTTAGAGCCCTAGGCAGGACAGTCTCTTTGCATAACCATTATGCTATCTACCCCCCCTTTTCTCCCCCACCATACTTGTCACTGAGGCTGGATACCTGCTTGAGAAATCCATCATGTCCCAGAGACCATTTATTGTTTTTCTCTCTCTCTCTTGGATTGACACAGAAATTGAGAGGGAAGAAGTGGTGAAGTGTACATATTACAGTGTACAAGGACCTGGGTTCAAGCCCTTGGTCCCCACCTACAGGAGGAAAGCTTCAGGTGTCTCTATGTCTCTTTCCCTTTCAATTTCACTCTGTCTGTACCCAATAAATAAAAATAAAAATATTAAAAAGAAAAGAGTACAAAGTATTCTGGGGAAAAAAGAGGGAAAGAGAGACACACCTGTAGCCCTGCCTTACTGCTTGTGAAGTGTCCTTACTTCCGGGGGATGGGGGTGGTGGTATGGTACAGGAGGATAGCTATCTTACTGATCACTAAAGAGTGATCTTTCTTTTTCTTTTCTTTAATATTTATTTATTCCCTTTTGTTGCCCTTGTTGTTTTATTATTGTAGTTATTGTTGTAGTTATTATTATTGTTGTCATTGATCTCATTGGATAGGACAGAGAGAAATGGAGAGAGGAGGGGAAGATGGGGAGAGAAAGATAGACACCTGCAGACTTGCTTCACCACTTATGAAGCGACTCCCCTGCAGGTGGGGAGCTGGGGGCTTGAACTGGAATCCTTAAGCTGGTCCTTGTGCTTTGTGCCACCTGGGCTTAACCTGCTGCACTACCTCCCAACTTTTTCTTTTCTTTTTCTTTCTTTTCTTTCTTCTTTTCCTTCTTCTTCTCCTTCTCCTTCTCCTTCTCCTTCTCCTTCTCCTTCTCCTTCTCCTTCTCCTTCTCCTTCTCCTTCTCCTTCTCCTTCTCCTTCTCCTTCTTCTTCTTCTTCTTCTTCTTCTTCTTCTTCTTCTTCTTCTTCTTAAGAATAGATTCTGGTTAAATTGCCAGCTCAGGAAGAAGGGCCAATAATTTTTCATTCTGGTGTGGACTTTCAGTGTGACCTCCCCACAGCATTCTACTGGACAGCAAAGTGCTAGTGGTGGTCATGTGGTCTGTTGACCATCACTGTTCTGGGACTTGGTATCTGGTGGACCATGGTCTGGATCAAGATAGGTATTATCAGTTTGGGTAGTGGTGCACTTGGTTGAGCACACATGTTACAATGAGCAAGGAACTAGGTTCAAGCCCCCAGTCCCCACCTACAAGGTAAAAGCTTTTGTAAGTGGTGAAGCAGGGCTACAGGCCTCCTCTCCCTCCCTCCTTCTCTCTCTCTCTCTCTCTCTCTCCCTCTCCATCTCTTGCTCCCTCTCTCTTTCCCTTCCCACTCAATTTTTGGCTGTCTCTATCCAATAAAGTTTAGGAAAAAATTTTTAAATGGTATTACCTATCTTTTTTTGTTTTGTTTTATCCTTATTTATTTGTTGGATAGAGACAGCCAGAAATTGAGCAGGAAGGGGGTGATAGAGAGGGAGAGGCACAGAGAGACACCTGCAGCCCTGCTTCACCACTCATGAAGCTTTCTTCCTGCAGGTGGGGACGGGGCTTGAACCCTGGTCTTTGCACGTGGTAACATGTGCACTCCACTAAGTTTGCCTGTAATATAATTTACTCCTTGCTCCTGTAATATAATTTGTTCTCATTCAGAGTGAAGGAAAGCACTGATTGGCTGTCCTAGCTACCAGACTCACCAATACCGAAAATGTCCATGTAGAGTGAGGTGTCAGCCAAGGTGCTACTTAAGACACACAAAAGAGTCAACAGATAATTCACATGTGGTTATGCAAATGTGCATGTGGGAGAAAGGCAGGATGACTAGTGCTTAAAGTGAGCTGTTTTTGCTCTTTTAATATATGAATGGATGACTACTGTAATAAAATCACTAACAGCATGTTGGGATTTTTTAGCTAACGCCAAGAAAAGTAGAAATAAATAGAAACATAGACATAGATAGCATAGGCAATCTAACATCCAGAAAGGAATTTCATTTCAAAGATAAAGTTTAGAAATGTTCCCACTAGGATTGTAAATAAAATGGCTTTAACAGTTTGCACTAGAAGTTACCTTTTTCTTTTCTTTTTCTTTTTTCCTTTTATTTATTTGTTAATGAGAAAGATAGGAGGAGAGAGAAGAACCAGACATCACTCTGGTACATGTGCTGCCGGGGGATTAAACTCAGGACCTCATGCTTCAGAGTCCAAGGCTTTACCCACTGTGCCACCTCCTGGACCACACAGTTTTCTTTTTCCAAGTATAGGAAACTAATAAAAAGTTAGGGAAAAAAAGGGGGGGTGGCTGGGTGGGGCTAGTTAGCATAATGGTTATGCAAAGAGACTCTCATGCCTGAGGCTTCATAGTTCCAGTTTCAACCGCTCCTTACCAACATAAGCCAGAGCTGAACAGAGCTCTGCTGAGAGAGAGAGAGAGATATTAAGATCCCTTAGAAACTATTTTTCTTGTTATTCAACAAATATTTATGGTTGTCTGCTGTGTGTTAGAGCTGACATTTATCCAAGACAATAAGGTTAGAGAAAAGTCCCCAGAAACTCAACAGCAGAGACTTTCAAAAATGCTAACTCCAATCCCCAGACTAAACAGCTCCATCAAGTGATTCTGGGATGGGTAACTTTGTAACAGTTGTAACTTTGTAATGAGTGGAGGAAGTTTCTATAGAAATAGAGTGGATAAGGTGGTACAGTGAGGCTGGGGAGACAGGAACATGCTTCTGCAAAAGACTTTTCATGCCTAAGGCAGACAGGCTCCCTTCTGAGCATCTACAGAATTAAGAATTCAAGCCCCACCCCCACCTTTACACTCCACCCCCTTCAGAACCCTGTGGACATTTGAATGTCCAAGTCAGAAGTTCAGGTGTTTGGAACTGGCAGGTAAGTGAGGTCCTTTTGAATGGTATCTGATTTAGCTTTCTCTGGAGTAGGAAGGAAGCAAGGCTTGATCTACTTTAGAGTAGCAGGCTTTGAAATAGCTACCTGAGAAGGACTTGTTACCTGGTCACAGATAAACATGGTACTGGGTGAGTGTAAAGCCTTGCCACAGGAGTGTGAAACAGATAAACTGGGTGAGTGTAAAGCCTTGCCACAGGAGTCAACATGTTTGTGAGAATCAGACCTTCCCTCCTCAGCCACCAGCAGTGCTGAGGATCTTGTGAGCTGTGGGACTCTGCATATTTAACCAAAGCGTTTAGCTACAGTGTCTCCCTGAAGTGTTTGCAGACTTGATGGCCATGAACACCACCAGCTAAGTGACTGCTCAGGGTGGGTTTTTGGGTCTGGATAGTATTTGCTGAGTGAAGGTCTAGAGGTCCCCAATTAAGTGGGTTAGACTTACAGCTGTTTCAAACTGTTCAAACCTTCCAGAGGGAAAAAAAAATCAGGACTGACCAGTGCTCTGGGTTAAAGAGAGAGAAGCAAATAAGAAACAGAAAGGGGGGGAGTTGGGTGGTAGTGCAGCATGTTAAGTGCAGGTGGTGGAAAGCGCAAGGACTGGCATAAGGATCCCGATTGAGCCCCGGCTCCCCACCTACAAGGGAGTTGCTTCACAAGTGGTGAAGCAGGTCTGCAGGTGTCTGTCTTTCTCTCCCCTTCTCTTTCTTCCCCTCTCTCCATTTCTGTCTGTCATATCTAACAATGATGACATCAATAACAACAATAATACAACAACAGTAAATAACAATAAGGGCAACAAAAGGGAAAATAAATTTTAAAAAATTTTAAAAAGGGGAAAAAGTACAGACAAAAAAGAGATGAAAGAAAGAAAGGAAGGAAGGAAGGAAGAAAGGAAGAAAAAGACAATGGAGAGGAAGTGGAAATACAAGAACCTGCACAGATTGAGCTGAGGATCGAACTGGGTAGAATGAAGGACAAGGATGGTGCTTGTCACTAGGCCAGCAATTCATAACTGGAACAAATTTTCAAATCTGTTCACAGTACTTGGGGTCAGGGTGGGGGTCACAAAAGCAGTAAGGCTCTGAGCTGTCCCTCATTGATGCAGGGCAGAAGGCCTTCGTTGGTGATGACTGATTTCCTCTGACCTTTGAGCATGAAATGCTCTGAATCTCTGTCTCTCTCTCCCCCTGCCTGTTGGTGTGTGAGAGGTACTACATAACATCTTGAAAATGTTGCAATCTAAATTGAAGTCATTCTGGAAAAAAAAAAAAAAAACAGGAAGATAGAAATCAAGTTGGCTTGGAGATTACTTAGTGTTAGGAAAATGGAAATCCCATCCAGCAGTAGAGTTTTGCCCAATGCAAGGAGGATGTGAGTTAAGGTCTCCTATTTGTCCAGGGATCTGGAGAGTTTGCATTTTACACACTGCACAGGAATTCATTCTTCTCTATGAGGGAAAGCAGGTTTGTAAATTTAGCCAAGCCAGTTAAGAGGGGATCACAACAGTTAGGCTGGGAAGGGCAGGGAATTGAACTGGGGCTCTTAGGTTTAAGAATCCATATCCTACATTGAGCCATCTGGCAGGCTGTGCCATTCTTGGCCCAAGTCAACAATCTATGGGCTCATGTTGGAAGAAGACTTTGGGGGTTGGGGAGATAGCATAATGGTTATGCCAAAGGCTTTCATGTATGATATTCCAAGGATTCAGGCTCAATTCCCAGGTCTTCAGCGTAAGTCTGAGCTGAGCAGTGCTCTGGCCTCACTCCATGAAATATATATTATAGTTTTACCAGAGCCTTCCTCAGCCATGCGTCATGTGTGGGAACCTCAGCTTTAGGTTCGTTACTTCACCATTATATAAATATATCCTGGCCCATTTCACTCTCTCTGTATCTTTCTCTGTGTATCCCTATCTTTCGTCACTAAAGATAATAAAATATGATAAAATAGTAAATAATAAAGGAGAGCTTGGGCCTGAAGTGACTGCCTAGTAGTTATCTACTTTCTCTCTTTAAACCTATCTCTCACTACTAAAATTATTAACAAAGCAAAGTAAAATAAACATTAAAGTCCTTGGGCTGGGAGACAGTAGCTAGCATTATCCTCACTCCCTTTGTCTTTCTCTCAATAGTTAAATATAATTATGCAAAAAAGGGGCAAATATTTCAAATAAGACCTTGGGCTTAGGAGCTGTCTTCAGAGTTCTGCTAAAGACTTTCATGGCTGCATCTTCAAGAACCCAAGTTTCAGTTTCCAGAACCACTGATAGCTTAAGCTGAGCAATGTCCTGTGTGTTTTTCTTGCTGCCTCCGTGTCAGGAAAAGAAAATGAATAGAATATTCAGAAAAATATGGGAGCCCTATGGTTGTCTCTAGTCTCCTGTAAGGTACATTCTACTGTGTGTCCACAAGGTGGCAACATAACACAGCAGTGCCCCTCTTGGGCGGGCCTTGCTTCCATTGTACCAACCCTTTGCAATCTGTTCACATGATCTGTTCTTGGAAACTTCCTTCCCAGGAGTTGGAGAGAAGCAGGAGACAATTTGCTGGGTAGAACACTAGGCTCCCTTGGCTGCAGTGCCAGGTTCTCTGGCCTCACAGGCTGGCCACAGAGACAGAAGTGTCCCGCGGCTCTGCCTTGGCTTTCCCCTCTGTCCCATGGGTCAGTCCCTTTCTGTCTCGTGCACTGTTCAGAACCCTTTCGAGGAAAAAAGCACTTTGAGAACCTATGCTGGGTGGTGGGCGGTGATGAATCTGGTGGGGTTTCCAGACTTGCATTCACAAGGACCAGGGTTGGAGCCCCGTTCCCCGTTCCCCTCCTGAATGGGAAGGAGAGGTGAAGCGGGTGGGCAGGGGCATCTCATACTCTCACCCTCTCTAGCTCACCTTTTGCTCTTAATTTCTCAGTGTACTTTAAAATCAGAGAGAAAGAACAAATGGGAGAGGGTTGCAGGTAATAGCCACTGACATCCTTGGATTCATAGGGTTAGCAGAAGGCCTCAGCAATCAGCCTAGTGGTATCAAAAGTAGCAAAGGGGGCACAAGGACTCTGGAGACATGATGGAGAACATGCCTTGTTGGTGAATAGGTTCAGAGTAGTGGATGGAGGGTCTATTCCTTCCACCCCCCCAGGAAGGATCTGAAGCAGACATACTTAGAATCCTGCTCCAGGCTCAAGCCTCCGGGGCTTTCCATCTCCCCAGCTGCCTCTCGTTTTTTTTTTTTTTTTTTTTCCAGCTTGTCACCACCATTACCTGGGCTCTCTGCCCCCACCAGGTGACTTTTATTTCAGATGGAAAAAAAGGAGAGGAAGAACTTAAAGCACTGAAGTGTCTTCCTTCTGAGGCTGTCTTACCTTACCGCCACCCATTGGGCATCTCACCTCCCTCCTCACAGTTTAGAAACTAGTTCTGTGCCCACCACTCCCTGGAGTTCTTTTTTTTATTTCCTTGTCTGAAATAGTTCCTTGCTTTGCCATGTAGATATTCCAACCTTATATAATCTTGATAGGTAGGATGTAGGTGAGTAGGAAGATATGTGTTAGCGAGCATAAATCAAACCACCATCCACTGCAAGGAAGCAAAGATGTTTATTGACGAATTGCAATCCGGGCCGAGATGGTGACTGGTATTAGTCTACCAAGCTCGAACCCGAACAGGGCTCAAACCACACAATTTATAGGAATTCAGACTACACTCAGGGAGGGGGAGCACATCACCTTATCAACCTACATCCAATAACAGGCTATAGCAAACACAAGATCCAATCATTTCAAACTTAGCAAAAGCATGATCCATTCAAAGCAAAGCGCGGGCTAGTTTCAAATACAGTAATATCACACAACCAATAGAATTCAACCAGGCAGGGTCGCCACATCCTCCCGCCATCAGCTATGACCACCCATCCGGTAGACAGCACACCACAAAGTCTGTGCAAAGGTCCTGATAAGGCTTGTCCCCATGCAGGGTCCTTAAAACAATGGGTGGCCTTCACTGATTAGGTCCTGATAAGGCTTGTCCCATGCAGGGTCCTTCGAACAACTTACAAAACAATGGGTGGCCTTCACTGGTTAGGTCCTGTTTATTCAAGGGGGAAGGGGCAAGGAATTTTCCACCTCATACTACAAGCAACTCATAATAAAAGCACTTAACAAACAACTGCATAAAAAGGGAATTTCAAGGCTACTGCCTTTTACATTAGGTATGTGATGCTTACATACACAGATGTAGGTAATTCTTTTAAAGTTTTTTTTTCCTCCTTTTTTTAATGAAAGAGGGAGTGAAGGAGAGAGAGAGCTCACACATCACTGGAACATGTATTGCCTGGCATGGAACTTGAGTCTTCATGGTATAGAGTTCAACACTGTATCCACTGTGCCACCTCCTAAGCCCCATGACTATGAAGTATTGGAGCACACAATTTGAATGGACATTGCACAACGCTCAGCTGGGTCTTGCGGGGGAAGTGATTAAGGTTTTAAGAGACCTTCAAATGAATGAGTTGGAGAGATTTCACCTGGAGAAGAGGCCCTGGTAGCCAGAGAGAGGAGAATACACCTAAGAGACACCAGGAGAGAACAGACAGAAGACAGTAGAGAAAGAGGGAGCAGGCATCTCCACAAAGGACAATATGGTTCATGCTTTGAAATCTTTTGTAGTGAAACAGATGGTGAAGCTGCCCTGTGATCTGTGTGTGTGGGGATTGGGGGGGTGTTGTCAACAGTCTCTTGATGGCCTGGAAGCCACAAGGCCAACCCTGGTCTCAAGGGGCCTTGAACTCTTCCCACATCACCCAAAAAACTAAAATTGAGCCCTGTGTGTCCCCGGGGCACTTGAGGCAAAAGTGGGACCGCACAGACAAGAGGGGCATCCTGATGGTGGAAGGTGGGGAGAGGGACCAGGTGGAGGTATGCCTGGTGGAGTGCACATGGTACCATGTGCTTGGATACAGGTTCAAGCTCCAGGTCACCCACTGCATGGGCAAAATTCAGGAACAGCGGATCAGTGTTGTAGCCCTCTCTATTTAACTTTCTCTCCCCCTCCCAATTAAAAAGAGAAAGAGGCAAAGAGGTCAGTGGGAGTGGCAGTCACTAATCACCAAGGAAAACCCTGGTGGCACAAACTGTTGTGACCCAACAGGAGTTTGGGACTATTAGCATATAAATGACATCACCCTGAGGTGGGCCACACAGAGAAAGGAATATATAAAAGCACAGGTCTTTGAGCAGGTCACTGTTTGGCTGCTGCTGCTTCTCCTGGTCAGATGCATCTCGACAGAGGTGTGCCAGGTATCTGCCATGGCTACTTCTCCTGGGAACTGAACACCTGTGACTCTGCTAGCCAATAAAACATTTAGACCCCTCTACAGCCATGAGCAACCTTTACCAGAACTGATAGTTTATCTCATGGGACTAAACTTTTGATAACTGTACTCAGACTTTATGAACCTAGCATACACTTAACCCTTGATAAGTGCTTATTTTGCCTTTTACCTGTTTCGCCCTAATAAACGTTGTATTGTTTAAACCAGTTCCCAGCTCCCTGCTGTGAATCCTTTTATGTGCCACCACAGCAGCCCCCACAAAGCCCCTTTATGAGCTAAAAATAACAATAAATAAATAAAACAAAATAAATAAATAGAAATAAGAAAGGTAAAGCAGCTTGGATAGAACAGTACCCCTCCTGGTGAGACTGTGCCCATGGAGCAGCACCCAGGTGCCAGGTGGGGAGGCAGAGGGGCCATCATGCTCACACTCCTTGTGATACTCCAGCTCCTATCACTGACAATTTCCTCTATCACTTTGAAGTTACTTGTGGTGCAGGCCGGGTGGTTTTAGGAGAAAAGTAAGTCAAGCAATGAGGGGATCTTAAACCTCTGCTGTCAGTGGACTACAGTGTGAATCCCCTTTATGTGTGTTTATATATTCCACTTTAAATACCAAAGGGGATTAAATACCAACTTTGTTGCTGAAACTCTGAGAGACAGAGGTGGCTTATACACCAGTCTAATATGCTAAAGTTAAGGGAACACAGAACTATGCATAGCAAGTCAATTCACATGTGAGGTGTTGCCCAGTCTTGGGGATTATCTCTGTTTCTCTCTTTATCCTAAAAGGGAAAAAAAAGTGGGATGTGGATAAAGCATTGGAGTCTTCTAAGTATGACTCACTGACTTAGATCCCCAGCATTGCATGTGCCAGAGTGATGCTCTGGTTTTCTCTATCCTCCTCCATCAATAAATAAATATTTAAAAAATGATAAAAATAAGACAAAAGAAAAAGAAGAGTTCACAAAAATGTAATGGAGTATGATAAAAGTCCTGGCAGATGTGTGTGCATGTACACACACATACTCACACTCACGCTCTTGGGTTAAGTACTGGGGAGCTGTAGTAACACCTTATGTTAGCAAACAGGACTTGCATGTTTTCTTTTGTCAAGAAAGATGCAAAGATGCCACATGATTTCAAAATAACATAAGAAGCATGAGGGTAAAGACAAAAAAATCACTTTTTAAAATTTAAGAGCAGGAGTTATTTTTTTTTTATTCGACAGTAGATACAATAGTTTGTACATGCATAACATTTCCCAGTTTTCCATAAAACAGTACAACCCCCACTAGGTCCTCTGCCATCCTTTTTGGACCTAACTCTCCACCCCACCCACCCCAGAGACTTTTATTTTGCTGCAATAGACCAACTCCAGTTCAGGTTCTACTTGTGTTTTCTCTCCTGATCTTGTGTTTCAACTTCTGCCTGAGAGTGAGATCATCCTATATTCATCCTGCTGTTTCTGACTTATTTCACTTTACACAAATTTTTCAAGCTCCATCCAAGATTGGCTGAAAATGGGGAAGTCTCTGTTTTTAATAGCTGAGTAGTATTCCATTGTGTATATATACCACAACTTGCTCAGCCACTCATCTGTTGTTGGACACCTGGGTTGCTTCCAGGTTTTGGCTATTTCAAATTGTGCTGCAATGAACATAGGTATACACAATCTTTTTGAATGAGTGTGTTGGGTTCCTTAGGATATATCCCAAGGAGAGGAATTGCAGGATCATAGGGTAGGTCTATTTCTAGCCTTCTGAGAGTTTTCCAGACTGTTCCCCACAGAGGTTGGACCAATTGATATTCCCACCAGCAGTGTAGGAGGGTTCCTTTGACCCCACACCCTCTCCAGCATTTGCTGCTGTTACCTTTTCTGATGTATGACATTCTCACAGGAGTGAAGTGGTATCTCATTGTTGTCTTTATTTGCATTTCTCTGACAATCAGAGACTTGGAGCATTTTTGCATGTGTTTCTCAGCCTTTTGGATCTCTTCTGTGGTGAATATTCTGTCCATGTCCTTCCCCCACTTTTGGGTGGGGTTATTTGTTGTCTTGTTGTTGAGATTTGCAAGTTCTTTATATATTCTGGTTATTAGTCTCTTGTCTGATGTATGGCATGTAAAGATCTCCCATTCAGTGAGGAGTCTCTTGGTTTGGGTAGTAGTTTCTTTTGCTGTGCAGAAGCTTTTTAATTTGATGTAGTCCCAAAGGTTTATACTTGCCTTAGTGTTCTTTATAATTGGATTTGTTTCACTGAACATGTCTTTAAAATTTATGCGGAAAAGAGTTCTCCCAATATTTTCCTCTAAGTATCTGATAGTTTTTGGTCTAACATTCAAGTCCTTGATCCATTTTGAATTTACTTTTGTATTTGTTGAAATATAGTGATTCAGTATCGTTCTTCTGCATGTTTCAACCCATTTTTTCCAACACCATTTGTTGAAGAGACTCTGCTTTCCCCATTTAATAGTCTGGGCACCATTGTCAAATATTAGATGTCCATAGGTGTGGGGGCTTACTACCAGGATCTCAATTCTATTCCACTGGTCAGTGTGTCTATTCATGTTCCAGTACCAAGCAGTTTTGATGACAATGACCCTATAATACAATTTGAGATCTAGGAGTGTGATGCCTCCAGTTCTGTTCTTTCTTCTCAAGATTGTTTTGACAATTCTAGGTCTTTTCTGGTTCCAGATAAACATAGCATTTGTTCTATTCTACTAAAATATGTGTTGGGATAGCACAAAATTTGTCTATGGCCCTGGGTGGTATATTCATTTTGATGATGTTAATTCTTCCAACCCATGAACATGGAATATCTTTCCACTTCTTTGTGTCTTTTTCAATTTCCTTGAGTAGTGACTCATAATTTTCAGTATACATACAAATCTTTCACTTCTTTGGTTAGGTTTATTCCTAGATATTTTATTGTTTTTGTTGCTATAGTAAAAGG
The DNA here is from genome assembly GCF_950295315.1 of Erinaceus europaeus. Lineage (NCBI taxonomy): Eukaryota > Metazoa > Chordata > Mammalia > Eulipotyphla > Erinaceidae > Erinaceus > Erinaceus europaeus. Next base: position 80,835,229 of record NC_080164.1, on the reverse strand, counting down.
AATTGATTTCTGGATTTCAACTTCTTCTAACTTAGTGTTTGCATAGAGGAATGCCACTGACTTTCAAATGTTAATTTTGTAGCCTGACATCTTACTGTTATTGAGCAAAAACCAGACCACCATCCACTGCAAGGAAGCAAAGATGTTTATTACAGATTCGAATCTGGGCCGAGCGGTGACTGACAGCAGTCCACCAAGGCTCGACCCCAAACAGAACTCAACCCACACAATTTATCGGATTTCAGAGTACACTCCGGGTGGGGAAGTATGCAAAACGAGGATTCTATAACACATTCAATAACACTCAATAGAAAACGCTGGAACCAATCATTTCAAACATTGCAACACACTCAGCAACCTATAGGAATTGTCTGATTTCAAGTCTTTATGCAAAATAGGGTCACCACACCTTACCGTTATCAGCTAAAACCACCTAGCCATCAGCTCCCTCGACCTTGAGCAAGCGGTTGGGTTTCAAAGACTTGGGTTTGTGGTTAAGCTAGCTATTTCCTTTAAGACAAACAACAGGTGGCTTACATCTTGGTGTGGTTTTAGTCTAGCCCCGTTTTCATGAACGGGAGGTACAGGGATTTTCCACTTCACACTTACTGTATTGCATGATGATTTCCAAAAGCTTCTTGCTGGATTCCTTAGGTTTTTCTATGTATACTATCATGTTCTCTGCAAATAGATAGAGTTTGAGTTCTTCTCTTCCAATCTGTATGCCTTTAATTTTTTGCTCCTGTCTGATTGCTATGGTAAGAACTTCCAACACTATCTTGAATAATAATGGTGATAGTGGGCATCCGTGTCTAGTACCTGATCTGAGGGGAAATGTTTCCAGTTTTTCACCATTGACTATGGTGTTGGCTGTAGGTTTGCTATATATAGACTCCACTATCTTCAGGAATTTTCCATCTATTACCATTTTTGTAGTGTTTTGATCATAAAGGGATACTGTACGTTGTCAAAGGCTTTCTCTGCATCTATTGATATGATCATGTGTTGGGAAATTGTGCAGATGTGGTCATATCCACCATGTTGTCCCCTCAGGGTATTATCAATTCCTGTGAGAAACTGGCAGAGTGCCTTGTTTCCTAGCCAATCCTGTCCCGACTTGTCACTTCCGGTTTTTGCCCTATAAAGCCCTCCTGCTTCCGCCTCTCTCCCTCTTGCCCTCTTTTCACCTCAGTGTCCTGACGCAGGGAGGGGTTGTTGCACATAGTGGGAGGCTGCCATTTTGCTAGCTCCACGTGGCCTGAACTGCTGCACTCTCACCCAACTCTGAGGTGCCTGAGTGAATAAAGATTTGTGTTCCCTCTCTGCTCTGATATCTTCTCTCCTCCACCGCGCAGCCTGACAATCATGTAGTTTTTGGTCTTTCTTTTATTGATGTGGTGGATCATGTTGATTGATTTATGTATATTAAACCAACTTTTCATCCCTGGAATAAACCCCACTTGGTCATGATGAACAACCTTTTTAATATACTGCTGTATCCTGTTGTTTGGAATTCTGTTCAATATTTTAGCATCTGTGTTCATCAGAGATATTGGTCTGAAGTTATTCTTTTTTTTATAATTTTTTAAAATATTTATTTATTCCCTTTTGTTGCCCTTGTTTTATTTTGTAGTTATTATTGATGTCGTTGTTGTTGGATAGGACAGGGAGAAATGGAGAGAGGAAGGGAAGACAGAGAGTGGGAGAGAAAGATAGGCACCTGCAGACCTGCTTCACCACTTGTGAAGTGACTCCCCTGCAGATGGGAATCCATGGGATTGAATCTGGATCCTTATGCTGGTTCTTGTGCTTTGTGCCACGTGCGCTTAACTTGCTGTGCTACAGCCTGACTTTGTTCATTATGTGTTTTTCTTTTTGGTTGTGTCCCTGTTTGCTTTTGGTATCAAAGTGATGTTGGCTTCATAGAAGCTGGATGGGAGTATTCCAGTGTCTTCAATCTTCTGGAAGACTTTTAAAGGTAGAGGTATTAGTTCTTGAAGGTTTTATAGAATTTATTTGTAACCATCTGGTCCAGGACTCTTGTTCTTGGGAAGGCTTTTGATAACTGTTTCAATTTCATTAGCTGTGATGTGCCTGTTCATATTATCAAGTTCCTCTTTACTTAATTTTGGAAGTTCATAAGTATCTAGGAAATCGTCCATTTCTTCCAGGTTCTCTAGCTTGGTGTCATATAGTTGTTCATAGAAGCCTCCCATGACATGTTGAATTTCTGCGGTGTCTGTTGTGATATCTTCTTTTTCATTTATGATCCTATTTATTTATTTGGGTCTTCTCCCTTTTTTGTTTTGTGAGTCTGGCTAAAGGTTTGTCAATTTTGTTCACTCTTTCGAAGAACCAACATTTACTTTAGTGGATCTTTTGTATGGTTTTCTTATTTTCAATGTTATTTATTTTTGCCCTAACTTTATAGTTTTCTGTCCTTCTGGTTGTTTTAGGGTTCCATTGTTGTTCTTCTAGGTCTTTAAGGTGTGCACTCAGGCTGTTTATTTGTGCTTTTTTTTCTCTCTCTCTCTTAAAATATTTTAATGAGACCAATACAGAGAGCAAGAGAGCAAAGCACTGCTCAGCTCTGGCTGATGATGGAGCTGAGGATTAGATCTGGGACCTCAGAGCCTCAGGCATGAAATTCATTTGTGCAAAAATAAAAATATTAAAATTAAAAAAGTCATTTAAAGAACCATCATGCTGTCTCCCCAGCCCCCCTCCTTACTTTTTTTAACCTTATATTTCAAAGTATGCATCTCTTTTTTAAAGGTAAACTCAAAGAAGTCTCAGAAATGTCAGTTACTCCATTTGCTTATCAACCTTGGCTATGGACTGTTTATTTAAACCTGTTTGGGTTGCCCAGAAGCCATGTATTGGCCCAGTGTCATTTACTTTTTATTTCCACCTTTAAAACAAGAGCAAGCCAGGCAAGTAGTTAAAAAAGTTACCTGGGGTGGTGGGGGCTGGCTAGATAGCATAGAGGTAGATAGCATAATAGTTATGCAAAGAGACTCTTAATGGTTATGCAAAGAAACCATGCCTTGGCCCAGCCTCATTTACTTTTTGTTTTTACTTTTAAAACAAGAGCGAGCAAGCCAGTGAAGGAGTTAAAACAGTTACCCGGGGTGGGGGTGGGAGGCTAGATAGCACAGAGGTAGATGGCATAATGGTTATGCAAAAAGACTCTCATGCCTGAGGCTCCAAAGTCCCAGGTTTAATACCAAGTACCACTCACACTATAAGCCAGAGTTGAGCATTGCTCTGGTAAAAAAAAAAAAAAAAAAAAAAAGGACTTGGAGTCAGTAAAGTAGCTCACTTGAGGGGAAGCCAGGTGTTGGCACACCTGGCTAAGTATACACACTACAGTGCACAAGGACCCAGGTTCCTTGCCCCTGGTCTCCACTGCAGGGGGGAAGCTTCTCAAGTAGTGAGGGAAGGCTACAGGTATCCTCTGTTTCTTTCCCTCTCTATCTCCCCTCTCAATTTCTGTGTCTCTATCCAATAATAACAACAACAACAACAAAAAATAGCTCACTTGAGTAGTATGCTTTCCCCATGTGTGCCACCAGGTTCAAGCTTGGCCCCCACCTCAGTGAAGGAAGCTTCCATGCCGTGGTCTCACTCTACCTGGCTGCTTATCTTTATCTTTAAAAATGTTGCTTCAGTAAAAAAAAAAAAAAAAAAAAAAAAGTCAGCTTTGAGTCTGGTTTAAGATCCATAAAGCAGCCCCAGGCAGAGGAGCAGATTGTCAAGGAAACTCAGGTACTGGCCCTGCCCTCACCTGAGACCCCAGTCTGAAATGTGTCTTAAACCTACCCTCTAATGTCTCTCTCTCTCTGAGTCTGAAGGTCTTTATATCAGAAATTTCATGCTCAAGAAAGAAAACTCAATGCTTTTTATCTTCGGTATTAAAAAGACAAACCAAACTTGGCAAGTATCTTTATACACAATTAGAAACAGTAGAATAGTAGAGCAAAAGTGTTGATATTTTACCTACAAACTTTACTTGTAAGCTCCGGGTGATGCTTTAAAAAAAAAAAACACTTTATTGGGGAAGGTTCATGATTTACACAGTACAGTTGTTGACACAGAGATACAGTTCTCTCCCTCCTCTCTCAAGTTCTTTCTGTCTTATCAAATAGAAAGAAAGGAAAGAAGGAAGGAAGGAAGTTAGGAAGGAAGGAAGGAAGGAAGGAAGGAAAGAAGAAAGACTGTAAAAGTTCTCTCAACACCAGTCATCATATGAGAACACCAGCACGGGAAACTTCACAAGAGGTGGAGCCATGCTCTGGTCTCTCTTCCCTTCTCTCTTCCCCCATCTGCATTCATATATCCTGGTCCATATTTCTTCCTCACTGGCTCTCACCTCTAAATTAAAAATGAAAAAGAAGTCAATCATGATCTCTGGGTGCCTAAAGATTGTCATGGAAAATAAATTGATGTATTTTAAACAGCAGATACTCAATATACCATGGGGGGTGGGTGGGAAAACCAAAACAATGGTTTTGAGAGCCATTTGTGCAATTCACACGATAAAATTCATTGTGCAAAAAGCCACAGTATACAGAATATTTAGAAACAACCAGGATTGTGGTGCTTTTCTGCCCCCTTGTGGAAATACTGAAGAATGCATTTGAGTAGAAAAATTCATTAACGATCCATATCTTCTTTAGATCAATATATATATATATATATCTTCATTAAAAAGTCTTTAAGATATGCACTGTGGGGGCCAGGTGGTGGTGCACCTGGTTGAGTGCAGGTGTTACAGTGCACAAGGACCCAGGTTCAAGCCCCCATTCCCCACCTGCAGGGGGACAGCTTCACAAGTGAAGTAAGGATGCAGGTGCCTCCCTGCCTTTCTCCCTCTCTATTTTCCCCTTCCCTGTAAATTTCTGGCTGTCTCTATCAACTAAATAAATAAAGATAATTTAAGAAATAAAAAAAAAGGTGCTGTAATACAAAACCTGAGCTATCCATTCCACAAAAATACTTAGTAACAACCTGAATTGTAGTATTTTTCTGCCACGTTATGGACACACCATGCAATGCATCTGAATAAATGAATTCATCAACTCCCAGTGTAAGCTTTAGGTATTCAAAGATAAACGTGTCACTACACTTAAAAATAATGGCGGGTGAGAAAGAGAGAAATGATGCAAAGAGACTCTCCTGTCTGAGGTTCTGATGGTCTAGGTTCAGTCCCTTGAACCACCATCAGCTGGAGCTGAGCAGTACTGTGGTAAAATAATAATGATGATCATGATGATGATGATAATAAATAGGGCAGGTGGTGGTGCACCTGGCTGAACACACATTACAATGTGCAAGGACCCAGGTTCGAGTTCCCAGTCTCTGCCTGCAGAGGGGAAGCTTCACAAGTGGTGAAGCAGGTCTGCAGGTATCTTTCTGAACCCTACCTCCTCAGAGCCCTACCTGACTATGGAAAGATAGAAACAGGCTGGAGTATGAGTCCACCTGCCAACACCCATGTCTAGCAGAGAAGCAATTACAGAAGCCAGAACTCCCACCTTCTGCACCCCATAATGAATTTTGGTTTATACTCCTTGAGGGGGAGAAATGTTAGGGGAAGATGACTGGAGGGCTCTGAACTTCAACTCCATCAAGACCTGGAGAGAGAGGAGGAAAAAAGGAAGGACATTTGGATGTAGTAACAGGTGTAGTTGTGACTTAGACAGGAAGAGAAGGCAAGTCCCTGGCTCCCCACCTGCAGGGGAGTCACTTCACAGGCTATGATGCAGGTGTCTGTCTTTCTCTTCCCTTCTCTGTCTTCCCCTCTTCTCTCCATTTCTCTCTGTCCTATCCAACAATGACAACATCAGTAACAACAATAATTACTACAACAACAATAAAAAACAAGGGCAACAAAAGGGAAAACAAATAAATATAAAAAATTTTAAAAAAGAAAGGAAGAGAAGGCAGGATCATAGGAAAGATGGCCAAATATATCAAAGTATAGATATTTATAGAAATAATAGCCTCTATCTGTGACTCTGGGAGAACCACTGCAGTTTTATTTATTTTTATTTTTTATTTAAGAAAGGATTAATTGACAAAACCATAGGGTAGGAGGGGTACAATTCCACACAATTCCCACCACCCAATCTCCATATACCACCCCCTCCCCTGATAGCTTTCCCATTCTCTATCCCTCTGGGAGCATGGATCCAGGGTCATTGTGGGTTGCAGAAGGTAGAAGTTCTGGCTTCTGAAATTGCTTCCCCGCTGAACATGGGCGTTGACTGGTCGGTCCATACTCCCAGTCTGCCTCTCTCTTTCCCTAGTAGGGTGGGTCTCTGGGGAAGCTGAGCTCCAGGACACATTGGTGGGGTCTTCAATCCAGGGAAGCCTGGCCAGCATCCTGATGACATCTGGAACCTGGTGACTGAAAAGAGAGTTAACATACGAAGCCAAACAATTTGTTGAGCAATCATGGACCCAAAGCTTGGAATAGTGGAGAGGAAGTGTTAGGGAGGTACTCACTGCAAACTCTAGTGTACTTCTGCTTTCAGGTATATATTTTGCAGTAGTTTATGGATACGTGTGAACATATGCTCTCTCTCACAGAAACTGGTGTATATCTAGGTTATGGGACTTTGTTAGAAAGTGAACCACCTGAGATGGAATTAGAGTATACTATGAAAGGAAAGGTCTCACCCAAGTAATGAAGCTGAAGCATTGTCATTCCACTGTGTAGTCTCTGGACACAGTCTGAAGTGAAGCATGTTGAGGTGGCAATCATTGTGTTGGCTAGGTTGTGATCGGCAGATGCAATATTATTTGATATGGATTGGGAGAAGCATACGGGAAAGTGGGCCCTATCCAAGGGTTCCAGGACTGGGGGAAGTAGAGGTTCTATAGTGGAGATGTGAGGTTCCTGCTGTCTTAGGGTTCCAAAAGACAATCGATAGTTAATGTTATCATCACATTATTTGGTAATTGGGTTAACTTTGAAAAGTCCTTTTGTTAGGGTTTGCTGTACAGTATCCAGTATCTTGTATATAGCTGTGCTATTGGTTGCTTCTGATCTACTTGGTCTAGGTTTTGAGAGAGTCTGCCTATCAATTACACAGCCTATATATTAAAAAGATTCAGTCTGTGCTTTAAAAAACTTGGAGACATACAATTGATTTTACCCCTCTCATATTAATTAACTAGTGATTTATATGACTACATTTTACTAGGAGTGTACATAAACACCATTCCCACCACCAAAAGACTGTGACCCATCCCTCCCACCCACTCCCACTCCCCACTGTCCCAGGAAGCTGCATGTCTACCCCTCACCACAGGGCTTTTACTTTGGTGCCCTACTTATAATTTGGTCAGGTCCTGCTTTTAGTTTCCCTTTCAGATCTTCTTAGTCAACTTCTGTTGATGAGTGGGATCATCCCATACTCATCTTTATCTTTCTGACTTAGCTCACTTAACATAATTCCTTCTAGCTCTGTCCAAGATGGGTCAGAGAAGGTGAGTTCATTGTTCTTGATAGCTGCATAGTATTCCATTGTGTATATATACCACAGCTTTCTCAGCCACTCATCTGGTGTTGGGCACCTGGGTTGCTTCCAGGTTTTAGCTATTATGAATTGTGCTGCTATGAACATAGGAGTACACAACTCTTTTTGGTTGGGCGTTATTGAGTCCTTGGGGTATAACCCCAGGAGAGGAATTACTGGATCATATGGAAGGTCCATGTCTAGCCTTGTGAGAGTTTTCCAGACTGCTCTCCACAGAGGCTGTACCAATTTACATTCCCACCAGCAATGTAAAAGGGTTCCTCTGTCCCCACAACCTCTCCGCATTTGTTGCTGCTGTCCTTTTTGATGTATGCCATTCTTACAGGAGTGAGGTGGTATCTTAGTGTTGTCTTAATTTGCATTTCTCTGACAATCAGTGACCTAGAGCAGCAGTTTTTCATATGTTTGTTAGCCTTTTGGATCTCCTCTGAGGTGAAGGTTTTGTTCATATCCTCTGCCCATTTATGGATGGGGTCATTTGCTTTTTTGGTGCTAAGATTGCTGAGCTCTTTATATATTTTGGTGATTAGTTTTTTGTCTGATGTATGGCATGTGAAGATCTTCTCCCATTCTGTGAGGGGTCTCTCTGTTTGTTTAATAGTTTCTTTGGATGTGCAGAAGCCTTTCAATTTGATGTAGTCCCATTGGTTTGTTTCTGCTTTAGTCTTCCTTGCAATTGGGTTTGATTCATCAAAGATGCCCTTGAGGTGTAGGTGGGAAACTGTTTTACCAATGTTTTACTCTAATATTTGATTGTTTCTGGTCTGACATCTAGGTCTTTGATCCATTTGGAGTTGATTTTTGTTTCTGGTGAGATAAAGTTGTTCAATTTCATTCTTCTGCATGTTACAACCCAGTTTTCCCAGCACCATTTATTGAAGACAGCCTCCTTTTTCCATTTAATCCTTTGGGCCTCTTATCAAAGATTAGATGTCCATAGGTGTGGGGTTTTATTTCTGGGCTTTCAATTCTGTTCCACTAGTCTTTGTGCCTATTTTTGTTCCAGTACCATGCTATTTGATGATGATGGCTTTATAATATAGCTTAAGGTCTGGGAGTGTGATGCCTCCATGTCTGTTTCTTTTCCTCAAGATGGTTTTGGTAATTCTAGGTGTTTTCAGGTTCCAGATAAATGATTGTAGTGTTTGTTCTATTCTCTTAAAGAAGCTTGGTGGAACTTTGTTGGGTATTGCATTAAATTTGTATATGGCTCTGGGGAGAATATTCATTTTGATGATATTTATTCTTCCAATCCATGAGCATGGGATATCTTTCCATTTCTTGGTATCAGTTTCTATTTCCTTGAGTAGCCACTCATAGTTTCCAGTATATAAGTCTTTCACTTCTTTGGTCAACTTTATTCCTAGGTATTTGATTGATTTTGCTGAAACAGTAAATGGGAATGATTTCTGGAATTCTTCTTCTTCAGATTTAGTGTTTGCATAAAGAAGTGCCACTGATTTTTGTACATTGATTTTGTAGCCTGATACCTTGCTATATTGCCTAATAACTTCCAGTAGTTCTCTGCTGGTTTCTTTAGGTTTTTCTATGTATACTATCATATCCTCTGCAAATAGTGAGAGCTTGACTTCTTAGATCCCTTCCAATCTGTATTCCTTTGATTCCTTTCTCTTGCCTGATTGCTATGGCAAGAACTTCCAGTAGTATGTTGAAGAGTAACGGTGACAGTGGACAGCCCTGTCTAGTACTCGATCTGAGGGGGAAGCTTTAAGCTTTAAGCTTCTTTCCATTGAGTATGATGTTGGCTGTAGGTTTGCTATATATAAACTCCACTATCTTGAGGAATTTCCCATCTATTCCCATTTTTTGTAGAGTTTTGAGCATGAATGTGTGTTGGATTTTGTCAAAGGCTTTCTCTGCATCTATTGAGATAATCATGTGTTTTTGGCTTTGCTTTTATTGATGTGGTGAATGACATTGATTGACTTACGGATGTTGAAACAGCCTTGCATTCCTGGGATGAATCCCACTTGGTCGTGATGAACAATCTTTTTGATATGTTGCTGTATCCGGTTGGCCAAGATCTTGTTTAATATTTTGGCATCTATGTTTATCAGAGATATTGGTCTGTAGTTTTCCTTTTTTGTTCTGTTCCTATCAGCTTTTGGTGTCAGGGTGATGTTGGCTTCATAGAAGGTAGAAGGGAGTATTCCTGTTTCTTCAATCTTATGGAAAAGCTTAAGAAGTATGGGTACTAACTGTTTCCTTAAAGTTTTATAGAATTCATTTGTGAAGCCATCTGGTCCACGACTTTTGTTGTTGGGGAGGTTCTTAATAACGGTTTCAATTTCTTTGTCTGTGATTGGTGCATTTAGATTTTGTCATTCTTCTTGGTTCAGTTTTGGAAGGGCATATGCTTCTAGGAATTGTTCCATTTCTTCCAGATTCTCTAGCTTGGTGGTGTATAGTTCTTTATAGAAGTTTTGCAGGACTCTCTGGATTTCTGTGGTGTCAGTTGTGATATCTCCTCCATCGTTTACAATTCTGAATTTGAGTCTTCTCTCTTTTTTGTTTGGTGAGTCTGGATAGGGGTTTGTCAATTTTGTTTAATCTTTCAAAGAACCAACATTTGGCTTCATTGATCTTTTGTATGGTTCTTTTATTTTCGATGTTGTTTATTTCTGCTCTAACTTTAGTGATTTCTGTCCTTCTGGATGCTTTAGGGTTCCTTTGTTCCTCTTCCTCTAAGTCCTTGAGGTGTGCAGTAAGGTCATTCATTTGAGCTTCTTCTTGGTGTTTAATATGTGATTGTATGGCTATAAGTTTCCCTCTCAGTACTGCTTTAGCTGTGTCCCAAATATTTTGATAAGTTGTGTCTTCATTTTCATTTGTTTCCAGGAACATTTGAATTTCCTGCTTGAGTGACTCTCTGACCAAGTGGTTCTTAAGGAGCATGTTGTTTAGTTTCCAAATTCTGTGACTTTTAATAATTGTCTGTTTGTTGTTAAATGTTAGTTTTACTCCACTGTGGTCTGTGAAGATACTTGGGATGATTTCAGTGTTCTTGAATATATTGATGCTGTCTTTGTGGCCTAACATGCGGTCTATCCTTGAGTATGTGTTATATGGTTTTGAAAAGAAGGTGTATTCCAGTTTTTTCAGGTGAAGGACTCTGAAAATGTCCAAGAGGTCTAGTCTGTCAATCTCTTCATTCAATTCTCTTGTATCTTTATTGGTTTTCTGCTTTGTTGATCTGTCTAAGTGTGAGAGTGGGGTATTGAAGTCTCCCACCATTATTCTATTACTATTGATGCATTTTTGAAATTCTTTCAGTAAGTGCTTGATGTATTTAGATGGTCCCTCATTGGGTGCATAGATGTTAATGATTGTTAAGTCTTCTTGGCTGATTGATCCTCTAATCATTATGTAATGTCCTTGCCTATCTTTTATTACTTTATTTAATTTAAAATCTATCGTGTCTGAGATGAGAATGGCTGTTCCTGTCCTTTTTTGTGGTCCGTTAGCCTGTATGATTGTTTTCCATCCTTTCACTTTAAGTCTGTGTTTATTTTGTTGTGACAGATGGGATTCTTGCAAGCAGCATATGGTTGGATTATGTTTTCTGATCCATCCCCCAACTCTGTGCCTTTTGATGGGCGAGTTTAAGCCATTGACATTTATTAATATTATGGATTTAATGTATTGTAGTGGCATTGTTCAAAAAAATTTTTTTTGTTTGCTCTGATATATTTCCAGTGATGTTCTTGTTTATAAGAGGTCTTTTAGAACCTCTTTCAGGGCCGGTTTGGTGATGGTTGCTTTCTTTAACTGTTGTTTTTCTAAGAAGGTTTTGATCCCTCCATCTAGTTTGAATGAAAGTCTAGCAGGATATATTATCCTTGGTTGATATATTACCCTTTTTCATTCAGGGCTCGATAGATATCTTGCCATTCTTTTCTGGCTTTTAGAGTTTGAGTGGAGAAGTCTGCAGATAATCTTATGGGTTTTCCCTTGTATGTGACTTTTTGTTTCTCTCTTGCAGCCTTTAGGATCCTTTCTTTATCCTTACTTCTTCTCATTGTGACTATGATGTGTCTTGGTGTCTTCAGGTCTGGGTTGATTCTGTTTGGTACTCTCTGGGCCTCTTGAATCTTGATGTCCTTTCTGTTATTCAGGTCTGGGAAGTCTTCTTCTATTATTTCCTCTAGAATGTTTGCTTCCCCTTCCTCTCTTTCTTCCTCTTCAGACCAATTATGCGAATGTTACTTCTTTTGAGATCATCCCATATGTCTCTGTTGTTGTTTTCAGTGTCTCTCAATCTCTTTTTAAGCTCTTTCACCTCTTTCTTTGTTTTCTCTAACTCATCCTCTGCCTGACTAATTCTTTTTTCTGCTTCTGTTAGTCTGCTTTCCCTTGCCTCAGCTTCTTTCTTCATTACAGCTATTTCAGTTTTCAGTTCTCTAATTGCCTCAAGATAATCAGTATTTTCCTTGGGGGTCTCAACTGTTGTTTCCCTAATACTGCCATTCCTTTCCTCAAATGTTGTTTTCTTTTCTGTGATTATTAAGTTTATTATTGCTTGCATACTTTTCTTATCTATGGTTACTTCTGGCTGATTTGTAGTTTCTTCTGGACTCTTGTCTTCATTCATTGGAGTAGCAGTTTTATTTGTTTTTGATCTACCCATTTTTTTGATTTATGTGTTTTTTTTTTATGCTCTGTTGTTCCTCAGTTGTTGTGTCTTGAGTACAAGCAACACTGTACTAAATACCTTTATGGCAATTGCACTCACCAACCTCAGGAATTACGGTAGAAACTGAAGCAAGTATTGAAGCAGTTTAACCACTACCAGTTAGCCAAAAAATTTCTCCAGTCCATTAAAAAATAGTAACCAAATCTCAGTGAAGATGAAAGAGTAAAGAAAGAAGGGATAGCAAGAATAGACAGTTATGCAAATCTACTATCCACTGTATATTCTAGGGGTAACAAGAGGGGAAAGGGAACTAGAGCAGAGATACACACATAGAGCGTGCACTCTGAGTCAGTTTTCTTCCCCAAAATAATTCACAAATTCAGAGAGGTAAAGAAGAAGGAAGAAGTGTATGACAAGATAAAAAAAAAAAAGAGAGACTAGTGAGAAAAAAGGGAAAAGATAAGAAAAAGAGCTGTAATTATAGAGCAGTGAAAGGAAAGGGTTTTTTTTTGATTACTTTATTTTAAATTAAATTAAATTTTTTTTTATTAGCTAGGAGGAGGAGGGAGGGGAGAGTCTGTAGAGGAGGTAGGAGTAAGGAGACAAGTTCCTCCCACAATAGATAAGATGCCCACTACCCTACCAAAGAAAGATACCCTAAGAGTTAATTCTGATCAACCTAAAGGGGCGGGGGAAGTTATATGCCTTTATATAATATTAATAATAAAGTAGAGTAGGGCAAAAAAAAACAAAAACAACCTTGTACCAGATTACCTCAAACCTCGTGATCAGAGGCAGCTGATTTTTAAGAAAGAGAAAAAAAAAAAACACCTCAGGACTAGACAAGGATAGCTGAAATAGACATTTATGCAAATCTACTATCCACTGTATATTCTAGGGGTGGCTAAAGGAGGAAGGGAAGTTGAGCAGAGACACTCGCAGTGGGAGTCCACACTGAGTCAGAATTCTTCCCCAAAATAATTCCCAAATGTGTATCAGTGAATTCAAAAAAGCACTTTTGTTTGGTGGTGTGGGGGCTGGGGCCTGTGGCGTTGGAAGCTGTAGGATTAAGGAAGAAATGATGACAAGAATTAGAAAAAGAAAAAAAAAAGAAAGAGGGAGAGAAAAATGAAAAAGATAAGAAAAAGACAGTCATAAAAGAGCGGTGAAAGGAAAGAGTTTTATTTATTTATTTATTTTTAATTATTTAATTAGCTATGTGGGGTGAGGTGGGGGTTTTTTGGCTACTTAGAGAGAAAAAAGGCCAGAGGTTTCAGAAGGGTATAGACTTAGAATGAATGATACTCCCTGGTGGGATAGGAATTTAGTAAAGACAGAAGCTCAGCAGGGGAGCCTGCTAGGAGCTGGTCCCCAGGGACTGGTTATGGGGTGGGGAGGGGGAGGCGGTGTGCTTAATAACTAAAAGGAAAAAAAATTATTTTCCCTTTTTTTCTACTCTATTTCTTAACCCAAATTAAGTTATAGTCACTTCCTTGATGTCACTGCTAGGACCCCTTATTGACTGGCCTACTAAAGGCAGAAAATCCTACCGTTTCCAGAAGATGTGGTCAGAGCTCAAGCCACTAGCAGCTTCTCAGTCTGCCATCTTCCGGGAACCCCTCCACTGCAGTTTTCAGTGGAGGGAATGGGGACATGGGGACATGGAGCTCTGGTGGTGGAAACAGTGTGGAATTGAACCCTTGTTATCTTGTAATTTTGTAAGTCAATATTTAATTACTAAAAAAAAAAGAAATCAAAACATGACAGGCAATGCTTTTTATTTGAGTTTTTAATGTACAAAGAGCTGGTGGTCCTTGGCTGCTGTGAGAGCCACTCGCTTTTCTTCACTGTAGAAAACATTAAATAATGAACAAGAGGTGATACAGTACTTGGATGGCTTCTCTGCCCCTCAGAGCAGTAACTATTCATCCTCACCACCCAGGCCACTACTCAGGGCTAAGATCCTCAAAGCACCTGGTCCAGAAAACAGCTTGTCTTTGTGGGGGTTGGGGAGATGCTGGCAGGGGCTAATGGAGATGGGTGACTTGGGAAGGGCAGATGTGTGGAGTGGCTCTGTTGTCACCCACCTTGCAGAGAGAAAGCACCAAGATACAAACTCCCCACTGCCCTGCCCTGCTCTGGTCTCTGACCCCGTGAGTCTCAGCTGGTGAGCAAGAGAGATATTTAGCAGGGGAGGGAGCCAGCCCCCACCCACCTCCCAGACAAGGAGCCAACCACCATCTGCCTCCTCAGGGTCCCTGTCTACCACACTGTCAGATCAACATGGGGCTGACATGTGGTTTGAATACTGCAGGGGAGCCCCAGACAGAGGCCAAATGGCCACCCAATGGGGAGGCCTTTGTCAGACCCAAACTCCCTTCACCCCTCTCAGTTCTGGAATTTTCTGCCACACACATGCACTGAGCAACAGAAGCACCTCGGATTGGCCCTTAAATAGTCCTTGGTTTCATACAAAGGGGCTGGAGAGAAGGAACGAGTCACTGGCACTTTGTAGCAGTGGACTTTTAAGGTCAGAGGTGTAACCCTGCCCTAGGTCCAATCTGCCAGCTCTGAGAGCTATTCTGAGAGCTCTCTCTGCCCTGGGCTGTCTCTTCTATGTGCACAAGCTGGCTCCTTCCCTGTTTCCCTGCTGCCTCCCTCCCTCCCCCTAGCCCTCTGCTCTCTTGTCCTTGGTGATTCTGAACCAAACCATAGAGACTGCCTTGTGGTGGTTCAACCAGAAGCAGAACCCAGAGGAGCATGCCAGACCCAGACCTAGACTCAGGTGTGGAAAGTGATGTGTGAGCAGGGAGAGTCCTGCCTCAGCCACCTGCGGCTGCTGTATGCAAGTCCTAGGAACAAGGACTGCCCCCTCCTGTGCCCCATAAACCCAGAAGCCACAGGGGTTCAAAGTCAGTGTGGACAGATTCTGAGGGCCTGACAGTGGCTCCCTAAGGAGGGTAAATTCCAGGAAGGTGTGTGTGTGGGGAGCTGTGCTCTCCGCCTCCTTCAACACCAGCCCCCACGCCATCCTGCCTGCATACAGAGAGGTCTCCCACCACACACACATCACAGTCCAGAAAATACAGGTGTCAAGAGCCTCATTTCAGCAGAACCTGAGAATCCTGCAGAGCACCCAAGTCAGGGTGCCACCCCCTGGGGCACCCAGCCCATATGAAGACCAGTTTGAAGGACACATCTGAGCTTGGTGTAGACACACTGGAGGGGACCTGAGCAGGAGTCCCAGTTCTAGAACATGGCAGCTTGGCTGGAGCTGTGAGTTGACAGAAGTACAGGCCAAAACACACAGGGCCCAAGGGTCTGAGGGGTGACACAGAAGCAGGGATGACCTGCTGAGTAAGAGGGATAAGATTTGACCCCTGTGGTTCAGCTGCACTTCTAGACTCTTCCATGGGGCCAGGGTAGGCTGGCACACACACCTAGAAGCCCTGCTGCAGAAATCAGAGCTGGCAAGAGACACCATGTTTAAAAAACATTGGGAACATGATGGCTGGGCACAGCTAATGCAGAACGCTGGCTCCTTCGTTGCACTGCCTGGAACCAGGAATGTTCTGGAGACAATGCTGCCCCATCTGGGGGGAGGGAGTGTCTTCCATAAACACACAGCAAGCTTCAGCCCCTACTGCCCCCCCCCCTTCTGGGAGGTGGGGATGTGGGGAGTGTGGAGGTGGGGACAGGACGGAACCCCCCAACCTATGCTTGAATGTGAAGTCATGGTGTTGAAGCTGGAAACAGTGTCCAAACCAAGGTGATCCCAGAAGATATTTATTTACTTACATATTGATTTTTAAAAAAATACATTGTTTATTTATTTATTATTGGTTAGAGACAGAGAGAAATTGAGAGGGGAGAGGGAGATAGGGAAAGAGAAAGGAGAGAGACAGAGAGACACTGGCAGTACTGCTTCACCATTTGTGAAACTTTTCCCCTACAGGTGGTGTCCAGGGGCTTGAACCTGCATCCTTGAACACTGCAATGTGTGCGCTTAATTAGGTAAGCTACCACCTGGCCCCTGAAGATATTTATTTAAAAAAATGAAAGGGGTTATCACCCCAAAAAGAACTTTGGTCCATACTCCCAGAAGGGTTAACAATAGGGGATGATGACCAGAGATGTGTGAACCTGGTCCACAAGGACCTGAAGCATTTGTCACCAGGAATCTTGTTTTTATACCATCACTGAAAAGGCATGGAATCTGGAGTATGGATCAACCTGTCAATGCCCATGTTCAGTGGGGAAGCAATTACAGAAGTCATACCTCCCACCTTCTGCATCCCATAATGATCCTGGGTCCATATTCCCAGAAGGATTAAGAATAGGAAAGCTTTCAAGGGAGAAGACTGGATGCAGAGTTCTGGTGGTGGAAATTATGTGGAATTGTACCCCTCTTATCCTATGGCTTTCCTAATACTTCTATTTTATAAATAAAAAAGGGGGGTGTGGGGGAAGAAAGGAAGAGAAGGCAGGACCATAGAAAAGTAGGTGAAAATTATATAGAGATATAGACACATGGTACTAGAATAAAGTCAACCCATATCTATGACCTTGGGGTTTCCAATGGAGGAGGATGGAGACAGAATTCTGGTGGTGGGAACCATATGAAATTAAACCATTGTAATCTCATAATTTTATAAGTCAATATTATACATCCCTAATAAATAAATAAAAAAGGGGATGGGAGAGTCCCTCCATGTCTGAGGTGAGGGTGGGCAGAGCCTTTGACAAGCCAACATCTGAGGGACCTCACTAGTAGCCCAGCACCCACCCTGCAGCCAGCCAGGCCCCTAGGGGAGGTGGGTGCCTCCTCTCCCCTCAGGCCTGTGCCTGTTTCCTCAGCACAGAAGCTGCCCTCCATCGCATGGTGATGTGGTGCCATGGCCCCAGGACTGACTCAGACATGGATGGAAATCTCATCTCTGACACAATAAACTTTAAAATATACAAAGTAGGGAGTCGGGTGGTAGTGCAGCAGGTTAAGTGCAGGTGGCACAAAACTCAAGGACTGGCATAAGGATTCCGGCTGGAGCCCCTGGATCCCCACCTGCAGGGGAGTCACCTCACAGGAAGTGAAGAAAGTTTGCAGGTGTCTATTTTCTCTCCCCATCTCTGTCTTTCCCTCCTCTCTCCATTTCTCTCTGTCCCCAGAGCTCTGCCCCACTAGGGAAAGAGAGAGACTGGCTAGGAGTATGGACTGACCTGTCAATGCCCGTATTCAGTGGGGAAGCAATTATAGAAACCAGACCTTCCACTTTCTGCACCCCATAATGACCCTGGTTCCATAATTCCAGAGGGATAAAGAATAGGAAAGCTATCAGGGGAGGGGATGGGATACAGAATTCTGGTAGTGAGAATTGTATGGAATTGCACCCCTCTCATCCTATGATTTTTGTCAGTGTTTCTTTTTTATAAATAAAAATTGAACAAAAAAGGGAAAA
The DNA here is from genome assembly GCF_950295315.1 of Erinaceus europaeus. NCBI lineage: Eukaryota > Metazoa > Chordata > Mammalia > Eulipotyphla > Erinaceidae > Erinaceus > Erinaceus europaeus. The sequence goes on along the minus strand of NC_080164.1, from coordinate 80,817,572 downwards.
AATCACAAAATTTGGAAACTCAACAAATACTGCTTAATAACTGCTGGGTCAAAGAAGAAATTGAAATGTTCCTAGAGTCAAATGAAAATGAAGACACAAGCTATCAACATAGTTGGGACACGGCTAAAGCAGTACTTAGAAGGAAATTCATAGCCATACAAGCATACATTAGAGAACAAGAAAAAGCTCAAGTAAACAACCTAACTGCACACCTTAAATAATTACAAGAAGAGGAGAAAAAGAAGTAACCTTAACTAACCAGAAAGATTGAAATCACTAAAATTAGAGCAGAAATAAACATCAAAAATAAGAGAACCATACAAAAGATCAATGAAGCCAAATGTTGGTTCTTTGAAAAAATGAACACAATTGCCAAACCCTTAGCCAGACTCACTAAAAAAAAAGGAGAAGACTCAAATAAATGGATTGTAAATGATAAAGGGAGATGGATATCAAAGCAGACACCATAGAAATCCATAAAATCATGTGAATTTTCTATGAACAACTTTATGCCACCAAACTAGAGAACCTGAAAGAAATGGAAGAATTCCTAGAAACATATACCCTATCAAAACTGAACCAGGAAGAATTACAGAACCTAACTGAAACAATCATAGACAAGAAAAAAAAAAAGAAAAAATGGAAACACTTGTTAAAACCCTTCCTAACAATAAAAGTTCAGTACCAGATTACTTTGCAAATGAATTTAAAAAAAAAAACCTTTAGGAGACAGGTAATACCTCTCCTTTTAAAGCTCTTCCAAAATATTGAAGACACAGGAATATTTCCTTACATCTTCTATGAAACTAACATCATCCTGATACCAAAAGCAGATAGGAACACAACAAAAAAGGAAAACTACAGACTAATATCTCTGATGAACATAAATACTAAAATACTGAACAAAATTCTAGCCAACTAGATATAGCAGTAAATTAAAAAGGTTGTTCATCATGACCAAGTGAGATTTATCCCAAGAATACAAGGCTGGTTCAATATATTTAAGTCAATCACTGTGATTCCACACATCAATAAAATCAAAACAAAAAAAAATCACATAATTATCTCAAGAGATGTAGAGAAGGCCTTTGACAAAATCCAACACCCTTTCAGGCTCAAAATGCTACAAAAATGGGAATAGATGGAAATTTCCTTAAGATAGTGGAGTCCATATACATCAACCCTACAGCCAACATCATACTCAATGGACAGAATCTGAAAGCATTCCTCCTCTGATCAGGGATTAGAAAGGGCTGTCCATTATCACCATTACTTTTCAACATAGTACTGGAAGTGCTTGCCATAGAAATCAGGCAAGAGAAAGGAATCAAAGGAATACAGATTGAAAGGAAAGAAGTCAAACTCTCAGTATGTGCAGGTGATGTGATAGTGTACATAGAAAAACCTAAAGAATCCAGCAGAAAGCTACTGGAAATTATTGGGCAATATGGCAAGGTGTCAGGATACAAAATCAATGTACAAAAATCAGAAGCATTCCTTAACACAGACACTAAGTTAGAACAGGAAGATATCCAGAAATCACTCCCATGCAGTATTGTAGCAAAATCAATAAAATATCTACAAATAAACCTGACTAAAGAAGTGAATCCAAAAGGCCACAGACATATTAAAAAATGTTCCAAGTCACTGATTGCTACAGAAATGAAAATGAAGACAATAATGAGATACTACTTAGACCCTGAGAGAATGTCATAAATCAAAAATGATAACAACTACAAATTTTGGAGAGGTCTTAGGGGTATAGAAACTCTGCTGCCCTGCTGATGGTAATGTTAATTGGCCATATCCCTTGGAGAACAGTCTGGAGAACTCTCTGAAGGCTAGAAATGTACCTACCCTAAGGCTCATCAATCCCTCTCCTTGGAATATATCCTAAGAAACCAAACACACCCATCCAAAAAGACCTGTATATACCCAGGTTTATAGCAGCAGAATTTGTAATAGTCAAAACCTGGAATCAACCTAGGAGTCCAACAACAGACAAGTGGCTAAAAATTTGTGTTTTATATACACTATGGAATACTACTCCTCTACTAAGAATGAGGAATTCTCCTTTACACCTCATCTTGATTGGAGCTAGAAGAAATCATGTTAATTCAGGTTAAATAGGACAAAAAGAAAAGGTTTAATATGGTATGATCTCAATTATAGGCAAAAGTTGAGAAATAAGAACAGAAAGTCAAAACACAAAGAAAAACTTGGACTGTGTCTGGTTATTGCATTGAACAAAAGGATTCTAAGAAGTGTGTGTGAGGGGAGGGTCTTTCAGTTCCTGGTGTATGACAGTGGAGGATGACCTGGGGAGAGTGGTTAGAATGTTTTGGAGAAGACAGAAATTTTACACATGTACCAACAACTATATTTTTGGTAAATCATCAACCCCCCAATGATTATATATATTTATATATGTGTGGGCTTTCTGTAAATCATTAATCCCCCAATTATATTGTATTTTCAATTACTGGTAGTTACTATGTACTTTTGTTTGCATGTCAGGTGACTGGTTTAACAATATCTGGGATAAGTAATTGACCTTTGCTATCTTATTCTGTTGATCTTTTGTTTATAATTTCTCATTATCTGAGTTCTCGGCAGGTATTATTTACTGACACCTACAGAGGTCAGTATGTCACAAGAGAAACAGCTATAGATATGTTTCCTGACAACACAGAAGTAGATCTACTGGATCATAATTACAGGTGAAGATAAGGAGTTTAGAACTCTACCTGTACTGATCAGGTCGGGGGAAAGACGTGGTTTTGTTCAGGCATGATAAATACCTCAGAGTGAAGGGTTGTGTTAATAGACCAAGTTGTTCACTTCCTTCTTTAAATTCCTTGAGGAAAAACTATGTTCAATGTTTATTGCAGGAGAGTGGCTCATCTAGGGTCCTGGACAGCTTCTTGCATGTCGGAAAATGTGAGGATGTGGTTGAGCTTGGCAGGGCTTGACTTGAGGGGACATCCTTCCTCTCGTCTTATCAGACTCCCTGCCTCACAAATTACCCTGCATTCCTGATACTATGGCCTGCTCCCTTACTATCTACATAATCATTGTTTTGCCTGAATTATCCCCACCCATTCCATTCCTTTGATCTATCTTCTTTCTACCCTCAAGACTCTCCCTGTATCCAGGGTATTATTATTAATCCTACCGTTAAAACCCTCACAACAGTTGGTAAGGCAGTTCCTACCTTTCCAGCCCCTTTTTGCCTTTCTTCTCCCCTTTCCTAGCCATTTCCGTTTCTGACTTGCCACTTCCAGGTTCGACCTTTAAAAGCCTTGGCTCTCTGATCAATAAAGAATTGAACTGCCTCGCTACCACGAGTCTCTGCCTGAGTCATCTCTCTCGCGTCGCTGAGTGAGTAGCAGCCCAGGCTGGCTTGGATTGCGTTCTCTCCAACACAGAGAGTACATGCCTGGGAAGAGGCACCCCCACGCTAGCCCAGCATCTGGTGCCCAACGTGGGGCTGGGGCGCCTTTGTATGTCTGCCGCTTGTGTGAAGCTGGGGGTGGGGAGGTAGGCCCCACCTTCAGCACTGGAATGTGGGTAACTTTTCTTCTGGGTTCCAAATTATATTCCATTTTACTGACCTACAAGATTTTCATCTCTGCTAAAAGTTTACAGTTGTTTTTCATTCCTCAAGCCTTCTGAGGAGGACCAGCAGTAGAGTGCATGCCTTACATTCATGAGACTCTAACTGCCATCCATGGAACTATAAAAAATATTAGAGAAGAACTCTGGAGTATCTCAACAATATGTTTTAAATTTGTTAAAAGGAAAAAAGCAAACATAATTCTAGGAAGAAATGTGAGATTCCTAAGAATTCCAAATCTGCTAATGTCTGTTCCTCTCAAGTGAACTCAAAAGAATGTTCTTCCAAAGTAAAATTAGGGAAAAGGCTGCACATTTAAAACTGTGCAACCTCATACTGTATCTATTAGTCATGTGTATCAACTGAAGAACTAAAATGTGCAATCTGAGTTGAGGTAAACTGAAAGTTTAGCATCCAAACTGTATTTTCAAGATGAAATGTGTTAATGCATGTAGAAAAAAAGCTCTTTAGCTGGTTAAAATTATATTTATGATATTTATTATGCTCAGTAAACAGATTAAAAATATTAATTTCACTTTTTATTTTTATATATAGCTACTAGAAATTTTAAAGATAGCTTTATGTCATTTATTTTGTTCATTTAAAAAAATTTGTTTATAAAAAGGAAACACTGACAAAAACCATAGGATAAGAGGGGTGCAGCTCTACACAATTCCCACCACCAGAACTTCATATTTCATCCCCTCCCCTGAATGCTTTCCTATTCTTTAATATTCTAGGAGTATGAACCCAGGGTGCAGAAGGTGGAAGGTCTGGCTTCTGTAATTGCTTGCCCACTGAACATGGGCGTTGACAGGTTGTTCCATACTCCCAACTTGCCTCTCTTTCCCTAGTGGGGCAGAGCTGTGGGGAAGCAGGGCTCCAGGACACATTGGGGGGTCATCTGCCCAGGGAAATCTGGTTGGTATCATCTTAGCATCTGGAACCTGGTGGCTGAAAAAAGAGTTAACATATAAAGCCAAATTGTTGACTAATCATGAACCTAAGGGCTGGAATAGTTCAGATAAAGAGTTGGGGGGGTCTTTGTTTTGTAGGTAGTTAGTAGGCTTATTTTAGTTATATTCCAAAGGGCCCATGGCTGTACTAGTTTTTTTTTTTTTTTTGAGCCTGACCTCTGATATGTAGGTGAATCCAAGTTATTTTATGGGGAGATGATGTCATGGCTGGAAAAAGGGATAGATAACTGGATCAGGGAAGAGAGTAGCTCCCAAATATGGAAAAGGTGTATAAATATTGTTGACTGTAAACCCCATCGATTTGATCTTATCTGGGGCCCATATTCAGCTTAGGAACCTATGTGACTTCTACATCCCTATAGATCTGAGCTCATATTTTGTGGTCATGAGTAGGAACATTCCAAGCTGCCCCAATTTCAGGACTCATCTTCCTCAGTTGGAACATAGAGTATGTTGTCCATCCTCCCTTCAGAGGATAGAACATTCTCTACCGTTGTTGATCTATGTTGAGGGCAAGGTCGTATGGGGGCCCACAAAAGGGTCTATTGTGTTGTTCCTGATAGAGATGACTGGTATCAACGGAGAGAGGGATTTATTAGAGGTCTAGGCCCATCATGTCTGTTTGGGAATCTCAGGACTCCTCAACTAGGTGGAGCTGATGGGATGGCCTGATAGTGACTAAAGAGTCATCATTAAAGTATGCCAGTCTCTTGCCCTTATTCAACTTTTCAGTCCTTATTTTCATAAGATTAGCTTTGTAGTGACTGAGAGAAGTGTAATAGGAAGTAGATGGGAAGGGTATCTAAGTCTAAGTAGACACTATTTCATTAGGAACTGTGTGATGTCTTTTTGGGCCTTTCTATTTGCTTGCTGCATATATTGATTCACTGCAGACTATTGTGCACTTTTGCTTTCAGGTTTTTATTTTGTCCTAATTTATGGATACATGTGAACATATGCCCTATCTCATGGGACCTGTTATATATCTAGGTTTTTGTACTTTGTTAGGAAGTGAACCACCTGAAATGGAATTAGAGAATCCTATGAAAGGAAAGGTCTCACCCGAGTAATGAGGCTGAAGGGTTGACAATCCATGCCTGATGTCTCTGGACACAGTCTGAAGTGAATTATGCTGAGGTGGTACTCCTTGGGTTGATTAGGTTGGGATCAGCAGATTTAATATCATCTGGTATGAACTGAGAGAAGCTTGGAGGAAAAATTGACTGATTGTCTCAAACTTTTTAATGCACAGACCATAGGCTGAGTCTTTGAAATGTCAACTCTCTTAAAAGCTTAGACCAGGGAGAACAGAGCAATGGTGGTATTACTCTATAAGACACAGTGATATACTCTATAAGACACAGTGATATACAAATAATGTCAAGGGACATAAATTATGGTGATGTTGTGTATGATACAGCAAATCCTAACAAAGTGAATTTCAAAGTTAACCGAACTGCCAAATAATTTGATTATAGCAATAACTATCTATTGTCTTCTTAAACCCTAAGACAGCAGCAACCTCCTGCTCCCCTCTATAAAACCTATATTTCCCCCAGTCCTGGAACCTCTAGGGTGGGGCTCACTTTTCTGTATTTAATTTGTTTCGATAGAACAGGTCTTTTATATAGACATTTGTACCTCATTACACTACATTGTCATCTAATCTTTAAGGGGTTGATCATGACTGACTCCATTCAACAGTCAGATGAAACTGATCTTGAGTCTGCTTACTACATAAACCAACCTCTGTGTTTAAACCCAAAGGCATTATTATACCTTTTGATAAAACATTGAACTTATGATGCAGGCAAGTTTTAAAACAAGGTTCTTTTCCCTGAAATACTGAATTCTACTTAAACCTTCTTATTTATTTAACTTTTGTCCCTCCCTTCCCCCACCTGAGAACAGCAGTGGTAGATAGGAGAATAAGGAAACTTAATTTACCTGGAGTCACAAAGGAGTCTCCATGTCTTGTAAGTGGTACTGTGGGGGCAATGAAACAAAATACATTAGTAAATAAAACAGAAAATAATAAAAAAGAGAAATTAATTTTTTTTCATAGAAAACAAATTAACAGAGCTGACTGCCTGGGTATTTGCTTCAAACACTCTCCTTCCCATGCTTGGCAGAAATTAATTACTTGATTCCTGTATTTTATTATTGTAGACTCTGAGCTTGAATTAGTGGTCTCAAATAGACTGAACTGTATGATATGGCCCCTGGGGGTTGGAGTGGAGGGGAGAGAAGATGACCTGAGACTGATAAATTAGGTTGAACTTAACCACTGTAGTTAGTGTGATAATTATGACTATGGAAAATAAACTTACTAGTTGGGAACTCAAGCACCTCTCCTTCTCTACCCTTTCTCCTGTTTACCTGGATCCTTCATAAACAGAAATTTAGAAGTAAGAAGTAAAAGTGTACACACAAAGTGAAACTCGGGCTGGGTCTGGTGGATTGTACTAAGCAAGGGACCCAAGGGAAAAATGTCAGGGACAGTGTTGGAGTGGCCTTTGTGGTCCTGGTGCATGGTGGTAGAAATAGACTTACACTGGGGTTGAGGAAGTTTTGTAGATACCTGTCATGGTGAGATGAGAAATTTTATCCATGTATCAAAACCTGTATTGTAAACCATCTCAATAAAAAAGGAAATAAATTCAAATATGTATAATCTCTTGTTCGACTTTTACTAATGGATGCAAAATAAAAATTAGCAAAAAAAAAAAAAAAACCAACACTTTAAAATGAACTAATGATGAATAAGGGTCAGAAAATGTTATATTGGGGGTCGGGCAGTGGCGCAGTGGGTTAAGCGCACATGGTGCAAAGCGCAAGGACCAGCATAAGGATCACTGTTCGAGCCCCCACCTGCAGGGGAGTCGCTTCACAGGTGGTAAAGCACGTCTGCAGGTGTCTATCTTTCTCTCCCCCTCTCTGTCTTCCCCTCCACTCCCCATTTCTCTCTGTCCCATCCAACAACGTACAACATCAACAGTGGTAATAATAATAACCACAACGAGGCTACAACAACAAGGGCAACAAAAGGGGGAAAAAATGGCCTCTAGGAGCGATGGATTCGTGGTGCAGGCATGGAGTCCAGCAAAAACCCTGGAGGAAAAAAAATGTTATATTTAGTAGAGTACATATATTAGCATGCAATTAGACACAAATTCAAGCCTCTGGTTCCTATTTACTGGGGGGAAACTTCAAAAGAGATGAAGCAGTGTTCTAAAAGAACTTCAAAAGAGATGAAGCAGTGTTCTAAAAGAACTTCAAAAGAGACTGAAGCAGTGTTCTATCTGTTAAAAAAGGAAATAAAACATAGGAATATATATATATAATGACAAAAGGACATATATATAAATCATATAACATATAATTATAGATATAATTTTATATAAATTGAAATTAACATATATATTTTAAAGAATATATATATTCTTTAGAAGACAAGGAAGTCAATTTGAGCAGTAGCAAATCCTTAATCATTGGATGGTTTATTCCAATGATCATAGAGCTTTCTCTATACAAAAGTTGTATAACAGTACTTGGTTTTCTGTGGTCACAGGCAGTAGGCTAGTGTCTGACTTCAAATAGAGAAAAGCTTTTCTATTTTTATTTTTAATATTTATTTTATTTATTTATTCCCTTTTGTTGCCCTTGTTTTTTTATTATTGTAGTTATTATTGTTGTTGTCGTTGTTGGTTAGGACAGAGAGAAATGGAGAGAGGAGGGCAAGACAGAGAGGAGGAGAGAAAGATAGACACCTGCAGACCTGCTTCACTGCCTATGAAGCGACTCCCCTGCAGGTGGGGAGCCGGGGTTGGAACCGGGATCCTTATGCCAGTCCTTGTGCTTTGCGCCACCTGCGCTTAACCCACTGCGCTACAGCCCGACTCCCGAGAAAAGCTTTTCTTTCTGTATCAAGAAAACATTTTGCATCTTCCATTTTCAACAGAAATACATATGTAAGTAGGATGCTGCTATACTGTCACTACATTCTATGTGACCTGCATCTGTGACCAGAACCCATCATGTCTTATTTCATTGTAAAGGATGAATCCAGAGGGCAGGGAAGCAAAAAGGTTCAAACTGTCATCAAATAATTGATTCAAGATAGTGAGCTACCCATTCCTGAAGGTACATAGTCTTTAAATACAATTAATGCAGATTAAATTCTGCTATTGGGGGGGACTAGATATGGAGCTCTGGGGGTGGGCAATGTGTGGAAATGTACTCCTCTTATCCTATAATAGTCTTGTTGATATTTCCATTTTTATAAATAAAAAATAAATTCTGCTATTTATAAAAAAACTACAAAAACACCACTTTGGATATATATATGGTTTCAGCAATATTTATAATATCCAAGGGCTGAAAACAAACTTCTTATCTATGGTTACTTCTGACTGATTTGGAGTTTTTTCTGGGCTCTTGTCCTAATTCATTGTGGTAGCAGTTTTATTTGCTCTTAATTTAACCAATATGTGTTTTTTTATTTTTCTGTTCTGTTGTTCTTCAGTTGTTGTGTTTTGAGTACAAGCCATATTATACTAAAGACCTTTATGGCAAGTGCCGTCACCAACCTCAGGAATTACAACAATAGTAACTGAGGCAAGGATTGATGCAGTTCAACCAATACCATTTAGCCAAACAACACCTCCAGTCTAAGAAAAAATAGCAACCAAACAAAAGAAAAATAAAGAGACAGGAAAAAAAGGAAATCAAGAATAGACAATTATGCAAATCTACTGTGCATTATAAATTCTAGGGATAGAAAGGGGAGAAAGGGAAGTACAGAAGACACACACAGAGTCCACTCCAAGTCAGATTTCTTCCCCAGAATAATTCACAAGCGAGTATCAGTGAATTCAGAAAATAAAAGAAGGAGGAAGGAAGGAAAGATTAGAAAAAAAGAAAGAAAGGAAGAAAGAAGAAAAAAAGGAAGAGTAGTGAAAGGAAAGAGTTTTTTTTTTTTTTTAAATTAACTAGGATGACAGTCGCTACTGCTGCCTGTAATGGCTCTTCCTGGTTCTGAGATAATTAAACCTTCAAGGCTGATGAGAAATTTAGCTTTTTCAGACTGATTAACAAGAAACTCTGATAATGGAGCTCAGTGGAGATAACTGTGTGCCAGGAAATAGGTGTTGAATATAATTAACTTAATTTTATTATTATTTTTTTTATGTGGAGCTTGACCCTGGGCTGTGCATCCTCTAGCTACAGTTATTTTGTTTCTTATGATGTGAACAGATGTTGAAAATGGAAAAAATATGGAATCTCTATTCCAATCAAATAGGATCTGTAGAGGTTACAAATTGCTCTGGGTAACCAGTCAAGAAAGAAAGAAAGAGAGGAAGAGGGAGAGGGGGAGGGAGAGGGAGAGGGAGAGGGAGAGGGAGAGAGAGAGAGAGAGAGAGAGAGGAGAAGAAGAAGAAGAAGGAGGAGGAGGAGAAAGAGAAGGAAAAAGAGGAGGAGGAGGAAAGTAAGGAAATGAATCTTAATACATTTCTGATATAGTAGTAAATATATTAACAGGCAGTCATCATCTGTCATATACACACATGTGCATATACACATACACATGGGAGTGAATACAATTCCCCAGGGTGAAAAGGTCATAGAGTTCTTGGCTGAAGGATATTTAAAGAAGAAAAATATAATTGTAATTACTGCAAGGTTTATTTGATCAGCAAACCACTGTATGAGGCTTTGAACATCTAACTTCAGCTTATCTTGTCACTGTTCCCTCAATGTAACCTTGACCCAAGACTTGAGGTAGAGAAACTAATGTTCTTGGAACGAAGCATTTGTCAACAGGTTCCACTATTGAGGTGAAATCAAACAAAGACCATTATCTTCCACATTTTCCCAATGGCAAATATATATATATATAATTGTAAGTTTAAGTACACTTCAAAGAAAGCAGGTATGTAGATTATCTTGCAAAGTGCATCTTATCTGATGTAGCTGTGAACTGGACCATCTGCTATAGGAAGGAGCAACTGAAGACTTGCTGGCTGAGGTTCTCTGGAGAAGAGAGAGAGAGAGAGAGAGAAAAGAAAACGGAAAAAATACCTTTGTCTTTGTGAGTGTTAGTGCTGTGTAAAGACTTTCATTTATTTGATTTGAGTCAGTGTTTATTATATGGCACCTAGAATGTTACCTTGGAAAGAAAGTGCTCTTTACTTTCTAGGTAGATTGTTACAAGTTTTCAGGAGTGTCAATCATTCTAATTAATTCTTTAAGGACTTCCGTCAATATAGAAATTTTTCTAACGGCTTTTTAAAAGCTTAAACATTTTCAGAGATCACAGTAGGTAGACAAGTATTTCTAAAAATGACTTCTGAAAAGATTATTATACTTTCTTTCTTCATTGAAAAGTAGGTATTTCAGGGGAGTCTGGCGGTAGTACAACGGGTTAAGCGCACATGGGGCAAAGCGCAAGGACCAGCATAAGGATCCCGGTTGGAGCCCCACCCCACCCCCTTGCAGGGGAGTCGCTTCACAGGTGGTGAAGCAGGTCTGCAGGTGTCTTTCTCTCTTCTCTGTCTTCCCTTCCTCTCTCCATTTCTCTCTGTCCTATATAACAATGACAACATCAATAACAACAATAATAATTATAACAATAAAAAACAAGGGCAACAAAAGGGAAAAATAAATAAATAAATAAAAGTAGGTATTTCTTCTGAAAACTTCTTCAACATATATGCTCACTCTAGCCTCTGTTAACTTGCTTATTTGTTATTTATCTAACCTTGCGTGAAGAATTTGATGTCCAGAGTGATTCTTACCTTCCTTTTCTGCTCCTAACACACCACTACACACTAACACAGCTTTACCACAATAATTGTTTATTTCTGTGGTATCATAGGAGTTAAGCTCAGGTATACATTCAGTCTAATTTAAAAATATTTCCAGGCTGGGTGGTGGTGCCCCTGGTTGAATGCCCATATTATAATGTGCAAGGACCCAGGTTCAAGTACTCAGTCCCCATCTGCATAGGGGAAAGCTTCACAAGTAGTGAAGCAGGGCTGCAGGTGTGGATTTCTCTTTTCCTCTCTTCCACTCTATTTCTGGCTGTGTCTACCCAATAAATAGATAAAGTTAATACAAATATTTCCAAAGGAATTCAGTATTCTTTCTTCCATGCTCTGTGATCCTGATTTTCTAATTGCAAAAAGGTAATAGACATTTATCTCCACTTTTTTTTTGCCTATCTTAACCTTAAAACTTTTAGCATGAATAATTTCAAAGGTCAATAGATAAGCTAAGCAAATGCAGTCTGAAGTCAAACACATGAATAGGAAAGTAAGAGACTGCACTAGTTTTCTATGTATTAGGCTTAAACATTCGAAGGGTCTGCCTTATAGGTTTACCTTGTTTTTACTACATACTTTATTTCCCCTCAGCTTTGTTGCTTTTACAAATTAAGATTTTCTTTGCAGTATGGCATAAGTAATTCATCACAGAGTATTTACATTTACTTGCATTTTCTTAATGACAGACACCTGAATCTACAGCATTTCCATGGATTGATATATTTCTTGAATATTGATTTCCCCTTCACATTTGACTCATCTATACACAACACTAAGATAGGAGTTGTGACATATTAAAAATGAGAAGATAGAATTCATACCCTTGTATGGCCTTGATGTAGTTATATAAGAACAGGTAAATTAAGAACATCATAATGTGAGACCAGAGTACCATAAATACTGTTTCTGCATTTACTTATGTCTTCCAATTATTTTGCATTCATCAACTCATTAACTCCTATGCTATGGTCATTTCATTGCTCTTAGTTGTCTTCTTCAGTCACTCAAACAAATGGGTCTAGAGAACATTTCAAACAAAAGACTTTGTGGTAAAACTCTAAAGTGAGTTCTTCCTAACATCTCTATGTGAGCACTATTACCAGAAGTCTAATCAACTAATTCTTCAGAGCCTTCCAGTATGTATATAACATACTGCAAAATAAGCATCAGACTCCAATGGGTAAAAATGTGACAAAGATGAATTAACATAGAAAGATGGAAGGATTCAGAATTTGTTAGATAGCAACTAATATTTACTTATCCTAAAAAGAGGTAAACAGATCTAACCCAAATCATTTAGGAAGAGGTCTTTCCAAGACCTATGTCTGCAAATACATTAAGAAATACACAAAATAGGGGCCAGGTGGTGGTGCACCTGGTTGAGCATACGTGTCACAATGTGCAAGGACCCGGATTTGGTCCCCAGTCCCCACCTGCAGGGGAAACCTTTGCAGGTGGCGAAGCAGAGCTTCAGGTATCTCTCTCTTTCCTTCTCTATCTCCACCTACACTCTCAATTTCTGGCTGACTATTCAATTTAATTAATTAATTTTTAATATTTTATTTATTAAAATAAATATATTATTTATTTTTATATTTTTATTTATTTATATTTTTGAATATAATACCTATCTATATTCAAAATAATACACCTAAGTGTATATATTATTTTGAGTGAAGATCCTACAAACTCATGACAACTTCTTACCACTTATTTAAACCCCTAGAAAATTGAAAATTAGGAATAAAATCCAGAATCAAGTTTTTCTTTTTTTACCAAAAATATATTTGGTATCAGAGAGACCTATCTATAGGGTAGTGCTAACATGTATTACAGCACATCTGCTTTTATTTTATAAGTTGTTCTCTTCTCACCAAATTAATTATCCTTATACTTCTTTGAAGTCTTAGGTCCAATTCTATTCCTTAGATCGGAATAAGCACCTGCATCTGGCCTCTCTTCCTTCAGAATTCACACTCATGTGAATTCTGTGTTTATATATAATTATTTTTTCTTTTTTCCCTACCAGTTTGTCTGTCATTGTTTTCATTGCTCCATCAGCCCAAGAGGATTAAGAGAAAATTTACTCTCAGTGACTACAAAAACTTGGGTGTTATCCACCCCAATTTAAGAAAAAAGATAAGTAAAACTAAGTTTGAAAAGATAACAGCACACACACACACACACACACACACACACACACCAGGAAAGTGAACTAGATAGAATGTAAACATTGGGATGGTTCCATTGGAGGGGTTGTGCCAACCTCATTACCCTCTGCAAACTCAGCTGTCCCACAAAGACAATGTTTCTCTTTGATTTTCAGAAAACAATAGTGAAATATTATCTACAATTTATTTGTTATTAAAACAGATACCAGATAAATTAAATTGTTTTATCTCATATAAATATAAACTGTCAAATACCAGATGCATAGTCGCTTGTGAAGCATCCCAGCTTCAGGTGGGTAGCTGGGGGCTGGAACCTGGGTTCTTGTGAAAAAAAAAACACAAAAAACTTTAATATAAAGATGCCCACAGAGACTCAAAAGTAAAACATTTAAATCATTTACTTATAAGAAACTAAAAAACATAAGTTTTTAACTTCACTGGTTCTATGTATCAATACCACAGTATACAAAGTAGAGTTAATAGTAAAATGTAAATTTTATAGTTCTATGTAGGGAAGTTGGTTCAACTGGTAGAAGTCATTCTTTGCATACTCAAGACACTTGGTTAAATCACCAGCCCATCTTTAGATTAGAGTTATCTCTCTTTATTCCTCTTTCAAAGTAAATAAATATAAGAATTAAATACATATTGACTTAAAGTAGAGGAAACTTTAAGCAGAAGAATATACGAGGGAGTCTGGCGGTAGCGCAGCGGGTTAAACACAGTGGCGCAAAGTGCAAGGACCAGCATAAGGATTCGGTTCGAGCTCCTGGCACCCCACCTGCAGGGGAGTCGGTTCACAGATGGTGAAGCAGGTCTGCGGGTGTCTATCTTTCTCTCCCCCTCTCTGTCTTCACCTCCTCTCTCCATTTCTCTCTGTCCTGTCCAACAACAACGACATCAACAACAACAACAATAACTACAACAAGGCTACAACAAGGGCAACAAAAGGGGGAAAAATGGCCTCCAGGAGCAGTGAATTCATGGTGCAGGCACCGAGCCCCAGCAATAACCCTGGAGGCAAAAAAAAAAAAAGAAAAATATACAAATTTATCACTACTTATGTGTATTTTTTCAGATAAAATCCAAAATAATTGTTAAAATCAAATTGCAAAATTAGTAAGCAAGAAAACACAATATTGAACTGGGGAGATAACATAATGGTTTTTTATGTTTGAGTCTCTAAGGTTACAGGCTAAATTCTTAGCACTGCCATAAGTCAGAGATGAGAAAAGTTCTGGTCTCCCTCTCTGTATATTTCTCCCTATATTTCTCTCACTAAAATAAATAAAATAGTGTTAAAAGAAAAAAAAAACTATGAGATTAACATTTAAATTCCAAGTGGGTTTGGAATATATTTGTATATAATCCAGTAACCGAGGAAATAAAATGTTATTGCTAGGTTTCACTCGCCCACCCTGTCCAACGCTTGACGTCTCGGCACCCAATCTGGTCCCCTATACCTACACTGAACTTCTCTGTTCCAGACTCTTGGAAACAGAGTTGGCAGTCAGCTGAGGTAAAGAACAAACACCTCATCACAGACCCCTGCAAGCGTCAACCCTGCTTTGACCTAGCATGTTATGATTGGGCCCTCCTCTATCGCTATCGAACAGGCCATGGCTGGTGTGCCGCTATGTTCCATCGCTGGGGAGCCAGAGACGACCCGAACTGCCCCTGCGGCTACAGACAGACTATGACCCACATAGTCAACGACTGCCACCTCTCCAGATTCAAAGGAGGTCTCGAAACTTTACATCAGGCTCAACCTGACGCTGTTGACTGGCTACGGAAGAAGGGCAAATGCTAGAAGAAGAACTGCCCCTAGTGATTTTCTTTTCAAATAGAAATGGAGAGTAGAAAAGGAGAGAAGGAGACAAGAACCACACCACCCAAGTAAGCTTTTGTCATTACAATGGCGGTTAGACTCACACCTGATTTTTGCACATGACAAAACAGGCACACTATCCAGGTGAGCTATCTTGCCAACTCCACATACTATTTCTTAACTCATAAAGTTTATTTAAAGTATCATTTGTTCAATTCAGTTAGCTTAGATGCTGTGGGAATTTAGAGGATGAATAACACTCTCAAAGTACTTCACATGACAACCAGCATATGGATGAAAGATGTGGCATTTCTCACCATATCTTGGCATTTTCTGAAAAATCTTCTCCACTTTGATTTTCTTCAGAGAGTTGTGCTCTTTGATAAAACATACTGGTTTCACCGGGAAATACAGTATTAAACAACTACCTGTGGTTACTTTCTGCTTTCTTTCTTTTCTTTTTTAATTTTTTATTTATTTGCTGGATAGAGACAATCAGAAATTGAGAGGGAAGTGGGTGATAGGGAGAGAGACAGACACCTACAGCACTGCTTCACCACTTGTGAAGCTTTCCCCCTGCAGGTGGGCGCCAGGGGCTGGAACCTGGGTCCATGTGCACTGTAACATGTGCGCTCAACCAGGTGCACCACCACCTGGCCCCTCTGTGGTTACTTTCTAAGGTACATTAACTTAATGGACGTGAAGGAAGATATTGTATCCAAATTCTCTTTACTTACTCAAAACTCAATACAACCAATTACTTGTTTCTAGAAAAAGAACTGATATATTTCCTCTTCTCCTATGCCATCCAAATGCTGAGTTTAATTTTCTTTTAATTTAGTCAGTTGTCTATGATACAAATACTGTACACTCTTTAAATTTTTTTTATTATCCTTATTTATTGAATAGTGACAGCCAGAAATCAAGAGGGAAGAGAGTGATAGGGAGAGAGACAAAAAGATACCTACAACAAAGCTTCACCACTTGCAAAGCTTTACCCCTACAGGTGGAGACCTGGGACTTGAATCTGGGTCCTTGCACACTTATTTATCTTTTTTAAAATTTAAATTTTTTAAATTTATTATTTTTTATTTATAAAAAGGAAACACTGACAAAACCATAGGATAAGAGAGGTACAACTCACAAAATTCCCACCACCAGAACTCCATATTCCATTCCCTCCCTTGATAGCTTCCCTATTCTTTAACCCTCTGGGAGTATGGACCCAAGATCATTATGGGGTGCAGAAGGTTGAAGGTCTGGCCCTGTAATTGCTTCCCCACTGAACATGGGCCTTGACAGGTCTATACAGAATCCCAACCTGCCTCTCACTTTCTCTAGTGGGGTGGGGTTCTGGGGAATCAGAGCTCCAGGACACATTGGTGGGGTTGTTTGTCCAGGGAAGTCTGGTTGGCATCATTTTAGCTTCTGGAACCTAGAGACTGAAAAGAGTGTTAACATATAAAGCCAAACAAGTTTTTGACTAATCATGAACATAAAGGCTGGAATAGTGCAGATGAAGAGTTGGGGGGGAGTCCTCCACTTTGTAGAAAGCTAGTAGGCATATTTTAGTTAAATTCCAAAGGACGTGTGGGTATACTAGTTTTTTCTTTTTCTTTTTTCCCTGAGCCTGAAATCTGATATGCAGGTGGATCCTACTTATTGTCTGGGGAGATGATGTCATGGTTGGAAAAAGGACCAGAAAGCTGGATCAGGGAAGAGAGTAGCTCCCAATAATGGGAAAGGTGTATAAGTATTGTTGACTGTAAACCCCATCAATTTGATCTTATCTGGGGCCCATATTCAGCTTAGGAGCCTATGTGACTTCTACATCCCTATAGATCTGAGCTCATATTTTGTGGTCATGAGTAGGAACATTCCAAGCTGCCCCAATATCAGGACCCATCTTCCTCAGTTGGAACATAGAGTATGTTGTCCATCCTCCCTTCAGAGGATGGAACAATCTCTACCGTTGTTGATCCAAGTTGAGGGTAATGGGGTAATGCTACACCTTTTACCTTCTGCACTCCACAATGATCCTGGGTCCATACTCCCAGAGGGAAAAAGAGTAGGGAAACTATCAAGGGAGAGGATTGGATATGGAGCTCTGAGGGTGGGCAATGTGTGGATATGTAGCTCTCTTATCCTATGGTATTGTTAATGTTTCCATTTTATAAATAAAAATAAATAAATATATATAAAGAAAAAAAGTTTAGTAAGCAGGAACCTAAAGGTGAGAGTATAACACATGAGATTTAGAGTTTTCATGTTGGAGAAGCTAGAAAGTCTATTTTAGGTTTGTTCCAAGGGAGGGGCCCAAAACTTTACTACTATTTGCCTGAGCCTCATATCTAACTTTCAGGTGGGCTGGAAGTATTGTTAGGAAGATGGTTGGAAATAGAACTAGAAATCTGGCTCAGGGCAAAGAGTAGCTCCCAATTATGGGAAAAGTATATAAGTACCATTAACTGTAGACCCCCCATCAATCAGACCTAAGGACCATGTCTATACATATTTAGCATGGGAAACTGTGCAAACCTCTGCATCCCCACCAGTCTGAACTTGTATCTCATGGTTATAGCTAGGAACATTCTCATTCCCAGGACTTAGAGATAGCTCAGCAGGTACAGTACATGTCATGTACACAAGGCCTTGATGCATGATTTAAAAATAATGTTGCTAACACAGAATTCTTCATGAAGAAGAAAGGGATAGTAATTAGAAGTCACACACATAAAGAAGGGCATGGGGAAGGCAAGGAGACACCAGTTCTACTTGCTCCACAGAATAGGTCTTCCCTAGTAGAGGACCTTGTATCAAAGAGAATATTTCTCCTTCCAAGTCCTCTCCTGTGAAATCAACCTTTGGATAAAGACATGTTGGGGGTGAGGTGGCTTTTACTCCCCTACAGCATCAAGGACATTTTCAAGATAAAGTTTCTTTTTAGAGATTTCTTCTAATGTGTGGATAGCACAAATACAGGTTAATTAATGCCCTTTACTGATAGATGCTAAAAGGTCAGGTTACTTTTTCAACCCACCATTGCTTTTGAACCACCAGGGCAAAGATTTACACAGTGATAAAAACAAACACTACTTTATTGTTTATAAGCAAACATGATGACTTGAATTTTACTTTTAAATTTTCATGAGCTTTATCTAGGTAATAGGAGGAAGTTTCAATTTTTACAAGTCTAGGGAAAGTACCAGTCAAGTAACTGGAAAAAGCTGTATCTGTGACGATTCTAACCTTTGACTGAAGAACCAACTCACTATGTCAGGAATATTCCTGAAATGAAGCCAAGCCATTCTAATTACCCTGGTATGGGTTCACATTCCAGATGTTCATAGCAGTGCTCCTCCCTTTCATCTTCTTATAAAAACCCAGTTATTTCTAACCTGAAAATCCATTACAGATCCCAGCAAGACAGGTATGTAGTAGCTGAGAGAAGTGTCCCATGCACTTGCAGGGGTCATATAGGAGGACCAGTACCCTCAAGGTACATAGGAGCTCTGAGACTCAGCTCTAAATTGAAATTGAGAGGTCTCATGGGTAATAAGGAACACAGATATTCCAGTACTTCCAGAACTATAGATGAGATGGATGGCACCAAGATAATTTCATCCTTTGAGAAATAAGCAAAAGACAAGAGTACAATCAGTGGGGTGCTTGCATGATCTCATCCTGACCTCACTTTCTTTAGGGTCTCTTCTAGTCTCTTCGACCACAAACAGGATGATGAAGCATGCCATGGCCTTCCTCAGCATGTCCTGGATGCTGCTTTCCTGCCTGATGCTCTTATCTTGTCCAGTCCAAGGTAAGAGTTTTTTTTTTTTTTTTTTAGCCTCTAGCACTGGGTTCTCTGTGCATTATCAGGGATAAAGTGGAGGTACCTTTATAATAATTTTATTAATTACATGGTTTATTTCTGCACAGAAAATCTACCTGTATTTCTCCATAATTTCTCTTATTTTGGGGTTCAACTAGTAGGGGGAAGCACCACAGTAAAATGTGGTGGCTCACAGTAAAAGTTTGACAAGATCATTTCATGTTTCATTAATGAATGAAATATCTACAGGTGGAGAACAAGTTGTGTAAAGAGATGTGGTGGAGGAGGATAATTGTGGACTCTGTGCACAGATCATACTCTCTGAAGAGGGAGGGTTGGATTTTTGGATAAAGAAGAAGAAAACAGGAAGAAAGAAATAGAAATATGAAGGAAAGAAAGAGAGAGAAAGGGAAAGAAAGAAAGAGAGAAAGAAAGAAAAAAGAAGAAAAGAGTTGGCCCCTATTGTAATGGGGCTGGTTCAAGAGCAAGGGATCCTGAAAGTGCTGCCAAGAGAGTAGTTAGGAGTTTGGTGACTCTTCACTCTTTTCATGGTCTCTCTTGTCCATTTCTACCTGCCCTCCCTCCCCTGCCCCAGGTGATGCTTTACCAAAGGAAATGCCATCTCTACGGAGCAGCTGTCCTAAAGGCTCTGCGGCCTATTTCTCTCACTGCTATGCCTTGTATTTGACACCCAAATCCTGGATGGATGCACATGTGAGTGACTGGATCTACAACTGGGCTTATTATGAAAAAGCTCGTTACAAATCAAGTGAGGGGGTTCTCAGCTATCCAGAGCTTCCCTGATGTGACCATTAAATCCCACATCTCCTCTCTCTCTCTCTCTCTGTCTCTCTCTCTCTCTCTCACACACACACACACACACACACACACACACGCACAGACACCTCACAACTATTGTTCTATGCATCCTAGGAAGCCTCAAGTTTCTTCTCTTCTCCCACTTGCCCACACAGATGGATTGTCAGAAGCGGCCTTCAGGACACCTAGTGTCTGTGCTCAGTGGATCTGAGGCATCCTTCGTGGCTTCTCTGATCAAGAACACTTTTACTACCTCCAGTTACATTTGGATTGGGCTTCATGACCCTACAGAGGTAAGAGTTCAACTTTTATTTTCGTTACTTCCAATTTGTTACTCTCATTCTATTTACTCTTTTCCTATACTTGGGTTATTAAAACTCTAGTATGTACTGGACTTGAGAGATTTTTGGGGAATCTGACCTAGGGACCATTGAGAAAAGTGCAGTTCCTGAGATTAGTTTAACAGTTGAAATTGAAGTTAATCTGCATTTTTTATGACTTTACATAAATCACTTACAAGGTCATTTGATCATTCTCTCAGCAATTCTAAGTTTAATGTACTGTATCAAAGATAGTCTAAATGAAGCTAAAATGTGTGTTTCACCTATGAAAAGATGGTGACTTTTATACTCAGACAGTAATTCCAAATGTACTCTCAATTGTTAAATTAAAAACGTTGAAAATGGAGTAATCCCTCTGGTCTCTGGAGATTTTTCAATTTGAGACCACCAGTAGAAGAAACAAGTAACTGGAATATTTTTGCAGAGGACAGCTTTGTGGGTAGAAGAGTAGACAATTTCCAGGGTGCTGGGGTTGGGTTAGGGATGAGGAATCCCAAAAGTATAAGAAAACTTATTTGATTCCATCTTCAGCGACCTAGTGGCAATGGATGGGAGTGGAGCAGCAATGATGTGCTGAACTACCGTGCCTGGGAGAGAAATCCTCCAACCAGTCCAAACACTGGCTTCTGTGCAAGTGTGACACGAAACTCAGGTAAGAAATAGGGATCTTTACTGTGCACATTCTTTCTTTATCTATATCCATTTTCACCTGACCTTCACTGAGTTCTGCTAAGACAGAAATTCAATGTTGGTCCATCTTCTCTGTGTCTCATATCCTCTCCCTTTGACTGACCTTCTCATGAATAATAATAAAAAAAAAAACCCGCTACACTGGAGAAGGTGAGGGACAATTTTTTGAATATGTCATTATCATGGAGGATGCCTCTCCATTATGATCAAATGCACCAGAAACACCATTCACTTTAACTCTTCTGTCTCTACAGGTTTTAAGAAATGGAAAGATTATGACTGTGATTCTCCATTACCCTATGTCTGCAAATTCAAAGGCTAGGTCATCAGGCTTAATGGGAAATCCAGTTTATCATGGACATGGAACTAATCCGACAAACTTGTCAGGAAGAATCCTCCTCTCCAGACACTCAACTTGATCACTTTGTTTGATCTTTCTTCTTCTCCAGCCCCATTTCAGCCTTTTAATGTGTTCCATGACTGGAGGTTTAAGAAAGCAATAATAAAATATTGCTATTCACACTATGTGCTATTGCTTGCATTCTTACAGCAGGACATAGAGGAAGAAATGTGTGTGACAGAAAAATTTAGGTTTTGCCTCAGTTTCATCAGTTCCCTAATAATGTTTTGACAAAAATCTTAAAATTAATATTCTGAACTATAGCCTCAGGATTTATTCCACTGGGCGATGTCCAATCTAGTGTCATCAGACTATGGATATATATATAATTTTTTATTTATAAAAAGGAAACACTAACAAAACCATAGGATAAGAGGGATACAACTCCACGCAATTCCCACCACCAGATCTCTGTATCCCAACCCCTCCCCTGATAGTCTTCCTATTTGTTAACCCTCTGGGAGTATGGACCCAAAGTCCATTGTGGGATACAGAAGTTGGAAAGTCTGGCTTCTGTAATTGCTTCCCCACTGTTCATGAGCATTGGATCCATACTTCCAGCCTGTCTTTCTCTTGTCCTAGTGGGGCGGGGTCTGGGAAAGCAGGGCTTCAGGACACATTGGTGGGGTCATCAGACTATGTTATCGTCAGACACTCTTTAGTTCACTTACAGAGATATAGATGTACCCCCAAACAGCTAAGGGCTACATTCAAAGCCTTTAAAGTATGTATTCAAATGCTATTGTTAAGAATGGAATGTGAGCTCAGACCTATGGGAGTGCAGAGGTTACACAGGTTTCTGTGCTGAATATTAATAGAGATGGGTCCCAGATCAGATTGATGGTGTTTACAGTTAATGGTATTTATATACTTTTCCCATATTTGGGAGCTACTTTCTAACCCGATCCAGCTTTCTAATCCTATTTCCAACTCTGACACCATCTCCCCACATAATACCAGCTGCCAGGCTCAGGCAACAATTACTAAAGTTATGGGTCCCTTGGAATTTACCTAAAATAGGGTACACAGGTTTCTGTGCTGAATATGAATAGACATGGGTCCCAGATCAGATCAATGGTGTTTACAGTTAATGGTATTTATATACTTTTCCTATATTTGGGAGCCACTTTCTGCCCTGATCCAGCTTTCTAGTTCTATTTCCAACTCTGACACCAACTCCCCACAGAATACCAGCTGTCAGACTCAGGCAACAATTAGTAAAGTCATGGGTCCTTTGGAATATACCTAAAATAAACTTCTCAAATGGACACCTCAAATATTGTCTGCTCTTTTTTACCTTTAGGTCCCTGATTATTAAAAATTTAAACAAATTTTTTTTATATCTTAATGCTTTTCAGCCACAAAGTTGCAGATGCTACCATGACACTAACATGACTTCCCTGGGCAGACAACCTCACCACTGTGTCCTGAAACCCCACCTACCCAGAGCCTTACCCCACTAGAGAAAGACAGAAACAAGCTGGGAGTATTTGATCAACCTGCCAATGCCCAAGTCCAGCAGAGATGCAATTACAGAAGTCAGACCTTCCGCTTTCTGCATTCCATAATGATCCTACATCCATGCTCCCAGAAGGATAAAGAATAGGAAAGCTTCTAATGGAGGGGATGTGCAACTCTGTAAATGGGAATTGTGTAGAATTGTACCCCTCTTATCCAACAGGCTTGTCAATCATTATTAAATCAATAAAAAAATAGCACATCATCAGCACACTCCCCTTCTAGCATAATTCTTTTATATATATTTTTCTTTTTTTTTATGAGAACACAGCTAATCTCTTTTTTTATTTTTAATTTTTTAACCAAAGCACTGTTCAGCTCTGGCTTATGGTGGTGTGGGGGATTGAACCTGGGACTTTGGAGCCTCAGGCATGAGAGTCTGTTTGTATAACCATTATGCTATCTACCCTCCACTGCTCTAGCATAGTTCTGACTACACAAACTCAAGTGAAAACATGTTTCTGTCACCTTTACATGATTAGACAAAATGTTGATTCTAATTTTGAACTGTATCTTGAGCTCATTTTATTCAGACATCATCTTTGTTCCCAGCGTATTCTGCTATTTTGTGTGCTGTGTCATTTTGATCTTGGAAGACATTTCCCTTCCTACAATGGATTTGTTTCTGTTTCTCTTAACCGACTTTATCTAGTATAATAAATTTGCCTGTAACAAAAATATACAACCACAAGCAGATTAAATAATACAAGCATTTATTGACCTACTCAGGAATTCTTAGCATGGATTTATTCAAAGTTCACATGAAACTTAGAGATGCCGGGAATCTGGACTGATATATCCACTGTTATCATGAATATTCCCTCACTGACACAAAGGAGCCATACAGCCTAAACAGATTTGACACTTCCAATGCAGTGAAAAAAAAAAAATCTTTCTTGTTATGGAGAGGTTTTTAAAAAAATTTTTTTTAAATGTTTTGTTTGTTTACCAATACCTAGTAAATATAATCTTATATGTCACTGATTACACTGAGCTACAAATTATTTTCATATCAATAATTAGAAGGGATTGTGATTTTATTGATACATTTGGTACATAAAGAAATCATCTCCCTGGACTAGGTAGGTTCTTTTTTCTAAAATAAGAATTTTTAAGGGCAGAATTTAAAGAGAATTTCTATTATCAAGCTTATCAATATCACCTACTATACTTAGACCCTTGCTCAAGTTCCCGAGTTAAAACTCAATGAATATTTTGATATAGCATAGGCCATTTTATGTCTTGAAAAAAACTGATGTTTTTCCCCTAGTAATCCCTCATTAATCATCTACCTAAACACTGATAACTTTTGTAGGGAAGTCATTTTCTATTTCTTCTTTTCCTCTATCCAAAATTTGCTTTTAAGCTTTCATAATTGTGTGTCTCCAGGACATCAAGGAAAATAATACCTCTCTTCCCTAATTTTTTCTTTATTTCTTATTCTCTCTCTCTCTCTCTCTCTCTAAAAGTTACTCTCCCTAAAGTTGGGAAAAGAATATTTTGGTTATCTTATTATATGTGAGCCTCCCATTTCCTAAAATTTATGTGAGGAAACTATTTTGTATCCAGTGCATAAATTAATTATGGTCTTATCTTAATAATCCAAGTTGCTGATAGCTCAGAGTTAGAATATAGGCTTTTCTTTTGGCCTGACTTATTTTATGTCCATAAGATGATATTCAGTATAACTCCCTCAACCTAAATAGGACATTTTAGTAAAGTTACAGACTCATGTTAAGGCACTCATGTCCCAAACTGGGACATAGAAAGAAGTCTCATGAAAGATAAATTGTAGTTACAAGGCTAAACCATGTTGATGAGTTTATGATTCTCTCACTTTCAAAGACCCTTTTATTAGCTTAAGCACTCTGTAATATCTGACCAAAAAGTAATTGGTCATCAAAAAATGTAAATAAAGATGACAATTAAATACCATTTTATACCTGTGAAAATATAATACATCAGAAAAAACAGAAATGACAAATATTGGAGAAGATATGCATAGAGAAAAAGTGATACTTCTTCACTGCTGGTAGAAGTGCAAAATTGTCCAAAAAAGCAATTTGGAGGATTATTGGGACATCAAGTCCTAATGACCCAGCAATTCCTCTCCTGGGGATTCTGAGGATTTACCCAAAGGAGAAACACCTATCAGAAGAGATCTGCATATACCTATGTTAATAGCAGCACAGTTTGTAATTTCTAGAACCTGGAAGCAACCCAGATGTCCAACATCAGATGCATCTTAATGCTTTTCAGCCACCAAGCTGCAGATGTTACCATAATGCCAAGCTGACATTGCTGGACTGACAACCTCATCTATGTGTCCTGGAACCTCAACTCTTCAGACTCCTACCCCCCTAAGGAAAGACAGAAACAGTTTGGGAGTGTGCATCACCCTGCCAACACCCATGTCCAATATAGAAGCAATTACAGAAGCCAGATCTCCCACCTTCTGATCAATAATGACCCCATAATGATCCATTCTCCCAGAGGGGTAAAGAATAGCAAACCTTCCAACGGAGGGGATAAGATACCGAACACTGGTGGTGGGAATTGTCTGGAATTGTACCCCTCTTATCCTACTATCTTGTCAATAATTATGAAATCAATAAAATAAAAAATAAGTAAAAATATGCTGATGAAGCTTTTGTGACAAAAAAACTTGGTATAAATATTATGGAATACTACTCATCTGTTAAAATAGATGAGATTGTCTCCTTTGCATCCTTTTGGATGAAACTTTAGGATATAATGTTGACTGAGATAAGACAAAAAGAGAAGAACAGATATGAAGATCACACTTACTAATAGTATTTAGTGAAGTAGGGATGCGCAGGAGAGCAGAAAGTCAAACATGGACTGGAAATGGTGTATTGAACAAAGTAAAAGAGGCTGGAGAGGGAGGGAGAGGGAGGACAGGAATACATTTTGAGGTCCTATTACATAATGAAATTGTATGCATATGTCAATGATTGCACTGTAAAGCATTAAACCCCTTAATAAAAAAATAAAAGTAATTAAATAAATGAAGCAAAGAAAGAAAGGAGGAAAGAAAAATTGGATGTGGTTTGAACCTTCAAAATAAAAAGGGAACAATTAACTAGAAGAACAGATGTTCAGTGTCTAGATAATCTCCCATTCTGTGAGGAGTCTCTTTGGGTGATGGTTTCTTTTGCTGTGCAGGAGCTTTTAATTTAGTTCCATTGATTTGGAGTTTTTTGTTTGTTTGTTTAGGCTTCCTTGCAATTGGGTTTGTATCATTAAAGATGCTCTTGATATTTAGATGGGAAAGTGTTCCACCAGTATTTTCCTCCAAGTATTTGATAGTTTCAGGTCTAACATCTAGGTCCTTTATCCATTTGGAATTTACATTTGTTTCTGTGGAGATAAAGTGATTCAGTTTCATTCCTGAGCATGTTTCAACCCAGTTTTTCCAGCACCCTTTACTGAAGAGAGCTTTCTTTCTCCATTTAGATGCTAACACCAAGCTGACTTCCCTGGGCAGACGGGCTCACCCAGTGAGTCCTGGAACCTTACTTCCTCAGACCCCTACCCCACTAGGGAAAGATAGAAACATGCTGGGAGTATGAATCAACCTGTCATTGCCCATGTTCAGCAGAGAAGCCAGACCTCCCACCTTCTGTACCCCATAATGATCCTGGGTCCATACTCCCAGAAGGATAATGAATAGGGAAGCTTCCAGTGGAGGGAATGGGATACAGAACTCTGAGGGTGGGAATAGTACCCCTCTTATTCTATGGTCTTGTCAATCATTATTAAATTCAATAAATAAATCAAATAAAATTCATTTGGAAACACTGGGGGAGGGAGCGTACCTAAGGACAAAAACATGTTTTTCCCCCCACAGCTAATAATTTATATTTTCCAATAGTTTTATAGACATCAAAACTTTTCTTATTAATTTGTTTTATTGGTTTATGCAAGAAAAGAATGAAAGATGGTTATATATGATTACTAAAGTGAATTCTAGTCAGATTGCTAAAAAGTAGAACTTTAATATTTAACTACCCAATGCCAGGAAACTTTTAAAACTACATACATGAGAATTTGTTTCAGAAAGTTGCATTCATTTCCTTATGCCTTCCTGAGCAAAAGACTGGACAAAGGTTGAAAAGTTCACTGTTCATCTGCTCTGAGGAAGTGCTGGCTTATTAACAGAAAGGAAGTGCTGGCTTATTAACAGAAAGGAAGGTACTATCTGTGGCGATTTTCAAACTTTTGACAGGAAGAAACACCTTCTCATGATGGGAATTACTTTGAATTAATGTCTAGTGCTTCCTTTAAATGCTGTCCCGTTTCATGTTACTGTTATTCATTAATTTTAGTGCCACTCCTTTATGTGTCTTTATAAAAGCACCAGTGTTTTCTGACCTAAAGATATATATCACATACCTGAAAGAAAGGTAAATGGTTGCTGAGAAAAGATGAGACTTATGGCAGGGGGTTTAGCTCATACATTTGTGGAAATAGATTGAGGTCACTACCATCAGAGAATATAGGAGATCCGAGACTCAGAAAAGATAGTCTTGGATTGTTGCACAAGTAGTAGGGTGTACAGCTTTTCCAATTCTTATAACTACAGAAGGGAATATACGCTACCCAGATAAATTTACTCTTAAGAAACTATATAAAGAAAAGACAAAAGATAAAACAGAGGAGTCTCTGCATGTCCTCCTCCTTACTACACTTTGTTGTTCCTCTTTGCCTCCTCAGTTACAGACAGGATGCTGCTTCCTCTGGCCTTCCCCAGAGTGTCCTGGATTCTGTTTTCCTGCCTGATACTCCTGTGTCAGGTCCAAGGTGAGATATCCCGGTCTCTGGCACTGAATTACCTGAGATCTCCCAGAGTCAAGGGTAAGGGCTAGGAGTTATGATGGTGAAGTGCATCCTAATTGCAGAATGTGGTGATTTCCTATTTAGGTAGTGTGCTAAGGTAGTTTGAAGAGAGCATGGGTAAAGGGTAAATAAGCAATTATGGGAAGGAGAATAATGTGTTACCAAAAATATTAGTCCAAAGTGAGGAATTTCTGGACTTTTAATACAGGGGCAAGGTGAAAGGAAAAGAAATAGTACTTTGTTTTGTGGTACTTACTTGAAATAAAGAAATCTAGCTTTTAAACAGTGAGTAGTAGTCAAGAGTTTAGTGTCAAACACTGGTCTTATATGCAGTTCTGAGATGTTCTGGCCTCTCCAACCTCTACTCTTCCATTCACTCTATCTCTTGTATTTATCATTTCCATCACAGGTGAAGAGTTGTTGAAGGAACAGCTTTCTGCACGGATCAGCTGTCCTAAAGGCTCTGTGGCCTATTTATCTCATTGCTATGCTTTGTATTTGACACCAAAATCTTGGATGGATGCCAATGTGAGTAGTCATATTTGCAAGTAGACCTTCTAGGAAAACAACTCATGGGTGATGGGTCTCAATACCCCAGAGATTCTTAAATGAGAATGAGCAACCTTATCTTTTTCACATACCATCATTCTTACCTCCCTTTGTCCTATGCAACCAGTGAAGTCTCCTCCTTTACCCACACAGTTTGCCTGTCAGAAGCGGCCTTCAGGATACCTGGCGTCTGTGCTCAGTGGATCAGAAGCATCTTTCATAGCTTCCCTGATCAAAAACAGTTTGAATAATAATGATTATGTCTGGATTGGACTTCATGACCCCACAGAGGTATAATTCATCTTTTTTTGTCTGCTATGTTTAAGCCTTTTATTTTATTTCAGCCTCTGTCCTCTATACCTGCTCAGTAAATAAGTAAGAGAAATGTAGCACCCAGAGACACAGAGCTGGAGAGCAAGTAGTTCATTCAGGTAAAGATTTATGCTCTGCAGTCTCTTTTTTCTTGCTGAATTTCAACTACCTCTTATCAAGCTTTCATAAACTTTACACTAGAGGTTTTGTTATTCACTTCTCTGTGATTCACAGAGTTTGCACATGCTGGGCCAAGGAAATCCTCATAAAAGAAAGTGTTTATCTCTATTTTTAAAAGATTTTATTTATTTATTAATGAGAAAGATATGAGGAGAGAGAAAGAACCAGACATCACTCTGGCACATGTGCTGCCGGGGATCAAACTCAGGACCTCATGCTTGAGAGTCCAAAGCTTTATCACTGAGCCACCTCCTGGACCTATTGTAACTATTGTCCCTGGAGTTCAGTAAGTAAGTATGAAGGCACTACAAAATTATTGCTTAACCAGTAACCTTATTTAGATTAGTTCCATTGATATTTGTGATTACTGGTTATGGGATTTGCCAACAGGAACAAGAAAGTGGGGATGAGTTTCCCAGAGGGTATCTCCTGTTCAGCACATCAATAGACAAAATTCAATTGTGAGTCTATCAGGAGCTTCATGGAGGTTATCATGCAAGGAGAATGCTGATGTCTCTTCAGTTCATTTGGTTCCATCCTCTCTACTCCATAGGGTCAACAGCCCAATGGAAATGGATGGGAGTGGATTAACAATGATGTGCTGAATTACCGTGCCTGGGAGAAAAATTCCCCCACCATTCCACACTCTGGGTACTGTGGAAGTGTGACACAAAGTTCAGGTAAGAAATGGAATCTACCTTTTGCTCAGCCATAGCTTTTATGTATTTATTTATTTACTATGGTAGAGAGAGAAATTTAGAGGTAAAGTGGGAATAAAAAGGGAGGGGGAGAGAGAGAGAGAGAGTCCTGCAGTACTGCTTCACCAGTCCTGAAGCTTGCCCTCACAGGTGGGAACTAGGGTCTAGGGGCTTGGGCCCAGGTTTTTATACACTGCAATTTGTGCTCTCTTTATTTGTGTTCTATACCTGTTCTTTTGTTTATCTCCCCATTTCTGAGCCTGATCTTCAGGAAATCTTGCTGTTCAAGCAAACTGGTTTGTTTTCTCCCATCTCTTTTTTATCACTTCTTTCTCTGGGTCACCTTCCTCTGGGAAAAAAAGAGGGAAGGCTTTAAACCTTCACAAATATCTAGGCTGCTTCATGAGTTGACCAGACCAATTAACTTTACTTCTTCTGTCTTCCCAGGATATAAGAAATGGAAAGATTATAACTGTGAATCACTGCTACCCTATATCTGCAAGTTCAAAGACTAGGTAAAGTGGAAAGCCCACAAGCTAGTATGGTATGCAACTCATCAAGTATGATGACATCTCCAAAAGGGACTGTTCCTCCTGGATGTTTACATTAACTTCTTCACTCGCTCTTTCCTCCTGTCCAGATTTATTTCAGTCTTTTTATTTTCATACATTACCTGAGTCCTCAGGGAATTATAATAAAGATGCTTACCTACAAATCTATGCTTTTGTGCTGTTTTTTTTTTTATGTTATTGCCTCCAGAGTTTGTAGCAATAAAAGCTACTGCTATGCAAATTCCATAAACTACCAAATACAGAAACAGGCCTTGGACACAGGAAGCCCAAAGGCAAGGGAGAGAAAGCACACAGAACTCAGGACTGAAGATCAGTCTATTTGAAACATACACAAGAAGAGACAAGATCCTAAGGCATTCAAAAAGGGAACTTTCCTTGTGCATGATTTTTGGGAGGAAGGATATGTTAAAGGAATGCCATCACCTTAACTAAATGGAAAATCCTGTTCATACCTTAAACAACAACTGCAAGGCCTCTCCACCAGTGGAATGAAATATGGACAATTCACTTTCTCATGGGAGCAGAGGTGCTGTTAAACCACTTACGTGCCCAGTAACAGCTTGGGTTTCTGAGGGGAAGAGGGTATGTGCACCTTTCCATAAGCCTGTTGCCCTCCAGGCCAGCATCTGAACCAGCTGTTGAAGGTCCAAAACACCCTTTCCATGGGGATAACCTTGCCCTCACTCCCACACCTCACCCTTTGTGCTACTTGAGTCTATGTGCCTACTGTATTCACAGGTTCAACTAAGGCTCTGGGCAGCAAGCCTAGCCTTACTTTGTTCTAATACCTAGTCTATGCACCTTCTCCTGAAATTTTTTCAGAGTCTGAAGGACTCCTTCTGGGGTCTTCAGGTGGTGGGGCTCCACCTGGAAGGTGAGGGGGGGTTTAAGAGGCATATTCTACTGTGTCCACCTATTGGGGCAGGTTGTTGTTGACACCCCCTTAACTCCTTAACTTACTCTCTCTCTCTCTCTCTCTCTCTCTCTCTCTCTCTCTCACACACACACATACACACCCCCCCCACACACCCCCCCCCACACTCACACACCCACATACACATGTGCAGACTTTCTCAGTGAAATCCACAAAATTCTTTGGGACTCCTAGGGGCTCAGTACCCTAGGAGAGTTGTTGTATGCTTTACATTGGGTTCTAGTTCTCTCCAGCCAAGAGAATTGGATCAGTCCAGTTAGTTTTCGCGGGCCCGCTTGGCCCCGCCCATAGAAACCCCGAGAGAGGGTTCCAAAGTGGGAGAGTGTCAGAGTTCTGAGAGGGGCAGAGTTGGAGAGAGTGCTGGGTGCTGCTGTGGGGGCAAAGAGGCAGCAGAGAGTTCCAGAGTTACAGGGTTCCTGAGTTCCAAAATAAGGGAGAGTGCTTGCGCTGCCGCAAAGAGACAGCAGAGTTCTGTTTGGTGATTAGTTTGTCTTAGTTTATAAATCGTTGTTCCTGAATAAAGAAATACAGCTCTTCCCTGCCCAGCTGTTGTCTCCGCGTCTCTGTTACCCGCCCGTGAAGCTAGCCCGGCCAGCTAGAGCCCTACGAATTTTTAACAAGAGAGTCCAAGCCCTTTGGGGTTTGTTTTAGGGATGGATACCTTGTCCTATATTTTCTAGTCATGGAACTAGGAAATATTCCTCAGACTGGGAAGCAAGCAATTAAACTGAAGAAGAATAAGGAGGAATGCCAGGGAGAGGCCCCCAGAGCACTGGGGATGCAAAGACCTTTAGATCCATGGGGGAAGAATGGAGATCTCCCCTCATTCTTGCCTAGGCCTGGCCCCTGCATGCTAGCCTTCCCAGAGCCCATAGGCAAGGTGGGGTGTCTGAGATCTACACCTTTTTTGCCATCCATAATGCCATTACCAGCTCCCACAGCTCCAGCCAAGATCTTCTGACTTCACAGAAGAGGGGGAGTTCCCTCTGTACCCCATTCCCATCTGCAACAGAGAATCTCCAAGAGCTAGGGCTCCATGGGAATTATGACTCTTCTTCCTGGTGGTGGTCCAGAGGAGTATCTGTCCACACAGTCAGGAGCTGTCTCCACAGCCTTGACCACAAGACAGAGAAGGCAGCACTGCCCACAATGCCTGACACTTATAAACCATAAGAACATAAGTTCCATGTGTTCCAGGCATGCCCTGCCCCAGGCTACCATTGTAAGAGTCTTGACAGGAAGAGAAGTGCAGCCATATAGGGCATCAACTGTGCCCTGAGGGGGAACACAGGGACAACTAGGGCTGCTGGGATAGGTCACCCCCTGCTGCTTCTGGCCTCTGCCACAGCTGGGCCTGTCTCTCCAGGGCCCTCCTGGGTGACCACATACCATGATGCTCTCTGAAAGAATTAGGGGTAGATTCAGGATGCCTGTCTCTACCCAGACTCCCATCACAGATGCATCAGATGCAGGCTTCTCCTTCCCAGTAGATAACTGCACTCCCAGAATGGAACCCCTAGCCTATGTGCTCAGAGGAGGATGGCTCTGCCTCTCTACCCAGGGTGCCTCATCTTGTGTGACCAAAAAATGTGTTTTTCTGCAAAGCAAATCTTTGTGAGCAGGTAATGCAGACTATCAGGAACATAAGGGTAGAACATATATTATGCAGTCATTTCTCTAGTGGTCATGATGAACCTGAAAGGGGCAAAACTTTTTTTTTTTTCATTTTCCCTTCCTCAATATTTTTCTGAGTCTTAACATAAGAAAACAAAAGTGAGAGCAAAATATTTATTTTTGTCCCCTTAGATTTCATGTCAAAGAACACACACACACACACACACACACACACACACACACACACACACACATCACCAAAATCTTTGTAGAAAGAAAGGTGCAAATGAAGAAGTCAGAGTTAATTTCATATCCATGATGAACAGCACACCATACTCAACTTGCTGGCTTTTCACTTGACTTAGTCCTTAAATTTGCAGACATAGGGTAACAATAAGTCACAGTCAAAATCTTTCCACTTCAGGTATCCTGGAGAGAAAGAAGCAAGTGTAAGTAACACTGGTGGAACTGTTGAGGTTAATGGAGAAGAATTTATGATTTAGGCTTAAAATCAGAGTTTACTTTTAAAGTCTCTCATCTTCACCAGTATCCTACTCAAAAGTTAAGGAACACACACACACACACACACTGAATAAAAGGTTGAGATAAATCAACATAACATTTCCCAACTCAGGAGAATTTCCTAGAGATAAGATTCAGAAATGGGTAATGCAGGAATGAAAATCTTGAGTATATTTCTTCTCTGATTCTTACCTGATTTTCCTATCAGGCTCCCACAGTAGCCAGAGTATGGAAAGGTGGGAGGATTTTTCTCCCAGGCATGGTAATACAGCATATCATTGCTAATCCATTCCCATTCACCTCCGTTAGGCTCTGTACCCTATATACAGAATGGAATTAGGTGAGCCTGAATGGCCATTACAGTTATACTTACATGATTCCCTCACTGGGACTCATGGTGAACACATCCCAATAGCATGGTTTTTGATCTTCTCTTTCAGATATGTTCCACATCTGTCCTTGACAATATTGACAAAAACTGCAAATTCCAAACCAGATATCATAAAGGCCAACAGAACCATTCAGAGTACTTATTACTGGTTGAGACTTAAATGATAATATGTGTTCAGTAGAAGAAACATTTATCCCATCTTCACTTAAGATTTCCTCAGCATAGTCTATGAATCTCAGGGAAATTAGCTACAAGACCTGATATGTAATAAGAGCTTTACAAGAAATAAATTTATATTAGCTAGATATCATGATCTTCTGTAAAATTCAAATATTCGGCTTACTTCAACTCTTATTTCTCTATCCCTTTTTTCTCTTTCCTCTCCTTCTCACCTCCCCTTCTCACCCAGATTCTCTGTTCATGGATTATTAGAAAAAGCAGAGGTGAAAAACAGTGGCCTGGTGGGGAATAGTAGCCCAAGGGGCAACACAAATGAGAAGATATGAAAAATGAATCACACCTCGGTGGGGTCATAGAGCCCAATCCAAACATAATCTGAGTTACCCAAATTGTTCTTAACCATCGAGGCCACAAAGGATGCCTCAGACTCAGAGAGTACAGATACAAGGTGTCCTGAGGGCCACTTCTGGCAGTACATCTGTGAAGGGAAGGGAGACAGGGATTATCTACAGTTGTCACTATTGAAAAGGAAAGAGGAGTGATAGTCAAAGGTAGTATGTATACAAAAGGAGAGGTACACACTCTTAGTTCCAAGAAACCCTGGTGAATGGAGATACTGCTATTTTTGTATGGTATATCTTCACCAGAAATTACTAATTGCAAATTCAGTTACACACATTTGCATTCATCCAGGATTTTGGTGTCATAAACAAGGCATAGCAGGGAAAGGCAGTCCCATCAGTGCCTTCTTTGCAGCTGATTCTCTGAGTGTGCTCCTCCTTCTGGGTGCCTTTACCAGGAATGGAAATCATAAAAAAGAGAGATAAAAATAAGAGAAAGAACTGAAAATTTGGTTATAAATATATGAACTCAGGGAACACTTGTGAAGCCAGTGTTTATGGAGTAACACCAGTCTCCTGACTTTTCTCAATTTTGCCAGAAACTTTAAGATATTTATCTTGAACCAGCCCCACCAAATGAAGTACTATTTCTTCCCTTTTTACCATTTTTATGATTCACTTGATTTCCCCCACTCTGTTAATTTCCTATAATGATATTTCACTTATTTTCCTTCTTCATACTTTATGAACTACTTTCTACAATTTCTAACTCCAACATACCATTATAGAGTCCATGATAACATGGACAGTCAACTCATTTCACTGTTATTGGTCTATCAAGGCTTCTCCCACTGCTATATTACCTAAAGTAAGGAATGATGTAGAAGAATCCCAGGTAGTTTTATTGTATGTGTGTGTGTGTGTGTGTGTGTGTGTGTGTGTGTGTGTGTGTGTGTGGTGGGGGGTTTGCAGAGGTAGAAGAAGGCAGTATACACTACTGTGACAATCGATCATCCAAGAATATATTTCCTCCACTTGGCCCTGAGCTTTTACAGAGAACCTAAGACTACAGGCTGAAAAATCTCACCTTGGACCTGAGAGACAAGTATCAAGAAGGACTGCAGCAACCAGGACACAGTGAAGAAAGCTGTGGGAAGCAGCATTATCTGTGTGGGAAGGACAATCTGAGGTCACAATAGGAGGTGTGGGTCAGGATGAGGACATATTGAGACTTGGTGTTATACCCCATCTTTTTCTCTGTCTAGTTCTCTATAAATGAATTGATCTTGGTCACATTCATCCCCCCCTATAGTTTTCGAAGTGATAGGAAAAATCTATCATAGTACCAATAAAACCTCCCAGAAGATCTATGCAGCTTGTCAGTACTTCTGTGTTCTCTGAGCACATAATCTTTCTTAGTGTTCCTGTAAATGTGTGATGCAAGCCCTGGGTTTTGAAATCTTCTGTTAGCACCCACTTACCTGTTTTTCAAAGTTCTATGGTCCTTTTCCATGTCAGAAAATATCGAGCTTTTATATGAATACTTGAGGAATGGAAATGAAATGATTGATTAAGGATGTGGAATCAGGACAGGTGTCAAGGTAAAAGCTGTGCATATCTGCAAGTTCATTCCGGCCATGGGCTGGAGACTCTTCCCAGTAAAAGCTGAGAATTTCTACAGATGTTTATTCTTTTCTGTGAGAAGTCAGGCACTGTTTTTTTTCAGGAACAGTTTCAGTTTTAACTTAACCCATCAATGTTCAGATACATTTTTTGCTTTATTATTTTTTAAAGGAAGAGGGGAATGAAGACAGCTCTGTGGAACAGGTTTTGATGTATACAGTTCATAAAATATCGTCATCTTGGACGATTAAGGAATATTCAATGCATATTTTCTGTAATCTGTCAAATCACTCCTTTCTAGCACATACACATACATTTAAATCTTGGTATGTTAGATTAAATGAAAATAAGTTAATTAGTAAAACTTTTAATGAGAGTGTGAATTAGAAGTAATGGTGAATATAAAGATTACAGAGGGAAGAAAACACACTGAAACCAACAGAAGAAATAATGATACAGAATTGCAGCTTCAGTATATGTATAGGAAGCATGGAGCAATCTATGATTTCATAGGAGAGTCCAGGGTCTTTTTGTTTATTAATTATTTTATTTTATTTATAAAAAGGAAACACTGACAAAACCATAGGATAAGAGGGTACTCCACACAATTCCCAACACCAGAATTCTGTATCTTATCCCCTCCCCTGATAGCTTTCTTATTCTTTAACCCTCTGGGGGTATGAACCCAAGGTCATTGTGAGATACAGAAGGTGGAATGTCTGGCTTCTGTAACTGCTTCCCCGCTGAACATGGGCATTGACAGGTTGATCCATACTCCCAGCCTGTCTTTCTCTTTCCCTAGTGGGGTGAAGTTCTGGGGAATCCGAGCTCCAGGACATATTGGTGGGGTTGTATGTCCAGGGAAGTCTGGTTGGAATCATGCTAGCATCTGGAACTTGGTGGCTGAAAAGAGAGTTAACATATAAAGCCAAACAA
This sequence comes from Erinaceus europaeus, assembly GCF_950295315.1. Classification (NCBI taxonomy): domain Eukaryota; kingdom Metazoa; phylum Chordata; class Mammalia; order Eulipotyphla; family Erinaceidae; genus Erinaceus; species Erinaceus europaeus. The sequence goes on along the minus strand of NC_080164.1, from coordinate 80,780,847 downwards.
ATTGTTGGCTAATCATGACCTAAACGCTGTAGTATGCAGATGATGAGTTGGGGGGGGGTCTCCATTTTTTTGGATAGCAAGGAGGAATATTTTAGTTATATTTCAAAGGACATGTGGCTATACTAGTTTTTTTTTCTTTCCCTGAGCCTGAAATCTGATATGCAGGTGGATCCAAGTTATTGTCTGGGGAGATGATGTCATGGCTGGAAAAAGGACCAGAAAGCTGAATCAGAGAAGAGTGTAGCTCCCAAATATGGGAAAGGTGTATAAGTATTGTTGACTGTAAACCCTATTGATTTGATGTGATTTGATCTGGGGCCCATATTCAGCTTAGAAGCCTATGTGACCTCTTCATCCCTGTAGATCTGAGCTCACATTCTATGGTCATGAGTGGGAACATTCCAATCTGCCCCAGTAGCCATCTTCCTCAAGTGTAGCATAAAGTATGTTGTCCAGCCTTCCTTCAGAGGATGTAACATTCTCTACTATTGTTGATCCAAGTTGAGAGCAAGGTCCTATGGGGGCCCACATTGGGGTCTGTTTTGTTGCTTCTGATAGAGATGACCAGTAACAATGGAGAGAGGGATTTATTTGAGGTCTAGGCCCATCATGTCTGTTTGGGAATCTCAGGAATCTCCAGAGGGCCCCAGCTGATGGGGTGGCCTGATAGTGACTAAAGAGTCATTGTTAAAGTATGCCAGTCTCTTGCCCTTATTCAGCTTTTGCAATCCTTGCTTTGATAAGGAAAACTTGTTAGTGAGTGAGGGAAGTATAATAGGTAATAGGTGAGGAGGTTATCTAAGTGTAAGTAGACTCTATTTCATTAGGAACTTTATACTGACTCACTGCAGACCATTGTGTATTTTTGCTTTCAGGTATATATTTTGCCCTAACTTATGGATACATGTGAACATATGCCCTATTTCACGGGACCTGGTCTATATCTAGGGCTTGGGATTTAGTTAGGAAATGAATCACCTGGAATGGAATTAGAGAATCGTATGAAAGGAAAGGTCTCGGGAGTCAGGTGGTAGTGCGGTGGGTTAAGCACTGGTGGTGCAAAGCACAAGGACAGGCATAAGGATCCTGGTTTGAGTCCCCGTTTCCTCACCTGCAGAGGAGTCGCTTCACAGGTGGTGAAGCCGGACTGCAGGTTTCTTTCTCTCCCCCTCTCTGTCTTCCCCTCCTCTCTCCATTTCTCTCTGTCCTATCCAACAACAATGACAACAATAACAACAACAATAACTACAACAATGAAACATTAAGGACAACAAAAGGGAATAAATAAATAAAATAAATATAAAAAAAGGAAAAAAGGAAAGGTCTCACATGAGTAATGAGGCTGAAGGGTTGATATTCCATGCCTGATGTCTCTGGACACAGTCTGAAGTGAAGCATACCTAGGTAGTATTCATTGCATTGATTAGGTTGGGATTAGCAGAAGTGATATCATTTGGTATGAATTGAGAAAAGCATGCAGGAAAGTGAGCCCTACCCTAGAGGTTCCAGGACTGGGGGAAATATAGGCTCTATTGAGGAAGTGGGAATTTTCTGTTGTTTTAGGGTTAAGAAGACAATAGGTAGTTATTGCTATAATCACATTATTTGGCAATTGGGTTAACTTTGAAAAATCCCTTTGTTAGGATTTGCTGTATCATACACATCACCATAATTATGTCCTTTGACATTATTTGTATATAGCTGTGCCACTGGTTCCTTCTGTTATCCCTGGTCTAGGCTTTTGAGAGAGTCAACATATCAAAGACTCAGCCTATGTATTAAAAAGACTAGGTATGTGCTTTAAAAAGTGATATTGCATTCCCTGATCCCAACCTCGTCAACGTACCACCTCAGCATGCTTCACTTCAGACTGTGTGCAGAGACGTTAGGTATGGAATGTCAACCCTCATTACTCGGGTGAGACCTTTCCTTTCATAGTATTCTCTAATTCCTTTCTATGTGGTTCACTTCCTAACAAAATCCCAAAACCTAGATACAGACCAGGTCCTGTGAAATAGAGTATATGTTCACATGTATCATGAGTTAGGGCAAAATATATACCTGAAAGCAAAAGTACACAATAGTCTGCAGTGAGTCAGTATAAAGTTCCTAATGAAATAGTATCTAATTAGACTTAGATACTGTCACTTGTGGTGGCAGGATGCAGAAAAAGGAGGTTTGGAGCAGAAAGGGAACTCAATCCTTTATTTGCACTGGCACCTCAGAGTTGGGTGAGAAAGCAGCAATTTGGGCCACGTAGAGGTAGCAAAAATGGCTGCCTGATGCAGCAATCTTCCCTGTGTCTAATCACTGAAGTGAAAGGCGGGCAAGAGAGAAAGGGGCGGAAGAAGGAGGGCTTTTATGGGAATAGCTCTCATGAGAATGGGAAGGGGGAGGAGTAACCATAGCACTGCAGGGTAGGATAATAACTCTTGTGAGAATGGGAAGGGGGAGGAGTAAGCATAGCACTCCAACTATTGTGGGGAATCACAGTGCCCTGAGGGCACAACATGGCAGATGTGACTGCATCTGCACAATTTCCTAGCAGTTCCACAAGGAAAGGACTAAATTTTCACTCTTTGCACTTATTTCTGAGAAGTATGTGTGTCCTGTTGAGGTGAAATTTGTGTTGTTTAAAGAAAAAGACATTGCCCTTGTTCTTGACAGTATGACCTAGTCTTTGGGTCAAATGTTTGAAGAACAGCATTTGAGAATTTTTTTTTTCTACGAAGGATATAATTTTCTTTCATTTGCAATCTTCCTTAGACTATGAAATTTATAAATTCCATAAAAGCTAGTTACTTGGACTACTGGTTACAGTATACTCATATATCACATTGAAAATTGTCAACCTCTGTCTTAAGATGAACATATATATTTCAAGTGTAGAAACATGGGAAGAAGTAACATAGGACTAGAGCTCTGGACTTGCAGACTGATTTCAATCCCTGGCACTACATATGGCAGGGAGCTGCTCTAGATGGCACGCCTGTTTCTGTCTCTGTCTCTTTCTCTAATGAAATAAAGAAAATAAATATTTGTGGCCCCTGATGTGGAAGTGTGATTAGAGCACAATTAGTTACCTGAGCAAAATAATGACTGAATCCCTTAGTACATATAAAAGAATAATTATCTGGTTCCAACTCTCTGGTTCCTTAAAAAAATTGTGTGTGTGTGTGCGCGCGCGTGTGTGCGCGTGCCTGTGCGTGTGCGTGTGCGTGCGCGTGCACGTGCATGTAGGTGGGCAGTGACTCATCCAGCTGAGCACACAATTACCAAGCTCACCTGAATAGAGTCCCCAGTATTCACCTGCAATGGACCCACTTCATAAGCAGTGAAGCAGCGCTGCAGGCATCTCTCTTCCTCTTTCCCTTTCACTTTCCCTCTCCTTTCAATTTCTCTCTATCCTACCATGTAAAAAAGAAAGAAACAAAGAGAAAAAAAGAAAAGAAAAAAAATGGAAGCTAGGAGTATTGGATTCATCATGAAGGCAGAGTCCCAGTACTAACCCTGGTGGAGGAAAATACTTAAACGCTAGAATTAACTAATTAATTAATTACAAATAAATAAATGAATACAGTGAACAACTTCTCTTCAGGTAATAACCCTGATATCTGCAGAGGGATATGAGTGTACAGAATCTTCATTTTTGCCTACTCAGGACAGGAGCAGAGGAGGCTTTGCTTTAATCAAATCATTAATATTAAAGGATAATTTTGAGGAATTTTAATGTGATCTGTGTGAGAGAGAAATTTCCAGTGGGATCTATATACTTCCATAGATTTTACTTTATTAAATTCCATTAACATTTATTTAACAAAGCCTGTCACTTATCTACAGAAACATTAAATGAGGAGAAGGAATACTCATGGTGACAATCTTATTTATAATTTTATATAAACTACTAAATACATTAGAATAAGTATAACCAAAATTTTTAAATAACTCTGAAAATTATGAATTCTTGGTGATAGAAAAATAAAGACATTTGTGGGCAGAGTAGTGGTGCACCCGGTTGAGCACACATGCTACAATGTACAAGGACCCAAGTTTAAGTTCAAGACCCTGGTCTCCACCTGCAGAAGGAAAGTTTCATAAGTAGTGAAGCATGTCTACAGGTGTCTCTGTCTCTCTCTCTGTATCCTTCTTTCTCTCATTTCTGGATTTTTCTACTCAATAAATAAATAAAGATAGTAAAAACGGAAAAGAAAGACATTTTCTCTTCTCCTTGTTCTTCCTCTCAGCCTAACATGTGAATATTCTCAATTTCCCTGAATAAAATTTAAAATCCCTAAAAAATATTGTTCTTAATGACCAAGTGGGATTTATCCCAGAAATGCAAATTTGGTTAAATATAGGTAAATATGATCCACCACATCAATAAAAACAAAGCCAAAAAAAAAAAAAACCCAAAAAAACACATGATATCAATAGATGCAGAGAAAGCCTTTGACAAAATCCAACATCCCTTCATTATCAAAACACTACAAAAATGGGAATAGATGGAAAATTCCTTCAGGCAATGGAGTCCATACGTGTATATAATGAAATCTACAGCCAACTTCATACTCAGTGGTGAAAAACTGGAAGCATCCCACTTTAGACCAGATACTAGACAGGGTTGCAAACTATCAACATTACTATTCAACATCATGTTGGTAAGTCTTGCCTTTACAACCAGGCAAGAACAAGAAATTAAAGGGATACAGGCTGGAAGAGAAGTCAGATTCTCACTAGTTGCATATTACATGATAGTATACATAGAAAAACCTAAAGAATCCAGCAGAAACCTCTTGGAAATTATCAGGCTATACAGTATGGTGGCATTCCTCTAAGACGAATAAGAGATCCAGAAATCAATCCCTTTTACCATAGCAAAAAAAAAAAAAAAAAAAGAAAAAAAAAAGAAAGAAAGAAAAGAAAAAAAACAGATTAGCTAGGAATAAACCTAAGAAAAAGTGAAAGAGGGAGTCAAGCAGCAGCACAGTGGGTTAAGCATACATGGCATGAAGCATATGAAAACCTGTGAAAAGATCCTAGTTCTGAAACCTGGCTCCCTACCCGCAGAGGAGTCACTTCACAAGCGGTAAAGCAGGTCTGCAGGTGTCTATCTTTCTTTCCCCCTCTCTGTCTTCCCCTCCTCTCTCCATTTCTCTCTGTCCTATCTAAAAAAACAAAAACATACAAAAAAGTAAGTGAAAGACTTGTACACTGAAAATCATGAGTCATCATTCAAGGACATAGAAAAAGACACAAGAAGTGGGAAAATATCCCATATTTATGGCTTGGAAGAATTAATATCATCAAAATGAATATACTACCCAGAGCCATATATAAATTTAATGCTATCCCCATCAAGTTCCCATCCAGTTTTTTTTTTGTTTGTTTTGTTTTTTTCCAGGAAAATAGAACAAAAGCTACAACTGGTTATCTGGAATCAGATTATACCTAGAGTTGCCCCCACAAAAAAACATCTTGAGAAGAAAGAACAGTACTGGAGGCATCATACTAACAGATCTCAAGCTGTATTACTGGGACATTGTAATCAAAACTGTTTGGTACTGAAACATGAATAGACACACTGACCAGCTGAACAGAATTCAGAGCCCAGAAATAAGCCCCCATACCTATGCACATATAACCTTTTACAAAGGTGCCCAAACTATTAAATAGAGGAAGGAAAGTCTCTTCAACAAATGGTGTTGGAAAAATTGGGTTGAAACATGCAGAAGAATTAAACTGAACCACTATATTCCATCAAACAAAAAAGTAAATTCCAAATGCATCAAGGACCATTGACATTGGATGTTAAACCAGAAACTATCAAATACTTAGAGGAAAATACGTGCAGATATCTTTTACATACAGATTTTAAAGGCATATCCAATGATACAAATCCAATTACAGAAAAGACTAAAACAAAAAATAAACCCATGGGGCTATATCAGATTAACAGGCTTCTGCACAGCAAAAGAAACCACCACCTAAACAAAGAGACCACTAACAGACTAGGGGGTCTTTACATGCCATACATCAGATAAGAGGCTAATAATCAAAATACATAAAGAGCTCACCAAACTCAGCAGCAACAACAAAAAATATGGCCCCATTCAAAAATGGGGAGAAGATATGAACAGAATATTCACCACAGAAGCGATCCATAAGGCCAACAAACATGAAAAAAAAAAAAAAAAACAACTCCAAGTCATTGTCAGAGAAATGCAAATAAAGACAACAATGAGATACCACCTCAACCCTTTGAGAATGTCATACACCAAAAAAGGTAGCAACAACCAATGATGGAGAGGTTGTGGGAACAAAGGAACCCTTCTGCACTGCTGGTAGTAATGTAAATTGGAGAGCAGTCTGGAGAATTTTGAGAAGGCTAGATGTGGACCTATTGTATAACCCTGAAATTCCTCTCCTAGGGGCATATCATAAACAACCAAACACACCCATCCAAAAATATTTGTGTATACTTATGTTCATGGCAGCACAATTTGTAATAGCCAAAATCTGGAAGCAACCCAGGGGTCCAGCAACAGATGAATGACTGGGAAAATTGTGGAATACAAGTCATCTATTAAAAATGGTAACTTAACCTTCTTCACCTCATCTTGGATGGAGCTTGAAGGAATCATGTTAAATGAGATAAGTCAGAAAGGGAAGGATGAATACAGGATGATCTCACTCATAGAAGTTGAAAAATAATATCAGAGAGGAAAACACAAAGCAGAGCTTGGACTGGGTTTGGTGTACTGCACCAAAGTAAAATACTATGGGGTAGGGGTGGGGGATTAGGTCTAGAACATAATGGCAGGGGAGACCCTAGTGGGGATTGAATTGTTATGTGGAAAAATGAGAAATGTTATGCATGTGCAAACTACTATATTTTACTGTCAAGTGTAAACCATTAATTACCCAATAAATAAATAAATAAAGTAAAGCACAAAGAGAAATATTTTTCATGGGAGGCAGGCGGTAGTAGAGCAGCGGGTTAAGCACACATGGCACAAAGCACAAGGACTGGCATAAGGATCCTGGTTCGAGCCCCCAGCTCCCCACCTGCAGTGTAGTCGCTTCACAGGTGGTGAAATAGGTCTGCAGGTGTCTGTCTTTCTCTCCCCTCTCTCTGTCTTCCCCTCCCCTCTCCATTTCTCTCTGTCCTACCCAACAATGATCACATAAATAACTATGATAACTACAATAGTAAAACAAGGGCAACAAAAGTGAATAAATAAATAATTAAAAAATATTTTCATGTTCAAGGATTGAAACAATTAACATCAATAAAAAAAAAACTAGGGCAATATGTAGATTCAACAGAAGTTATATCAAAGGCTTAGCAACCTTCTTAAAAGAAATAGGACAAAAAGGTCATGCAAGTTATTTGAAACGACAAAAGTTTCTGAATAGAAATGGTGCTCCTGATAAAAAAGAATACTAATGTATGTAAGACATTCCCTGACTTCACATTAGAATACATAAGGATAGTGATTTTTATTATTTTATAATAAAAACAGATACTGATCAATAAAATGGAACTGAGACAACAAAAATAAATCCAAACAACTGGGGTCGGTGGATCAAGGAATGGCACACCCAGTTTAGTGCACAGTGTACTATACACAAGGACCGCATTCTAGCCCCTCACACATATCTAAAGAGGGGAGTCAGGAGGAGTAAAGCAGTGTTGCAGGTGTCCTTTCTCTCTCACCCTCTACCCACTCCCCTGTCAATTTATCCCTTCTAAGGGGGGTGGGGGAGAGAACAAAGAAAGAAGAGAAAACATGGGAGCAGCAACAACCATGACCCATGATGGCATTAAGCGCGCGCGCGCGCACACACACACACACACACACACACACACACACACACACACACACACACACACTATGGACAACGTATTTGCAATGAAGGATTTGAGAGTATGTGAAGGAGCAATCAAAGTCCCTTCAATGAACAGTTTTGGGAAAACTCAGCAGTTATATTTAGTAGGATAAAGAATATTTCCATACTCTCAAGCTGACTTTTCTCATTCTTACATTATATATACAGAGAGAGAGAGAGAAATACGAAGTATGAGACACAGAAGCAGAGTTTCTATTTGTGTATCATGCTCTCATGTGGTACTGGGGCTTGCCCCCAGGTTGAGCTCATGACAATATACATGTCCTACTGAGAGGGCTATTTCCTAGTGCCCTACACACACACACACACACCTCCTATGATAGTGCAGTTTTCTTACCTCTCTCTCTCCATATATATATATATAACTAAAATAAATTATAAACACCACCACATTATTGATTTCACTTCACTGATGTTTGGGGTGTTACAACTATAACATAAGAAAAACAAGGAGAAAAAAGCAAAAACATGCAATTAGGACTAAATCAAACACAAAAACTGCAGAATGAAAGAAACTAGCAGAAAGATGAAAAGTCATCCAACTAAATGAGAGACATCATAAGTTTAACACTGGGCTAATCTCCAAAGTATATAAAGAACTCATAACCTCAACAGTTAAAAATAAAGAATGACCCTGTCGAGAAAATGGTCTGAGGATCTTAAAAGACTTATTTTATCACATATTTTTAAGGAAATGAAAAATAAAATAACAATGATATTTTGTTTCACACCTATTTGAGTGATTATTATCCAAAAGGCAAAAGACAAGAAGGATGTGGGAGAAGGAATCCTTATCACTCTTGGTGAGAATATAAACTGATGCAACCATTAGAGAAAATAGCATTAAAAAAGTAAAAAATAATAATAATTATGGAAATTATTTACAATCTAGTTACCCCACTTCTAGAATCTTATTGTGAAAATAGAAAATACCATTAATTTGACAACTGATGAACTACAGCAACTGGAGAAGTGGCTCAGTAGTTATATCACTTGATTTGCATTTTTGTTTGTTTGTTTATTCTGTTTTGTTTTACCTCCAGGGTTATCACTGGGGCTTGGTGCCTGCATGATCAATCAATCCACTGCTCCTGGAGGCCATTTTTTTCCTATTGTTGTTGTTGCTACTACTATTGGTGGCGGATAGAACAGATATAAACAGAAAGGAAGGGGAGACCAACAGGGGGAAAGAAAGATAAGACACCTGAAGACCTTCTTCACCAGATGTAAAACAAACCTTTCTGCAGGTGGGAAGCCAGAGGCTCAAACCAGGATCCTTGTTCCAGTCCTTGTGCTTCACACTGTGTGTGCCTAACCTGTGCATTACTGCCCAGACCCTAATTTGCATGGTTTTATATGCTGTACTGCTTATTGCCTGGTTTCAGTTCCACTCTCTATAAAATAAACACATAAATAAGTAATAAATACATAGTTTTTGCCTTTATTGTGTGGTTAATTATTTACATACAATTGTTAATACATTGGTAAAATTTCTCATTTCACCATGATAGGAATCTGCAAAATACTCTCACCCCAAATTTAGGTCCTTCTTTATCATCATGCACCAGGAAATAAATGCTTTTTAAAGTTATATACACTGTCATGTTTTAAGTTACACTTCTTTTTTATTATTTATTTTCCCTTTTGCTGACCATGTGTTTTATTGTTGTTGTGGTTATTGTTGTTGTTGTTGATGATGATGATGTGGTTGCTGGATAGGACAGAGAGAAATGGAGAGAGGAAGGGAAGACAGAGAAGGGGAGAGAAAGACACCTGCAGACCCACTTCACCACCTGTGAAGAGACTCCCCTGCAGATGGGGGAGCCGGGACTCAAAGCAGGATCCTTACTCTGGTCCTTGCATTTCGCAACACATGCGCTTAACCCACTGCACTACTGCCTGACTCCCCACTGTCATGTTTCTTGAAGAATTATTTACAATATCCAAGAACCAGAAACAACTTCACTGACCATGAAGTAATGAACACGGGTGGAAGATATTGTGTATATATACACAACAGAACACTACTTAGTTATAAATAAAATCCTCTCATCTGCAACAACATGGATGGAACTGAAAGGCATTCCAGAGAGATAAACACTACAATTTCAATCATACTTGACATAGTGAGAAAAATAAATAAAACTGTGGTAAATGTTTTCCTTATATGGCAAAATAAACAAAAATAAATTTTAGTTTTAGAGAAGTAGCAGTGTCTTAGTACAAGAATGTACCAAATATTACTTCATTATTCTGTCTGCAGATTGTTCATATTTGCCAGATCTGCTGATATTCCATGTAAAGGATTTTATTCTCAAGAAAAATAGATGAGATAAATGGAAGTAACTACTTTTAGTTTTCTTTATACTTATTTATTTCATGAGACAGAAAAAGAACCAGAGAACAGTAGCCATCCCTTGCTGTCAGGCATTAAACTAGCTCTCTGTGATCCATGCTGTATTGCTGATAGTATGGCCTACTTACATAATCATTAATCCCACCAGTTAAAACATCCCAACAGTTGCTATGGATGCTTCACCTTCCCAGCATGCCTTTTGCCTCTCTCCACCCCCTTTCCTAACCATTTCCATTCCTGACTTGCCACTTCCAGCTTTTACCCTATAAAGCCCACTTCTGTTCCAGGTTTCACTCTCTCTTCTCTGCTCTTTTCTCTCCCGCATCCCAACCTGGAGAAGGGCTGGCATGCAGAGCAGAAGGTGGCCATTGCTTGATGCCACGTGGCCTAACCCTCCGTGCTCACACCTGACTTTTGGATGTTCCTGTGTGAATAAACAATTGTATTACCACACCGCCATGAGTCCCTGGATCCTCTCTCCTGCCCGCAATGCAAGCCTAGCACCTTGCCGCTTCACGCTTTGACTTTCTCAGCTTCACTCTATTGCAGTTTTTTCAAATATATTCATTAAAAAGTTGATCAAGATAGTGAAAATGATAAAGCACATGCTCTGTTTTCTGAGTCAATTATACATTCCTGTATTACAATTCAAATAAAATTACTGTATGTATAGACTGCAGGTTTATGTATCTGAGCACCCCCACAAATCCTTTAATGCCAGGTGCAACAGCTGGATAACTCCTTGTGTGTGTTTGAGATCTGGTGTGGGGAAACCAAGCCAGTGTGTTTCTCTCATACTTGCTTCTACATCACTAAGCATTGGGAGCATCTTTGCTCTTGTGTTTGTGATTTCTGAGAACCTTTATCTAAGCCCCACAATGGCTCCTAAATATACTGCTTCTTCCAAGCCTTCTGACAATGAAAATAAGCAGTGGAAGAAGATGCCAAAGGCCTAGAGTCCATATTCAGAGCAATTTTAGCTGAACTTTCCTCACTTAGGAAATCATCAGAACATTCTCATCCAAGAGGCAGGACAATCACCTAGATTTATAAATACAAAAAGACCAATGCCAAAGCATATTACTGTAAAACTATCAAAAGTCAACAACAAGGAAAAAAATTTGCTGGCTGCTAGGGAAAGGAACAGAACTACATACAAAGGCAGACGTATAAGACTTTCACCAGATTTCTCTTTACAAACTCTAGAGGCCAGGAGAAAGTAGAATGGCATATTCAAAGTTCTAAAGGAGAGGGAATTCCAGCCACAAATATTGTATCCTGCAAAATTATCCTTCAAATATAAGGGAGAAATAAAGGTTCTCTCAAATATTAAAGAACTAAAGGAATTTGCCACAATCAACCCCACCTTACATAGCCATATTATATCTAATTTTACCTTATTTTTGTAGAGTTAAGTGTAACTATTTCTTTTATTGGGAGAACAATAACTTAATAGCCTAAAATAGGGTGTGCTGTTTATTTTGCCATATAAGGAAAACATTTACCACAGTTTTATTTAGTTTTCTCACACCTTACAAGAACTACTCAACTGAGTCTCACAAGAAAAGAGGAAGCAAAGGAATACACGTACCCTGGAACTACACCTCTCCAGAGCCCTGCCCCAGTAGGGAAAGATAGGGATGGGCTGGGAGTACGGATCAACTTGTCAATGCCCATGTCCATAGGAGAAGCAATTACAAAAGCCAGATCTCCCACCTTCTGAACCCTATAATGACCCTAGGCCCATGCTCCCAGAGAGATCAAGAATAGGAAAGTTTCCCATGGAGGAAGTGGAATATGGAACTCTGGTGGTGGGGAATGTGTGGGATTTTACCCCTCTTATTCTATGGTTTTGTTGATACTTTCTACTTACAAAAAAAAGGAAAAAAAGAGAAAACTTTGGTATTTTTCCCTAGTAATCCCTCATTAGCCATATAGTTAAAACTTAAAAAAACTTTTATAGGAAAGTCATTTTCTATTTCTTCTTACCCTCTATTCAATATTTTGCTTTGAAGCTTTCATAATTGTATGCCTACAGGACATCAAGGATAACAGTACCTCTATTCCCTACTATTTTAGTCTCTTATTCTCTCTCTCTCTCTAAAGGTTACATTCCCTAAAGTTAGGGAAAAATATCTGGGTTATCCTATTTTATATGAGCCTCCCAATTCCTAAAATTTGCATATAAAATTGATTTGTATACAGTACATTAATTCACTATTATTTTTTCTTCGTAATCCACGTTACTTATAGCTCAGAGATAGCAATGGACTTTTATTTTAGGCTGAATTAGTTTGTGCCCACTGATTAGAAGTTGATGACATTCAATTTAACTCAGTCAATCTAAAGAGGATATTTTAGGAAGGCTACATACTTACTTTAGTGCACCCCAAAATTAGGGCATACAATAAGACTATCTGGGCTTAGCATGGGAGAAGATCTTTACATAAGACACATCAAACAAAAGACTAATAACTAAAATACATAGAGCTCACTAAACTAAACACACACACATGAAAATGAGGCAAGGGCATGGACAGACATTTCATGAAGAAGAGGTCCAGAGGGCTAACAGATATATGAGAAGGCACTTAAAGTCATTAATCATCAGAAAAATGCAAGTACATACAACAATAAGATATAACTTTTACCTTTGAGAATGTCATACATCAGAAAGGATAGAAATTTTAAATATTGAAGAGAATATAGAGAAAAAGTGACACTTCTTCACTGCTGGTGGGAGTGCAAAATGGTCCAACTATTGTGTAAAGCAATTAGGAGACTTACTAGGACATTAGGAATGGACCTACCCTATGACCCAGCAATTCTTCTCCTTGGAATTTACCCAAAGGAAACAGAAACACCTGTCAGAAGAGATCTGTGTATACCTGTGTTCATAGAAGCACAGTTTGCAATTTACAAAACCTGGAAGCAACTCATATCCAACATCAAATGAGTGATGAAAAATTGTATATATACGCAACTGAACACTACTAGGCTGTTTAAAATGATAAGGTTCTTTCCTTTGCATCCTCTTGGGTGAAACTTGAGGGCATCATGTTTAGTGAGATAAGCCATAAAGAGAAAGATGACATAAAATGATCTCACTTATTAGTGGGACTCAATAAAATATGTGTGGCAGAGAGGGGTGGAATAGAGCACAAAGTGAAACATGGACTGGACATGGTGTACTGCACCAAAGCAAAGGACTCTGGAAAGGAAGGGGGAATAAATGTAAGATTAAAACTTTGGGGGCCTAGTCCATAATGAAATTGTATGCCTATGTTAATTATTTTACCATAAAGCATTAACCCCTTAATAAAAAAATAAAAATAAACCAAATGAAAAGAAAGAGGGGCTGGGTGGTTGTGCACCTGGTGCCGTGCACATATTACAATGCACAAGAACCTGGTTTGAGTCTCCAGTCCCCACCTGCAGGGGGAAAGCTTCATGAGTGGTGAAGCAGGTCTTCAGTAGTCTCTCTATCTCTCTTCCTCTCTATTTCCCCCTTCCCTCTCAATTTTGGACTATCTCTATACAATAAACAAATATAATAATTTAATTTTTAAGAAAGGAAGGAAGGAAGGAATAAAAAGAAATTGGATGTGTCCTGAAGCTTCCATAGAAGAAGGGAGCAATCAATTCTACTATAAGAACAGATGCTCAGTGGCTAGATAGTTCCCCTGCTATACAGAAGGGTCATAAAAAAGTAATTTCTGGTATTACTGTTATTATGAGCAATACTTTGAAGTTAAACTCTTCCAGGTAGTTAAGAGAGAGTCTAGAGTTTCTTAGAAGCATGCAAAACTTGAATTTCCCTCAGTTTAAAATAATCCACATACATCAAATTGTCACATCTAGGGAAGTACTACTGGAAGTTCAGAAGCTCAATTGGGTAATGTGCAGTATTATATGGGAAGGACTATTTGAACCTCTCCCAGAGCCATCATAGTCACCCTTCTCAGCCCACCATCACTGACATTGCTGCCACAAGAGCCCTTCTTGGGGCTGCCTCAGCCAGTCTCCACTACAGACAGACCAGACTGCAGTTCCAACAGATGGGAAAGAGACCCTGCCTCTGGAAGATTGATGTCCAGACCACCTACTGACCAGTTAGTCCCTGAGCCACCTGTCAGACTATAACCACTCTGGCAGCAACCAGGCCCTCCACTTCTTCAGCCTGATGGCTCCGACCGTGCTAGCACAGGCTGGCACACAAGTCCTTGTCTACCAGCCCTTCACCACCATTGAGCTTCTGAACTGGTGCCAACACACACCCTCATATTCTGAAAAACCCCAGGCCATGATTTACCTCCTAACAACAACTATAGACCCATAGCCTAAGTAGCAACGATTACAAACAGCATCTGGTGTCCCTTCTTCATGGAGAGACAATGAATTCCCAAAGCTACATGACAATGGTTCATATCCAGTGCCCTAGCTGACACTCTCAAGAAAGAGTCTTATGCTGCTAATTCCCTTCCATTGGAGCAGCTTGACTAGGATCCCAGCACCCAGAAAGGCTGAGAAAAACTCTGAGACTTATGAGGAGAGCCATCCTAGAGTGAGCCTGGGCAGGAACATTCAGTGCTACAAATATGAACAAAGAGTCTGACATTGTCCAATGCAAAACAGAATCTGCCACCCAATATTCTGAGAGACTGTGTGACCCCTATTGGTGAAACACCCCCTTTCAACCCTGAGGCACCTGAGAACTGGTCCATGATCATACAGTATTCATTACCCATTCAACACCTGATGTCCGCAGAAGTTTGTAGTACCTGGAAGGATTTGTGGGCAAGAACATTTCTGAACTCATAGACATCATCTCAAAGGTAATGGCTAGCTGTGACATAATCACTCAGAAGGAGTGCGACAAATGAGATCAGAAGAAGGCCCAGATCCTGGCTGTGGCCCTAAGAGACACCTTTCAGAAGGGGCAGAAGAAGCTGAAAGGTAGGCTGCAAGGAACTCTGACCCATAGAGGCCCATTAGAGACAGACCAGTGTACCTACTGCTAGGAAAATGGTCACTGGGAGACAGACTGCCCACACAGGAGCAGGGTGACACACAGTCCCCAGGATCAAGAGATCACCGGAAGCCTGGCACACAAATCCTCTGAGCAGCAACCCACCCACCTAAGAAAGAACCCAAGAGAGATGATGATGAAGAACATGGATGGGTGATGGAGTGATGTTGACCAGGTTCCTGCAGGTTGTCCCCACAGGAACCTATGGTCAGAGCCAAAATTGTGGGCAAAGCCTTCAGTTTCATCCTAGGTACAGCCTTCTCAAATGTTACCACTCCAGTGGGGAAGCTCACCTATGAAACAATGAATATTATAGGAAAAGTGTAAAAAAAAAGCCTTCATCACTCCACCCTGACTCTTGAGAGAGAAATAAAGAACCTTACCCTCACTATAAACTAGCAATGGTAGGGACTTCCCCACTCACTAAAGAGAAGCTGGATCATCCTACTCTGCCACTTGAGGAAGAATGGCCCTATACTGAGTGCATCCTAGAATGTTTCTAGTTGTGAAAATAGACTGTGAGCTCAGCTGAACAGCAACTTGGAGAATATACAGGCTCCTGTGCTAAATATGAATATACATGGGCTCTGGGTTAAATTGATGTAGTAAACAGTCAAATTGTAACTATATATTTTCTTTAAGTTGGGTAGCAACTGAGTACTCTACCCTAATCAAGCTTTATAGTACTATTCTCAACTCTGACAATGTCTTCCCAGACAATATACCCCCCTTCCACAAATGAACCCCACCCACCCACCCATTATACATCAGAACCCCGAAGTTTATCTTTCCCACACACCTTTCTCTTCTTCCCCAGAGTCTTTTTCTTTGGTGCAAAACACACCACAGCAAAGCACAAAGCTGGCCACTACAACTAATACCAGTTTTCTCTTACTGCCCTTATTTCTTACATTCTACTTGTGAGTGAGATTATTCAGTCTTGGTCCTTATCTTCCTAAATTATCTCTCACGGCGTGATTCCCCTAAGTTATACTTAATATATAGCAAAGAAGATGACTTTGTAAAATTCACATCTGTTGTTGGACATCTGAGTTGCTTCCAAGTTTGAGGTATACAGACATGAAATAATGTTCTGTCACTGATGACCATGTAAATGCAAATAGCAACAACAATAAGGTATCACTTCACACCTGTGAGAATGTTACACATCAGAAAAGAAAAGAAGGGGTCTAGGGTGAAGGGAACTCTCCTACATTAAAGGTGGAATGTAAATTGATAGAATTTCTGGGGGAAACAGTCCAGAGATTCATCAGAATGCTAGAAAGGCACCTGGACTATGATCCAGTAGATTCTTTCCTGAGGTTATACTCAAAGGAAATGAAAGTACCTATCTGTAGTGTCCTATACACACCTTTGTTCATAGAAGCACCATTCACAATAGCCCAAATAAATTTCTGACTTTTTTGATGCAGACCATACTCACAGGTGTGAGGTAGTATACTTGTATTATCTTGATTTTCATTTATTTGATAGGTTTTGTTTTTCAATGATATTGTTTCATATTGGTCTGTAAGTACTCTTAGGTAAAGTGTCTGTTCAGTTCTTCTTCCTAATCTCTTAATAGTTATTTTGTTTTTGTTGAATTTAGTGAGTCTTTTTAACAGACATAATGAATAATTTCTTAATATTTTCAACTTGGTGACTGAAAAGAAAGTTTATCTGATACTCCTTGAGACCCTGGACTCTAGAGTAGGGCACCAAAGTAAAAACCCTGGGTTGAGGGTGAAGGTGGAGGTTAGGCATCTCTGGCCAGGGGTGGGAGGGTGGGGGGTAGAGGATGGGATGGGACAGTCTTTTTGTGGTTAGAATGGTATTCATGTGCACTCCTATTAATTTGTAGTCTTATAAACCACTATTTAATTAATATGAGAGAGGAAAAATTGATTGAATTTCTCAAACTTTATAATGCACAGACCATAGGCTGATTGAGACTCTGACATATTGACTCTTTTAAAAGCACAGACCAGGGAGAACAGAAGCAACTGGTGGCACAACTATATACAAATAATAACAAAGGACATAAATTATGGTGATGTTGTGTATTATACAGCAAATCCTAACAAAGGAATTTTTCAAAGTTAACGCAATTGCCAAATAGTGTGATTATAGCAATAACTGTCTATTGCCTTCTTTCTTTATTTATTTATAAAAAAGGAAACATTGACAAAAAATAAGATAAGAGGGGTACAACTCCACACAATTCCCAACACCAGAATTCTGTATCCCATCCCCTTCCCTGTTAGCTTCCTTATTCTTTAATCCTTTGGGAGTATGAACCCAAGGTCATTGTGAGATACAGAAAGTGGAAGTTATGGCTTCTGTAATTGCTTCTCCACTGAACATGGGCATTAACAGGTTGATCCATACTCCCAGTCTGCCTTTTTCTTTCCCTGGTAGGGTGGGGCTCTGGGGAAATGGAGCTCCAAGACACACTGGTGGGGTTGTATGTCCAGGGAAGTCTGGTTGGAATCATGCTAGCATCTGGAATCTGGTGGCTGAAAAGAGAGTTAACATACAAAGCCAAATAAATTGTTGATAAATCATGAACTTAAAGGCTGGAATAGTGCATATGAAGAGTTGGGAGGTACTCCATTTTGTAGATAGCTAACAGGAATATTTTAGTTATATTCCAAAGGGCCTGGGGCTATACTAGTTTTTTTTTTTCCCTGAGCCTGAAATCTGATATGCAGTTGGATCCAAGTTATTGTCTGCGGAAATGGTGTCATGGCTGGAGAAGGAACAGAAAGCTGAATCAGGGGAAAAATTAGCTCCCTAATATGGGAAAGGTGTATAAGTATTGTTGACTATAAACCCTATTGATTTGATGTGATTTGATCTGGGGCCCATATTCAGCTTAGGGGACTATATGACCACTGCATCCCTATAGATCTGAGCTCACATTCTGTGGTCATGAGTAGGAACATTCCAAGCTGCCCCAATACCAGGCCCCATCTTCCTCAGGTATAGCATACAGTATGTTGTCCATCCTTCCTTCAGAGGATGGAATATTCCCTATCATTGTTGATCCAAGTTGAGGGCAAGGTCCTATAGGGGGCCCACAAATGGGTCTATTTTGTTGTTCCTGATAGAGATGACAGGTAACAAGTCGAGAGAGATTTATTTGAGGTCTAGGGCCATCATGTCTGTTTGGGAATCTCAGGACTTTCCAAAGAGGGCCCCAGCAGATGGGGTGGCCTGATAGTGACTAAAGAGTCATCATTAAAGTATGCATCTCTCTTGCCCTTATTCAGTTTTTGCAGTCCTTGCTTTGAAAGGTTATATTTGGAGTGAGTGAGAGAACTGTAATAGGAAGTAGGTGTGGAGGGTATCATGCTGGGAAATTGTGCAGATGCAGTCACACCTGCCATGTTGTGCCCTCAGGACACTGTCGATTCCCCGTGATAGTTGGAGTGCTATGGTTACCCCTCCCCCTTCCCATTATCACGAGACTTATTATCCTACCCTGGAGTGCTATGGTTACTCTTCCCCCTTCCCATTCTCACGAGAGCTATTCCCATAAAAGCCCTCCTTCTTTCACCCCTTTCTCTCTTGCCCTCCTTTCACTTTGGTGATTAGACACAGGGAAAGTTGCTGCATGAGGCGGCCATTTTTGCTACCTCCATGTGGCCCAAACTGCTGCTCTCTCACCCAACTCTCAGGTGCCAGCACAAATAAAGGATTGAGTTCCCTTTCTGCTCCAAACCTCCTTTTTCTGCATCCTGCTGCCACAATTGACACCTGGTGCCCAATGTGGGGCACGAACCCAAGACCCTGAGATTAAGAGTCTAATATTCTACCGACTGAGCTAGCTGGGCAACAATTCACCCCCTGGACATTCTTCCGTGGACATCTGCTTTGGACTGGCACTTCTATCGGACTTACTGGTACACAACTCTACAGCAGCTTCCCTTTATGCTGCTGGCTTTCTCAAAGACTGACTGCAGCCAGCTGCCTTGGGACTCTATAGGAAATACCCTCCTTCTTTGCTAGGTAATGCCCACAGAGTCAGGAAACGCCCGTCGAGGCAAGAAAAGCCCACAGAGACAGGAAATGTCCTTTAGCTTGATAAAGCCTTGCCCACAGAGGCAAGAAACACCCCCCTCAGGCCTTCCCTTGGCATCACACTGGTTCTTGTTGCTCACTTACTTGTTTTTCCAAGTTTGTGCCAGTTTTTTTTTTTTTTTTGAAAATGCCTGAACAGTATAGGTTTCTGTTCATCCCACACTCCTGATACTATGGTCAATTAGTTAAAAAGAAAAGGGGGATTTGTTGGTATGCTTCTAGTTCTGCTTCTGGGATCCCTTCTGTTACATTGCTTGATGTGGTCTATTTGCATAGTAATTCTGTTACATTGGTTTGGTCTCACTCCCCTGTCTCCAGGAGATTTTGGTTTGGTCTTTGCCTTTTCGCAATTCTTGCTTCTCCCTGCCCCCTATCCTATGTACTTCCTTGGTTCTGGGTGCTGCGGCCAGAGGAGAGAGATAGGGAAAGACAAAATTGTGTTATAATTAGGTTGTTAGACTGCTTGCCCACTCGTGAATAAAGATTAAACTGTATTCTCAGCTCAGCCACGAGTTTCTGGTTGTCTATATCTCCCGCCCATGTAGCCAGCCTGGAGAAAACAACATAATGGCGCCCTGAACAGGGACAAGAATCTCGGCTCCACACATGCAACAGACCAAAGAAGATCAGATAAGTAAAGCCACAATGGCCTGCCTTTCTACTTATGGAGAGGTTTCTAAAAGCCTCTGCCCTTTCTTCATGAGACAGTTTCCTGCCTCTGAAACATTTTTCTCTGGGCCACACTTTGGTTTCAGCCCACCACCAGCCCTCAGGAGCCTACTTGCCACCGCGTGATGCGGAACTCTGGGCGCAGGCTCCTTCCGTGCTGCTCAGCAGCTGGGAGCAGGGCAGCGGTCATGGCAGGCAGAGCTTCAGCCCATCCTGGCCCCCGCCCTGGGGCACCTCGGCCCATGACTTCTGCACAACCGGCCCGCCAACCCTCCTGCTATGAAATCTGGGCAGATCCCGGACCACCCGGAGACCACGGGCTTCCTGCTGGGACTGGGCCCCATGGCCGAGATGCCCAGATCGGCTCTGAAGGCAGAGGAGCTAGAATATGCAGCTGCTGGACAACTCAGCCCCCCAACAACTAAGACAGTACAGATCTAAACTCATGTTTAAAATGACATGTCTTCGTAACAAAATTTTTTCTCCTTATGTATTGAAGACCATGTTTATGTGTGTGCTTGAAGTTTGGTAAACATTAACTTAAAGGTTAGAAATGTAACTTTAAGGCTACATTCTTACCAGGCAAAGTTAAATGAAAAAGGTTTTCAACATAATTCTCATAAAGGTAAAATTAACTTACATTTAAAGTCTGAGGTAAAAAATTAGTCAAAAATCAATATATTTTAACTAACTTGGTCAAAAAAACCTGCGCACACCTAGGGTGTGTCTCCATCTTGTATGGGTGTAACAAAGGGTAAAAACAAATAGGATGTTGTTGATATGTGAAGCTCTCAAATACCTTCTCAATTAGAAACAGTGTATTGCACAATGGTTATGCTAATGATTGTCATGCCTGGGGCTCTAGCAGTGGTTCTTTGCCTTACCACATTTTATTGCGCTTAAATTGGTTAAGCAGCAGTTTGGACCACGTGGAGGTAGCAAAAGTGGCTGTCTCGTGCAGCAACCTTCCCTGCATCTAATCACCAAAGTGAAAGGAGGGTAAGAGAGAAAGGGGTGGAAGAAGGAGGGCTTTTATGGGAATAGCTCTCGGGAGAATGGGAAGGGGGAGGAGTAACCAGAGCACTCCAGGGTAGGATAATAACTCTCATGAGAATGGGAAGGTGGAGGAGTAACCATAGCACTTCAACTATCACAGGGAATCAACAGTGTCCTGAGGGCACAACATGGCAGATGTGACAGCATCTGCACAATTTCCCAGCATGGAACTGATGAAACTCAGCCAAAACCTAGATTTTGCTATCACACACATTTCTTCCTCTATGTCCTGCTGTAAGAATGCAAGCAATAGCACACAGTGTGAATAACAATATTTTATTTTGCTTTCTTAAACCTCCAGTCATGGAACACATTAAAAGGCTGAAATGGAGCTGGGGAAGAAGGAAGATCAAACAAAGTGATGAAGTTGAGTGTCTGGAGAGGAGGATTTTCTTGACCAGGTTGTCAGATTAGTTTCATGTCCATGATAAACTGGATTTCCCATTAAGCCTGATGACCTAGCCTTTGAATTTGCAGACATAGGGTAATGAAGAATCACAGTCATAATCTTTCCATTTCTTAAAACCTGTAGAGACAGAAGAGTTAAAGTGAATGGTGTTTCTGGTGCATTTGACATAATGGAGAGGCATCCTCCATGATAATGACATATTCAAAAAATTGTCCCTCACCTTCTCCAGTGTCATTTTTTAAAAAATTTTTTTATTCATGAGAAAGTCAGTTAAAGGGAGAGGCTATGAGAAACAGAGAAGATGGACCAACATAGAATTTCTATCTTAGCAGAACTCAGTGAATGCCAGGTGAAAATGGATATAGATAAAGAAAGAATGTGCACAGTATAGATCCCCTATTTCTTACCTGAGCTACTTGTCACACTTGCACAGAAGCCAGTGTTTGGACTGGTTGGAGGATTTCTCTCCCAGGCACGGTAGTTCAGTACATCATTGCTGCTCCACTCCCATCCATTGCCGTTGGGTCGCTGAAGTTGGAATCAAATGTTTTCTTGTCCCTTTGGGATTCCTCATCCCCAACCCAAGCCCAGAACCCTGGAAATTGTCTACTCTTTCGCCTAAAAAGCTTTCCTCTGCAAAAATATCCCAGTTACTTGTTTCTTTGACTGGTGGTCTCAAATTGAAAAATCCCCAGAAAATGGAGTGGGATTACTCCAATTTCAATGTCTTTGATTTAACAATTGAGAGTACATTTGGAACTACCCTCTGAGTATAAAAGTCACTATCTTTTCATAGGTGAAACCTTATCTTCATTTATACTATCTTCATAAGGTGATACCTTATCTTCATTTATACTATCTTTGATACTGTACACAAAACTAGACATGCTCAGAGAATGGTCACATGGCCTTATAAGTGAATTTTGTCAAATCATAAAAATGCAGGTTAATCTCAATTTGAGTTGTCTCAGGAACTGCATTTTTCTCAAATATCACCCCAAATCTCTCAAGTCCAATACATTCTAGAATATTTTTAGGTCTGGCATGGGAAAAAAGTAGATAGAATGAAAATAACAAATTGGAAGTAACAAAAATAAAAGTTGAACCCTTACCTCTGTAGGGTCATGAAGCCCAATCCAAATGTAACTGGAGGTAGTAAAAGTGTTCTTGATCAGAGAAGCCACGAAGGATGCCTCAGATCCACTGAGCACAGACACTAGGTGTCCTGAAGGCCGCTTCTGACAATCCATCTGTGTGGGCAAGTGGGAGAAGAGAAGAAACTTGAGGCTTCCTAGGATGCATAGAACAATAGTTGTGAGGTGTCTGTGCGTGTGTGTGTGTGTGTGTGTGTGTGTGTGTGTGTGTGTGTGTGTGTGTGAGAGAGAGAGAGAGAGAGAGAGAGAGAGAGAGGAGATGTGGGATTTAATGGTCACATCAGGGAAGCTCTGGATAGCTGAGAACCCCCTCACTTGATTTGTAATGAACTTTTCCATAATAAGCCCAGTTGCAGATCCAGTCACTCACATGTGCATCCATCCAGGATTTGGGTGTCAAATACAAGGCATAGCAGTGAGAGAAATAGGCTGCAGAGCCTTTAGGACAGCTGCTCCGTAGAGATGGCATTTCCTTTGGTAAAGCATCACCTGGGGCAGGGGAGGGAGGGCAGGTAGAAATGGACAAGAGAGACCATGAAAAGAGTGAAGAGTCACCAAACTCCTAACTACCTCTCTTGGCAGCACTTTCAGGATCCCTTGCTCTTGAACCATCCCCATTTCATTAGGGATCATCTCTCTCTCTCTCTCTCTCCTTTCTTTTTCCTTTCCTTCTTTCTGTCTATTACTTTCTTCCTTTTTTCTTCTCCTTCATCTAGAAACCCAAACCTTCCCTCTTCAGAGATTATGGTCTATGCACAGAGTCCTCAGTTATTCTCCTTCACCATTTCTCTCTTTCTTTTTGTTGCCCTTATTGTTATTGCTATTATTGCTGTTGATGCTGGATAGGACAGAGAGAAACTGAGAGAGAAGGGGAAACCAAGAGGGGGAGAGAAAGACTCTTAAAGACCTGCTTCACTGCTTGTGAAGTGACTCCCCTGGAGGTGGGGAGCCGGGTGCTCAAACCAGGAACCTTACATCTGTCCTTGCGCTTAGCATCATGTATGCTTAAGTCACTATGCCACTGCCTGCCCCATCTTCACCCTATCTTTTAACGTAACTTGTTCTCCACCTATATATATTTCATCCATTGGAGTAAGGTGAAATGATCTTATCACAATTTTACTGTGAATCACAACAATTTACTGTGGCACTTCCCCCTACTAATCGAACCCCAAAGTAAGAAAAATTATGGAGGAAATACAGGTAAATTCTCTGTGCAGAAACAAACCATGTAATTAACAAAATTATTACATAAAGGTACCTCCACTTTATCCCTGATAATGCACAGAGAACCCAGTGCTAGAGGCTAAAAAAAAAAAAAAACTGTTACCTTGGACAGGACAAGATAAGAGCATCAGGCAGGAAAGCAGCATCCAGGACATGCTGAGGAGGGCCATGGCATGTGTCATCATCCTGTTTGTGGTCAAAGAGACTAGAAGAGACCCTAAAGAAAGTGAGGTCAGGATGAGATCATGCAAGCACCCCACTGATTGTACTCTTGTCTTTTGCTTATTTCTCAAATATTGAAGTTATCTTGGTGACATCCATCTCTATAGTTCTGGAAGTACTGGAATATCTGTGTTCCTTATTACCCATGAGACCTCTCAATTTCAATTTAGAGCTGAGTCTCAGAGCTCCTATGTACCTTGAGGGCACTGGTCCTCCTATATGACCCCTGCAAGTGCATGGGACACTTCTCTCAGCTACTACATACCTGTCTTGTTGGGATCTGTAATGGATTTTCAGGTTAGAAATAACTGGGTTTTTATAAGAGGATGAAAGGGAGGAGCACTGCTGTGAACATTTGGAATGTGAACCCACACCAGGGTAATTAAAATGGCTTGGCTTCATTTCAGGAATATTCCTGACACAGTGAGTTGATTCTTCAGTCAAAGGTTAGAATTGTCACAGATACAACCTTTTCCAGTTACTTGGCTTGTAAAAATTGGACCTTCCTCCTATTACCCAGATAAAGCTCATGAATAATTAAAAGGTAAAATTCAAGTCATCATGTTTGCTTATAAACAATAAAGTAGTGTTTGTTTTTATCACTGTGTAAATCTTTACCCTGGTGGTTCAAAAGCAATGGTGGGTTGAAAAAGTAACCTGACCTTTTAGCATCTATCAGTAAAGGGCATTAATTAACCTGTATTTGTGCTATCCACACATTAGAAGAAATCTCTAAAAAGAAACTTTATCTTGAAAATGTCCTTGATGCTGTAGGGGGGTAAAAGCCACCCCACCCCCAACATGTCTTTATCCAAAGGTTGATTTCACAGGAGAGGACTTGGAAGGAGAAATATTCTCTTTGATACAAGGTCCTCTACTAGGGAAGACCTATTCTGTGGAGCAAGTAGAACTGGTGTCTCCTTGCCTTTCCCATGCCCTTCTTTATGTGTGTGACTTCTAATTACTATCCCTTTCTTCTTCATGAAGAATTCTGTGTTAGCAACATTATTTTTAAATCATGCATCAAGGCCTTGTGTACATGACATGTACTGTACCTGCTGAGCTATCTCTAAGTCCTGGGAATGAGAATGTTCCTAGCTATAACCATGAGATACAAGTTCAGACTGGTGGGGATGCAGAGGTTTGCACAGTTTCCCATGCTAAATATGTATAGACATGGTCCTTAGGTCTGATTGATGGGGGGTCTACAGTTAATGGTATTTATATACTTTTCCCATAATTGGGAGCTACTCTTTGCCCTTAGCCAGATTTCTAGTTCTATGTCCAACCATGTTCCTAACAATATTTTCAGCCCACCTTCAAGTTAGATATCATGCTCAGGTAAATAGTAGTAAAGCCATGAGCCCCTCTTCCAGAATAAACCTAAAATAGATTTTCTAGTTTCTTCAACACAAAAACTCCAAATCTCATCTGTTATACTCCCAACTTTAGGTTCTTTCTTACTAAACAATTTGTTTTCCTTTATTTATTTATTTATTTAATTTATGAAATGGAAACATTGAGAAGACCATAGGATAAGAGGGGTACATATCCACACATGCCCACCCTCAGAGCTGCATATCCAATCCTCTCCCTTGGTAGTTTCCCTATTCTTTATCCCTCTGTGAGTATGGACCCAGGATCATTGTGTAGTGCAGAAGATGGAAAGTCTGGCTTTTGTAACTGCTTCTCTGCAGAACATGAGTGTTGGCAGGCTGGTCCATATTCCCAGCCTGTCTCTCTCTTTCCTTAGTGGGGCAGGGAATTGGGGAGGCGGGTCTACAAGAAACATGGTGGAGTCCTGTGCCGAAGGAATCCAGATTGGCATCATGGTATCATCTGGAACCTGGTGGCTGAAAAAGAGTTATGATATCATGCAGAACAAATTGTTGACTAATCATGAATCTAAAGGTATGAATATTGCAGATGAAGATTGAGGTCTCTGTTTTGGAAAAACTAGTAAGTCTGCTTTATGTATATTCCAAAGGGCCCTTGACTTTATGAATTTTTGCCTGAGCCTGCCATCAAATATGCATGTGGGCCTAGGTTATTGTCTGAGGAGATATTGTCATAGTTATAAAAAGGACTAGAAAGCTGGATCAGGGAAGAGAGTAGCTCCCAAATATGGGGAAAATAAACAAATATTGTTAACTGTAAACCCCACCAGTTTGATCTGGGGTCTACATTCAGCACAGGAGCCCATGTAACCTCTGCATCCCTATAGGTCTGGGCTCACATTCTTTGATTACGGCTAGGAACATTCTAGGCTGCACTAATTTCAAGACCCATCTTCCTTGGGTAGTAGGTAGAGTATGTTTTCCAACCTTCCATAGGAGAATGAAACATTCCCTACCATTATTGATACACATTGAGGGCCAGGTCCAATAGGGGCCCACAAAGGCGTCCATTATGTTGTTACTGATGGAGATGGCCAGTGACAGTGGCGAGAGGGATCTGTTAGAGGTTTAGGCCCAACATATCTGTATGGGAACCCCAGGGCTCCCTGACTAGGGCCCCTGGTGATAAGATGACTTGGTTGTGACTAAAGAGTCATTGTTAAAGTATGCCAGTCTCTTGCCCCTATTCAGCTTTTGTAGTCCTTACTTTGACATGATTAGCTTTGGAGTGATTGGGAAACATGTAATAGGAGGAAGGTGAGGAGGGTATCTAGGTTTAAGTAGAAACTATTTCATTAAGGTGTCTTGTTGGTATGCTTCTAAAAACCCCTTCTGTTTCATTAGTTTAATCCCCCTGCTTAACACTATTCTATTTACATAACCACTTCATTCTATTTACATAACCGCTGTTAACAAGCACCACCCTTCCTCCAGGGCATTGGTGGTTCAGTGGTAGAATTCTTGCCTGCTCCACCCCCTCTCCTTGTCATACCCTGATTTTCACCAGTCACTTTTCTCTCCACCCTCTCTGCGTCGCATCCTGTTCCCACCCTACTGGGCTAGTATATTTATAAGGACAAGATTGTTTGTAGTTTTTAGTTTAGTTTAGCTTAGCTTGGTATAGACTGTGCTGCGTCCTGCATGAATAAAGAGATACTGCTTACAACCCAGCCATATATTGGCAGGTCCAGTTGAACGTAGACTTGGGAAATGAACTTAGATGATGCCGCATCCCGACGAATATCTGGCGGGGCGATATTGCTAAGAACTGGCAGCCATGGAACCGGGGTGGAATGGATGGTTCCAGAAATTATCCTCATGGAGGAATATAATTTGGAATCGACCAAGTGGACATGGGGGCTACGGAACCATACTGGGGCACAGTATTCTGCAGTGGAATAGCATAATGCCAGAGATGATGATCGTAGTGTGGAAGTGCTCGCGCCCCATGAGGAGCTGGCCAGTCTTGCAATGATGTTATTCCTCGTGTCCACCTTTGTTGCAGTTTTTATGAGATGTTTGTGAAATGACAGAGTGCGATCGAGAGTAACACCAAGATAGACTGGCTGGGCTTCATGCCGGATTCTCATATCGCCAAGCTGCACATTAAGCTCACACGAGGCCGAGGCATGGTGTAGATGGAAAACAGATGATACCGTTTTTGCAGTGCTAGGGATTAGACGCCATTTTTTACAGTAATCAGATATCAGAGACATGTCTTTCATGAATGTTTCCTCGAGGATGTCGAACTTGGATGCCTGTGTTGCACAGCAGATGTCATCGGCGTAGATGAACTTCCTTGAAGAAGTTTCTGGGAGGTCATTGATGTAAATACTAAATAGTGTAGGAGCCAGAACAGAGCCCTGGGGGAGGCCACTTGAGACAAGTCTCCATCTGCTAGACTTGTCACCCAGATGCACCCGGAATCTTCTGTTTTGGAGAAGAAACGATATAGTGTTGGCCACCCATGGAGGCAGGCATCTTGAGATCTTGACTAGGAGACCACGGTGCCAGACCGTGTCATAGGCTGCTGTGATATCAACAAAGACAGCACCTGTCTTTAAATTCTTCTGGAATCCATTTTCAATGTAAGTTGAGAGGGCCAGGGCTTGTTCGCAGGTAGATCTTCCTGGGCGGAAACCAGCTTGGGCGGGTGATAGGAATTTCTCTGTAAGAGGAGAAATACGTGACAGAAGCAGCCTCTCAAGGAGTTTGCAACACACGGAGAGGAGAGAAATTGGTATATAGCTGGCGGCCAGTGTTGGGTCTTTCTTTGGTTTCAAAACTGCTATAATCTTCGCACGATGCCAAACTTTGGGCATAGACTCAGATTCCAAGATGTGGGACAGGAATGAAGCGAGCCACTTCTTTGCCTTGGGGCCCAAGTTAAGAATGAGTTCTGGGGTGATGTTATCATAGCCAGCAGCTGTTCCCGGTTTAACCCTCTTCAAAGCGTCTTCCAGTTCAGACAGTGTAAAGGGAGACAGTTTTGGAGATGGACAAGATAACCGGAAGTGGGATGACCACTCATGGGAAATTTCTCTTTTCCAGACTGGGTCGATCTTAGCTCGTCCAACTTGAGTTAGGTGACTGGCCACCGAGTTTGGAGATACGGGAGGATGGGAGACGGGAGGGGGTTGGCTACCGGCACCCAGTCTGTGAAGAAGCTTCCAGGCCTTCCTACTTGAGTGGGTGAAGTACAGACTTTCCATGAGTTGTTGCCAGTGGGCTTGGCGTGCTGCATCCAGGGAGGCAATGAGATGGTCAGCCACATCTGGGTTTCCCGACTCATCATACTGCTTTAGTAGTTGCTCGCATTCAGCATCAAGACAAGACGTATAGTTAGCACGTCTCCCATGAGGAATGGCTTGGGAAGCTGCTTTGAAGATGGCTTGGCGGAAGTGCCTGTAGGAATCTTCAAAGGGGATAGAGTTAATTGGAATTGCAGGAATAGATTCGTTGGTAAGATCACTGAACAGACGCCAGTTTGCTTTCCGAAAGCTCGACCGGACCTGCCAATATATGCGGATATCTTTGCCCACCCTGTCCAACGCTTGATGTCTCGTCACCCAATCTGGTCCGCTACACCTACACTGAACTTCTCTGTTCCAGACTCTTGGAAACAGAGTTGGCAGTCAGCTGAGGTAAAGAACAAACACCTCATCACAGACCCCTGCAAGTGTCAACCCGGCTTTGACCTAGCACGTTATGATTGGGCCCTCCTCAATTGGTATCAAACAGGCCATGGCCGGTGCGCCGCTATGTTCCATCGCTGGGGAGCCAGAGACGACCCGAACTGCCCCTGCGGCTCCAGACAGACTATGACCCACATAGTCAACGACTGCCACCTCTCCAGATTCAAAGGAGGTCTCGAAACTTTACATCAGGCTCAACCTGACGCTGTTGACTGGCTACGGAAGAAGGGCAAACGCTAGAAGAAGAAGAACCCAGCCGTGAGTCCCAGGTCGTCTGTTACCCACCCATGAAGCCAGCCCGGTGAAAACAACAGTGCCTGTTTAGTTCCTTCTACTTGCTTCATTTTTTGACTCACTGCAAATTATTGTGCACTTTTCTTTAAGGTATATATTTTCCCCTAACTTATGGATATATATACATATGCCCAATATCATGGGACCTGGTCTAGATCTAGGTTTTGAGGTTTTGTTAAGAAGTGCCCTACTCGAAATGGGGTTAAGGAGTCCTGTGAAATAGGAATGCTTTCACCAGAATAATGAAGCTGAAGAGTTGACATTCCACATCTGATGTCTTTGGACACGGTCCTAAGTGAAGCATGTTGAGGTGGGACTGGTTGCATTGATTAGGTTGGGGTCAGCAGATGCAGTATCAGTTGGTATGAATTGCGAGAAGGATGCAGGAAAGTTATCCTCACCCTAGAGTTTTCAGGACTGGGAGAAACATAGACTTTATAGAGATAAGGGGAGGTTCCTGCTGTCTTAGGGTTTAATAAAGCAATAGATAGTTATAGCTATAACCAAATCATTTGGCAGTTGCACTAACTCTGAAAATCCCATTTAGGATTTGCTGTGTCGTATAAGACCTCACCATAATTTATGACCTTTTATGCTATTTATATATAGCTGTATCTTATAAAGTAATGCCACTAGTTGCTTCTGTTCTCCCTGGTCTAAGCCTTTTGAAGACAATATTTCAAAGAAGCAGTCATTATAAGAAATGTATTAATAGTTTGATCCACTGTTAAAATTCAATCTGATTTCCAAATTGAAGTCTTAAGTGCTTAGATTGAAGGAACATGTATTCAGCCAATGGTCTATGCATCAAAAAGTTTGAGACATTCAATCAGTTATTAATAGCTAAAACCTGGAAAAAACCATATGCCCAACAACAGATGCATGGCTGAGAAAGCTGTAGTACAGTTACACAATGGAATACTATGTAGCTGTTAAGAACAATGAACTCACCTTTTTTGACTCATCTTGGATGGAGGTAGAAGGAATTATGTTAAGTGAAATAAGTCAGAAAGACAAAGGGATGATCCCACTTATAAACAGAAGTTGAGAAAGAAGAACAGAAAGGGAAACTCAAAGCAGAATCTGACTGAGTTTGGAGTAGGGCACCAAAGTAAAAATATCTGGGTGGAGGGTGAGGGTAAATGTTCAGCTTAACTGGGCAGGAGGAGGGAAGATAGAGAGGGGAAGGGGCATGGTGGGAATGGTGTTAATATACACTCCTATTAACTTACAATCTCACAAATCACTATTTAATTAATATGAGAGGGAAAAATGGATTGAAGGTCTCATTTATATTTTAATGCTTTTCAGCCACCAATTTGCAGATGCTACCATGACACCAACCTAACTTCCCTGGGCAGATGACTTCACCAATGTATCCTGGTTAAGTCATCTCTTCAACCTCTTCATCACTCTGATACCAAAAGCAAACAGAGATACAACAAAAAAAGAAAACTACAGACCACTTTCTCTGATAAACATAGATGCTAAGATTTTTAACAAAACCCTAGCTAACTAGATACAGCAGTATTTTAAAAAATGATTGTGCATCATGACAAAGTGGGATTTATTTCAGGTAAGTTTCAACATACATAAGTCAGTAAATGTGATTCACCATATTAATAAAAGAAAAAGCATATAGCAGTTTGGAAGATTAAAAAACTGTATCTTTCAAGCAAGCAAATGGTTTGCACCTGGTGTTTGACAATTTATATTTATATGAGATAAAACAATTTAATTTATCTGGTATCTGTTTTAATAACAAATAAATTGTAGATAATATTTCACTACTGTTTTCTGAAAATCAAAGAGAAACATTGTCTTTGTGGGACAGCTGAGTTTGCAGAGGGTAATGAGGCTGGCACAACCCCTCCAATGGAACCATCCCAATGTTTACATTCTATCTAGTTCACTTTCCTGGTGTGTGTGTGTGTGTGTGTGTGTGTGTGTGCTGTTCATGTCTTTTCAAACTTAGTTTTGTTTATCTTTTTTCCTCCATAAAATTGGGGTGGATAACACCCAAGCTTTAGTAGTCACTGAGAATAAATTTTCCCTTAATCCTCTGTGTCCTCTTGGGCTGATGGAGCAATAAAAATAATGACAGAAAAATTGGTAGGGAAAAAAGAAAAAAAAGAATTACATATAATCACAGAATTCACATGGATATGAATTCTGAAGGAAGAGGGGTCAGATGAAGATGCTTATCCCTATATAAGGAATAGAATTGGACCTAAGACTTCAAAGAAGGATAAGGATAATTAATTTGGTGAGAGGAGAATAACTCATAAAATAAAAGCAGATGTTCTGTAATACATGTTAGCACTACCCTATAGATAGGTCTCTCTGATACTAAATATATTTATGGTAAAAAAAGAAAAACTTGATTCTGGATTTTATTCCTAATTTTCAATTTTCCAGGGGTTTAAGGAAGTGGTAAAAAGTTGTCATGAATTTGTAGGATTTTCACTCAAAATAAAACATACACCTAAATGTATTATTTTGAATATATATATATTTCAGCCAGCAATTGAGAGTGTAGGTGGAGATAGAGAAGGAAAGAGAGAGATACCTGAAGCTCTGCTTTGCCACTTGCAAAGCTTTCCCCTGCAGGTGGGGACTGGGAGCCCATATCTGGGTCATCACACATTGTAACACATATGCTCAACCAGGTGCACCACCACCTGGCCCCTGTTTTGTGTATTTCTTAATGTATTTGCAAAATAGGTCTTGGAAAGGCCTCTACCTGAATGGTGTTGGTTACATATGTTTACCTCTTTTTAAGATGAGCAAATATTAGCTGCTGTCTAACAAATTCTGAATTCTTCCATCTTTCTTTTTTTAAATTTTTATTTATTTTCTCTTTTGTTGCCCTTGTTTTATTGTTATAGTTATTGTTGTTGTTGTTATTGATGTTGTCATTGTTAGGACAGAAATAAATGGAGAGAGGAGGAGAAAACAGAAGGGGAAGAGAAAGATATATACCTGTAGACCTGCAGGTGGGGCGCTAGGGGCTTGAACTGGGATCCTTAAGCAGTCCCTGTGCTTTGTGCCATGTGCACTTAACCCGCTGCACTATCGCCTGACTCCCTCTTCCATCTTTCTATGTTAATTCATCTTTGTCACATTTTTACCCATTGGAGACTGATGCTTGTTTTGCAATATGCTATATACATGCTGGAAGTCTCTGAAGAATTAGTAGCTTAGACTTCTGGTAATAGTTCTCACATAGAGATGTTAGGAAGAACTCACTTTAGGGTTTCACTACAGAGTCTTTTATTTGAAAAGTTCTCTAGACCCATTTGTTTGAGTGACTGAAGAAGACAACTAAGTAAGAGCAATGAAATGACCATAGCATTGAATTTAATGAGTTGATGAATGCAAAATAATTGGAAGACATAAGTAAAGACAGTAACAGTATTTATGGTACTCTGATCTCACATTTAATGTTATGATGTTCTTAATTTACCTGTTCTTATATAACTACATCAAGGCCATACAAGGGCATGAATTCTATCTTCTCATTTTTGATATATCACAACTCCTATCTTAGTGTTGTGTATAGATGAGTCAAATGTGAAGGGGAAATCAATATTCAAGAAATATATCAATCCATGGAAATGGTAGATTCAGGTGTCTGTCAATAAGAAAATGCAAGTAAATGTAAATACTCTGTGATGAATTACTTATACCATGCTGCAAAGAAAATCTTAATTTGTAAAAGCAACAAAGCTGAGGAAAAATAAAGTATGATAATAAAAATATAATAAACCCACAAAGGTATACCTTTAGAATGTTTAATCCTAATAGGTGGAAAACTAGTGCAGTCTCTTACCATCCTATTCATGTGTTTGACTTCAGACTGCATTTGCTTAGTGTATCTATTGACCTTTGAAATTATATTCAACACCTATTTCCCGGCACACTGTTATCTCCACTGAGCTCCATTATCAGAGTTTCTTGTTGATTAGTCTGAAACAGCTGCATTTCTCATCAGCCTAGAAGATTCAATCATCTCAGAACCAGGAACAGCCATCACATTAGAGACTGTCACCTTAATTGTAAGAACCTAAATAGAGGGTATGGAGCAGTGGTTGGATTATGAACTAAAAGGAAGTCCCATATAGTTTCTTTCTTCTGCAGAATTTTCTTGCATCAGAATAGTTGATTATTTAAGATTTCAAGATTCAAAGTTACTGTTTGGTATAAATCATTTTTGTTATTTATTTATAAAAAGGAAACATTGACAAAACCATAGGATAAGCGGTACAACTCCACACAATTCCCACCACCAGAACTCCTTATCCCATCCCCTCCCCTGATAGCTTTTCTATTCTTTAACTCTCTGGGAGTATGGACCCAAGGTCATTGTGGGATGCAGGTGGTGGAAGGTCTGTCTTCTGTAGTTGCTTCCCTGCTGAACACGGGCGTTGGCAGGTTGATCCATACTCCCAGCCTGCCTCTCTCTTTTCCTAGTAGGGCAGGGCTCTGGGGAAGCAGAGCTACAGGACATATTGGTGGGGTTGTCTGCTAGGGAAGTCAGGTCAGCATCATGCTAGCATCTGGTGGCTGAAAAGATAGTTAACACACAAAGCCAAACAAATTGTTGATCAATCATGAACTTAAAGGCTGGAGTGGTCCATATGAAGAGTTGGGGGATCCTCTATTTTGTAGATAGCTAGTAGGCATATTTTAGTTATATTCCAAAGGGCCTGTGGCTATACTAATTTTTTTTTCTCTGAGCCTGAAATCTGAGATGCAGGTGGATTCAAGTTATTGTCTGGGAAGATGATGTCATGTCTAGAAAAGGACCAGAAGGCTGGATCAGGAAAGTAGCTCCCTAATATGGGAAAGATGTATAAATATGTGCGCTCGACCAGGTGCACCACTTTCTGGCCCTTATTCATCATTAGTTTATTTAAAAAAAAATTTCCCCTTTGTTGCACTTGTTTTATTGTTGTCATAGTTATTATTGCTGTTGTTATTGATGTTGTTGTTGTTGGATAGGACAGAGAGAAATTGAGAGTTGAGGGCAAGACAGAGAGGGGGTAGTAAAGATAGACACCGGCAGACTTGCTTAACTGCCTGTGAAGCGACCCCCCTGCTGGTGGGGAGCCAGGATTGAACCGGGATCCTTACTCTGGTCCTTTCACTTGGTGCCATGTGTGCTTTATCCACTGTGCTACCCGCCCAATCTCCCCTTAATTTATTTTAAATTGTGTTTTCCTAAAAATATTTTTGCAATCATTGGTAAAAGTCTGACAAGAGATATCTATTTGAATTTATTTCATTTTTTATTGTGATGGTTTACAATGTATTTTTTATATGTAGATAAAATTTCTCATCTCACAATCACAGGTATATGCAAAATACTCTCAACCCCAGCTTAAGTCTGTTTCCATCACCATGCACCACAAAGTCCACTCCAACCCCATCCCTGACCTATGTCCTTGGAGTCCCTGCTTAGTGCAATCCACCAAACCCAACCCAAGTTTCACTTTGTGTGTACACTTTTTGTTCTTATTTCTGTTTATGAGGGGACCAGTAAACAGGAAAATGGATTGAGGAGGAAAAGTGCTAGTAGCTGTTTTATTTTCCAAAATCAGAATCATCACACTAACTGCAATAGTTAAGTTCAACCTAATTTATCAATCTCAGACCATCTTCCCTTCCCACCACCCCCATCCCGATTCCCAGGGCCATATCAGATATTTCAGTTCATTTGAGACCTCAGATTCAAGCTCAGAGTGTATAATAGTGAAATATAAGAATCAAGTAATTAATCTCTGCCAAGCATGGGAAGGAGAGTGTTTGAAGCAAATACCCAGGCAGTCAGTTCTGTTAATTTGTTTTCCATGAAAAATCTTTTTAATTACTTTCTGATTTCTTCATTAATGTATTTTGTTTCATTGCCCCACTGCTTACCAGACATGGAGAACTCCTTTATGACTCCAGGTAAATGAAATTTCCTTATCCTCCTATCCACCACTGCTGTTCTAGGGGAAAAACAAAAGTTAAATAAACAAGATGCTTTCAGGAGAATGTTACATTTTAAATAAAAAAAAAACACCTTTGTGTTTAAACTTGCCTGCATCATACTCAAGTTAATGGTTTATCAAAAGGTATAATGATGCCTTCAGATTTTAACACAGAGGTTGGTGTGTCTAGTAAGCAAACTCCATATCAGTTTCTTCTGATTGTTAAATAAAGTCAGTCATGATCAATCCCTTACAGATTAGATGACTCT
Organism: Erinaceus europaeus; assembly: GCF_950295315.1. NCBI lineage: Eukaryota > Metazoa > Chordata > Mammalia > Eulipotyphla > Erinaceidae > Erinaceus > Erinaceus europaeus. The sequence goes on along the minus strand of NC_080164.1, from coordinate 80,745,101 downwards.
TAATGTAGTTTAATGAGGTACAAATGTCTATAAAATACCTGTACTATACAATTTATGATAGCCAAAACCTGGAGGCAACCCAGGGGTCCAACAACAACTGAGTAAGTTGTGGTTTATATACACAATGGGATACTACTCATCTTTTAAAACATGGATGGAGCTTGAAGAAATCATGTTAAGTGAGATAAGTCAGAAACAAAAGGATGAGATTTTAGCTATTATGTGCTGCTATGAACATAGGAGTACACACCTCTTTTTGGTTGGGTGTTATGGAGTCCTTGGGGTATAACCCTAGGAGAGGAATTACTGTTTCATATGGAAGGTCCATGTCTAGCCTTGTGAGAGTTTTCCAGACTGCTCTCCGGAGAGGCTGTACCAATTTACATTCCCACCAGCAATGCAAAAGGGTTCATCTGTTCCCACAGCTTCTCCAGCATTTGTTGCTGCTGTCCTTTTTGATGTATGCCATTCTTACAGGAGTGAGGTGGTATCTCAATGTTGTCTTATTTTGCATTTCTCTGACAATCAGTGACCTGGAACCTTAGGATAGGGCCCACTTTCCTGCATGCCTCTCCCAATCCATATCAAATAATATTGCATCTGCTGATCGCAACCTAATCAATGCAACGAGTACCACCTCAACATGCTTCAGCTCAGACTGTGTCCAGAGACTTCAGGTGTGGAATGACAACCCTTCAGCTTCATTACTCGGGTGAGACCTTTTCTTTCATAGTATTCTCTAATTCCATCCCAGGTGGTTCACTTTCTAACAAAGTCCCAAAACCTAGATATAGACCAGGTTCTGTGAGAGAGAGCATATGTTCACATGTATCCATAAACTAGTGCAAAATATATACCTGAAAGCAGAAGTACACTAGAGTTTGCAGTGAGTATCTCCCCCAACACTTCCTCTCCACTATTCCAAGCTTTGGGTCCATGATTGCTCAACAATTTGTTTGGCTTTGTATGTTAACTCTCTTTTCAGCCACCAGGTTCTGGATGCCATCAGGATGCTGACCATCCTTCTCTGGATTGAAGACCCCACCAATGTGTCCTGGAGCTCTGCTTCCCCAGAGACCCACCCTACTAGGGAAAGAGAGAGGCAGTCTGGGAGTAAGGACCGACCAGTCAACGTCCATGTTCAGCGGGGAAGCAATTACAGAAGCCAGACCTTCCACCTTCTGCAACCCACAACGACCCTGGTTCCATGCTCCCAGAGGGATAGAGAATGGGAAAGCTATCAGGGGAGGGATGGGATATGGAGATTGGGTGGTTGGAATTGTGTGGAGTTGTACCCCTCCTACCCTATGGTTTTGTTAATTTATCCTTTCTTAAATAAAAAATAAATTTAAAAAGACCACTGCTATAGAAGAAAGTAAATATTTTCTAATAGCTATATAGAAAGGTGAAATGTGAAATTTATTTTTGTAATCTGTTTACTGAGCATAATAAATATCCTAAATATCATTTTAACCTGTTAAAGAGCTATTTTACACATGCATTACACATTTCATCTTGAAAATACAGTTTAGATGCTAAATTTTTAGTTTACCTCAACTCAGATTGCACATTTTAGTTCCGCAGTTGACACACATGACTAATAGGGATAGTATGAGGTTGCACAGTTTTAAATGACTTTCTCTCCCTCTTCCCTAATTTTATTTGGGAAGAACAATCTTTGAGTTCACTTGAGAGGAACAAACATTAGCACATTTGATATCCTTAAGAATCTCACAGTTCTTCCTGGAATTATGTTTGCTTTTTTTCCTTTTAACAAATTTAAAACATATTGTTAAGATACTCCAGATTTCTTCTCTAGCATTTTTTATAGTTCCAGGGATGGCAGTTAGAGTCTCATGAATGTAAGACATGCACTCTACTGCTGGTCTTCCAAGAGCCAAAAGGCTTGAGGAATGAAAAACAACTGTAAACTTTTAGCAGAGTTGAAAATATTGGTGGTCAGTAAAATGGAATATAATTTGGGACTCACAAGAAAAGTTACTCACATTCCATTGCTAACAAGTCTGCACTAAGCTATTCAGGACCCTAGATGACCCTCACCTGCAATAAACATTGAACATAGTTTTTCCTCAGGGAATTTAAAGAAGGAAGTGAACAACTTGGTCTATTAACACAACCCTTCACTCTGAGGTATACCAGGCCTCAATAAAACCACATTTTCCCCCGAACCTGATCAGTACATGTAGAGTTCTACACTTTTTTTTCTTCTTCTGTAATTATGATACAGTAGATCTACTTCTGTGTTGTCGGGAACCATATCTATAGCTGTTTCTCTTGTCATATCCTGACGTCTCTAGGTGTCAGTAAAAAATTATCTGCAGAGAACTTAGATAATGAGAAGTTATAAACAAAAGATCAACAGGATAAGGGTAGTAAAGTTCAATTACTTATCCCAGTTACTGTAAAAGTAGTCACCTGAAATGCAAACAACAGTAGGGAGTAACTACCAGTAATTGGAAATATATATTATATATTAATGGTTTACAGAAAATACATTTGTTTGCACATATGTAAAATTCCTGTTTCCTGCAAAATACTCGAATTACCCAGGTCCCTTCTTTTAAAAAATTAGGTGACCATAGGTGTAGGAGCTTATTTGGGGCTCTTAATTCTCTTCATTGATCATTGTCTCTATTTTTGTTCCAGCTTTGACTATAATGGCACTATAATATATTTTGAGATATGAGAGTGTAAAGGACTCCAAATCTGCTCTTTTCCCCTGGAAATTCTAGGTATTTTCTGGTTCTATATAGATATTTGTGCCTTTTGTTCTATTTTCTAAAAAATTGGAGGGCATTAATGAGTATTATATTAAAGTCCATTGTCTTGTATAGTAGTTTTCTATCCTTTCATTTTGATTCTATGTTTATTTTCTTTATTTAGGTATGATTCCTGCAGACAACATATGGTTGGGTTGTTTCTTCTGATCCAAATTCCTACTCTGTGACTTTTAATGGGCAAATTAAGGTCATTGGTATTTATTGATATTATGGATTTAAGATATTTCAATGCCATTATAATATACTTTTCTCTGGGTTCTGATATATGGCATATTTCTGTTGATGCTATTGTTTATAGGAGACCTTTTAGGGAGTCGGGCGGTAGCGCAGCGGGTTAAGCGCAGGTGGCGCAAAGCGCAAGGACTGGTGTAAGGAGACCTTTTAGAACTTTTGCAGAGCAAGTTTGGTGACAGTTGATATTTTCAATTGATGCTAATCTGAAAAGCTTTTTAATCTCTTCATCTAGTCAGAATGACGGTCTAGCAGAATACACTATTCTTGGCTGAAACCCTTTTTCATTGCACACTTGATATATTTTATACCATTCTCTTATGGCTTTTAGAGTTTATGTGGAGAAATTTGCTGATGGTCTTATGGATTTTGCTCTATATGTGACTCTTTTTTTCTCCTCTTACAGCCTTCAGAATCTTTTCTTTATCCTTACATTTTTCCATTTTAACTATGATGTGTCTTGGTGTATGTTTATTGCAGGTCTGGGTTGATTCTATTTGAGACTCTGAGATTCTTGAATGTTTATGTTCTTTTGGTTCATTAGAATGGGGAAATTTTCTGATATTATATCCTCTAGAATTCTTTCTTCCCTTTCCTCTCTTACTTCCTTTGGCAAGTCAGTCACACATTTATTTCTTCCTTTGAAATTATCCATATGTTTCTGTTGTTTTCAGTGACTCCATAATCTCTTTTTTAGTTTTCTCTAACTCATCCTTATCCTGGCTAATTCTGTTTTCAGCCTCAGTTATTATGATCTCACTTCTCTCAGCTCTATCCTCTAATTTAGCTAATGTGTTACCATGTTCAGGTACTCTATCTATTAGCTTGGTCAAGTAGTTAGGCTCTGAACTCAACTATTTCAGCATTTTATCTCTATAATAACCTCAGTTGGGATGGGGGTGAAGTACAAAATTTACAGCTTAGTTCATTTTTGTCCATTACAGAACTTTTTTTTTGCCATTTCATAAATAGGTTATAATTTTCCACCATGATTTATCTTTGTCCCCTCCTCTGTACTTTCTGTCCTGTGGGCCTGGATATCCTGCTACCATTCAGAGATGCTAGGATCTAAGGAGATTTATAGAGGAGAGTCTTCCTAGGTCTTCATGTAACCATCTTGACTCCACCTATTTATTCTTTTTTACAGTTAGTGCGAATCTTACTAACCTGAAGTTTAAGTCTTTGTGCATTTATTTCTTTGAATGTTTTTATTTGTTTTTCCTTTTTGCTCCTGAGATAATGCAGTTTTAACTCTATTAGGCAGGTTTAACTAACTAAGAATTATTTTGTGATCAAGCAACAAAGCTTGAGGCAGGCTATGATTTTTTTCTTTTTCTTTTTTTTTTGGTGGCTGAGTATGAATTTTATTTAAGCCTACTCAGCTGAGGGTCCATCCCAAGGGAGACTCACACAGGAGCTAACCAAGGACTGACCACCTAAGCACAGTCACAAGCACCTTTTTATACTTTTTGCGACACACGCCAGCATTGTTTCCATACAATATTTTGCACTGTTTCCGGGACGTGACTTATTCCCTGAAATATAATAACTAGGGGTCTTTTAGGCTTGCAACACATATTGGTACAAAGACATCTTGTTTTCCCAGAAACAAACATCCTACCTGACTGAAAGCAGCAGAGTTTACAGAAGCAGAAAGTTAGCATTATTCCTACTCTAGGTTTGGTACATTTTTAACCTTTCTATTGTTCTGGTGCTTGACTACCTTCTGGGTTGGTCTCTGAACTATGTTAGCAATTTCTTGATTATACCTGTACCCATTTTAATCTTCACATTCCATGTTACATAAATGGACTACAATAATTTATCTGGAACCAGAAAACACCTAGAATTCCCAAAACCAACTTGAGGAAAAGAAACAGAAATGGAGGCATCACACTCCAAGATCACAAACTATATTATAAGGCCATCATTATCAAAACAACCTAGTACTGGAACAAAAATAGGCACACAGACAAGTGGAACAGAATTGAAAGCCCACAACAAAACCCCCACACCTATGGACATCTAATCTTTGCTAAGGGGGCCCAAAGGATTAAATGGAGAAAGGAGGCTTTCTTCAATAAATGGTGCTGGGAAAACTGGGTTGAAACATGCAGAAGAATGAAACTGAACCACCTTATCTCACCAGCAACAAAAATCAACTCCAAATGGATCAAGTACATGGATGTTAGACTAGAAACTATTAAATACTTAAAGGAAACCTTTGGTGGAACACTTTCTTACCAAAGACATCTTTGATGAAACAAACCCAATTGCAAGGAAGACTAAAGCAGAAAAAAACCAATGGGACTACATCAAATTGAAAAGCTTCTGCACAGCCAAAGAAACTATCACACAAACAAAAAGACCCCTCACAGAATGGGAGAAGATCTTCACATGCCATACATCAGACAAGAGATTAGTAACAAAAATACACAAAGAGCTCAGTGAACTTAGCACCAAAAAAACAAATGACCCCATCCAAAAATGGGCAGAGGATATGAACAGAAAATTCACTACAGAAGAGATCCGAAAGGCTAACAAACATATGAAAAATTGCTCCAGGTCACTGATTGTCAGAGAAATGCAAATAAAAACATTGAGATACCACCTCATCCCTGTGAGAATGGCATATATGAAAAAGGACAGCAGAAACAAATGCTACTAGAGAGGCTGTGGGGACAGAGGAACCCTTCTGCCCTGCTGGTGGGAATGTAAACTGGTCCAGCCTCTGTGGAGAACACTCTGGATAACTCTCACAAAGCTAGATATGGACCTTCCATACGACCCAGTAATCCTTCTTCTAGGGATATACCCCAAGGACTCCATACTACCCAACCAAAAGAAATGTGTACACCTATGTTCATAGCAACACAATTCATAATAGCTAAAACCTGGAAGCAATCCATGTGCCCAACAACAGATCAGTGGCTGAGAAAGTTGTGATATATATACACAATCGAATACAACTCAGCTATTAAGAACAAAGAACTCACCATGTCTGACCCATCTTGGATGGAGCTAGAAGGAATTATGTTAAGTAAGTCAGAAAGATCAAGATGAGTATGGGATGATTCCACTCATAAACAGAAGTTGTGAAAGAATAACAGAAATGGAAACTCAAAGCAGTATTTGACTGAATTAGGAGTAGGGCATCAAAGTAAAAACCCTGGGTTGAGGGTGAGGGTGGAAGTTCAGCTTCAGGGAGTGGGGATGGGTGGGGGAGGGGGGTGGAATGGGACACAGTCTTTTGGTGGTGGGAATGGTGTTTATGTACACTCCTATCAATTTGTAGTCTATTAATGGCTATTCCATTAATATGAGAGGGGAAAAGTTGATTGTATGTCTCAAACTTTTTAAAGCACAGACTGAGTCTTTTTAATGCATAGGCTGAGTCTTTGATATGTTGACTCTCTTAAAAGCTTAGACCAGGGAGAACAGAAGTAACTGGTGGCACAGCTATATACAAATTATAACAGAGGACATAAGTTATGGTGATGTTGTGTATGATACAGCAAATCCTAAGAAAGGGATATTTTGGCAAATAATGTGATTATAGCAATAACTATCTATTGTCTTCTTAAATCCTAAGACAGCAGGAACCTCCCACTTCCTCTTTAGAGCCTATATTTCCCCCAGTCCTGGAACCCCTAGGGTGGGGCTCACTTTCCTGCATGCTTCTCTCAACTCATACCAAATGATATTGCATCCACCAATCCCAACCTAATCAATGCAATGAGTACCCCTCAGAATGCTTCACTTCAGACTGTGTCTAGAGACATCAGGCATGGAATGTCAACCCTTCACCTTCATTACTCGGGTGAGACCTTTCCTTTTATAGTAGTCTCAAATTCCATTCCAGGAGGTTCACTTCCTAACAAAATCCCAAAACCTAGATATAGACCAGGTCCTGTAAGATAGGGCTAATGTTCACATGTATCCATAAATTAGGGTAAACTTTATACCTGAAAGCAAAAATACACAATAGTCTGCAGTGAGTCATTATAAAGTTCATAATGAAATAGAGTCTACTTAGACTTAGGTATCCTCCTCACCTACTTCCTATTACAGTTCTCTCACTCCAAAGCTAACCTCATCAAAGCAAGGACTGCAAAAGCTGAATAAGGGCAAGAGACTGGCATACTTTAACAATGACTCTTTAGTCACTATCAGGCCACCCCAACAGCTGGGGCCTTAGTCGGGGAATCCTGAGATTTCCAAGCAGATATGATGGGCCTAGACCTTGAATAAATCCCTCTCTCCATTGTTACTAGTCATTCCTACCAGGAAGAACACAATAGATCCCTTTGTGGGCCCCCATAGGACCTTGCCCTCAACTTGGATCAACAATGGTAGAGAATGTTCCATATTCCAAAGGGAGGCTGGACAATATACTCTACGGTATATCTGAGGAAGATGGTTCCTAATATTGCGGCAGCTTAGAAGGTTTCTACTTAATGACCAGAGAATGTGAGCTCAGATCTACAGGGAGGCAGGGGTCACATAGCCTCCTGAATATGGGCCCCAAATCACCTCAACTGTCAACAATATTTGTATACCTTTCCCATATTTGCGATTTACTCTCTTCCCAGATCCAGCTTTCTGGTCCTTCTGCCAGCCATGACATCACCTGTCCAGACAATAATTAGGATATACCTGCATATCAGATTTCAGGCTCAGGCAAAAACAATAAAAAACCCCAAAACAATAACAACAACAAAAAACAACACTAGCATAGCCACAGGCCCTTTGGAATATAACTAAAATATGCCTACTAGCTATCTACAGAATGGAGGGCCCCCCAACTCCTCATCAGCACTATTCCAGCCTTTAGGTCCATGATTTGTCAACAATTTGTTTGGCTTTGGATGTTAACTCTTTTTTCAACCACCAGGTTCCAGATGCTAGCATGATGCCAACCAGACTTCCCTAGACAGACAACCCCACCAATGTGTCCTGGAGCTTTGGTTCCCCAGAGCCCTTCCCCACTAGGGAAAGAGAGAGACAGGCTGGGAGTATGAATTGACCTGTCAATGCCCATGTTCAGTGGGGAAGCAATTACAGAAGCCAGCCCTTCAACCTTCAGCATCCCACAATGACTTTGGGTCCATACTCCCAGAGGGATAAAGAATAGGAAAGCTATTAGGGGAGAAAATGGGATACAGAGTTCTGGTGGTGGGTATTGTGTGAAGTTGTACCCCTCTTATCCTATGGTTTTGTCAATGTTTCCTTTTTATAAACAAAAAATTAATTAAAAGTTAGAATCACTCAATATCAAGAGCCTCCAACATTATTTTTGCTCTTGCTTTGATGTGGGGAACAAGATATCCGAGAAATTATGTTTTCTAATAGGGTGTGGAGCTGGATTTATGCAAGGATAAAGGGATGCCAAGTCTTAGAAAAAATGGCACAACAAAGGAATACAAGAGTACCGGGCCTAAGTGATAAACCTGAATTACACAAATAAACTGCACTCCAATCTGGAGCATCTGTGAATGGGAGCAAACTATCATTAAGCTTTAAATAAAGCCACTTCTCATCTGAAGACAAGTTCAGTGACTTTCTAAGTGATGAAACTCAAGTATCTTGCAAAAACACCAGTGACACTTTGCATTCTGATATCACCATTTTGCACTAGCCCTCACTCTCAACAGCCCCTCTGAGCTACAGGGCCACCTCAGATAGCCTGAAATAGTTGAAACTTGTAATATTGTAGTCATATCATTCCTCTGTATAGAATTGTGCTTTCCTTCTGTGTGTGATTATGTGAAAGCATGGCAGAGCATGGGGAACTCTCCATCCTTGAGATGGAGGTATGAAAAGGCACCCCACCTTTAAGTCTATCCCTTTCAGTGATAGAGCTTGGAGGGAAACGCTTTCCTGACTCAGTTCCCTCTTGTCAGTATCCCAGGCTTCACAGAGGCCTGCAACCTCTAATACTTAACTCATTCCCCTGCTACAAAGCAAATGGTTGCCTGCTTGAAAGTTCACTTAAAGTTCATAAGTTTACCATCTTTGATCACATACAAACTACACTTCATCATCTTGCCTTGCCAGTAACTTAACAATGAGACCCCCACACATTTATTTCTCCATGCCTTACATCAATGTCCTGCCCTTCGCTGCTTTATTTCACTCTGCTGGTTTAACCACCATGTTTTTCTTAATACCCTTAGATAATTAACATCTCTTACTTCATGGTAACTAATTGTCTTGACCTTTTGGTATCTCATCAATTCTCATCATTCCTTAGCCCTCCCCACCATAGGGGGACTGACCTTTTGGAAACCTATGATTACTGACATATGTGAAAAATGTTCTTTGTTCCACTTTGCTATGTAACTCCTCTCTTTTCTGAATAAAGTTGGATGCTCATACCTGAATCTCCCCTGGTGGGTCCTTTCTGTTTTGTGCAAGCCCTTGTATTGGCAACGGGGATGCCAGTGGCTTACCTCTGTTGCGCGGCCACCCATGTGAGCACCAGCACTTCTGCATTACATATTCTACCTTAAGAATTTTCTGCTTTTGTTGGTGTATTGCACCAAAGTAGAAGACTGGGGTTGTGGGATGGTAGGTTCAGATCCTGGAACATGAAGACAGAGGAGGACCTAGTGGGGTTGAATCGTTATGTGGAAAACTGGGAAATATTACACATGTACAAACTATTATATTTTACTGTACACTGTAAACCATTAACCCCCAATAAAGAAATAGAAAAGGAAATTTCTTTTTTCAGTAATTGATTAAGCTAGATTTTGTTCCAATTTGCATTTTAAAAGTCTCTTAGCCCAGTTTCTCTTCATAAATTGATAAGTATTTTTCTTCCTAGTGTAAATTGTCTCTGAAAGTAAAAGACATATTTCCTAGTGTCTAGAATTAACCTAGGTTCCCTGGGAACAGAAACTGAAATATTCTCATTGACTTATTAATTAATATAGACCTTGTGCTGCAAGAGTTCCTATCCCATGCCCTAGCAGGAACTCCTATATTTCAAGATACAGTCTTTAGGGATACTGATTTACTAGGCTAGAATGGCTGGAAGAAACTTTGCTTCTTAGATTAGAAAGCTAAAAAAAATAATGAAAGACTCAATTCTTGACTGTTACTTGGGTGATGATATAAAAGCAGAACATTATGTCAAAGTCATAGAAATTGCATTGCATTCAACCATGGTGGGTGGCATGCATAATTAAGGATGTTTATAACTAACATCTGTGAACACAATTTAAGATTTAATAGTTATTAAGAGGATACTCATGAAGTCTGAAATTTCCTTTTCCTGCCTATTACTCTTTTTTCATGCTGGAAATCAATTATATATGAGAATCAAAGTGGGAAATTCTACATTTTTAAATGTGTTTCCTTTAATGAAGCCAGAACAAGAATGGAAAAGGAAAAGACATAGTTCATCTGATTTGTATCTGTTTGGAATTTGTGAAGAGATAAATACTGGTAATCAAATAGACAAGATTTTTTAAATTTCATTTTAGAACTGGAAAATTACTTTTGTTCAATAAATAATGGCATTTCAGAATGGAAAATAGCAAGTACTTCATAGGTAAATTTTCCTGTAAAACTTCTCTAAAGATTCTTTTATATTGTAAAACTTTGATGATAATAAGAAGAGAAAACACTAAGCAGAACTTGGAATGGAGTTATTGTATTGGACCAAAGTAAAAGACTTTAGGGTAGGTGGGGGGGTGGACTTTAGGTCCTGGAACAGGATGGCAGAGGACCTACTGGGGATTGTATTGTTGAATAGAAAATTGAGAAATGTTATGTATGTTCAAACTATTGTATTTACTTCTGACTGTAAAACATTAATCTCTCAATAAAGAAATTAAAAAAAAACTTTGAGGGAGGAGGATGGGATGGGACACAGTCATTTGCTGGTGGTAATGGTAATTATGCACACTCCTATCAATTTGTAGTCATATAAATTACTATTTAATTAACATGATAGGGGAAAAATTGATTGAATGTCTCAAACTTTTTACTGCACAGACCATATGCTGTCTTTGATATATTGACTCTCTTAAAAGCTTAGACTAGGGAGAACAGAAGCAACCAGTGCCACAGCTATATACAAATTATAACAAAGGACATAAATTATGGTGATGTTGTGTATGATATAGCAAATCCTAACAAAGGGATCTTTCAAAGTTAACCCAACTGCCAAATAATATGATTATAGCAAAACTATCTATTGCCTTCTTAAATCCTAAGACATCAGGAAACTCCCATTTCCTCTATAGAGCCTATATTTCCCCCAGTCCTGGAACCCCTAAGGTGGGGCTTGCTTTCTTGAATGCTTATTTCAATTCATACCAAACGATATTGCATCCACCAATCACAACATAATCAACGCAACAAGTGCCACTTCAGCATGCTTCACTTCAGACTGTGTCCAGGCATAGAATGTCAACCCTTCAGTCTCATTACTAAGGTAAGGCCTTTCCTTTCATAGGATTCTCTAATTCCATTCCAGGTGGTTCATTTCCTAATGGAGTCCCAAAACCTAGATATCGACCAGGTCCCATGAGATAGAGCATATGTTGACATGTATTCATAAATTAGGGCAAAATATATATCTGAAAGCAAAAGTACACAATAGTCTGCAGTGAGTCAGTATAAAGTTCATAATGAAATAGTGTCTATTTAGACTTTGATATCCTTCTCATCTACTTCCTAATACACTTCCCTAACTCACTCCAAAGCTATCCTTATCAAAGCAAGGACTACAAAAGCTGAATAAGGGCAAGAGACTAGCATGCTTTAATGATGACTCTTTAGTCACTATCAAGCCACCCCATCAGCTGGAGCCCTAGTCAAGGAGTCCTGAGATTCCCAAACAGACTTGATGGGCCTACACCTGGAGTAAATCACTCTCTTCAATGTTACTAGTCATATCTATCAGGAACAACACAATAGTCCTCTATGTGCCTTCAACTTGGATGAACAACAGTAGAGAATGTTCCATATTCTGAAGGGAGGCTGGACAACATACTTTATGCCTCACCTGAGGAAGATGGGTTCTGAAATTGGGGCAGCTTGGAACATTCCTACTCATGACCACAGAATGTGAGCTCAGATCTATAGGAATTCAGAGGCTATATAGACTCCTAAGTTGAATATGGGCCCCAGATTAGATCAAATCAATGGGTTTTACAGTGAACAATATTTATACACCTTTCCCATATTTGCGAGCTACTCTCTTCCCTGATCCAGCTTTCTGTTTCTTTTTCCAGCTATGACATCATCTCCCCAGACAATAACTTGGATCCACCTGCATATCAGATACAGGCTCAGGGAAAAAAAATTAATTAATTTATTTAAAAAAAAGCTATTATAGTCACAGGCCCTATTGAATATAACTAAAATATCCATACTAGCTATCTACAAAGCGGAGAACCCCCAACTCTTCATCTGCACTATTCCAGCCTTTAGGTTCATGATTGGTCAACAACTTGTTTGGCTTTGTATGTTAACTCTCTTTTCAGCCACAGTTTCCAGATGCTATGATGATTCCAACCAGATTTCCCTGGACAGACAGCCACACTACTGTTTCCTGGAGCCTCACTTCTCCACTAGGAAAAGAGGAGACAGGCTGGAAGTTTGGATGAAACTGTCAATGCCCATGATCAGTGGAGAAGCAATTACAGGAGCCAGAGTTTCCACCTTCGGCATCCCATAATGACACTGGGTCCATACACCCAGAGGTATAAAGAATGGAAAATATATTAGGGGATGGGATGGGATATAGATTTCTGATAGTGGGAATTGTGTGGAGTTGTACCCCTCTTTTCCTATGGTTCTGCCAATGTTTACTTTTTATAATAAAAAAAAAGATTGATGAGAAAAAGAGTTTGAAGTACACTGTAGAGTGGCTATAGCAACCAGGATAAAGGACCCACAGCTTTGTGACATTGTAGAATCCTTAATTTTTGCTTTCTCATGGCCAGAGGGATATGGTGTCTAGAAAAGCACATGGCCCCAGGCCTGTGTAATGCTCATTTGTCAGCTCTGCATTCCCATAGTAAGATCCCACTAGATGACAGAGAGCAAAATATTCTAGAATAGGATCTTCTTTGTGATTAATATCCTTAAAAAAATGAAGTTACTGGGGGTTGGGTGGGTTAAGCACACATAATACAAAGTAATAAGATCCTGGTTAGAGTCCCCATCTCCCCACCTGCAGAGGAGTCACTTCCAACCAGTGAAGCAGGTCTACAGGTGTCTATATTTCTATTCTCCTCTATGAATTCCTTTCCTATATCAATTTTCCTTTGTTCTATCCAGTAACAACAAAAGCAGCAACAACAACGATAATATCAGCAACAACACACCAACAACAATGGAACAAATATGGCCACTAGGAACAGTGGATTTGTATTGCAGGCACCAAGTACCAGCGATAATCCTGGAGGCCAAAAAAAAAACAGTTACTAACATTTAGAGTTAGAATCAGACCATTGGGAGGCAGGGTTACAAAGCAGCAGCAGCTGGGTTTCCCTCCTCTCCTCTCCCGGGTAAACTAGGAATGCCAAAGGAGACCACCTGGGACTGCAACAATGCATGACTAAAATGACTTCAGGAACACACCAAATCACCAGTGAGTGCAAACACATGTGGCTCATGGACAGAGACCAGCCTAGGGAGAGATTAAGTGGCTGGTAACAGTCTGGCAGATTACCATCTGAGACACACCTCCAGTCTGTTTCACCAACAAAAAGATGGCTGAAGGGAGGAGAGGACTCCCCTAAGACTCACCAAATGCGACTGTGAGTCTCTCTTACTACTGCCCTCAGAATCTGGAGGGGGGGAAGTGGGAGGCCTTGTGCTGACACCAGGGGGCAGAGAACTAACCAGGAAACTCAGTAGATCTATACCTCAGTGGCTTAGTGGTGGGGCTGTGAGAGACTGTTTGCATAAACATTGTATTATCTCTGCCACACCCTGATTTATCTCTTGGTCAGGAGTTAGTGATTAAGCTATGAAGCCTACTTATAGTTTAAAAGCCCTCAGGCTCCCATAGCCTACAGGGAAGAAAAAGAACAAAAGAGGCTTTTAAGCCACTGAGCTCCTACTCAGGGATTAAAATAATAACGAAGCAACTGTCAATTTCTACAACTGTGAACCCTTTAATTACCTTACTTAAACACAAGTCAATCCAAGCAGGAGTGATCAATAATTTGAAAAGTAATGAGAGAGGGTCCTCATAACATAGTATATAAAATGGTTAAACCAACCAGAAGGAATATTGGAGAAATGAACCAGAACAAAGTCCAGCTAAAAGCCCCTCCAAAGGCTGAAGCACAAAATAATGAGGTCAGCATCTAAGCATTACTTAAGGAAATAATCACAGGAGTGAGTAAGAATTTGAAAGAATTGTCACCAGAAATGCATAAACAACAGACACTCTGGAAGAAAACACTAATTATCTCAAGGTTATTAGAAAGCTGAAGCTGAAATAGTTGAGCTAAGAACACAACTAGCTGAGCAAGAAAATACATATCAGAATAGGGTAACAAAATAGATGAACTTTAGAAAACAGTAGAGGGGAGAGAGAATAGAATAAATGAGGCTGGCAACAGAATTAGTAAGACTGAGGACAAATTAAAGACAACTAAAAAAGAAGTAAGAGATATCAAAAAAATTAAGAGATACTGAAAGCAACAACAGAGACCTTTGGGATGACTTAAAAAGAAATAATATACACATTATTGGCTTACCAGAGGAAGAAAGAGAGGGAGAGGAAGAAAGTATTCTTTAGGACATAATAGCTGAGAACTTCTCTAGTCTAGACAACATCAATGACATAAAGGTGCAAGAAGCCCAGAGGGTCCCAAACAGAATTAACCCAGACTTAAAGACACCAAGACACATCCTATTTATAATGGAAAGGAATAAGGATAGAGAAAGGATCCTGAAGGCAGCAAGAGAAAAACAAAGAGTCACCTACAGAGGAAAACCCATAAGATTAGCAGCAGACTTCTCCACACAAACACTACAGGCCAGAAATATATTGAGTGCTCAACATTTCAACCAAGACTACTGTATCCTGCAAGACTGTCATTCAGACTAGATGGAGGCATAAACCTTCTCAGACAAGCAACAGTTGAAAGAATTAGCTATCAGCAAGCCTACCCTGAAAGAATTTCCAAAGGTCTTCTATAAACCATCAAACCACCATAAATAGGCCATCTATTAAAAAACTCTAAAAATCTACAAGAATGGAGTTAAAATATCTTCTATCTTTGATATCAGTAAATGTCAATGACTGAAATTCACCTATTAAAAGGCACAGAGTAGGAAGATAGAACAGGAAACACAACCCAACAAAATGTTGTCTACAGAAAACACCTAACTCAACAATACAAACACAGACTCAAAGTGAAAGGATGGAAAACTATCATACAAGCCCACAAAAAAGTGCAGGATCAGCTATTCTCATATCTGACACGATAGACTTTAAAATAAATAAAATTTTAGAAGATAGGGATGGACACTACTTAATGCTCAGAGGATCAGTAAATCAATTTTTAACATCTATGCATCCAATGAGAAGCCATCTAAATACACCAAACATCTACTGAAAGAGCTTAAGGAATATCTTAATAGCAACACAGTCATAGTAGGGGACTTCAACACCCCACTCTGTCAACTTGACAGATCATCCAGGCAGAAAATCAATAAAGACATGAGGGAGCTAAATAAGGAGATAGATAAACTAGAACTATTGGACATTTTCAGAATCATTCACCCCAAGAAACTGGAATACACATTCTACTCAAGTCCACATGGGTCCTTCTAAAGAATAGACCATATGTTAGGCCACAAAGACAGCATCAGCAAATTCAAGAGCATTTAAATCATTCCAAGCACCTTCTCAGATCACAGTTGAATTAAAGTAACACTGAACAATCAACAAAAGATTAATGATAGTCCCAAAATGTGGAAGCTCAACAGTACACTACTTAACAACTACTGGGTCAAAGAGGAAATAAAGGAAGAAATCAAAATGTTTTGAGAGTTCAATGAAATTTATGATACAAGCTATCAACATATTTGGGACACAGCTAAGGTAGTACTGAGAGGGAAGTTCATAGCCATACACATACACATTAGGGAACAAGAAAAAGCACAAATAAACAGCCTGATTGCACATATTAGAGACCTAAAAGAAGAAGAAGAATAAAGGAACCCTAAAGCAGCCAGAAGGACAGAAATCACTAAAGTTAGGGCAGAAATAAATAAAATTGAAAATAAGAAAACCATATAAAAGATCAATGACAGTGAATGCTGGTTCTTTGAAAGAGTGAACAAAATTGACAAACCTTTAGCGAGACTCACAAAAGAAAAAAGGGAGATCTACTTGGTCTAGGCTTTTGAGAGAGTCCGCATATCAAATACACAGCCTATATATTAAGAAGACTCAGTCTGTGTTTTAAAAACTTGGAAACATACAATTATTTTTTCCCCTCTCATATTAATTAACTAGTGATTTATATGACTACACTTTACTAAGAGTGTACATAAACACCATTCCCACCACCAAAAGACTGTGTCCCATCCCCCCCACCTCCCCACCCCCCACTGGCCCAGGAAGCTACATGTCTACCCCTCACCACAGGGTTTTTACTTTGGTGCCCTACTTTCAATTTAGTCAGATCCTGCTTTTAGTTTCCCTTTCAGATTTTCTTTCTCAACTTCTGTTGATGAGTGGGATCATTCCATATTCATCTTAATTTTTCTGACTTAGCTCACTTAACATAATTCCTTCTATCTCTGTCCATGACCCTGGGTCCATGCTCCCAGAGGGATAGAGAATGGGAAAGCTATCAGGGGAGGGGATGGGATATGGAGATTGGGTGGTGGGAATTCTGTGGAGTTGTACCCCTTCTACCCTATGATTTTGTTAATTTATCTTTTTTTAAATAAAAAATAAATTAAAAAAAAGAAAAAAGGGAGAAGATCCAAATAAATCAGATCATAAATGAAAATGTAGATATCACAGCAGACACCACAGAAATTCAACATATCATGCAAGACTTGTATGGACAACTATATCCCATCAAGCTTGAAGACTGGAAGAAATGTATGATTTCCTAGATACCTATGAACTTCCAAAATTAATTATAGAGGAACTAGAGGACATGAACAGGCCCATCACAGCTAATGAAATTGAAACAGTTATCAAAAACCTTCCCACTAATAAAATTCCTGGTCCAGATGGTTTTACAAATGAATTCTACAAAACATTCAAAGAACTAATACCTCTACTTCTAAAAGTCTTCCAGAAGGTTGAAGACACTGTAATACTCCTTTCCAGCTACTATGAAGCCAACATCACTCTGATATCAAAAGCAGACAGGGTCACAACCAAAAAAGAAAACTACAGCCAACATCTCTGATGAACATAGATACTAAAATACAGAACTAAATTCTAGCGAACCGGATACAGTAGTATAGTCAAAAGATTGCTCATCATGGGTTTATCTCAGGCATACAAGTTTGGTTTACTATACGTAAATCAATCAGTGTGATCCACCACATCAGTAAAAGCCAGACCAAAAACCACATGGCTATATCGATAGATGCAGAGAAAGCCTTTGACAAAATACAACATTCCTTTATTACCAAAACACTACAAAAAATGGGAATAGATGGAAAATACCTGAACAGAACGGAGTCTATATATAGCAAACCTACAGTGAACATCATACTCAATTGTGAAAAACTGGAAGCATTTCCTTTCAAATCAGGTACTAGATAGGGCTGCCTACTGTCACCATTACTATTCAACATAGTGCTGTAATTTCCTGCCATAGCAATCAGGCAGGAGCAAGGAATTAAAGGGATACAGATTGGAAGAGAAGAAGTCAAACTCTCCCTATTTGCAGAGAACATGATAGTATACATAGAAAAACCTAAGGAATCCAGCAAGAAGCTTTTGGAAATCATCAGGCAAAACACTAAGGTGTCATGCTACAAAATTAACATTCAAAAGTCAGTGGAATTCCTCTATGCAAACACTAAGTTAGACGAAACTGAAATCCAGAAATCAATTCCTTTTACTATAGCAACAAATATAATACAATGTCTAAGAATAAACCTAACAAAAGATGTAAAAGACTTGTATATTGAAAATTATGAGTCACCACTCAAGGAAATTGAAAATGTCACAAAGAAGTGGAAAGATATTCCATGTTCATGGGTTGGAAGAATTAACACAATTAAAATGAATATACTAACCAGAGCTATACAAATTTAATGTAACCCCCATCAAGAGCCAAACCAGATTTTTTATAGAATAGAACAAATGCTACAATGTTTATCTGGAACCAGAAAAGACCTAGACTTGCTAAAACAATCTTGAGAAAAAAGAAAAGAACTGGAGGCATCACACTCCAAGATCTCAAATTGTATTATAGGGCTATTGAAATCAAATCTGCTTTGTACTGGAACATGAATAGACACACTGACCAGTGGAATAGAATTGAGAGCCCAGAAGTAAGCCCCCACACCTATGGACATCTAATCTTTGACAAAGTTGACCAGACTATTAAATGGGGAAAGCAGAGTCTCTTCAACAAATAGTGTTGGGAAAAATAGGTTGAAACATGCAGAAGAATGAAACTGAACCACTATGTTTCACCAAATCCAAAAGTAAATTCCAAGTGGATCAAAGACTTGGATGTTAGTCCAGAAAGTGTCAGATACTTAGAGAAAAATATTGGCAGAACTCTTTCCCCATAAATTTTAAAGACATCTTCAATGAAATGAACCCAATTACAAAGAAGGCTAAAGCAAGCATAAACTTATGGGATTACATCAAATTAAAAAAGCTTCTGCACAGTAAAAGAAACCACTACCTAAACCAAGAGACCTCTCACAGAATGGGAGATCTTTATATGCCATACGTCAGACAAGAGATGAATAACCAGAATACATGAAGAGCTTGCCAAACTTTCCAACAAATAACCCCATCCAAAAATAGGGAGAGGACATGGACAGAATATTCACCACAGAAGAGATCAAAAAGGCCAAGAAACACATGAAAAAATGCTCCAACTTTTTGATTGTCAGAGAAATGCAAATAAAGACAACAATGAGATACCACTTCACTCCTATGAGAACGTCATACATCAGAAAAGGTAACAGCAGCAAATACTGGAGAGTTTGTGGGGTCAATGGAACCCTCCTGCACTTCTGGTGGGGATGTCTGTTGTTCCAACCTCTGTGGAGAATAGTTTGGAGAACTCTCAGAAGACTAGAGATGGACCTACCCAATTATCCTGCAATTCCTCCCCTGGGGATATATCTTAAGGAACCCAATACTCCCATACAAAAAGGTCTGTGTACACATATATTCTTAGCAGCACAATTTGTAATAGCCAAAACCTGGAAGCAACCCAGGTGTCCAACAATAGATGAGTGGTTGAGCAAGCTGTGGTATATATGCACAATGGAATACTACTCAGCTATTAAGAATGGTGACTTCATCATTTTCATCTGATCTTGGATGGACCTTGAAAAATTCATGTTAAGTGAAGTAAGTCAGAAACAGAAGGATGAATATGGGATGATCTCACTCTCAGGCAGAAGTTGGAAAACAAGATTGGAAAAAAAAAACACAAGTAGAACTTGAACTGGAATTGGCGTTACCAAAGTAAAAGACTCTGGGGTGGGTGGGTGAAGAGAATACAGGTCCAAAAAGGATGACAGAGGACCTAGTGGGGTTTGTATTGTTATATGGAAAACTGGGAAATGTTATGCATATACAAACTATTGTATTTAATGTTGAATGTAAAACATTAATTCCCCAATAAAGAAATTAAAAAAAAGAATCAGAAAATCATTTAAAGAATATTTTCATGAGAGAGAAAGACAAGGAAAGATGGGAAAGTGGAGGGCGAGAGACACACACAGAGAGAGAGAGGGATAGAGAGAGAGAGAGTTCGGTCTGTCTAGTGTGGCGTTATGGTGCAGTCCATACTAGGGATAGAACTTAGGAATCCATGCTTGCAAGTCCATTATGCTCTCCATTGTGTTGCCTCCTGAGCTACCAGAATATCATTTTGGCATTGTGATACTGAGAATGGAACTCAGGAATTCATGGACACATTCATTGCACATACTGTGCAATTTCCTGGGTTAAGTAATTAACATTCTAATGCAAATCTGAAAAATTGAAGAAGTTCAATTAGAATGGGAATTTAATGGTTGATAAGACATTTGTGAGGAGGCAGGTGGTGTCACACCTGGATAAATGAACAAGTTACAATGCTCAAGAATCTAGGTTCAAGCCCCTGGTGTCTATTTGTAGGGGAAAAGCTGCTCCAATGGTGACTCAGGGCTGCAGATGTCTCTTTCTTCCTCTCTCTCTCCCTTTTCTCTCACTTTATCTCTGTGTCTATCCAGTAAAGAAATACATGAAATATTTTTAAAAGTATTTAGTGAATTCTAGAGCATAGATAAATCTAGCATATGTCCATTATTGATGCAGAGTGCATGAATCTATAAATGTGTATCTTTGATGTTAGTACTCATTTAACCTTTCTTTTAATTTTTTATTAGTAATTAATTAATGATTAACAAGTTTTTAGGATAAGAGGGATAAAATTCCATATGATTTCCACCATCAGCATTCCATATTCTATCCCCTCTATTGGAAGCTGAGGGTATGAATCAAAATTCTTTATGGGGTGCAGAAGGTGGAAAGTCAGTCTTTCTGTAATTGCGTCTGAGCATGGACATTGGCAGGTCTATAAATACCCCCATCCTGTGTCTATCTTTACCTAGTGGGATAAGGCTTTGGATAGGTGAGTTTCCGGAACACATTGGTGAGTTTGTCTGCCCAGGGAAGTCAGGATGTCGTCATAGTAGTGCTTGCAACTTGGAGGCTGAACATCGGTAAGATATAAAGCAGAAAAACTGTATAATAATCAGGAACCTAAAGGTAAAAATAAGGCAGATGGTGTGGGTAGTTGTCCCTAGGTGACCCCAGGCCTTGAGAACACTGGGTACCCTCTACAAAGAGGTTAGAAGGTGCCGGAAGGAAGCCGGAGGGATCACTACCCTGGAATAAAAGAGCCCCCCCCCAACTCCCCTGTCCAGATATAAGATTAGCCCCACTCACAAGGACCAGCCAGACCATAAATTCCTTTACTAGCTACCTTGTTCTGCATATTAGCAGTGGACCTCTCCCCAACATTCCTTTTTTGGACTGATCTTCCTCTATTGGTCCTCTACATTTTTGCTCCTTTTATTCCTTTTCGAAAACCATATACAGATCTGTTCTCTCCCCAATAAAATTGAGTTGTCTCTATGAAGCACTGGCGGAGGTTTGTGTCTCCATGTACCCATCCCCCATCCCGTATCCCTGGACCTATGACCTGCCCCGCCCTTGCCTCCAGCTGTGGAGGAGGTGGTGGGGTTTTTAAGATGCAGCCCACAATATGGCACTAAGGGATTTGATGTGGGAAGAAGCTAGGAAGTCCATTTTAGGTATATACCTAGAGGCCCATGACTTCAGTAATTTTTAAAATTTCTTTATTGTGGGATTAATCATTTACAGTTGACAGTAAAATACAATAGTTTGTACATGTGTAACATTTCTCAGTTTTCCACATAACAATTCAAACCCTACTAGTTGCTCCTCTGCCATCATCGTTCAGGACCTAAACCTTTCACCCCGCCACAGAGTCTTCTACTTTGGTGCTATACACCAATTCCAGTCCAAGTTCTGCTTTGTGTTTTTCCTTCTGTTCTCCTTTCTCAGTTTCTGTCAATGAGTGAGATCACCCCATACTTATCCTTCTCTTGCTAACTTGTCTCAATTAACATTATTCTTTCAAGCTCCATTCAAGATGAGGTGTAGAGGGTGAATTCATCATTTTTAGTAGCTCAGTAGTATTCCATTGTGTATATAGACCATGAGTTATTCAGCCACACACCTGTTATTGGACCCCTGGGTTGTTTCCAGGGTTTGGCTATTATAAGTTATGCTGTTATGTATACCCAAATCTTTTTGTATGGATGTGTTTGGTTCCTTAGGATATATCCTCAGAAGTGGAAATTCAGGGTCATGGGGTAGGTCCACTTCTAGCTTTCTTTCTTTCTTTTTTAAAATTTATTTTTTATTTAAGAAAGGATAAATTAACAAAACCATAGGGTAGAAGGGGTGCAACTCCACACAATTCCCACCACCCAATCTCCATAACCCCTCCCCTCCCCTGATAGCTTTCCCATTCTCTATCCCTTTGGGAGCATGGACCCAGGGTTGCTGTGAGTTGCAGAAGGTAGAAAGTCTGGCTTCTGTAATTGCTTCCCTGCTGAACATGGACATTGACTGGTCAGTCCATACTCCCAGTCTGCCTCTCTCTTTCCCTAGTAGGGTGTGTCTCTGGGGAAGCGGAGCTCCAGGACATATTGGTGGGGTCTTCAGTCCAGGGAATCCTGGCCGGCATCCTATTGGCATCTGGAACCTGGTGGCTGAAAAGAGAGTTAACATACAAAGCCAAACAAATTGTTGAGCAATCATGGACCCAAAGGTTGGGATAGTGGAGAGGAAGTGTTGGGGGGTATTCACTGCAAACTCTAGTGTACTTCTGTGTTGCTATGCTTCACATTGGTTTGGTCTTGCTCTCCCCCGCTGGGAGATTTGGTTTAGCCCTTGCTAGTTTTCGTGTTTCCCTTCTCCCCACACCCTATCCTACGTACTTCCTGAGTTCCTGAGGCAGCCACTGGAGGAGAAGGATGCAGGACAGGTCTGTGTGGTGATTAGTTTAGGAGTCCCTCTCTGCCGCCAGAGGAGAAAGATGGAGGAGCACATTGCCCGCTCATGAATAAAGATTAAACTACGTCCTCAGCTCAGCCGTGTGTCTCTGGTCATCTCTGTTACTCGCCCGTGAAGCCAGCCCAGTTAAAACAACATATGGCGCCTACAGCGTGGGACGTGACCTGCCCATCCCCCAGATAAGTGACAATTTGGCTACCTATGCACTATGGCCTTCTCTTCTGCTTGTGAAGAGATCTCCAAAGGCCTTTGCCCTTTCTTCGCGAGACTGCTTTGCTGTTTCTGGAACATTTATCTCTGGACCACTCTGTGGTTTCTGCCCAATGCCATCCTGCAGGAGTCCAACACCAGCCCACATGAGCTGGCTTTCTGCCTTGTGGTGCGGGACATTGGGCGTGGACTCCCCCCACGCTGCTCAGCCGCCGAGAGCAGGGCAGCAGGCATGGCGAGCAGGGCTGCAGCCTATCCTGACCACCACCCCAGGGCACCTCGGCCCATGCCTTCTGCATGGCTGGCCTGCCCGCCCTCCTGCTATGAAGTCTGGACAGATCCTGGACCACCTGGAGACCATGGGCTCCCTGCCAAAACTGGGCCCCCTGGCCGAGATCCCCAACTCGGCTCTGAAGGCAGAAGAGCTAAAATATGCAGAGATCTCTGCAGAGATTGCAACCTGAAATTCCTAGAAGTGAAGCTGCCCAAGAAGCCACTGCTGGACAACGCACTCCCCGAATGGCTAAGACAGTATAGATCTAAACTCGTGTTTAAAATGACATGTCTTCGTAACAAAAGTTTCCCTCCTTGTGTATTGAAGACCATGTTTACGTGTGTGTTTAAAGTTTGGTAAACATTAACTTTAAGGTTAAAAATGTGACTTTAAGGCTATATTCTTACCAGACAGAGTTAAATGAAAAAGGTTTACAACATAGTTCTCATAAAGGTAAAATTAACTTACATTTAAAGTCTGAGTTAAAAAGTAGTTAAAAATCAATATATTTTAACTAAGTTAGTCTAAAAAAAAAACCAAACCTGCACACACCTAGGTGTGTCTCCACCTTCAATGGGTGTAACAAAAAGTTAAATAGACTTGTTGATATGTAAAACTCTCGAATCCTTCTCAATTAGAAATGGTAGATTGCACTATGGTTATGCTGATGATTCTCATGCCTTAGGTTTTTTTTTTTTCTTCCATGGTTCTGTTTACCTTTCCACATTTTATTGTTTAAACTTTAAACAACCTTAAAATCATACTAAAAAAGACTTCCAATTGTAATAGAGTTATCAATTGTGGTAAACTTCTAACCTGCTACAAGTTTTGTTTCATAAGTAAATTGCAACTGTCAAGTCCTCTACAGAAAAGCAGAATTCCAACAGCTGACCTTCCTCATACAACATTCCACCCCCTGGCATTCTTCAGTGGACATCTGCTTTGGACTGACACTTCTATCGGACTCACTGGTACACCTCTTGGACACTTTACACAACTCTACAGCAGCTTCCCTTTATGCTGCTGGGTTTCTCAAAGACTGACTGCAGCCAGCTGCCTTGGGACTCTAGGCCATATCCCCGCCCCCATGCTAGGTAATGCCCACAGAGAAAAAAAATGCCCATCAAGGCAAAAGCCCACAGAGGCAGCAAAGGTTGTTTAGCTGACAAAACTTTGCCCACAGAGGCAAAAAATGGCCCCCTCAGGCCTTCCTTTGGTAGCACACTGGTTCTTGTTGCTCACTTACATGTTCCTCCATGTTTGTGCCAGTTTCTTTTTTTTAAATGCCTATATGATATAGGTTTCTGTTCACCCCACACTCCTGATACTATGGTCATTTAGTTAAAAAGAAAAGGGGGAATTGTTTCTATGCTTCACATTGGTTTGGTCTCACTCTCCCCCACCGGGAGATTTGGTTTAGCCCTTGCTAGTTTTCGTGCTACTCCCTTCTCCCTGCACCCTATCCTACGTACTTCCTGAGTTCCTGAGGCAGCCGCCAGAGGAGAAGGATGCAGGACAGATCTGTGTGGTGATTAGTTTAGGAGTCCCTCTCTGCTGCCAGAGGAGAAAGATGGAGGAGCACATTGTGCGCTCATGAATAAAAATTAAATTGCATTCTCAGCTCAGCTGTGTGTCTCTGGTCATCTCTGTTACCCGTCCGTGAAGCCAGCCTGGAGAAAACAACACTTCTGCTTTCAGGTATATATTTTTCACTATTTTATGGATATGTGTGAACATATGCTCTCTCTCACAGAACCTGGCCTATATCTAGGTTTTGGGACTTTGTTAGAAAGTGATCTACCTGGGATGGAATTAGAGAATGCTATGAAAGGAAAGGTCTCACCTGAGTAATGAAGCTGAAGGGTTGTCATTCCACACCTGAAGTCTCTGGACACAGTCTGAGCTGAAGCATGTTCAGGTGGCAATCGTTGTGTTGATTAGGTTATGATCGGCTGATGCAATATTATTTGATATGGATTTGGAGAGGCATGTGGGAAAGTGAGCCCTATCCTAAGGTTCCAGGACTGGGAGAAATATAGGCTCCATAGTGGAGATGTGAGGTTCCTGCTATCTTAGGGTTCAAAAAGACAATGGATAATTAATGTTATCATCACATTATTTGGTAATTGGGTTAACTTTGAAAAGTCCTTTTGTTAGGGTTTGCTTTATAGTACCCAATATCTTGTAAATAGCTGTGCTATGGGTTGCCTCTGATCTATTTGGTCTAGGCTTTTGAGAGAGTCCACATATCAAATACACAGCCTATATATTAAGAAAACTTAGTCTGTGTTTTAAAAACTTTGAGACATACAATTAATTTCCCCCCTCTCATATTAATTAACCAGTGATTTATATGACTACACTTTACTAGGAGTGTACATAAACACCATTCCCACCATCAAAAGACTGTGTCCCATCCCACCCACCCACCCCCACCCCACACCGGCCCAGGAAGCTGCATGTCTACCCCTCACCATAGGGTTTTTACTTTGGTGCCCTACACTTCTAGCTTTCTAAGAGTTCTTCAGACTGTTCTTCATAGGCGTTGGACTAATATACATTCTCACCGGCAGTACAGGAAGGTTCCTTTGTTTCCACATCCTCTCCAGCATTGGTTGCTGCTACCTTTTCTGATTCTCAGAGGAGTGAATTGGTAGCTCATTGTTGTCTTTATTTGCATCTGACAATCAATGACTTGGAGCAATTTTTCATATGTTTGTTGGCCTTTTGGATATCTTCTTTGGAGTTCTCTGTTCATATCCTCTCCCCATTTTTTAAAAAATTTACTTTTATTTATTTTTATTTTATTTGTAAAAAGGAAACAATGACAAAACCATAGGATAAGAGGGGTAAAACTCCACACAATTCCCACAACCAGAACTCTGTATCCTATCCCCTCTCTTGATAGCTTTCCTATTCATTAACCTTCTGGTGGTATGGACCCAAGGTCATTGTAGGGTGCAGAAGGTGGAAGGTCTGGTTTCTGTAATTGCTTCTATGCTGAACATGGGTATTGACAGGTTGATCAATAACCCCAGCCTGTCTCTCTCTTTCCCTAGTGGGGCAGGGCTCTGGGAAATCTGTGCTCCAGGACATATTGGTGGAGTTGTCTGTCCAGGGAAGTCGAGTGAGCATCATACTAACATCTGGTGACAGGCTACTGTAGGGGTGCCTCTTTCAAGGTGCATGCTCTCTGGGTTGGAGAGAACTTGACAGGAGCCAGCCTGGGCTGCTACTCACTCAGCAATGTGAGGGAGATGACTCAGGAACTGAGCTCATGGCATCGAAACAATACAATTCTTTATTGATCCTAGAACCAAGGGTTTTAAAGGGCAGACCTGAAAGTTGCAAGTCAGAAAGGGAAATGGCTAGGAAAGGGGCAGAGAAAGGAAAAAGGGACTGGAAAGGTAGGAACTTCCTTAGCAACTGTTGTGAGGGTATTAACTGGTAGGACTAATAATACCCTGCAGGCAGGGAGGGTCTTGAGGGTAGAAAGAAGATAGTTCAAAGGAATGGAATGGGTGGGGATCTTTCAGGCAAAACAATGATTATGTAGATAGGCCATAGTATCAGTAATGCAGGGTGGAGCAGAGGGAGCTGGTTTAATGTTTTAAGGAATTCCAGGCTCCTGGAGGCAGAAAAATGCAGGGTGCTTTGTGAGGCTCCTCACAATTTCCCAACAGTCTGGAACCTGGTGGCTGAAAAGAGAGTTAACATATAAAACCAAACTAATTGTTGACTAATCATGAACCTAAAGGCTGGACTAGTGTACACGAAGAGTTGGGGGGGGGTCTCCATTTTGTAGATAGCTAGTAGGCCTATTTTAGTTATATTCCAAAGGGCCTTGGCTATACTAGTTTTTTTTTTCCTCTGAACCTGACATCTGATATGTAGTTGGATCCAAGTTATTGTCTGGGGAGATGATATCATGGCTAGAAAAAGGACCAGAAAGCTGCATCAGGGAAGAGAGTAGCTCCCAATATGGGAAAGGTGTATAAATATTGTTGACTGTAAACCCCCATTGATTTGATGTGATCTGGGGCCCATATTCAGGTTAGGAGACTATGTAGCCTCTGTATCCCTGTAGATCTGAGTTCACATTCGTGGTCATCAGTAGAAAGGTTCCAAGCTGCCTCAATATTAGGACCCATCTTCCTCAGGTGTAGCACAGAGTATGTTGTCCATCCTCCCTTTGGAGGATAGAACATTCTCTGCCATTGTTGATCCAAGTTTAGGGCAAAGTCATATGGGGGCCCCTTAAGGGTTCTATTTTGTTGTTCCTGATAGAGATGACCAGTAAAAATAGACAGAGGGATTTATTCAAGGGATTTATTCAGTGTTTGTAGTCCTTGTTTTGCTAAGGGTAGCTTGGAATGAATGAGGGTGTCTTTTGTTTTCTTGTTGCTGAGTTTGATGAGTTTTTTTTTTTTCAATGTGTTGTGGTTATTAGCTTCTTGTATGATGTATAGCTTATAAAGATTTTCTCCCATTCTGTAAAGTGTCTGTTTGTTTACATGGGGTGTGCAGAAGCTTTTTAAGTTAATGTAGTCCCATTTGTTTGTTGTTGTTTTAGTTTTCTTTGTAATTAGATTTGTATCATTGAAGTTACCTTTAAAATTTATATGGAAAAGGTTCTGCAAATATTTTCCTCTAAGTATTTGATAGTTTTTGGTCTAACATTCCAGTCCTTGATCCATTTGGTATTTACTTTTGTGTCTGGTGAAATATAGTGGTTCAGTTTCATTCTTCTGTATGTTTCAACCCAGTTTTTCCAACACCATTCATTGAAGAGATTCTCCTTTCCCTATTTAAGTCTCGGTGCCTTTGTCAAATATCAGCTATCCATAGGTATAGGGGCTTATTACTGGACTCCCTATTCTCTTCCACTGGTCAGTGTGTCAGTTTATGTTCATTTTCCAAGTAGTTTTGATTGTAATGACCCTATAATACAGTTTGAAATCTGGGAGTGTGATGCCTCTAGTTCTGTTCTTTCTTCTCAAGATTAGTAATTTTTGTATGAACCCTATAACTAGCATGCAGATGGACTAAAAGTGTTGTCTGGGAAGATGGTGTCAGAGTTTAGAACAGGTCTAGAAAGCTGGATTATGGCAGAGAATAGCTCCCAAGTATGAGGAAATTATATAAATACCTATTAACTGTAGACCCCACCGATCTGACCTAGTACCCATATCTTTTCATATTTAGCACAGAAGCTTGTGTAAGTGCTGCATCCCTGTCAGTCTAAGCTTACAGTCCATAAGCACAGCTAGGAGCATTCTGGGCTGCACTTATTTCAGGCCCAGTCTTCTTGGAGTGGCAGCATGGGTTTTTCCTGTCTTCCTTCGGAGAGTGGCAGTCCCTACCATTGCTGTTTCTACATTGAGGGTGAGGTCATGTAGAGACCCACAATAGGACTTATAATGATGTTCCTGATGAAAATGACCAGTGATGGTGGAAAGAAATATCTGTTAAAGGTCTAGGTTCATTATATCTATATAGGAATCTAAGGATTCCTTGATTAGTGTCTCAGATGATGACAGGTTGCCATGATAGTGACCAAAAAGGTTGTTGGTGGGAATGGTGTCAATATATACTTCTATAGTCTTATAATCACACTTCAATATGAGAATACAAAATAGATTTAATGTCTTGAACTCTTTAAATGCATAGATTTCAGTTCTGAGTATATATTCTGTTAGTCTAAGCACTTAATGTTTCAAAATTGTAAACTGATTGAATTCTGACACTGGTTAAATTGTTAATTAATTTCTAATAAGAACTTTTTTGAAATATTAATCCACCTACAATCTTATACTAGGGAATCCAGAAGCAACCACTTCTGCCAGTATCTAAGATATAGTTATTTGTAAATAGCTCTAAATGACATATGCATGGTAGAGTAATTCCAAACCACAAGATTTTCAAAGTAAATCATGTTCACAAATAACTTGATTATAACAATAATTATCTATTGCCTTCTTAAATTCTAAGACAGCAAGGGACCTTTCTCATTCTCATTAAAATCTGTGTTTCTTCCAGTCCTGGAACTTCTGGGTTTTGCTTATTTTTTTTCACGTGTCTCTTGATCCTTACCATTTGATACTGCATCTACTGACCTCAACCAAGTCAATGCAACTAGTGCGACCTTGACACGTTTCACTTCAGAATGTGCTCAGAGATGCTAAGACTGAGATGTTAATCCTGCAGCTGCAAAATCTGGTGGAAGCTTTCCTAATTCAGGGGAACTTCTAGTTCCATTTCAAGTGGCATAATTCCTAATAAAGTTACAGAACTTAGATATAGACCAGGGCCAAAGGGACATGTGCTCATAGATCCATAAGTTAGAGGAAAATATGTACCTTAAAGTAAAGGTGGGGAGCGGTCTGTGGTGAATAGACTTAGATGCAATAAATGCAGAAAGACCCCCCCCCCCAAAAAAAAAAAAACACCATAAAGTACTTAATCAACTATTTTCTACTTAGGCCTAGATGCACTTCTCTTCTCTTCTACCCCCTATTTCACTTCCCTCAACCTTTTCACAACCCTATAACCTTGTAAGATAAAGTAAGGATTACAAAAGCTGGACAAGGGAAAGAGACGGGCTCACTTAGCCTTTCTTATAGAAAGATTGTTTTCTTTCTTACATAAAGATTGTTTTACAAGAAATAATCAGACCATATTATTTTAAAACATGAGGTTTGAAATCTGTTAGGTTGATGTTTACATATAGATCCTGTCTTTCTACTAGCTCAGGGGAATTATAAGTGCTCCATAGGCTCAATATTATTTCATTTATATATATATATATATATATATATATATATATATATATATATATATATATTATAATTTATTTCTTTACTGGGGAATTAATGTTTTACATTCAACAGTAAATACAATAGTTTGTACATGCATAACATTCCCCAGATTCCCATTTAACAATACAACCCCCACTATGTCATTCATCATCTTTCATGGACCTGTATTCTCCCCACCCAGCCACCCACCCACCCCAGAGTCCATTACTTTGGTGCAATAAGCCAATTCCAGACTCAGACAAGAAAATATTTTATCTGTGTTTCTGATTCATAATAAACCTTCAATACAAAATTGTTGTTATTATTTCAAAATTTATCTTCCTCTTCTGAGCATTTTTAAATGTCAGACTATAAACACTGGATCTGAAATATCAATATTTCTCCTATTCTTTTTTAATGACTTCTCAAATCAGATAAAATTCTGGAGAGGTGACTGTCCTCTAGCTTCTGTCATTTGTAGTCCTGTACTTTCCTCAGTGGATATCAGGATTGCCATCCCAGCATGCTAAAATTTTAGGTTCTAAATCCCATGTGTATGAGTTGACCCAAGAGGACACTACAAACACTTTTGGATTGAATGTTCTTAGAAAATAAGGAAACATTTTCAGGAACAGTTTAGCCTTGAAAAGACTCTTGATCTTTTTACTGGTTATGATCTCTTTTTTCCCCTTGATTACACTTATAGTACATTAAAAGAAATTGGAGGCCATATTAAAAAAAATTTAAAAAAAACACAGTGAACTGAAGAAAACTTTGGCTGGTCCTCACCAGGGATCACTTTCTATATTAGTCATTGTCATCTGAAGGGACAGAAGAAACCAGACCAAAGAGGCAGACAAGTGTAAATCTGGTGGAAGTGATGGGATCTTAATGTCTGGGCTTCTCGGCTCTACAGCAAGACCCTGTTTTGCCCACTTTTGATAGTGTTTTGAACACTATCAAAGAACAGTAGACCTCAGTTTTGAAAGAAGCACCAGGCCACTGCTTTCCAGTCATATATCTGAGAACTAACTAAAGGGAAAATCCTGGAAACTGCAGGATGCAAAGCACTTGTCATAGACATGCAGAGGTCTGTAATCTGAGCCTGACTTGGGGAGGGAATTCTGTCCAGAAGCCAGGCATTGAAATTGAAATAGGAAACAACCTAACTGCCAGTATGCTGTGCTCAGTGCCCAGAGAGACTGAGAGCCAGAATTGAGTGGGAAAATCCCTGACTCATTAGCCAAAAGTACTGAGAAGACTAGTTGAGAAAAAAACTGTCTAGTGTACTGCCAGCAAGCTGCATCTCCTGTACCCCAAGTTAGAAATGGTTCCACTGGACACAGATAAGTGGTGGACCATGTACATTGAATGCATAATGTCCTGGATTCAATCACTAGCACAGCATGCCTTTGTCATAATCACCAATCAATTTCTAGAACAGTATTTCTGACACCAGCTTCCTACTTTGTAGCCCACACTAAAAGAGATTCTGACCCCTGCCTCCTAATGTGCTGATTTTGGGAGAAATAGAACTTGATATGAGGGCTCAGTCTGAAAAGTCCTATGAAATTATGTATCATTAATAATGAGGTTATTATTTACTTGTAATAAGTATACTGTAGAAGCCATAGTGCATCCAGGGACTCTGGATGATGCCACTGATTTCTCTATTATAGATTAACATTATATTTGAGATCAAGCTCTGTTGACTTTCAGATAAGTGGACATATGAAAATTTAAAGGCATTGTATTGATTTAAGAATAATATGAGATTGAGATGTACTGCTGGAAATGTTTGATTTCTCCACGTTATTTCCTAGGAATGAATCAGATTGTCAAATGATTCATTTGAAAAATGAAAAATAATTTCTGAATAGCCTTAGATCAAAATTTACATTTCTCAGAAGTAAACACAAGAGGGCACCCTGAACCCATGTCATAGAGTACAGGACCAAGAGATTTTCTATTTTAAATTTATTTTAAATTTTATTCAGATTTCCATGTCACTCTCCCTCTCTGATGTTGCTCATCTAGAGTTAACAGAAGACAGCTTTCCAGAGGTCTGTCAGCTTGATTCTTAGTTCAATTCTGAACTTGTGCAATATTTTTTTTATTCATAAAAAGGAAACATTGACGAAACAATAGGATAAGAGGGGTACAACTCCACACAATTTCTACCACCAGAACTCTGTATCCCATCCCCTCCCTTTATAGCTGTCTTATTCGTTAACCCTCTGGGAGTATGGACCCAAGGTCATTGTGGGATGCAGAAGGTGGAAGGTCTGGTTTCTGTAATTGCTTCCCCACTGAACATGGGAGTTGGCAGGCCGATCCATACTCCCAGCCTGCCTCTCTCTTTCCCTGGTGCGGTGGGACTCTGGGGAATCGGAGCTCCAGGACATATTAGCGGGGTTGTCTGTCTAGGGAAGTCTGCTTAGCATCATGCTTGCATCTGGAACCTGGTGGCTGAAAAGAGAGTTAGCATAGAAGGCCAAACAAATTGCTGACTAATCATGAACCTAAAGGCTGGAGTAGTGCAGATGATGAGTTGGGGGAGGGCAATACTCTATTTTGTAGATAGCTAGTAGATATATTTTAGTTGTATTCTGTCGGGCTGGCTTCACGGGCAGAGACAGACGACCCGGGACTCATGGTTGAGCTGTAGGCAGTATCTCTTTATTCATGCAGGATGCAGCACAATCTAAACCAAGCTGAGCTAAACCAAAAACTAAACTAAAATGAACAATGCTGTCCTTGTATATACTTTCCAAGTAGGGTGTGAATAGGATGTGATGTAGAGAGGGTGGAGAGAAAAGTGACTGGTGAAAATCAGGGTGTGACAAGGAGAGGGGGCAGAGCAGGTAAAAATTCTACCACTGAACCACCAATGCCCTGGAGGGAGGGTGGTGCTTGTTAACAGTGGTTATGTAAATAGAATACAGTGGTTATGTAAATAGAATCCAGTGTTAATCAGGGGGGATTAAACCAAATGAAACAGAAGGGGTTTTTAGAAGCAGAATTAGAAGCAAACCAACAGTCCTGATGGATGGTCTGTTTAGCCTACATGGATCTGCGTCAGGAACACCAGGCTGTCCTTCTTCCACATGGAGATATCAGCAAATGACCACCATCAGTGGTCACTGATGATTCACCATCAGTGGATTCGATTTAATATGCTATAATCTCCATCCTAAACATGGCCGAGCCATCTACGCCAAATCGTGTCTTACGGACGTTTACCACATGGCCTCTTCGACCTTCTATGACTCCATTACTATTGGAACTATTCAGCTCATCAACATATATAAGCCTCCCAGTGCCTCATGGGATAATGAGGTCCTGCCTAGCCCGAATCACCCAGCCGTTTACATTGGAGACTTTAATTGTCATCACCAAGTCTGGGGATATTCCTCCACTCGTGCTGACAGCTCTATCTTAGCCGACTGGGCTTCAGCGAATGACCTCTCCCTATTATACGATCCCAAACAGCCAGGCTCTTTTCACAGTGCTAGATGGAATAAAGACTTGTCACCCGACTTGTGCTAGATTAGCACAGTCAACGGCCAAGCCTTTCCTGCTACGAGACAAGTTCTCAAGATCTTCCCGCACAGTCATCACCGCCTAGCTATCATCCACATTGGTCTCCAGCTCCCACTGATTCTATGCTCGGAGAAACTAAGATGGAACTTTTGGAAAGCAAACTGGCGTCTGTTCAGTGATCTTACCAACAAATCTATTCCTGCAATTCGAATTAAGTCTATCCCCTCTGAAGATTCCTACAGGCACTTCCACCAAGCCATCTTCAAAGCAGCTTCCCAAGCCATTCCTCGTGGGAGACGTGCTAACTATACGCCTTGTCTTGATGCTGAATGCGAGCAACTACTAAAGCAGTATGATGAGTAGGGCACCCAGATGTGGCTGACCATCTCATTGCCTCCCTGGATGCAGCAAGCCAAGCCCGCTGGCAACAACTCACTGAAAGTCTGAACTTCACCCACTCAAGTAGGAAGGCCTGGAAGCTTCTTCACAGACTGGGTGCCAGTAGCCAACCCCCTCCCGTCTCCCATCCTCCCGTATCTCCAAACTCAGTGGCCAGTCACCTAACTCAAGTTGGATGTGCTAAGATCGACCCAGTCTGGAAAAGAGAAATTTCCCATGAGTGGTCATCCCACTTCCGGTTATCTTGTCCATCTCCAAAACTCTCTCCCTTTACACATTCTGAACTGGAAGACGCGTTGAAGAGGGTTAAACCAGGAACAGCTGCTGGCTATGATAACATCACCCCAGAACTCATTCTTAACCTGGGTCCCTTGGCAAAGAAGTGGCTCGCTTCATTCCTGTCCCACATCTTGGAATCTGAGTCTATGCCCAAAGTTTGGTGTCGTGCGAAGATTATAGCAGTTTTGAAACCAAAGAAAGACCCAACACTGGCTGCCAGCTATAGACCAATTTCTCTCCTCTCCTTGTATTGCAAACTCCTTGAGAGGCTGCTTCTGTCACGTATTTCTCATCTTACAGAGAAATTCCTGTCACCAGCCCAAGCTGGTTTCTGCCAGGAAAATCTACCTGCGAACAAGCCATGGCCCTCTCAACTTACATTTAAAATGGATTCCAGAAGAATTTAAAGACAGGTGCTGTCTTTGTTGATCTCACAGCAGCCTATGACACGGTCTGGCACCGTGGTCTCCTAGTCAAGATCTCAAGATGCCTGCCTCCATGGGTGGCCAACACTATATCGTTTCTTCTCCAAAACAGAAGATTCCGGGTGCATCTGGGTGACAAGTCTAGCAGATGGAGACCTGTCTCAAGTGGCCTCCCCCAGGGCTCTGTTCTGGCTCCTATGCTATTTAATATTTACATCAATGACCTCCCAGAAACTTCTTCAAGGAAGTTCATCTATGCCGATGACATCTGCTGTGCAACTCAGGCATCCAAGTTTGACATCCTCGAGGAAACACGAAAGACATGTCTCTGATATCTGATTACTGTAAAAAATGGCGACTAATCCCTAGCACTGCAAAAACGGTATCATCTGTTTTCCATCTACACCATGCCTCGGCCTCACGTGAGCTTAATGTGCAGCTTGGCGGTACGAGAATCCGGCATGAAGCCCATCCAGTCTATCTCGGCATTACTCTCGATCACACCCTGTCATTTCACAAACATCTCATAAAAACTGCAGCAAAGGTGGGCGTGAGGAATAACATCATTGCAAGACTGGCCAGCTCCTCATGGGGTACGAGCGCTTCCACACTACGATCATCATCTCTGGCATTATGCTATTCCACTGCAGAATACTGTGCCCCAGTATGGCTCCGTTGCCCCCATGTCCACTTGATCGATTCCAAATTATATTCCTCCATGAGGATAATTTCTGGAACCATCCGTTCCACCCCGGTTCCATGGCTGCCAGTTCTTAGCAACATCGCCCCACCAGATATTCGTCGGGATGCAGCATCATCTAAGTTCATTTCCCACGTCTACACTCGACTGGACCTGCCAATATACGCAGATATCATTGCCCACCCTGTCCAACGCTTGATGTCTCATCACCCAATCTGGTCCCCTATGCCTACACTGAACTTCTCTGTTCCAGTCTCTTGGAAACAGAGTTGGCAGTCAGCTGAGGTAAAGAACAAACACCTCATCACAGACCCCTGCAAGCGTCAACCCGGCTTTGACCTAGCACGTTATGATTGGGCCCTCCTCAATCGCTATCGAACAGGCCATGGCCGGTGCGCCGCTATGTTCCATCGCTGGGGAGCCAGAGATGACCCGAATTTCCCCTGCGGCTACAGACAGACTATGACCCACATAGTCAATGACTGCCACCTCTCCAGATTCAAAGGAGGTCTCGAAACTTTACATCAGGCTCAACCTGATGCTGTTGACTGGCTACGGAAGAAGGGCAAATGCTAGAAGAAGAAGCAAATGACCCTGCAAAGCTAAATAGGAGTAGGAGAAAAAGGAGTTGGGCCTAGGTTACCATTTACTCCTCAGTGAGAAGAGTATGCTGAAAGGGCCGACAAGTAGCGCAGTGGGTTAAGCGCACCTGGCCAAAGCTCAAGGACCAGTGTAAAGATTTCAATTCCAGCACCTGGCTCCCAACCTGCAGGGAGGCCACTTCACAAGCGGTAAAGCAGGTCTGCAGGTGTCTATCTTTCTATCCTCCTCTCTGTCTTCCCTTCCTCTCTTGATTTCTTTCTGTCCTACCCCAGCAACAACAACAGCAATGGCAACAACAAGGGCAACAAAAATGGGAAAAAATGGCCTCCAAGAGCAGTGGATTCCTAGTGTAGACACTGAGCCTCAGCAATAACACTAGAGGCAAAAGAAAAAAAGGTATGCTGTTGTTAATTATGTTTACTAATGGGAGTATGTATATGTGTTTTTGTTCTAGCGTTTGCCCTTCTTCCTTAGCCAGTCAACAGCGTCAGGTTGAGCCTGATGTAAAGTTTCGAGACCTCCTTTGAATCTGGAGAGGTGGCAGTCGTTGACTATGTGGGTTAGCAACATCGCCCCGCCAGATATTCGTTGGGATGCGGCATCATCTAAGTTCATTTCCCACATCTACGCTTGACCGGACCTGCCAATATACGCAGATATCTTCACCCACCTTGTCCAACGCTTGACGTCTCGTCACCCAGTCTGGTCCCCTACGCCTACACTGAACTTCTCTGTTTCAGACTCTTGGAAACAGAGTTGGCAGTCAGCTGAGGTAAAGACCAAACACCTTATCACAGATCCCTGCAAGCGTCAACCCGGCTTTGACCTGGCACGTTATGATTGGGCCCTCCTCAATCGCTATCGAACAGGCCATGGCCGGTGCGCCACTATGTTCCATCGCTGGGGAGCCAGAGACGACCCGAACTGCCCCTGTGGCTACAGACAGACTATGACCCACATAGTCAACGACTGCCACCTCTCCAGATTCAAAGGAGGTCTCGAAACTTTACATCAGGCTCAACCTGACGCTGTTGACTGGCTACAGAAGAAGGGCAAATGCTAGAAGAAGAAGTCTGTCTGTAGCCGCAGGGGCAGTTCAGGTCGTCTCTGGCTCCCCAGCGATGGAACATAGCGGCGCATGGGCCATGGCCTGTTCGATAGCGATTGAGGAGGGCCCAATCATAACGTGCTAGGTCAAAGCCGGGTTGACTCTTGCAGGGGTCTGTGATGAGGTGTTTGTTCTTTACCTCAGCTGACTGCCAACTCTGTTTCCAAGAGACTGGAACAGAGAAGTTCAGTGTAGGCGTAGGAGACCAGATTGGATGATGAGACGTCAAGCATTGAACAGGGTGGGCAAAGATATCCACGTATATTGGCAGGTCCGGTCGAGTGTCGACGTGGGAAATGAACTTAGATGATGCCGCATCCCGACGAATATCTGGCGGGGCGATGTTGCTAAGAACTGGCAGCCACAGAACCAGGGTGGAACAGATGGTTCCAGAAATTATCCTCATGGAGGAATATAATTTGGAATCGATCAAGTGGACATGGGGGCAACGGAGCCATACTGGGGCACAGTATTCTGCAGTGGAATAGCATAATGCCAGAGATGATGATCGTAGTGTGGAAGCGCTCGTACCCCATGAGGAGCTGGCC
This sequence comes from Erinaceus europaeus, assembly GCF_950295315.1. NCBI lineage: Eukaryota > Metazoa > Chordata > Mammalia > Eulipotyphla > Erinaceidae > Erinaceus > Erinaceus europaeus. Next base: position 80,707,382 of record NC_080164.1, on the reverse strand, counting down.
AGTCTTGCAATGATGTTATTCCTCACGCCCACCTTTGCTGCAGTTTTTATGAGATGTTTGTGAAATGACAGGGTGTGATCGAGAGTAATGCCGAGATAGACTGGATGGGCTTCATGCCGGATTCTCGTACCGCCAAGCTGCACATTAAGCTCACGTGAGGCCGAGGCATGGTGTAGATGGAAAACAGATGATACCATTTTTGCAGTGCTAGGGATTAGTCGCCATTTTTTACAGTAATCAGATATCAGAGACATGTCTTTCGTGTTTCCTCGAGGATGTCAAACTTGGATGCCTGAGTTGCACAGCAGATGTCATCGGCATAGATGAACTTCCTTGAAGAAGTTTCTGGGAGGTCATTGATGTAAATATTAAATAGCATAGGAGCCAGAACAGAGCCCTGGGGGAGGCCACTTGAGACAGGTCTCCATCTGCTAGACTTGTCACCCAGATGCACCCGGAATCTTCTGTTTTGGAGAAGAAACGATATAGTGTTGGCCACCCATGGAGGCAGGCATCTTGAGATCTTGACTAGGAGACCACGGTGCCAGACTGTGTCACAGGCTGCTGTGAGATCAACAAAGACAGCACCTGTCTTTAAATTCTTCTGAAATCCATTTTAAATGTAAGTTGAGAGGGCCAGGACTTGTTCACAGGTAGATCTTCCTGGGCGGAAACCAGCTTGGGCTGGTGATAGGAATTTCTCCGTAAGATGAGAAATACATGACAGAAGCAGCCTCTCAAGGAGTTTGTAACACATGGAGAGGAGAGAAATTGGTCTATAGCTGGCGGCCAGTGTTGGGTCTTTCTTTGGTTTCAAAACTGCTATTATCTTCACACGATGCCAAATTTTGGGCATATATTCGGATTCCAAGATGTGGGACAGGAATGTAGTGAGCCATTTCTTTGCCGTGGGGCCCATGTTAAGAATGAGTTCTGGGGTGATGTTATCATAGCCAGCAGCTGTTCCTAGTTTAACCCTCTTTAAAGCGTCTTCTAGTTCAGAAAGTGTAAAGGGAGAGAGTTTTGGAGATGGACAAGATAACCGGAAGTGGGATGACCACTCATGGGAAATTTCTCTTTTCCAGACTGGGTCGATCTTAGCACATCCAACTTGAGTTAGGTGACTGGCCACTGAGTTTGGAGATACGGGAGGATGGAAGATGGGAAAGGGTTGGCTACCGGCACCCAGACTATGAAGAAGCTTCCAGGCCTTCCTACTTGAGTGGGTGAAGTTCAGACTTTCCGTGAGTTGTTGCCAGCGGGCCTGGCGTGCTGCATCCAGGGAGGTAATGAGATGGTCGGCCACATCTGGGTCGCCTGACTCATCATATTGCTTTAGTAGTTGCTCACATTCAGCATCAAGACAAGGTGCATAGTTAGCACGTCTCCCACGAGGAATGGCTTGGGAAGCTGCTTTGAAGATGGCTTGGCGGAAGCGCCTGTAGGAATCTTCAGAGGGGATAGACTTAATTCGAATTGCAGGAATAGATTTGTTGGTAAGATCACTGAACAGACGCCAGTTTGCTTTCCGAAAGTTCCATCTTAGTTTCTCCGAGAATAGAATCAGTGGGAGCTGGAGACCAATGTGGATGATAGCTGGGCGGTGATGACTGTGCGGGAAGATCTTGAGAACTTGTCTCGTAGCAGGAAAGGCTTGGCCGTTGACTGTGCTAATCCAGCACAAGTCGGGTGACAAGTCTTTATTCCATCTAGCACTGTGAAAAGAGCCTGGCTGTTTGGGATCGTATAATAGGGAGAGGTCATTCGCTGAAGCCCAGTCGGCTAAGATAGAGCTGTCAGCATGAGTGGAGGAATATCCCCAGACTTGGTGATGACTATTAAAGTCTCCAATGTAAACGGCTGGGTGATTCGGGCTAGGCAGGACCTCATTATCCCATGTGGCACTGGGAGGCTTATATATGTTGATGAGCTGAATAGTTCCAATAGTAATGGAGTCATAGAAGGTCGAAGAGGCCGTATGGTAAACGTCCGCAAGATACGATTTAGCATAGATGGCTCGGCTGTGCTTAGGATGGAGATTATAGCATATTAAATCGAATCCACTGATGATGAATCGAGCAGCTTCATCGACTGCTATATGTGTTTCTTGTAGGCAAATAACATATGCCTGATGCTGTATCGCCAATTGACCAATAAGAACACGTTTGGTGAAGGACAGCCTTTCAACATTAAGTTGGAGGACTCGAAGAGCAGGACCAACAGCTTGTAAGCTGTCAGCAGCTGCTTGTTGCTGGCTTTGAAAGTGACTGTGTATGTGTGATATCACAGATCAGTAGTGCCCTTATCTTTGGATGGGTAGGGTAGCCTAACCAGAGACCAGCATAATGTCAATCCTGGCAGAACCTTGCAGCCAGAAACACTGTGGGAGCAGGAACTGGAACATATTGAGCTTTCAGAACTGGACATCACTGAGGTCTGTTGAGTTTCTTTCTATTTGAACCGTGGTTTATAAATAAACACTGACCCAAACCAAAAGATTATCAAGTGCAAGTCCTGATAAACAATCACCCTTGTTTCACTCTTGTCTGCTGATTATACTTTATCACTACCTGGAGTGTTTTTGTTTTCAAGGACATGCCTCTTTGTGAAACAAAACAAAACAAAAACAAAAAAGAAAGATGGAGGATACTGCTCATGCTTCCTTAAATGATGCCATGCGGAATTTTCTTCTTTATGGGATATCCTTGGAGGTGGATTCAAAACCTCTGACTTGGGGGATGAAGTTAATAAGGAAGATGGCTGCTTGAAGGCAGGAACCAGACAGATAAGGAAAACAACAACAACAACAACAACAAACTGATTCCCACCTGGGAATTCCAAGTGGTAGCAGGATTTCCAGGCCTGTAGGAGATTAAACTATAGAGGAAAGGACAAAGAGGAACTACTGTGGAATATTATAACTCATCTATAAACAAATAAGGAACTGAAAAGGACAGAGGAAAAGCAAACCTGCAAACCATGAGTTTTCCAACCCCCACATGCATCCTCCAGGTCAGAAGTGGTCTATTTGGGGAATAAGGAAGAGACAAAGATGCCCACCTGTGGAGCTGAACTCATCAAGCAAGATTCCGAAGTTGAAACTTTTGTCAGAACTCAGTGGGGAACCATCTAAAATTGCCTCACTGAATTTCAGCTGCAGATAGTACCAAGCAATACACATCTTGTGGTGTGGTGGAGTATTTTTTCCTAGTCTGACTTTAAGACAGTCTGTTAGTTTGTTGGGTGAGGTTTCTTTGTGATCTTGTCTGTGGGAGGAGTTTTTGTTGTAGTGGTTTTGCCTTTTTTTCTTTTTGTTTCGTCCTTCTTTCTGGTTTAATCAATTTTTCCTTTTGTTTTTGTTGTGGTTGTTATATTGGATGGAGGATGATTCAGTTCTCTCCTGTGGGAAGTGTCTAGTTTGGATTTGATATTTTGTTTTTGGTCTTTTTTCCTTTCTTTCTGGTTTGATCAATGTTTGTTTTTGTTATTGTTGTTTATTCACTGAGGTTTGTTTGTGGTTTAATTTGTAAGAGGAGTTCAGTTTGGTGTGACTTTGAATTTTTTTCCCCCCTCTTTTTCACTGACTTAATAGGTTGACTGTGTTCTCTTTTGTGGGAGGGGTTTGGTTTGGGCTTGTGGGTATTTTTGTTTGTTTGTTTTGTTTCTTTTTTCATTTCTTCTTTTTCTCTTACTTATTAACTTATTATCCTTCTCTCTGGTTTGAACAATCTTTGCTTTTGTTGGTGTAGTTGTATTTACTGAGGTTTGTTTGTGATTTTATTTGTGAGAGGAATTTGATTTTCTGTGGCATTTCCTCTCCCCCCCTTTTTTTTGTGTTTCAGACATATGTCCCCCACTTCAAATTGAAGACAAGAGACATTTCATCTCATCTTCTAGAGGCAGTGGCAGTGGTAGACATTAGAACAATAGCCCCAGCAACACATGAATAAGACCACAACACCTTGCTTTAATTGTCTGGGAACAAACAGACTAGAAGTAACACAGCACAATAACAAACAATCCCAAACAGAATCAACTCAGACTTGAAGACACCAAGGCACATCGTAGTTATGATGGAAAAAAGTAAGGATAAATAAAGGAACCTGAAGGCCACAAAAGAAAAAAAAAAGTCACATAAAGAAAATCCATAAGACTATCAGCAGACATCTCTATACAAACTCTAAAAGCTAGAAGAGAATCACAAGATATTTAGCGACCACTGAGCACTTCATGAAAAAGACTTTCAACCGAGAATAGTAAACAGTACGAGACTATCATTCAGACTAGATGGAGGGATAAAAAACCTCAGACAAGCAACAGTTAATTGAGGCAACTATTACCAAACCTTCCCTGAAATAGGTTATAAAATGCCTCCTATAAAACTCAAAGCAGGATCTGACTAAATTTGTAGTAAGGCACCAAAGTAAAAATCCTGGGTGGAGGGTGAGGGTGGATGTTTAGCTTCATGGTGTGGGGGGATTGGATGAGACACAATCTTTTGGTGGTGGAAATGGTGTTTATGTACACTCCTATTAATTTGTAGTCATATAAATCACTATTTAAGTAATATGAGAGGGGAAAAACTGATTGAATGCCTCAAACTTTCTAAAGCACAGAGTTTTTTAAAATTATTAATATTTATTTAAGAAAGGAGACATTAGCAAAGCCATAGGATAGGAGGGGTACAACTCCACACAGTTCTCACCACCCAGTCTCCATATCACATCCCCTCCCCTGACAGCTTTACCACTCTATATATGAGTTTTTTTAATACATAGGCTGAGTCTTTGATATGTTGACTCTCTTAAAAAACTTAGTCCAGGGAGAACAAAAGCAATCGGTGGCATAGCTATATGCAAATAATGTCAAAGGACATAAAATATGGTGATGGTGTGTATGATACACCAAATTCTAACAAAGGGATTTTTCACAGTTAACCCAATTACCAAACAATGTGATTATTGAAATAACTATCTATTGTCTTCTTAAATCCTAAGACAACAGGAATCTCCTGATTCCTCTACAGAGCCTATGTTTCTCCCAAACCTGGAACCTCTGGGGTGGGGCTCAATTCCCTGCATGCTTCTCTCAAGTCATACCAAATGATATTGCATCCACCAATCCCAACCTAATCAATGCAACGAGTATGATCTCAGCATGCTTCATCTCAGACTGTGTACAGAGACATCAGGAATGGAATGTCAACCCTTCACCCTCATCACTCTGGTGAGACCTTTCCTTTCATGGTCTTCTCTAATTCCATTCCAGGAGGTTCACTTCCTAACAAAATCCCAAAACCTAGATATAGGCCAGGTCCCGTTAGATAGAGCATATGTTCACATGTATCCAAAAAATTAGGGCAAAGTATATACCTGAAAGCAAAAATACACAGTAGTCTGTAGTGAGTCAGTATCAAGTTCATAATGAAAATAGTGTCCACTTAGACGTAGATACCCTCCTCACTTACTTCCTATTACAATTCTCTCACTCACTCCAAAATTAACCTTATCAAAGCAAGGACTGCAAAAGCTGAATAAGAGCAAGAGACTGGCATACTTAAACAATGACTCTTTAGTCATGATCAGGCCATTCCATGAGCTGGGGCCCTAATCGGGGAGCCCTGAGATTCCCACATAGACTTGATGGGCCTAGAACTTGAATAAATCCCTCTCTCCATTGTTACCAGTCATTCCTATCAGAAACAACACAATAGATCCCTTTGTGGGCCCCCATAGGACCTTGCCCTCAAGTTGGATTAACAATGGTAGAGAATGTTCCATCCTCTGAAGGGAGGATGTACAACATACTCTGTGCTACACCTGAGGAAGATGGGTCAATACTGGGGTAGCATGGAATGTTCCTACTCATGACCACAGAATGTGAGCTCAGATCTAGAGGGATGCAGAGGTCACATAGGCTCCTAAGCTAATTATGGGCTCCAGATCATATCAAATCGATGGGGTTTACAGTCAGCAATATTTGTACCCCTTTTCCATATTAGGGAGCTACTCTCTTCCCTGATCCAGCTTTCTGGTCCTTTTCCCAGCCATGACATCATCTCCCCAGACAGTAACTTGAATCCACCTGCATATCAGATTTCAGGCTCAGGAAAAAAACCAAACAAACAAACAAGGAAAAAAAAACACTAGTATAGCTACAGGCCTTTTGAAATATAACTAAAATATACCTATTAGCTATCTACAAAATGGAGGATGCCCCAACACTTCAACTGCACTATTCAAGCCTTTAGATCCATGACTGTTCAACAATTTCTTTGCCTTTGTATGTTAACTCTCTTTTCAGCCACCAGGTTCCATATGCTAGCAGGATGCGACCAAACTTCCCTGGACAGACAACTCCACCAATGTGCCTTGGCGCTATACTTCTCCAGAGCCCTTCCCCACTAGGGAAAGAGAGAGACAGGCTGGGAATATGGATTGACCTGTCAATGCCCATGTTCAGCGGAGAAGCAATTACAGAAGCCAGACCTTCAACCTTCTGCATCCCACAATGATCTTGGGTCCATACTCCCAGAAGTTTAAAGAATAAGAAAGCTATCAGTGGAAGGGATGGTATATGGAGGTCTGGTGGTGGTAATTGTGTGAAGCTGTACCCCTCTTATCCTATGGTTTTGTCAATGTTTCCTTTTTATAAATAAAAAATTTTAAAATTACCTCCTATAAACATTAACAACATCACCAAAAAACCTGATATATATCAGAACAAAAAGAAAAATACTGAATAATGACATTTAAATACCTTAAGTCCATATCAGTAAATGTCTATGGCCTAAAATCACCCATTAAAAGTCACAGAATAGGAAGATGGATCAGAAAACACAACCAAATCATATGCTGTCTGTAGAAATCTCACATAACTCAAAGACAAACACAGACTCAAAGTGAAAGGATGGAGAACTATCACACAATCTAATGGAACACACACACACACACACACACACACACACACGAGGAGCAGTTATTCTCATTTTGGATGGAATAGACTTTAAAATAATTAAAGTAATAAAGGATAGGTATGGACATTACATAGTGCTCAGGGGGTCAGTCAACAAAGAGGACTTTATTATTAACATACATGTACCCAGTGAGGGCCCTGTAAACACATAAAACTTACTGTCAAGCTACAAAGATATATCAATAGTTGCTCAGTAATAGTAGGAGATTTCAACACACCTCTCTCATACTTTCAAGATCATCTAAACAGATAATAAATAAACAAAAACAGTAGTTAAAGAGATAGACTATATATTAAAGACATTTTCACTGTTCAGAAACTTCCCCACTATCTGAAGGAGGCAGGGTCACTCAAGTAAGACAGGATGAAATGAAAGCAGCCTATATATGACAATGGGATGCAAGTTCAGATGCAGTTACACAAGTCCATGTGCTATGTATAGACTTGTGTCCTAGGTCAGATTGATGGTGTTTACTGTTAGTGGTATTTATATACTTTTCTCATATTTGGTAGCTACTCTCTGCCCTGATCCAGCTTTCTAGTTCTATTCCCAACTGGGAGACCATTTTTCTGGAAAATATTTTTAGCTCACCTGAATGTTAGCTGTCAGGCTCAGGCAAAAATTAGTCAAGTCATGGGCTCCTTGGAATATACCTAAAATCTACTTTCTAGGTTCTACAACATGATGATCCCAAATCTCATCTGATATATTTTTACCTTTAGGTTCCTGATAACTAAACAGTTTGTTCTGCTTTATATCTTAATGCTTTTTACTCACCAAGTTGCAGATGCTACCATGGTGTCAATCTGACTTCCCTTGGCAGACAACCTCACCAATAAGTTCTGGAACCCCACCTCTCCAGGGCCCAACTAGGGAAAGATAGAAACAGGCTGGGACTATGGATACACTTGTCAACACCCATGTCCAGTGGAGAAGCAATTACAGAAGCCAGACCTCCTAACTTCTGCACCCTGTAAAGATCTTTGTTCCCTACTCCCAGAGGGATGAAAGAATATAGAGGCTTCTAATGGAGGGAGTGGGCTGTGAATCATTGGTGTTGGGAATTGTGTGGAATTTTACCCCTCTTATCTCACAGTCTTCTTGATAATTATTAAATCACTAATAAAAAACAATTAATCAAACAAACAAAAAATCCCTTAATTGGTTAACATGTGAAGGAAGGAGAAAAATAAGGGAACTTTGTGTACTGTTCCCAAGGGATTCCTGTAACCTGTGTTTACTATACTATCAGCCTAAGTTCCTGAACCTTATCATCTGTTGTTTAATTACCTGAGTAAGTAACAGCAGGCCAAGGGCCTGCAATTGAGATTAGTTACAGTGATTTAATTTTTTTCACTTCACTTTAGACAAGATTCCAGCAATGCCTCAGAAGCATGACAAAAGTTAATATTGTCATAGTTTTCCAAAGGGGCGGCATGTCTAGAAATAAAAGATGATTTTAGTGACTTAGTTCCTTGAATATTTAACTTCCATATAAATGTATCAATCTATAATTAATAATTTATTTATTGATATAGTAAGGGTAAGACAGAGTCTCTAATATAAATATCAGCTTAACTGTAAATATTCTTTATATGTAAGGTTGTGGCAGGCATCCATTATAATGACATTTTTGTGTTCTCTGTGTCTTCAGAGTTTGAATGACCATAACTGCACAGGAGATGCAGAGATGGTATTCTTCTATAGGATATGCAGGTAGACTCACTAAATTAGAAAAAATCCCTAACTTAATGTTTTGTGATTCCTCTATTTAATAGTAAAATTATGCAATTCAACCCTTATCCCCCAAATCAATGTAATATATGTATATAGTAACATATATATAGTAAGATAAATGTAACATATATTATAATATATTGTAATATATATAAAGTGTATATATATATATATATATTTCAAAAGAGCAAGTCAATAAACTTTGAACCTCAGCATACCTTGAATACCCAAAATACCCTTCAATTTAGCCTAGAGCCAAAATCTACTAATTGCCTTTCTATTCAATTTGCTAAATTTAATAAATCAGATGTATTTGCATCTTCAACTATTTAATTAGCTTTTTCTCTCTTCATTGATATATTTAAAGAACTACTGAATGTGTTTCTAGTCCAATTCCCTATAACTTGTACTTGATGACCAGAGACAGGATTAGGAAATGGGAGAAAATGTTTTATAAGAGTGTGAATTCAAATACTATTAACTTTTATACATTGGTTCCTTATATTTAAAAAATCCATATTTACTTTTTTTTTAGCATTGAATAAATGCTCACTCCATCCACTGGTAATAGAGAAGCATAGAACTCTTGCTTGTTAGTATAGCCATAAAAACAGTGATCAGTCTTATCTAAGGTGACCTGCTGTTATCCATGAAAGGGTTAAGGTGTGTTTTCCTACTAATATTGGCCTTTTAGTTATCCACTGTCTTAGAGGTTCGACTGAGTAAACTCTATCAGCTCCTATCTTTTAGACTTCATAAAGTAGGAAAGATCAAATTATCAGAAGGAAAACATACCTGACTTTAAATCTCACTGGGAGTTGAGTGGGGGAAAGAAAGACATGAAGCTTAGGGAGAAAGTGAAGGGAGTGATTTGGCATGCTAGATTTAAACAAAGACGATTGTAGAGATAGCTCCACTTCGACTGAGGAAAAACCTAGAGCTGAAGAAAGGAACTTTTTGCAAAAACTAATGCCTGAATTGGTAGCCACTCACAGCAGTGGTTTAGGGTGCCCTTTTCTAAAGGCCCAAATCTAGCCAGTTTTTTGAAGACTGGGCATGTGGGCATTGGGGTTTAAGCCACTTACTGTAGAAAGAGAGTTGATTCCATCTTGCTCAGCAGAATGCAAGATAATTTTGGGGAACTTTAAATTGGGATGTGGGCTTTGAGAATGCTTTTGTGGGTTTGGGTGAGACAAAAGTCCCATAGAAGCATTCTTATTCCCAGTGGCTGGAGCAGCAAGCAGGTGGGGAAACTTGGGTCAGCTCCCTAAAGCCATCTGTGTTAAGGAGGGAGGATTGGACTTGTGAAGAGGACAGACAGAGTATCTCATCTGGATAGTGTAATGTTTTGTCCTGTGAAACTCCAGGTTTTATTAGGCATTTATTGTGTTGAAGGAATCTTTGGTAATTTATTTTCTTACTTTCTGCTTTTCTTACTGATTTTTTAAAAAATTTATCCATTTTGTCTACAATGAACAGCAGAACAGAAGCAGGTTGGCATTAATTATGTGAAAGCTCTATTCATCTTTATTGATGTTAGTGCACACAGAACATTTTAGAACATCAGTCTATAAAAATTATTCATTTATTTTATAAAAATAGAGAAAAATTGATACAACAGCACTGCTCCACCGTTCTGAAGTTTCCCCACTGCAGGTGCTCCCGTATGCTAGCCAAAAGCTCAAACCCTGGCCCTTTAACATGGTGACATATGTACTCTACATCTGACATTCCTGAGATTTAAAAAAAATATTTTTAATTTTTTTATTGCCACCGTGGTTATCACTAGGGCTCAGTGCAGCACTACAGATCTACTGCTCCTGGAGACCACCTACCTTTCCTTTTCTTTCTTTCTTTCCTTCTTTCTTTCCTTCTTTCTTTCTTTCTTTCTTTCTTTCTTTCTTTCTTTCTTTCTTTCTTTCTTTCTTTCTTTCATTTTTATTATCTTTATTTATTTATTGGATAGAGACTGCCAGAAATTGAGAGGGGAGAGAAGACAGAGATGGAGAGAAAAAGAAAGACACCTGCAGCTCTCCCTCACCACTTGCAAAGCTTTCCCCCTGCAGATGGGGACCTGGGGCTAGAACCTGGGTCCTTGTTTTCATTGCAACGTATATGCTCAACCAGGTTCACCACCACCACCCAGCCCCTTTCCTTCTTCCTTCCTTCCTTCCTTCCTTCCTTCCTTCCTTTCTTTCTTTCTTTCTTTCTTTCTTTCTTTCTTTCTTTCCTTCTTTCTCTCCTTCTCTCTCTTTTTTTCTTTCTCCCTTCGTTCCTTTCTCTCTCTCTCCTTCTCTCTCTTCCTTTTTTTCCTTTTCCTTTCTATTACACTTGATAGGACAGAGATAAATTGAAAGTGGAGGGGAGATAGAGAGGGACAGAGAAAGATAGACACATGCAGACCTACTTCACCACTCATGAAACTTTCTCCTTGCAGATGGGGAGCAGAGGCTCCAAACTGGGTCCTTGTGCATAGTAATATATGAGCTTAACCACATGTGCTAATCTCTGACCAGATAATTTTTTTAAAAATATGGTGTCTCTCTCCATTTCTCTCTGTCCTATTCAACAATGAAGACATCAGTAACTACAACAAGAGCAACAAAAGGGAAAAAATAAAATAAAATAAATCCTTAAAAAAGAGAGGGCATTCTGGAGTAGTAATTAGTAAAGATACCAATACCCAGAGCATATCAGGCTAACAGATGAGACCATTATCATATCCAAGAAAACTGACATTGTTACTGATCATCCAATATGTAACTCGCATTAAGATTTCCCAATTGTCACCAAAATAGCTTTTTTTCCCTAAGTTATTGATGTCGTCATTGTTGAATAGGACAGAGAGAAATGGAGAGAGGAGGGGAAGACAGAGAGAGACACCTGCAGACCTGCTTCACCACCTGTGAAGCAACTCCCCTGCAGGTGGTGAGCCGGGGGCTCGAACTGGGATTGTTATGCTGGTCCTTGCGCTTCGAGCCACGTTAGCTTAACCTGCTGCACTACTGTCCTACTCCCGATTTATTTTTTTAACGGGGGCAGCGGGGAGAGAAAGAAACAGATCATCACTCTGGCACTTGCAATGTTAAGGACTGAACTTGGGACCTCATGTATGCAAGTTCAACACTATACCCACTGTACCACATCCGGGCTGCACCTGCATGTCTTTTTTTTAGGAACATCTCAGCAAATCTGGAGGACATCAAGTATTGCTTCAGAAGATGGTGATTTTCTTGGTTGCTGCAAATATTTCATCAGTTTATAGATTAGAATCCTGTTGTTCAGAGATATTGTAAGTGAACCTTTATGTCATTTGTAAACCCTATTTTGTCAAATTCTGTGAGGTGGCAGTCCATGTTACATATTGCTAGAAGCTGTGATGCAGGGAGCATGCTGGCTTTTTATGAAGTGGAAATGAGAGGATGGTAAAGGGCACTTAACTGTATTTCTTAAATTTGGTTTTTTTTTTCTCTAGACATTACAAAAGATTAATAAAAAATCATTACAGAAAAAAAAAAAAGGTGTCTCCAGGTTCCAGATGCCATCAGGATGCCGGCCAGGCTTCCCTGGACTGAAGACCCCACCAATGTGTCCTCAGCTCTGCTTCCCCAGAGACCCACCCTACTAGGGAAAGAAAGAGGCAGACTGGGAGTATGGACCAACCAGTCAACACCCATGTTCAGCCGGGAAGCAATTATAGAAGCCAGACCTTTCACTTTCTACAACCCACAGCAACCCTGGGTCCATGCTCCCAGAGGGATAGAGAATGGTAAAGCTATCAGGGGAGGGGATGGGATATGGAGATTGGGTGGTGGGAATTGTGTGGAGTTGTACCCCTCCTACCCTATGGTTTTGTTAATTTATCCTTTCTTAAATAAAAAATAAATAAATTAATTTAAAAAATATGGTGTCTGTGTACTTTTTAAAAAAAGGCCATTTGTTTCTTAGGGAAGATTTCAGTTGTATATTTTTATTAGAATGAAACAAAGGGTCTGAGTGGTGGTACACTGGGTTGAGCACACACATTAAAATCAAATGAGACAATGAATTTAATATTTGACTACTATGTTTTTCATAGTTGCTCCTTTCCTTTCAAAAAGGTGAAGAATGAATATGGAATACTCTCATTGTGAGTTGAAACATTAAAATCTAAGGAAGATAAATCACAGGGTGAAAATTAGACTACCTGTGTTCTATAGCACACAGTGCCAAAGACTTTAAGTAGGTGTTGGGATGGTGTCCAGGGCCCAGTGCACAGAAGTGGAAGACTTCCACTGGTGGTGTGTGTGATGTGCAAACACTTATCACAGGGAGACAAAAAACTGTATTCATGTGACAATTGTCTTATAAATTGTCATTCTCCTCAAATAAAACTAGTTGCTTATTAAAGAAGAAGTAATGAACTATATGTAATATAATGTTAATGCTACAGTCTAAAAATATGAGAGTACTATTTGGGACAAAATGATTAGAAGTGAAGGTTACTGTGTTAAATTAAATAGAAGTGAAAGACAACTACTGGATAATTTCACTCATGTGTGCAAGGAACTTACAAAAATTGTAATTAAACTGTCTCTTGAACTTTATAAGAATGATGATGGTAATTAGAAGTTGGTTCAAGGTAGGAGGGAAGCACAAGCCTTTGGTGAAAGGTGTGGTGACTTATACATACCTTGTGTGGATGTGAAGCTATCCCCCCTAAATCTTATGTTTTGTAAAACTATGTTAAATCACTAATAAGTAATAAATAAAAATAAATGTAGTTTTTATTTTATAGGCCATTAGAAGGAATTATTAGTGAAAAAATACTCTTGCTTCTATAAGAGCAGTAGATCATGAAGTAGATTAAGGAAGGGGTGAGTACACTGAGTTGTCATTTGGCAAATTACAATTTTTTAAAGCATTTTTTAAAATTATCTTTATTTACTGGATAGAAACAGCCATAAATCAAGAGGGAAGAAGGAGATAGAGAGACACCTGCAGCCCTGCTTCACCACTCGCAACGCTTTCCACCTGCAGGTGGGGGCCAGGGACTAGAACCCAGGTCCTTTCACACTGTAACATGTCGCTCAACCAGGTGAGCCACCACCTGGCTCCCAAATTACACTTTTTCTGTGGACTAATTGTCCAATCCAATCTTTGAAAGGGCAAGATTTCAATATGCTAGTATTTTCTGATCTGAGTCAAGTTGGTGAAATGGATCTGTTTTACTGTGTTGCCTACATGATCTACTTGCCTTTGCAGCTGAATTTTGAGTGCAGCTTCTTTGAGATAAAACTGACTCCAGTTCTTCTAGACATTGACAGATCAACTTTATAAAATGCCAGTGTATAACAGCATGAACAGGTGCTTGATCCTTCCCTATTAGTCTTCCTTTTGCTGAGGGATAGGTAGTCAACGCTGTCACTAGGTGCTGTGCAGAGCTGTCATGTGTAATAGCTCATCTATGACTTCCTTTGTTTTGGGAACCCATTGCTGTCAGAGTTGGAATAAGTAATCTGAACACTTTAGTTACAGCCAGCAGAAATTGAATCAATACATGCCAAGATTAACTTCAGTGATTAATCCTAGAATCAATGAACCAGATGATTACCATCTCTGTCAGCAGAAGATCCTGGGATAGAAAATTGTGATTAAAGAGGTGGGTTAATTTCACTAGCTGGCTTCTGCAGCAGGCATAACTGAATTCACTATTTTTTTTCTACTTCTTTTGCTTTGCAATTGCTTCAGTGAAACCTTCATGCTTCAGCCTGTTGGTTCCTGTGTCACACGGTGGGGTGCTCAGTAGCCAGATTTGACAATGATGAGCTGCAAAGTCTACTTAGTCTGAGTTGCTAAATCTCCAAGGATAATGCCAAGCTAGCAGACTTTTAACTTTTAAATCAGAGTGATTATTCTGACTCAATGTTATGGTTAGGTGAATAGCTTTCACCCTTTTTCAGAAGAGTATCGAAGAGAAGGGCAGAAGGAGAATTGAGGATATGATTGCCTCACTGAAGACTCTAGGTATCAGTGAGCACCACTGATTAGAGTCACTTTAATGGTGGTGCTTCCCGTAGAGACTTAGGGCAGAAAGTATCCTTTCTTCAGGTCGGTAATATGCCTGCTTTTTACTAGTGGTAGAATTAAAGGATTACAATGATGCTGGCATAATGTTCAGTGTCCCTTGCAATTTATTTGTTTTAAACATTCCAACTCTCTATGATATCCTCACCTAACAGATAACGAAGCTAGACATTAGTAATGTAAATAACTTCCCCAAGGATATATACCTAATTGGAACCCAAGTATATCTAATTCTGGGCTTTCAGATATCAGGGACTCTGTTGAAATTATACCAGTGAAGCTAAAGAGAGATGGTTCTTTTGCGGGTAGCACAAAAAGATAAACTAAAGTTTTAGTGCCAGTACCTAAAGGTATAAGATTTTTAATGGGATTAAGTTAAAAGTAGATCATATGGTATAACCCTTAATTAATACAAATCACAACCTCACAAGAGGAAAGTCATGTGAAGACAGACACAAGAAAAATTCCAGGTGATCATGGAGGATTGGAATGGTGTACCTAGAAGCCAAGGAGCTGGACTGACGACCCCATCAATGTGTTCTGGAGCTCCACTTTCCCAGAGCTCCAGCATACTAGGGAAAGAGAGAGGCAGACTGGGAGTATGGATTGACCAGTCAATGCCCATGTTCAGCAGAGAAGCAATTACAGAAGCCAGACCTTCCACCTTCTGCAACCCACAATGACCCTGGGTCCATACTCTCAGAGGATAGAAAATGGGAAGGCTATCAGGGGAGGGGATGGGATATGGAGACTGGGTGGTGGGAATTGTGTGGAGTTGTACCCCTCCTATCCTACAGTTTTGTTAATGTCTCCTTTCTTAAAAAAAAAAGCCTACGAATGACAGACTGGCAGCAGAGAATATAGTAAATTTCAGAGAGAATGTGACTCTGTTGACACTTTGTTTTCATATCTCTACCCTTAATAAATGTGAACCTATCAATAGCTGTTGTTTTAAGCCATCCAGTATGTAGTACTTTGTGATAGAAATCTTGGGACTCTCAAGTTTACTACAACTGTAGGTACATGTGTAAGCATTTTTAAAAATTTCAACAACTTTAGAGACTTGAAAGAGAATAGAAGTGTCATGAAAAAGAGAGAGAACACACCACATGGAGGTAATTGAAGGTATGTACATCCACTTTTTGTCTTACAGTGTTTGTGAAGTGGGGTGATCTGAGACTTGACATCAATAATTTTTAAAATATGTCTCCTTAAATATACCAATATTCTTTTCTTCTTGTTATCCTAAGGGGAGTCTAATATGATAATTTCATTGACCTTTCTGCTGTGAAAATGAAAGTACAAACCTAACTTCCAAAATTCAGGACAATGTGAAGCTAAATTATTGCCTACTTCAAAATTGAAACTTTATTAAGGACTACAAAAGTTGGATAAGGGCAAAAGACTGGCACACTTTAATGATGGCCCTTTTGGTCACTACCAGGCCACACCATCATGTGGGACCCTCACCAGGGAATCCTTGCATTCCCATATAGATATGATGGGCCTATATATCTAGCAGATCCGTCTCTCCACCATTACTGGTCATCTCTATCAGGAGCAACTCCATAAACCCTGTTGTGGGCCTCTACAGGACCATTCCTTAATGTGGAACAAGAATGATAGAAATTGCCCCACTCTATCAAAGTTCCACCAAACTTCTTTAAGAGAATAGAACAAAAACTACATTCATTTATCTGGCACCAGAAAACACCTAGAATTCCCAAAACCATCTTGAGGAAAAGAAACAGAAATGGAGGCATCACACTCCCAGACATAAAACTTTATTATAAAGCCACCATAATCAAAACAGCATGGTACTGGAACAAAAATAGGCACACAGACCAGTGGAACAGAATTGAAAGCCCAGAACTAACCCCCCACACCTATGACATCTAATCTTTGATGAGGGGGCCCAAAGTATTAAATGGAAGAAGGAGGCTCTCTTCAATAAATGGTGCTGGGAAAACTGGGTTGTAACATGCAGAAGAATGAAACTGAACCACTTTATCTCACCAGAAACAAAAATCAACTCCAAATGGATTAAAGACCTGGAGGTTAGACCAGAAACAGTCAAATACTTAGAGGAAAACAAAATACTTAGAGGTAAAATACTTTCCCACCTAAACCTCTAGGGCATCTTTGATGAAACAAACCCAATTGCAAGGAAGACTAAAGCAGAAACAAACAAATGGGACTATATCAAATTGAAAAGCTTCTGCACAGCCAAAGAAACTATCACACAAACAAAGAGACCCCTCACAGAATGGTAGAAGATCTTTACATGCCATACATCAGACAAGAGACTAATTACCAAAACATACAAAGAGCTCAGCAAACTTAGCACTAAAAAAGCAAATGACCCCATCCATAAATGGGCAGAGGATATGAACAGAACATTCACTCCAGAGGAGATCCAAAAGGCTAACAAACATATGAAAAACTGCTCCAGGTTGCTGATTGTCAGAGAGATGCAAATAAAGACAACACTAAGATACCACCTCACTCCTGTGAGAATGGCATACATCAAAAAGTTCAGCAGCACAAATGCTGGAGAGGATGTGGTGACAGAGGAACCCTTTTGCTCTGCTGGTGGGAGTGTAAATTGGTCCAGTCTCTGTGGAGAGCAGTCTGGAAAACTCTCAGAAGGCTAGACATGGACCTTCCATATGACCCAGTAATTCTTCTCCTGGGGATCTACCCTAAGGACTCCATAACACCCAACCAAAAAGAGGTGTGTACTCCTATGTTCATAGCAGCACAATTCATAATAGCTAAAACCTGGAAGCAACCCAGGTGCCCAACAACAGATGAGTGGCTGAGAAAGCAGTGGTATATATACACAATGGAATACTATGCAGCTACTAAGAACAATGAACTCAACTTCTCTGACCCATCTTGGTCAGAGCTAGAAGGAATTATGTTAAGTGAGCTAAGTCAGAAAGATAAAGATGAGTATGGGATGATCCCACTCATCAACAGAAGTTGAGAAAGAAGATCAGAAAGGGAAACTAAAGGCAGGATCTGACTAAATTGAAAGTAGGGCACCAAATTAAAAACCCTGTGGTGAGGGGGAGGGTGGACATGAGGCTTCCTGGGCCAGTGGGAGGGTGGGGTGGGTATGGGTGTGTGGGATGGGATACAATCTTTTGGTGATGGGAATGGTGTTTATGTACACACCTATTAAATTGTAGTCATATAAATCACTATTTAATTAATATGAAGGGGGAAAATTGATTGTATGTCTAACAAAAGGACTTTTCAAAGTTAACCCAATTACCAAATAATGTGATGATAACAGTAACTATCCATTGTCTTCTTGAACACTAAGACAGCAGGAACCTCACATTTCCACTATAGAGCTTAAACTTCCCCCAGTCCTGGGACCCTAGGGTAGGGCCCACCTTCCCGTATGCTTCTCCCAATTCTTATCAAATAATATTGATTCCGCTGATTGCAACCTAATCAACTCAAAGAGTACCACCCAGCATACTTCACTTCAGACTGTGTCCAGAGACTTCAGGTGTGGAATGACAACCCTTCAGCTTCATCACTCGGGTGAGACCTTTCCTTTCATAGTATTCTATAATGCCATCCCAGGTGGTTCACTTCCTAACAAAGTCCCAATACCTAGATATAGAACAGATTCCAGGAGATAGAGCATATGTTCACAGGTATCCATAAACTAGGGAAAATATATACCTGAAAGCAGTAGCATAATAGAGTTTGCAGTGAGTACCCCCCAACACTTCATCTCCACTATTCCAGCCTTTTGGTCCATGATTGCTCAACAATTTGTTTGGCTTTGTACGTTAACTCTCTTTTCAGCCACCAGGTTCCAGATGCCATGAAGATGCTTCCCTGGACTGAAGACCTCACCAATGTGTCCTGGAGCTCCGCTTCCCCAGAGACTCACCCTACTAGGGAAGAGGGAGGCAGACTGGGAGTATGAATCGACCAGTCAATGTTCATGTTCAGCGGGGAAGCAATTATAGAAGCCAGACCTCCCACCTTCTGCAACCCACAAAGACCCTGGGTCCATACTCCCAGAGGGATAGAGAATGGGAAAGCTATCAGGGGAGGGGGTTGGATATGGAGATTGGATGGCGGGAATTGTGTGGACTTGTACTCCCCCATCCTATGATTTTGTTAATGTCTCCTTTCTTAAATAAATTAATTAATTAAAAAAAAAGAAATTGCCCCACTATCTGAAGGGAAGCTGGGTCAACATACTATGTAACCAGAGGAAGACTGGTACTGAAATGAGCACAGCTTAGAATGTTACTAGCTATGACCAGGGAATGCAAGCTCAGACTGACAGGGAAGAAGAAGTTACACAGGCTCCTGTGCTAAATATGAATAGACATGGGCCTTAGGTCAGATTGATAGGGTCCACAGTTAATGGTATTTATATAATTCTCCAGTGAGAGATTCTCTCTGTCCTTATTCTGCTTTCTAGTCCTACCTTTATTTATGGCACCGTGTTCTCAGACACCTTTGATCCACCTGCATGTTAGTTGTCAGGCTCAGGCAGAAATTAGTAAAGTTATGGGCTCCTTGGAATATACCTAAAATAGATATCCTAGCTCCTTCCAACATGAAAACCCGAAATTTCATCTGCTATACTTTTAACTTTAGATTCCTGATTACTAAACAATTTGTTCTGCTTTATTTATAATTTTAATTCTCTTTTATTTACTATTATTTTTTATTGATTTAATAATGATAGGCAAGACTGTATATCTGCTGTATATCTTAATACCTTTCAGCCACCAAGTTGCAGATGCTAGCATGACACCAACTTGACTTTCCTGGGAAGACAACCTCACAAATATGTCCTGGAACTCCATCTCTCCAGAGCTTTGTTCCACTAGGGAAAGATAGAAACATGTTGGGGGTATGGATCGACCTGTCAATACCCATGTCCAGCAGAGAAGAAAATTACAGAAGCCATGTTGGTTTGCATGAGACCCCTTCTGTTTCATTTGGTTTAAATCCCCCCTGCTTAACACTATTCTATTTACATAACCACTTCATTCTATTTACATAACCACTGTTAACAAGTTCCACCCTCCCTCCAGGGCATTTGTGGTTCAGTGATAGGATTCTCGCCTAATCTGTCCCCTCTTTGTCACACTCTGATTTTCACCAGTCACTTTTCTCTCCACCCTCTCTATGTCACATCCTGTTTCCACCTTACTTGGCAAGTATATATAAAGACAGCATTGTGAGTTTTAGAGTACTTTACCTTGAGTTTAGCTTAGCTCGTCTTAGATTGTGCTGCGCGTCCTGCATGAATAAAGAGATACTGTCTACAGCTCAGCCATGAGTCCCTGGTCATCTGTTACCCGCCCGTGAAGCCAGCCCGGCGAAAACAACATAACCCATCGAAAACAACAAAGCCAGATCTTACACCTTCTGCTCCTCATAAAGACTTTTGGTCCATACTCCTAGAGGGATAAAGAATAGAGAAACTTCCAATGGAGGGAATGGAATATGGAACTCGGTGGTGGGAATTGTATCCTCTTAGACCACAATGATGTCTATCATTATTACAGCACTAATAATAAAAAAAAGGGAAAAACTTTTAAAAAAAAGTATGCATTGAGATGCTATTCACCTTGTGTTTTCCTCCACTTGCAATGCTTCCTCTTGCATGTATTTTACATAATGCCTTTTAATCCTGCCCTAGGTAAATGGAGGTGTTGGAATTTTTTTTTTTTCAAAGCAAAGTGTTGTTGTTTATAGGTTACTGCATTGTTATCCTTTGAATGAAAACATGAAAGAAATTTTCCATTAGCAGTGAACTTTGCTTAAATACATCTCAAGTACATTTAGTTAGTGGTTTTGTCAACTTTTGCCATCTGTCACTGCACTGTGAGGACTACACATTTTCTTTATAAGTGAAAGAAAGTACAGTGTACTTAACCACCTGATGTATAGGAATTTCTTAAAAACTTGGGCTATGTAATGTGTCCAAGAATTTATAGTTTAGAAATTTTTCAAGTAGTGGTTTTTGCAAGCATCTTTACAGTATGTTATCTGTGCTGATTTGTTACTTAGTATTGTTGTTTCCCAAAAATTCATATGGTGAAGTTGTAATCCCAGTATGATTCTATCTGGATATGGGACCTGGAATCAGGGTTGATTATGGTTAGATGTGGTCACAAGGATGGGGCTACTATAATAGCATTAGTGCCCTTCTAAGAAAAGATGTCCTTCTAAGAAAAGATTAGTGTCCTCAGAAAAGATGCTCTCTCTCCACTGTGAATCAATGGACACTGTGGACTTTCTGGAGAGAACCGTAAGGATTAATGTCTGTGTGATGGGCCTAGACCTTGAATAAATCCCTCCTTCCATTGTTACTGGTCACCTCTATCAGGAACAATAAAATAGTCCCCTTTGTGGGCCCCAATAGGACCTTGCCTTCAACTTGGATCGACAATGATAGAGAATGGTCCATCCTCTGAAGGGAAGCTGGACAACATACTCTATGCTGCACCTGAGGAAGATGGGTCCTGATATTGGGGCAGCTTCGAACATTCCTACTTATGACCACAGAATGTGAACTCAGATCTACAGGGATGCAGAGGTCACAAGGGTCCTAAGCTGAATATGGGCCCCAGATCACATCAAATCGATGGGGTTTATAGTCAACAATATTTATACTCCTTTCCCATATTTGGGAGCTACTCTTTTCCCTGATCCAGCTTTCTGATCCTTTTTCCAGCCATGAAATCATCTCCCCAGACAATAAGTAGGATCCACCTGCATATCAGATTTCAGGCTCAGGGAAAAAAAAACACACCAAAAAACAAAACTAGTATAGCCACAGGCCCTTTGGAATATAACTAAAATATGCCTACTAGCTATCTATAAAATGGAGACCCCCCAACTCTTCATCTTCATCATTCCAGTCTTTAGGTTCATGATTAATCAACAATTTGTTTGGCTTTATATGTTAACTCTCTTTTCAGCCTCCAGGTTCCAGATGCTAGCATGCTGCCAACCAGACTTCCTTGGACAGACAACCCCATCAATGTGTCCTGGAACTCAGATTCCCCAGAACCCCGCCCCACTAGGGAAAGAGAAAGACAGACAGGCTAGGAGTATGGATTGACCTGTCAATGCCCATGCTAAGTGGGGAAGCAATTACAGAAGCCAGACATTCCACCTTCTGCATCCCACAATGATCTTGGGTCCATATTGCCAGAGGGTTAAAGAATAGGAAAGCTATCAGGGAAGGGGAGGGAATATGGAGTTCTGGTGGTGGGAATTGTGTGGAGTAGTACCGCTCTTCTTCCTATGGTTTTGTCAGTGTTTCCTTTTTATAAACAAAAGAAAAAAAGATTAATTTCTGTGGTTTATGGAGTATAAGAGTACACAGAATTTTGATGATGAGTGTGGTGTAGAGCTATATGCCTGCAATTTTATACTCTTGCACACACTATTACATTACTAATACTTTCTTTAAGTGAAGGAAGTAAAGAAAAAAACTGAAACTTTATTTCTACTGTGAACCAAATGTTCAGATGAAAAGGGAAAGTGAGTACTTCAGTATTTAATAGTATTCACTAGTGTAGACGTACAATTGAGTTGGGGTGGGGTGGGGTGGGGGAGGTAGTAATAACAATTAGAGGTTCCAGACCTGAAGGACACTGCCAGTGATAGAGAAACAAAAAAGCCATTTTCAAATAAAATGCTGCTGAACTCTGAGCCTCAAACCACTTTCCTGATAAAATTACAGAGCTTGTTTCATTTATATCTGTATTAACTTTTAACCTTGGTACTATTCCAATAGTAGAAGATTAATCACAGAGCCTAATAGCGTAAATTAATGAGGGCAAATCTGAATTACTGAAAATTCCACATGCCAGAAGTGTTCAATAAGAAAGCAGCTTTATGGTCTCTTGCCTTACATGTAAATAACAAATGAAAGTTTTAAAAATTAAAAAAATTAATAAACTTCTTTAAATAGCATAAAATGTATGTAAAACACTTCTAACTGCTAAACACATTCTCAGTACCACCAGGTTCCAGATGACACCGTGATGCCAACCTGACTGCTCTGGGCCCTTGTCTTTGGGATGTGATGATCCTTTGAGACTTTGTCCTTCTCACAGAGCTGGTACTGTCTTGGAGCCCTGCCTCCCCAGATCCCTGCCCGACTAGGGAGAGAGACAGGCTGGGAGTATGGATCAACCTGCCAAAGCCCATGTTCAGTGGAGAAGCAATTACAGAAGCCAGACCTTCAACCTTCTGCACTCCACAATGATCCTGGGTCCATACTCCCAAAGGGATAAAGAATAGGAAAACTATCAAGGGAGGGGATTGGATATAGAGCTTTGGGGGGTGAGCATTTGTGGAAATGTACCCCTCTTGTCCTATAGTCTTGTCAATATTTCCACTTTATAAATAAAAATCAAACAGTTATCAGTACATATCAATGTTATTAAAATTATTTAGGGTATTTAATATTTCTTTTAGGTATATGATATTGAATAATTGGAAGAGTTATTATGAGATTTTTTCACTCCAGGAGTTTCCCCGGATATGACCATACATTCACAACAAATGGATTAAAACAGTATTTTCAGAAGTGATTATTGTAGGAGTATCCATAACCATTATTTTGGCCTTGGAATTCCAGTTGGTATATGAAAGCAGACAGTCAGCAGATGGCATTGTGGTCCCATTGAACTCAGACTACAAACAAGTCACAAGAAAGGATTTTTTTTCCCCCTTTTTTTTGTTGAATGAAATGTAGCTATCCATCAACCCATCAACCATCATCTTACCTGTACACAGATGCATAAAACTGGTGAAATATGGACTGGAAAAAAATCAGGCCTCAGAGCCCTTGTCTTTAGGGGTGGGATGATCCTTTGCTGCTTTTGCCTTCTCACAGAGCTGGAAATGTCAATTCCTGCCTGAGATCACTAGCTGATGCCTAACTCAGAGCCATAACAATATAAAAAAAATGTGTACTCTCCAGAAAAACAGTGTTTTCCAAACATTCTTCAGGTAATGAAAAGGTGATAGAGGAGCACAGGGCCTCTGAAAGTACTGCTCATCTTTCTTTATTGTTTTTGATGATAAAACATCCCCTGTGTTTTGCTCAGAAGTAGTCATGAATTATTGAGCTGAAAGTAGCTTTAGGGTTCATGGCCATTCTGCTTATTTCACAGAAGAAACAACTGGGCAAGCCAAAATTTCTCATTCCTGATCATGCACCTGACTATGAGGCAAAAACTATAACTCACATTTTCCTCCCACTCAGTATCTTGTTATTTTAGTACTTCTAGTATTTTTGGCACTGGTTAGAGAAAAGTTCTGAAGAGGCAAAAAAAGAAAAGAGAAACATTTTTTTTAAAACTAGTTTTTGTGTCCTAGCACTATACTTGTTTCTTCCATTCTATAATTAAGGACTAAAGCAAAGGAGATAGATAATCTGGGAAAGCATATGCTTTGTCATGTACACAAGCTCCATTGAAGTCCCTAATCCCCATGGTACTGGGGGAGCCTTCATTATCCTGGTCTCCCTCATTGTTTTTGATATAATGCTGTATCCCGTTGGCTAGAATTTTGTTCAATATTTTAGCGTCAGTGTTCATCAAAGATATCAGTTTGTAGTTTTCTTTGTTTCTCTCTCTCTCTCTCTTTTGTTGTATCCTTGAATGCTTTTGGTATCCGGGTGTTGTTGGCTTCATAGAAGCTGAGGAGTATTCCTGTGTCTCCAATCTTTTGGAAGAGTTTTAAAAGTAGAGTTATTAACTCTTCCTTGAAGGTTCTGTAGAATTCACTTGTAAAACCATCTGGTCCAGGACTTTTGTTCTTGAAAAGGTTTTTTGGTAGCTGTTTTAATATCTTTGGCTGTGATTGGCCTGTTCATATTTTCTACATTCTCTTTGTTTAATTTTGGAAGTTTGTAGATATCTAGGAAATCATGCATTTCTTCCAGGATTTCTATCTTAGTGGCATATCCTAGAAACCTTGCAAGATAAGCTGGATTTCGGTGGTGTCTGTTGTCGTATCTCTTTCATTTATAATCCAATTTGTTTGAATCTTCTCCCTTTTTTATTTTGCGAGTCTGGCTAAGGGTTTGTTGACTTTGTTTACCTTTTTCAAGAACCAACATTTAGCTTCATTGATCTTTTTTATGATTCTCTTATTTTCAATGTTATTTACTTCTGCCCTAACTTTAGTTATTTTAGTTTTTCTGATGCCTTTGGGTTCCCTACTCTTCTTCTTCTAGTATTTAAGGGGTGTGATCATGTTGTTTACTTAAGCTTTTCCTTTTTTTTGTCATGTATGCTTGCATGGCTATGAACTTCCCTCTCAGTACTGCCTTTGCTGTGTCCCACATATTTTGATAGCTCCTGTCAACAGTTTCATTGAATTCTTGAAACATTTTGATTTCTTCTTTAATTACCTCTTTGAACCAATAGTTGTTAAGTAGTGTACTATTGAGTTTCTATATTTTGAGAATTTTGCTAATTCTTTGTTGATTGTTAAGTGTTAGGTTAATTCCACTGTGGTCTAGAAGATGCTTGGTATGATTTCAATGCTCTTGAATTTGTTGACACTGTCTTTGTGGCCAAATATATGGTCTATCCTTGAGAAAGACCCATGTGGAGTTGAATACAATGTGTAATACAGTTTATTGGGGTGAATGACTGAAAATGTCTAATAGTTCTAGTTTATCTATCTCTTCATTTTGTTCCCTCATTTCTTTATTGATTTTCTGTCAAGATGATCTGTCAAGTTGAGGTATAGGGGTGTTGAAATCCCCTACTATTACTGTGTTGCTGTTACTATATTTCTGTAGCTCTTTCAGTAGATGTTTGATGTATTTGGATGGCCTCTAATTGGGTGCACAGATGTTGATAATCGTTAAGTCCTCTGATTGACTGATCCTCTGAGCATTAAATAATGTCCATTCCTATCTTTTATTACTTTATTTATTTTAAAGTCTGTCTTGTTAGATGTGAGAATATCAATTTATGCATTTTTTTTGTGTGTGATCCATTAGCTTGTATGATAGTTTTCCATCCTTTCACTTCGAATCTGTGTTTGTCTTGTTGAGTTAGGTGAGATTCCTGCAGAGAGTGTATGGTTAGGTTGGGTTTTCTGATACACCTTCCTACTCTGTGTCTTTTAATAGGTGAATTTAGGTCAGTGACATTTCTTGATATTATAGATAGAGTGTATTTTAACTCCATTATTGTAGTTTTAAAAAATATTTTATTTATTTATTTATTCCCTTTTGTTGCCCTTGTTTTATTGTAGTTGTTGATGTTGTTGTTGCTGGATAGGACATAGAGAAATGGAAAGAGGAGGGGAAGACAGAGAGGGGAGAGAAAGATAGACACCTGCAGACCTACTTCACCGCTTGTGAAGCAACTCCCCTGCAGGTGGGGAGCCAGGGGCTTGAACCGGGATCCTTACTTGGTATCACATATTTTTAAAGGGTTCTGATATATGGCATATTTATGGTGATCTGATTGTTTATAGGAGACCATTCAGAACTTCTTTCAGGGCAGGCTTGGTGATAGTTGATGCTTTCAACTCTTGCTTATCTGAGAGAGTTTTTATGCCTCCATCTAGTCTGAATGATAGTCTAGCTGGATACAATAATCTTGGTTGATAGCCTTTTTCATTGAGCATTCAATATATATCTTGCCATTCTCTTTTTGTCTTTAGAGTTTGTGTGGAGAAATCTGCTGCTAATCTTATGGGTTTTCCTCTGTAAGTAACTCTTTTTTTTTTTCTTTCCTAGCTTTCAGTATCCTATCTTTATTTATTTATTTATTTTAAAAAAATTTTTTATTTAAGAAAGGATTAGTGAACAAAAGCATAAGGTAGGAGGGGTACAACTCCACACAATTCCCACCACCCAATCCCCATAACCCACCCCCTCCCATGGTAGCTTTCCCATTCTCTATCCCTCTGGGAGCATGGACCCAGGGTTGTTGAGGGTTGCAGAAGGTAGAAGGTCTGGCTTCTGTAATTGCTTCCCTGCTGAACATGGGCGTTGACTGGTCGGTCCATACCCCCAGTCTGCCTCTCTCTTTCCCTAGTAGGGTGTGACTCTGGGGAAGCTGAGCTCCAGGACACATTGGTGGGGTCTTCAATCCAGGGAAGCCTAGCCAGCATCCTGGTGGCATCTGGAACCTGGTGATTGAAAAGAGAGTTAACATATGAAGCCAAACAATTTGTTGAGCAATCATGGATCCCAAGCTTGGAATAGTGGAGAGGAAGTGTTAGGGAGGTACTCACTGCAAACTCTAGTGTAATCCTGCTTTCAGGTATATATTTTGCAGTAGTTTATGGATACGTGTGCACATAAACTCTCTCTCACAGAAACTGGTGTATATCTAGGTTATGGGACTTTGTTAGAAAGTGAACTACCTGAGATGAAATTAGAGTGTACTATAAAAGGAAAGGTCTCACCCGAGGAATGAAGCTGAAGGGTTGTCATTCCACACGTGAAGTCTCTGGATACAGTCTGAGGTGAAGCATGTTGAGATGGCAATCGTTGCTTTGGTTAGGTTGTGATCGGCGGATGCAATATTATTTGGTTTGGATTGGGAGATGTATACGGGAAAGTGGGCCCTATCCAAGGCTGACTTAGAAGATCTGAAAGGGAAACTAAAAGCAGGACCTGATCAAATTGTAAGTAGGGCACCAAAGTAAAAACCCAGTGGTGAGGGGTAGACATGTAGCTTCCTGGGCCAGTGGGGGGTGGGAGTGGGCGGGAGGGATGGGTCACAGTCCTTTGGTGGTGGGAATGGTGTTTATGTACACTCCTAGCAAAATGTAGACATATAAATCAGTAGTTAATTAATATGAGAGGGGGAAATCAATTGTATGTCTCAAAGTTTCTCAAAACACAAACTGAATCTTTTTAATATATAGGCTATGTATTTGATATACGGACTCTCTCAAAAGCCTAGACCAAGTAGATTAGAAGCTTCCAATAGCACAGCTATATACAAGATACTGGGTACTGTACAGCAAACCATAACAAAGGGACTCTTCAAAGTTAACCCAATTAACAAATAATGTGATGATAATATTAACTATTGATTGTCTTTTTGAACCCTAAGACAGCAGGAGCCTCACATCTTCACTATAGAGCCCCTACTTCCCCCAGTCAGTATCCTATCTTTATCTTTATTCTAATTCATTCTGAATATGATGTGTCTTGGTGCTTTTAAGTATGGGTTAATTCTCTTTGGTATTCTCTTGAACACTTATGTCTTCTATCTTGTCTAGAGTAGGGAATTTCTCATTTAATATGTCCTGTAGAATGCTTTCTTCCCTATCTTCTTCCTCTAGTAAGCCCATAATGTGTATTTTACTTCTTTTGAAGTCATCCCATAAGTCTCTGTTGTTTTCAGTTTCTCTTAGTCTCTTTTTGAGATCTCTCACTTCTTTTATAATTTTGTCTAGTTCACCCTCAACATTGCTAATTCTATTTTCTATCTCACTTATTCTATTCTTTCTTCCCTCTGTTTTTTCTGTACTTTAGCTATTTTGTTACCCTATCCCAATACTGTACTACTTTGTTCAGCTAGTTGTGCTTTTAGCACAGTTCTTTTTTAATTTTTATTTATAAAAACGAAACACTGACAAAAACCATAGGATAAGAGGGGTACAACTCTTATCTTACAGTTTTGTTAATTTCTCCTTTATTTAATAAATAAAAAATTAAAAAAAGAAATTGGAAGAATAAATAAAAAGAGGGGTATAACTCCACACAGTTCCCACCACCATAATTTTATATCCTATCCCCTTCATTGAAAGCTTTCCTATTCTTTATCCCTCTGGGTGTATGGACAACGGTCATTATGAGGCACAGAAGGTAGAAGGTCTGACTTCTGTAATTGCTTCCCCATAGAACAAAGACGTTGACAGGTCAATCCATACTCCCAGCCTGTCTCTCTCTTTCCCTAGTGAGGCAGAGCTCTGGGGAAGTAGGGATCCAGGACACATTGGTGGGGCCATCTGCCCAGGGAAGTCCAGTTAGCATCATGTTAGCATCTGGAACCTAGTGGCTGCAAAGAGAGTTAACATATAAAGCCAAAAAATTGTTGGCTAATCATGAATCTAAATGCTGGAATAGTGCAGATGAAGAGTTTCGGTGGGGGGGGGTCCTCCATTTTGTAGATAGCTAGTAGGCCTATTTTAGTTATATTCCAAAGAGCCTGTGGCTATAGTAGTTTTTTTTTTTTTTTTTTTCCTGAGCCTGACATCTGATATGCAGGTGGATCCATGTTATTGTCTGGGGAGATGATATCATGGCTGGAAAAAGGATCAGAAAGCTGGATCAGGGAAGAGAGTAGCTCCCAAATATGGGAAAGGTGTATAAATGTTGTAGACTGTAAACTCCATCAATTTGATGTGATCTAGGGCCCATATTCAGGTTAGGAGCCTATATGACCTCTGCATCCCAATAGATCTGAGCTCACATTCAGTGTTGGTGAGTAAAAATGTTCCAAGGTGCCCCAATATCAGGACCCATCTTCCTCTGGTGGAACATAGACTATGTTGTCCAGCCTCTTTTCAGAGGAAGGAACATTCTCTACTGTTGTTGATCCATGTTGAAGGCAAGGTCCTATGGGGACCCACAAAGTGATCTATTGTGTTGTTTCTTATATAGATGACTGGTAACAAAGGAGAGAGGGATTTATTTGAAGCCTAGGCCCATCATGTCTGTTTGGACTCCCTGACTAGGGCCCCAGCTGATGGGGTGGCCAACAACAGATGAGTGGCTTAGAAAGCTGTGGTACATATACACAATGGAATATTATGCAGCTATTAAGAACAATGAACCCACCTTCTCTGACCCATTTTGGACAGAGCTAGAAGGAATCATGTTAAGTGAGCTAAGTCAGAAAGATAAAGATGAGTATGTGATAATCCCACTCATCAAAAGAAGTTGAGAAAAGAAGAACAGAAAGGGAAACTAAAAACAGCAATTTACTAAATTTGGAGTAGGGCATCAAAGGAATGAGGGTGAGTGTTTTTTCGCCGGGCTGGCTTCACGGGCAGGTAACAGATGATCAGAAAAAACACTGCTGAGCTGAGAATGCAGTTTAACCTTTATTCACGAGCAGGCAATGTGCTCCTCCATCTTTCTCATCCGGAGGCAGTGGCAGTAACTCAGGAAGTACGTAGGGTAGGGGGTGGGGAAAAGGGAGAAGTGTGAAAAGGCAAAGACTAAACCACAATCTCCCGGGGGGGGGGGTGTGTGAGACCAAACCAATATGAAGCATGCCAACAATTCCCCCTTTTCTTTTTAACTAATTGACCATAGTATCAGGAGTGTGGGGTGAACAGAAACCTATATTATACAGGCATTTAAAAAAAAGAAACTGGCACAAACATGGAGTAACAAGTAAGCAAGCAACAAGAACCAGTGTGCTGCCAAGGGAAGGCCTAAGGGGGCATTTTTTGCCTCTGTGGGCAAGGCTTATCAGCTAAAGAACATTTCTTGCCTCTGGGGATGTTACTTGCCTTGACGGGCATTTTTTGCCTCTGTGGGCATTACCTAGCATGGAGGGAGGGTATAGCCTAGAATCCCAAGGCAGCTGGCTCCAGTCAGTCTTTGAGAAACCCAGCAGCATAAAGGGAAGCTGCTAGTTTTGTGCAAAGTGTCCAAGAGGTGTACCAGTGAGTCCGATAGAAGTGTCAGTCCAAAGCAGATGTCCACGGAAGAATGCCAGGGGGTGGAATGTTGTATGAGGAAGGTCAGCTGCTGGAATTCCACTTTTCTATAGAGAACTTGACAGCTGCAATTTACTTACTACGAAACAAAACTTGTAGCAGGTTAGAAGTTTACCACAATTGATAACTGCATTACAATTGGAAGTCTTTTTTAGTATGATTTTAAGGTTGTTTAAAGTTTAAACAATAAAATGTGGAAAGGTAAACATAAGAACCATGGAAATAAAAAGCCTCAGGCATGAGAATTATTAGCATAACCATAGCACAATCTAACGTTTCTAACTGAGAAGGAATTTGAGAGTTTTACATATAAACAACGTCTTTTTTAACCTTTTGTTACACCCATTCAAGATGAAGACACACCCTAGGTGTCCGCAGGTTTTTTAGACCAACTTAGTTAAAATATATTGATTTTTAACTAATTTTTACCTCAGACTTTAAATGTACATTAATTTTACCTTTATGAGAACTATGTTGAAAACCTTTTTCATTTAACTCTGTCTGGTAAGAATATAGCCTTAAAGTTACATTTTTAACCTTAAAGTTTACCAGACTTTAAACACACATGTAAACATGGTCTTTAATACACAAGGAGAAAAACCTTTCTTACGAAGACATGTCATTTTAAACATGAATTTAGATCTGTACTGTCTTAGCCATTCGGGGAGTGCATTGTCTAGCGGTGGCCTCTTGTGCAACTTCAGCTACAGGAATTGTAGGTTGTGATCTCTGCAGGGATCGCTGTGTATTCTAGCTCCTCTGCCTTCAGGGCCAATCTGGGGATCTTGGCCAGGGGGCTCAGTCCCGGCAGGGAGCCTGCGGTCTCTGGGTGGTCCAGGATCTGCCCAGACTTCATACTAGGAGGGCGGGAGGGCCGGCCGTGCAGAAGGCGTGGGCCGAGGTGCCCCAGGGTGGTGGCCAGGATGGGCTGCACTCCTACCCGCCATGTCTGCTGCCCTGCTCCCGGCTGCTGAGCAGCGTGGAGGGAGCCCGCGTCCAATACTCCATGCCACACGGCAGCGAGCCGGCTTCTGTGGGCTGGCGTTGGGTGGAAACCACAGTGTGGTCCAGAGATACATGTTCCAGAAATAAGGAAACAGTCTCATGGAGAAAGGGCAAAGGCCTTTGGAAACCTCTTCACAAGAAGAAAAGAAGGCCATTGTAGGTAGGTAACCAAATTGTCTTCACTTATCTGAGAGATGCGCAGGTCATGCCCCACATTGTAGCACCATATGTTGTTTTCGCCGGGCTGGCTTCATGGGCGGGTAACAGATGACCAGAAACACACGGCTGAGCTGAGAATGCAGTTTAATCTTTATTCATGAGCGGGCAATGTGCTCCTCCATCTTTCTCCTCCGGAGGCAGCGGCAGGAACTCAGGAAGTACATAGGGTAGGGGGCGGGGAAAAGGGAGAAGTGCGAAAAGGCAAAGACTAAACCACAATCTCCCAGAGGGGGGATGAGACCAAACCAGTATGAAGCATACCAACAGGTAAGGGTGGATATTTGGCTTCCCAGGGGTGGGGGTGGGTGGGTGTGATGGCTCATGGCCTTTTGGTTGTGGGAATGTAGTTGACGTATACTCCTATTAACTTGTAGTCATATAAATCAGTATTTAATTAATACGAGAGGGGAAAATTGATTGTATGTCTCAAACTTTTTAAAGCACAGACTGAGTATTTTTAATACATAGGCTGAGTCTTTGATATGTTGACTCTCTCAAAAGCCTAGAACAGGGAGAACAGAAGCAACTGGTGACACAGCTATATACAAATAATGTCAGAGGACATAAATTATTGTGGTGCTGGGTAGTATACAGCAAATCCTAACAAAGGGATTTTTCAAAGTTAACCCAATTACCAAACAATGTGTCTATAAAAATAACTATCCATTGTCTTCTTGAACCCTAAGACAGCAGGAACCTCACATTTCCACTATAAAGCCTATATTTCCCCAGTCCTGGAAACTTAGGGTGGGGCGCACTTTCTTGCATGCTTCTCTCAATTCATGCCAAATATTATCGCATCCACGGATCCCAACCTAATCAACTCAATGAGTACCACCTCAGCATGCTTCACTTCAGACTGTATCCAGAGACTTCAGTTGTGAAATGACAACCCTTCAGCTTCATTACTCAGGTGACCTTTCCTTTCATAGTATTCCCTAATTCCATTCCAGGCAGTTCACTTACAAAGTCCCAAAACCCAGATATAGACCATGTCCTGTGAGATACAGCATATGTTCACATGTATCCATAAACTAGGGCAAAATATATAACTGAAAGGAAAAGTACACAATAGTCTGCAGTGAGTACACCCCCCCCCCTTCCCCAATACTTCACCTGCACTATTATAGAGTTTAGGTCCATGATTGCTCAACAAGTAGTTTGGCTTTGTATATTAACTCTCTTTTCAGCCGCCAGGTTCCATATGCTAGCATGATACCAACCAGACTTCCCTGGACAGACAACCCTACCAATGTGTCCTGTAGCTTTGCTTCCCCAGTGCCCCAACCTACTAGGGAAAGAGAGAGGCAGGCTGGGAGTATGGATCAACCAGTCAGCACCCATGTTCAACGGGGAAGCAATTATAGAAGTCAGACCTTCAACCTTCTGCATCCCACAATGATTTTGGGTCCATACTCCCAGAGGGATAAAGAATAGAAAAGCTATCAGGGGAGGGGATGGGATATGGAGATCTGGTGGTGGGAATTGTGTGGAGTTGTACCACTCTTATCCTCCAGTTTTATTAATGTCTCATTTTTTAAATAAAGAAAAAAATAAAGATTTGACCCTGTATTGTGTATGGATTAATGATAACCTTAACCTTTTCCTAACCCTTCCTTATCTGCTTGCCTGTACCCCTGAATTAATGAATTGTTGCTCAGGCTTCTCCCTGAGGAAGGAGTTGTGATTTATTCCTCTCTGTGCACTCTCCCTCCCTTGTCACTAGGGTCTCCCAGGACCCTCAGGGGCTGCTCCAGTCTCTGCTGCCAGTGTCCAGGGAGGTGGAGAGCCTAGGATGACCCACACTCCCACAAAGGATTCTCTAAATACTCCATTTTAAAGTGATTAATTCTTTGAATAGATTTATTTATTTATGGTTAATATGACTCATCATGCCAACTTATCATTTATAAGATGTAGTTCTCTTTTTATAAAGGTTTTTTTCATCATGACAATAAGTGTTCACTAAATATTTTGATTCACTGTTAATTACTGAAGTACTTAGTTTGAGTTTATGAAATAGGACATACCTCTCAAATAAACAGTAATAATACTACCTTGCTTTCAGTACTTCTAATTCTGTGAGTTCAGAACATCTTAAGACTGGAGTCACTGCCACCAACTCTCTGTAAGCCTTGAATTAATAACTTAACATATTAGGTAGACTTACCTTGACTACTGGGGGACATATGGATCTTATGGAATAATGAAGTGATGATCATTTTCCCCTTGGCCTGCTTGCTGTAATTCACATTATGCTTTATATATAAAGTTAATCCTGGGATATTAATTCCAGAATAATTTAGATTGTGGAAGTAGCTGTACATTATCTGGGATGAAAGAAATTAGTCAGCTGTGGGATGATTTAAAGTTAACTATCTAAAAAACAAACTCTATACTGAAAAGCAGACCCAATTGAAAATATGCCCAATTGAGGTGTGTTCTTTCTTAAGTATACCTACAGAATAACAAAGAGAAAACAGCTCTTTTGGACACAATTATCTGAACAAAATGTTACTGTAAAGTTTTCTAGTCTACGTCTTGAGTTGATGAATAAAGAGAGAAGCAAGGTAACCTTGCTATTATTGAAATCACATTTATATGTTAGCCATAGTCATGTGTATCCTGTTGTAAATCTAAATCACTTGTAAATCTCTGTCTGTGTATACTTTCCTAAATTCTGATACAGTCACATATCTTGAAATTTCTATTTCCCTAAACATCAAAATCAGAGAATAGAAAAGAAATAGAAAATATTACAAAATCCAGGGTAATTTCTTCATTGTGCAGGTCTTTAACTTCCTTTGTTATGTTATCCTTAGTTGTTTTTTCATTCTGTTTAAAGTGATTGCAAATTAGTATTTAAATTTTTTCTCTTTCTTCTTAATCATTGTTTATATATAGAAAATGTAGAGGATTTTTTGTATTGTATTAATTTTGTAGCTTGCTACTTTACTATTACGTGTTCCAGAAAAAAAAATAATTGTTGAACTCTCTAGAGTTTTCCATGTGTATGTACCATGTTATCTGCAAATAATGAAAGATTTAATAATTATTTTTCATAGTTATAATAGTATATATAATTATCTTGTTTGTGAATTTAGAGAACAGTTTTTTAGTTTTTTTAAAAAGAGCTTTTAGCTTTTTTACCACTGAATGTACTATTAGCTATCATACTGACTTATTATCTCTCTTTTCCAAGTTTATTGAAATTTTTGTCAGTAGCTGTTGGTCTTATCTGTTTCTTTTTATGTATCTAGTCATATTATTATATGATTTTTTAATCATTCCTCCTGTCTGTAGGGTATATTAACTGAGTTGCACATGCTAAACCATCCTAGCTTCCCAGTATTGTATTGTTAGGCTCTGCTTGCTAGGATTTTGTTGAGGATTTTTGATTTGTTTGTCACAGTTATTTGTCTGTAGTTTTTTTTTTTTATATATTGTCTGGTTTTGAAGTATAGACAATGTTAGTCATATAAAATGTGTTTGAGGTTGGTGGTGACTGGGCAGAGATAACAGATTATCATGCACAGGTACAAGCCCTCAGTCCCCACCTGCAGGAAGAAAGCTTCATGAGCAGGTGACTGTCCATATCAGTCTGCATAAGACAGGTTCACCTAGGTTTGTGCCATGCTCATATCACAGTGAAGGAAGCTTTGGTGCTGTGGTGTCTTCCCCTTTCCCGCTCTGTCTGCCTCTATCTTTATATATGAAAAGATTGACTAGGAGTAGTGAAACTACAGTGATAACAAAGGACAAATGTGTTTGGAAGCATTCCAAGCATTCCTGTTTTTTTTTTTTTTATGTTTTGTTTCAGTTTGGTTATTTTTTCTTTTTTTGCAAGAGTTCAAGAAAATTATGTATGGCATCTTTTGAGATTAAAATATTTATTTAATGAAAGAGAGAGAACGAGGGAGAGAGAGGCTGAGACTAGAAGAAGACAACAGAGCAGAACACCATTCTAGCATTTGTGGTGCTAGGCAAAAATACTGAGGGCATGTGTCTGCAAGTTCTGCACTCTGTCATCTTTTTATTAATGTTTCAATTTCTTTACTCATGGGAGGTCTGTTCAGTTTTTTTTTTTAATTCTTACGTAGTCTTACAATTGTGAACTGTTTTAAGAATTTGTCCATTTATTTTACTTATTTTTAAAATTGATTTAATTGCAAGATTGTAGATTTCAGAGTTATATGTTCAAATCTCTTTATGGTATATGCTATCACACAATGCCCAATAATACCAATATATGTTCATTTTTTCTGTATTTTCCAAATTGTCGGCATATAGTAGTTAATAAAGGTCAAGAATACATGAAGTCTTTGATAGATTTAAGAAAAACAATAATTTTATAAACTTGTAATAGACTATTAGACTATTAGAAACATTAATATATTTTAAAAAAAGAAAAGAAAAAGAGAGGACTCAGCCAAAATCTGAAATGAAAATGGAGATATTACCATCAATTTTATAGGAAAAATATTACAAGAGACGCATAGCTAACTGTACACCAACAGATTTGATAATCTAGAAGAGACACATTAAAACATAATATCTACAGAGACTAAACAAATAAATAAAATCTTAGTAGAACTATAGTGTAAGGAGATAGAATCAGTCATAAAAAAAAATCATACAGACCAAATTGTATCATGGGGATTTCTACTAAACTATGAACAAATAATTAATATCATTTTTTCTCAGACTTTATCAAATAGTTGAAAGGGAGTTGAACACTTCATAATTTGCTTTATGAATTCATCAGTACTCTGATTCCAAAGTTCAAATAAAACTCTATAGTAAAATTCTTTGCATATCATATTTCCTAGGGCTGCTAATGTAAACATATCAAACTACTTGAAAGCTGATCTCAGTAGCATACTTAAATGGTTATGCATGTTAAGCAAGTAGAGTTTACCCCTAGGTAGTGAATTTTTTCAACATATAAGCTACACTTCCAAAAATGAATAGGGAAAGAAACCGATATGATTATTTCAGCTGTTGCTGAAAAAAAAAAAGTTTGGCAAAACTCAATACCATGTGCAACTTGGTGGCTGAAAAGCATCAAGTTATAAAGCAGAACAAATTGTTTAATAATAAGGAACATAAAGGTAAGACTAGAGCAGATGTGATTTGGAGTCCTCATGTTGGAAGAAACTAGGAAGTTTAAGTATATTCCAAAGGGCCTGTTCCTTTTACTAATTTTTACCTGAGTCCGACAGCTAATATTCAGGTGAGCCAAAGGTATTGTCTGGGAAGATGGTGTCAGAGTTAGAAATATGACTAGAAATCTGGATCAGGGCAGAAAGTAGCTCCCAAATATGGGAAAAGTATATAAATATTGCTAACTGTAAACCCCATCGATTTAATCTGGGGTCCATATTCAGCACAGGAGCCTATGTAGCCTCTGCGTCCCTGTAGGTCTGAACTCCCATTCTGTGGTCATAGCTAGGAACAGTCTAGGCTGCACTCATTGCAGGACCCATCCTTGGGACAATAAAAGTTTTAAGTACCCTTATCCTGGTGTTTTCTCCCTTAGAAATATATTTTGATTTTCATATATGTGATGTATAAACATCTGTTATTTGTATCTTAATATTTACTCCTTCCCTGGACAAACAATGTGTCCTGGAGCTCTGCTTCCCCAGGGCCCCAACCTACTAGGGAAAAAGAGAGGGAGCCTGGGAGTATGGATCGACCAGTCAACGCACATGTTCAGCGGGGAAGCAATTACAGAAGCCAGACCTTCCAGCTTCTGCATCCCACAATGACCTTGGGTCCATACTCCCAGAGGGTTAAAGAATAAGAAAGCTATCAGGGGAGGGGATGGGATATGGAGATATGGTGGTGGGAATCGTATGGAGTTGTATCCCTCTTATCCTATGGTTTTGTTACTGTCTCCTTTTTTAAATAAATAAATAAAAAAGGGGATAATCATAGGGCAAAGGACTGATCAAGTGTTTGTGGAGTTAAAGTGTACTTAATGTCATCTATACACTTTAATGTCCAGTGAGGCACTCTGCAGCAGAAAGAGTTATAGCCTTCTGTTGAAATGAAAAATAAAAAGGAAATGCTGAAAAGAAAAAAAAAATTACTCCTGTGGTATGTTCTACTTTAAAATACCATCTTTATGAGGACACCTGCCAGCTCACCAAAGTGAGTCAGCACCAGTTTACAAAAAAAAATACCATCTTTAATCTTCTTTGTTCCTTTTTGATGTAATGCATAATTTTACCAATAAATACTTCTGGAAGCTTGGGATGGGCAGGCACACAGTTGACACTGTTCCAGCTTGATATGTCTTGTGAGTGTACCAATTGATCTCTTCTGATCAATTGTATGGCAACTGGTGACTGGCTACTGAGAATAACTGTAGTTATTCTCTCTCTATCCTGAGACTCCTCTAATTCAGGGTCCTGGTACCTGACTAAGATTCCCTACCTGCATATCAGCCTTGTAGTACAGTTGTTAATTCATGGGTGGAATTTCCCATCTCCATCTTCATGTGATGGGTATCAACAAAACATTCTAATCTTTCATGTAGATCCCTAAAACCCAACCCCAAGACACCTCTCTTTCAATCCCTTCCTATGTTCCTTTGCTTTAGTGTAGTACACCACCCCCAAATCCAAGTTCTACTTTGTATTTTCCCTTTCTTTCCCTGTCTCTCCAGTTCTACTTATGAATGACTTTATCCAGTCTTCATCCCACTCTTCCTGGTTCATCCCATCCAACACTAGTCATTAAAGTTACATTCAGTGGCCAAGTGTTGGCATACTGGATTTTAGCACTGACATTATAGTACACAAGGACCCAGGTTCAAGTTCTTGGGAAAGCTTCATGAGTGAAGCCGGGCTATAGGTGTCTCTCTATGTCTCTCCCTCTTTATGCCCACATCCCCTTCTCAATTTCTCTCTCTCTGCACACAATAATAAATAACTAAAACCCAAATAAATAAATAAATTTCCATCCAAGAGAGACACAGAATGGTCTTTGATACAATTTGATTTGATTTGGTCTAGAGTGTTATGTGGTGGCCTAGTTTCACTTTCTAGCTGTGGATGTACAGTTTTCCCAGAATCATCTGTTGAGGAAAAAATTTCCCCACTGCGTGGTTCCTTTGTCATACATGTGTTGGCTCATATCTGGGATTTTTTTTTCTTCCAGGATTATCACTAGGGCTCAGTGCCTGCACTACAAATCTGCTGTTCCTGGCTACTGTTTTGTTGTTGCTTTCCATTGAATAGGACAGAGAGAAACTGAGAGGGTAGGGAAAGATAGAGATAGAAAGACACCTGGATATCTGCTTCGCCACTTGTGAAGCTAACCCCTGGAGGTGGGTCTGTACTATGTGGGCTTAACCCGGTGTTGTAAAGTTCGAGTTGAAAAATCTTGTGAAAACTTGATGGTTATATCTCTTATATATCTTATATATCAGATTCTTTCTTTAGCAGCCTGAAATATTTTTCCTTGTCCTTGTTTTTACATAATTTTTACTATGATATGTCTTGATGTGGGCTGCTTTAGATTCAGGAAATCAGCTGTTTATTCAGCTGCTTGCATGACTATGCTTTGACCACTGCCTAGGTGTAGAGAAATTTCTGCTATAATTTCTTTTACTGTGTTCTCTGTTCCTGTCTGCCTCTCTTTATCTTCAGATATCCCAGTAACTCTCACTTTCATTGTACTGATGGAGTCTGCTATTTCAATAATAATTCATTTTTATAAACTATCCTTTCCCAACAGATGTACACTCAGGAAGTATGGTGGTTTTCTCTTTGAACTATCATATTTTCTCCTCAGCTTGATTTAGTCTATTTACCAGGTTTCTTATGTAAGCCTAACCTCCATCCAAAGTGTCTTTCACATCCTGTGAAAGTTCTGTTTGGAGCTTTATTTGTGCATTTTGTATTTAGTGAATGATCTCTGATTTCTTGCATTTGTATCTGTATGTTGTTTAGATTCTTTAATTGCCTTCAGAGTTGGCTTTCTCAATTCTGTCTCTGAATTTTTACCAGGTCTTTATGTGTTTAATCATTTACATCCCCCCCCCCCCCCCCCCCCGCCCATGTTTTTTTTGGTTGTTTCTAACCTCATAAATTAGTGTTGCTTCTGTCATTCAGGCAGCAGGTGGCACTGTTGCTATACTGTATATATGTCCCTGGGCATATTTTAGTGCCTGTGATGACAAAATAGAGTCTTGCTTTCTTTGTTTCAACATGTACTCTGGCCTTTGGAAGCCTGCTACTGGAGACTGGGTAGATCATACGGCACTGGTTTCAACCAAGTTTTCCTCTGATAAATTCCCTGCCTTCTTGGGGCTGACCTTGTAGTTCTCTGCAAAGCTATCAACTTGGCAACTTGGCACTGGCTGCTTGCTTAAGCCATTTTTTTTTTTTTCTGCAGAGTTTCTCCTTCACCTTTTTCTCACATATTCCTGCACAAACTTCTGGCTCAGTGAGTTTCTTCAGAAGTTTCAATTGTAATATGGTGGGGTTCCAAGTGGTTTTTCATTGCTTTATCTAGTTGATGATTCGACTGATTTTTAAAAAATATTTTTTATTTATTTATTTATTTTCCCTTTTGTTGTCCTTGTTGTTTTATTGTTGTATTTTTATTGTTGTTATTGATGTCACCATTGTTAGGACAGAGAGAAATGGAGAGAAGAGGGGAAGACAGAGAGGGGGAGAGAAAGATACCTGCAGACCTGCTCCACTGCTTGTGAAGCAACTCCCCTGCAAGTGAGGAGCTGGGGGTTCAAACTGGGATCCTTACACCCATCCTTGCGCTTCACCCCACTTGCGCTTAAACCACTGTGCTTCTGCTCGAGTCTCATTTGACTGATTTTTCTGTGGTTACGACTTTATGATCATGTCTCCTGAAATTTCCCCAGAGCTTTTTTTAAAAATTGTTTTGTTCATTTATTTATGAGTAAACATAAGAAACTGTGTGTGTGTGTGTGTGTGTATGAACATCTAGAAGATATGATAAGTGTGTGAATTTTCTGTAAAAGTCATCAGATTCCAAATGACCAACTCTGATCACCTGACTAATTCTTATGTCCTTTTGGACTCTATGCAGTTATTATTTCTCACTGTGAAAGTGAGAGGTAGTATTGAAAATACAATGAAGAGCTGAAATACATTTCATGCTTTAAATTGAAAACTGAAGAAAGAAATTTTGTCACTTGGCTGTGTAAGAAGAAAAAACCTTCAGGTCTTTAATTCTATGAAGTTGTTAATGTGCCAAATTCATTATTTAATGTACACTTTCATTTGAAAAAAGAAAAGGCCTAAAATAAATTGGAATCAATGTATGAGAGCTCAATTATTAATTAATTCAGGTAAATTGGGGATATTTTAGATACAAAGTGAACTTCATAAGGTGATGGGTGATTTTAGCTTTGAGTATAGAAGCTGTTTCTCCTAATCTTGAATCCCGAGTTGTGTTATGTGACTGCTGTTTAAGAGGTATAAGGGTAAGGGAATCCAAGTCTTAGGAGAGCACAGCTGCAGGAAGACCTGGATGATGCAGTGTTGTGTGGAGGACCTTGACCCTACTTTCCCCACAATGGCTATGACTCACCTCCTCCTTGCTAAGGTGTCAGTTTTCATTACCTTGACATTTTTCATGCTTTGATGTGTGATAGGAAATGGTAGCCTTTGGCAATAGATGGGGAAATGAGGCTTCACAGGGGACATAGAGCGCCTGCCAAAGGAAAGGTGTGGAAAATGGATGTGACAAGGTTATTCAGACTGCTTTCTTAAGGAGTTTCAGCTCAACTGTATGTGCTGATGCTCCAAGTTTCTGCTTCTGCTTGTTTATTGGAGAGGTAACCGAGTCTGCCTTTGTGAATTTGCTATGGATATATATATATATATATATATATATATATATATATAATATATATAATATAAAATATAAATATAAATATAAATATAAAATATAAATATAAAATATATATATATACATATATATGTGTATATATATATATATACACATATATATGTATATATATATTTTATTACCTCTAGCATGGGAAAGTACAGCCTAGAAGAGAAATCAAACTAGCCAGCAGCCTGGGAAAGGTATAAAAACACCATTTATTTCCATATAAATTGCAGAGTTCTCATAGCTATAATAAGAAAGTTCCCCCCACCCCCATATTCCCATTGCTGACCTTTGTTCCCCCCACAGGTTTTACTTTATTACTGTTTAACAAGTTTTTATACCATAACTGAGTCAATGAACTCCTTTAATTTTTACAAAAACACATATGGCAATAAACACATTTAGATGATACCCCCTTGTTTTTTTTTTTCCCCCTAAGATGCAGTGATGAAAGTAACAAGAGCCGAAAGCAGAGATGACACAGCAAGAGACACGGCACAATCTGTAATCCCTGGTATGATCTGGGATGAGATTGCTATCTGTTGAGATATCTACTGAAAGTGTATTTATTTATTTATTTATTTATTTATTTATTTATTTATTTATTTATCTCCAGGGTTATTGCTGGGGCTTGGTGCTTGCACTATGAATCCACTGCTCCTAGAGGCTATTTTCATAGTGCAGCAGGTTAAGTGCACGTGGAGCAAAGTTCAAGGACCAGCGTAAGAATCCCGGTTAGAGCCCCCAGCTCCTCACCTTCAGGAGAGTCACTTCACAGGCGGTGAAGCAGGTCTGCAGGTGTCTGTCTTTCTGTGCCCCTCTCTGTCTTCCCCTCCTCTCTCTCCATTTCTCTCTGTCCTATCCAACAATGATGACATCAAGAACAACAACACTAAAACAAGGGCAACAAAAGGGAATAACTAAATATTTAAAAAACACTGCACTTTAAAAAAAGAAATATTAAATAAGCAGAATTTTCAATAAGAAACAAATATAACTGTTTGTCATGCCCATAACAGGGCAGGCAGCAAGGGATGAGTGTAGAGGTGGGATTTGGTTGGCAGTTCAGTTTAGGAAACTCATCTGAGTTCTCTATGACTGCAAGTATGGCAACAATTTCCTTAAGTATGTCACTTTGGAGATTCATCGAATCTCTACTCATAAATCCTTATGGTACACACATTATATTTCCCTCTTCTTCTATTTATTTATTTTTATTGCCACCAGGGTTACTGCTAGGGCTTGTTGACTGTGCTATGAATTCACCATTCCTGACAGCCATTTTTTTCTTTCTATGTTAGGACAGAGGGAGAGAGAGAGAGAGAGAGGGAGAGAAGAGACAGCTTCACCACTTTTGAAGTCTCCACCTGAAGGTGGAAAACAGAGGCTTGAACCTGGGTTCTTGCGCACGACAACATGATCACTTAAGCAGATGCACCACTTCTTGTTCCCTCAGATTTTTCTCTTATAAAAAAGTCCTTGCCCCTTGTACTTGGGGAGATGATAATTTCATAGTTTCTAACTCAGCTATTCTCTTGGATAGACACCTCCCTAAATAAATTTGTCCTCAGTGAAGAGTCCCTTGATGCCAATGTGTTTGGTATTTTGTGCAAAAAGCATAGGCCCTGTTTGTCTATAACAGTACTTCATGACACATAGTTTACAACATGACAGACTGCTTTTTTCTCTAGCATGAAAATATCTACGATGCTTCATTCCCTGTAAAGTCCTCTCCTAATTAGGTCACACCCACCCAGTATAGGCTCTTTTAAAATTTTTTTCCATTATTTTATGCATTTATTGGATAGAGACAGCCAGAAATTAAGAGGGAAGTGGGTGATAGAGAGGGAGAGAGACAAAGAGACACCTGCAGCACTGCTTCACCACTTGCAATGCTTTCCCTGTGCAGGTAGGGACCAGGGGCTGGAACCTGTGTCCTTGAGCCCTATAACATGTGCACTCAACCAGGTGTGCCACCACCTGGCTCCCCAGACTTTTTCTTAATTAGTTTTGGTGTAACTGATTAAAACCTTCATCACACCTGTATATTTGCTGTATTCTATTGACCAGCAGCAAATTACAGGTGTGAGTAAGGCATCAGTGATATATTATTAGGTGTCAAAGAGCATGGGCCTGATCATGTAATTCTGCCTATCATAGTCCCTTGAACTATTGCCACACAGATTATGCTGCCTCCTAATTGTTAAATTCAGGAATTTCTTAGTTCTCACTTCCTGTGGCCTGGAACACTGCTTGTCACTCTCCTGAGTTTTCTTTTCTTGCACATAAGATTTGTTATAAAACAGAGCTAAAGTTCAACTCCAGATCTGTCTCTTATCAGAATATTCTGTAACTTGCTGTAGCTACTATGATTCCATCCTGACTTCTCTGGGCAGACAACCTCACCAATGTGTACTGGAACCT
This sequence comes from Erinaceus europaeus, assembly GCF_950295315.1. Classification (NCBI taxonomy): domain Eukaryota; kingdom Metazoa; phylum Chordata; class Mammalia; order Eulipotyphla; family Erinaceidae; genus Erinaceus; species Erinaceus europaeus. The sequence continues at coordinate 80,663,332 of NC_080164.1, read as the reverse complement.
CGCCCCTCTAGAGCCCTACTCTGCTAGGGAAAGATGGAAACAAGCTGGGGAAGGGGTATGGATTGATCTCCAACTTCCATTTCCAGTGAAGAAGCAATTACAGAAGCCAGACCTTTCACCTTCGGCACCTTATAAAGAATTTTGGTCTATACTCCCAGAGGGATAAAGGATAGGGAAGTTTCCAATGAAGGGGATGGGACATAGAACTCTGGTGGTGGGAGCTGTGTGGAATTGTACCTTTGTTATCTTATAACCTTATAAATCATTATTAAATTACTAATAACAAAATAAAAAATTGTGGCACCATAGCTAAACATATACATATGAGTTCCCTTGTTAACTCTAATCTGGTATCAAAATTTCCTTTTGGGTCCTGTTTATTGTTTCACTAATACAGTAAGTTGTTTCACACTGAATGTCAAACATCAGAAAAGGTAACAAATGCTGGAGAGGTTGTGGGGTCAAAGAAACCCTCCTTCACTGCTAGTGGGAATGTAAATTGGTCCAACCTCTGTGGAGAAGTCTGGAGAACTCTCAGACGGCTAGAAATGTACCTATCCTATGATCCTGCAATTCCTCTCCTGGGGATATATCCTAAGGAACTCAACACACCCCTCCAAAAAGATCTGTGTACACATATCTTCTTAGCAGCACAATTTGTAATAGCCAAAACCTGGAAGCAACCCAGGTGTCCAACGACAGATGAGTGGCTGAGCAAGTTGTGGTATATATACACAATGGAATACTACTCAGCTATAAAAAGGTGACTTCACCGCTTTCAGCTGATCTCAGATGGACCTTGAAAAATTTATGTTAAGGCGGAGGGTAGATAGCATAATGATTATGCAAACAGACTCTCATGCCTGAGGTGCCAAAGTCCCAGGTTCAACCCCCTGTACCACCATAAGCAAGAGCTGAACAGTGCTCTGGTTAAAAAATTAAAAAAAATCCTTCTTGGACCTGTGGATTCAGAGGACCTAGCGGGGTTGTACTGTTATATGGGAAACTGGGGAATGTTATGCATGTACAAACTATTGTACTTACTGTTTAATGTAAAACATTAATTCCCCAATAAAAAAAAGAAAAAAAAGAAAAGTTTATGTTAAGTGAAATCAGTCAGAAAGAGAAGGATGAATATGGGATGATCTCACTCTCAGGCAGAAGTTAAAAAACAAGATCAGAAGAGAAAACACAAGTAGAACCTAAACTGGAGTTGGTGTATTGCACCAAAGTAAAAGACTCTGGAGTGTGGGGGGGAGCAGGGCAGAATACTGGTCCAAGAAGGATGACAGAGGACCTAGTGGGGGTTGTATTGTTATATGGAAAACTGAGAAATATTATGCATGTACAAACTATTGTATTTACTGTTGAATTTAAAACATTAATTACCCAATAAAGACATTAAAAAAATTGTTTCACTCTAAATTTCCTCCACTATTCAGACTCATTTGGCCAGGTAGCAGTGGTTTGTCTAGTTCACATATGCTTGAGTCTAATACAGAGAATATGCCTTGCTTAAGGTCCCTTAGAGTGTTTTGCCTCTTGGACTTTTTCAGAATCATGTTGACCCTTATTTGAACTATTCAAATATCCAAACACTATATCCAAAGAGTAGACTCTTAGGTTGCAGTGTCATTCATTGTCTTTCCTCCCACTTGCCTGTACTCTTGGAATCAGAGAGATCTGGCATGTAACAGACATGGTTAAGTGTGGTAGTAGAATAAGAATCAGTTCTGACACAGTTGCTATATGAGGCTGCTCATGATACTGCTCCCTCCCTCACACCCACATGATAATCTGACCCACTTTCAACTACCAGCTGGCAAAGTTGGAGGAGACAAACTTCCTAAGGGTTAATCTACTCATACATTAATCTGCTACTTTCCATTGTGTCTTTTATTGCTTGGGGTTATTGTAAAGGTGCAGAGATTAATTAGCAGATTTAAAATCTTGAAAGCTTCATTACATAATTTTAGTCATCAGCAAACCTTGGGAAAACTTAAAAAATGAAGGCACTAAATCATTTTAATTGGAAATTTAACTGGCTGTCTTTATAGAGTACTTTATTGCTTGTCTTCTGAACAGATAGCTGCTTTAATGTATCCTTAGACATTGGAGTGTGTAACTGGGATGTTTCTCAGGAGATCTTGTTCTTGTATTGATGTGAGGAAGTGGGATTTGCCTGTAGCAGTCACCATCATTAAATATAGGAGGTTACTGTTTTAAGAATTCTCAGTATCTCAAAGAGTGTATGTACAAAATTATGCTGTATTACAAAAAAATCTATTTTTTAATTTGAAAAATAAGATTCTAAAACAGGATACTTCATTTTGTTTCCGAAGAATAATGGGTAAGGATTTATTTTCTAATTGAGGGGTCTACAATACTTGGTAGCTGCCTTCCTCCAAAATGGAGGACTAGGATAGTAAGAAATGCAGTCAGAAACTGAGTTTTCTTTAACTTGCATATGCACACAAAGCCAGATCAAGATTGACTTTCTGCACCCATCCTACTCTCCATTTATCAAGGACTGTGTAGGAGAGATATTGCTCTAAGATTCCATTGCTTGCTTAAAGAGAGAGATTGCAGGGCCCTTGACAAAGAAGAAAAGGAGAAGTAGGAAGAGAAGTGTAATATTTTATTTAAAAATGCATACCCTGGCTCTAACTCATATTCAGTCATTGCTATATTTCACGTGCTACTTAAACTTTAGCAAAATGCACTGGACCAAGGTAATCAAATGACCGGAATCCCTGGAGGAGTGAAAAAGAGGCATCTGGGAGCTGGGTTTGGCCACAGAATGGCCGCTTGAGCCATATCCCTCCCTCTCCCAGATCCCATGCTTCATTAAAGTTGGTAACAATTAGAGAGGAGGGGAAACTCAAACATTCACATTGTCCTGTACAAACTCTTCCTGATTACTCTTCTACATATGGTGCTTTATGCTGTCTACCACCAAGATTGCTGTTCTATATTCTGTATTAAGGCCATGGGGGCAGAGCAGACACAGGCAGAACAAAAGCCCTGGCACTATCTTTAGCTTGTGTCTGTCGCTGCCTGGGATTGCAATTCTGGGGTTGCTTTTCTTCTTATGTCAATCTGTGAGCCTGTGTGTGGGTACATGTGCATTTGAGCTTCTGTTTGTCTCTCTATTAATATGTGGTTTAATCTTATGGAATGATTCACATTACTTCTTTTCTTAAGATAGGCGCTGAGTCAAATATAGACCTTGGTGTTACACTGAATTTTTTGTTGTGTTTTATGTATAAACATTTTGACTCCTAAAACAATTCTTTGAAATATTTCCTTTGAAGACTGTCATGTACATACATGGGCAGTAAATTGCTGTACCTCATGATATTTGGGGTACAGATGGAAGTGTCTACTGTGAGGCTCTTCTGCTAGGAAAATATTTTTATTTAGAGAAAATCATGTCCTCTCAAATAGCTTTAGAATTAATTCATTTTTAAGAGAATAATAAAATCACTTTCCCCATTACTTTATTTTATTATAAGGAGTCTCATACCATAGAAAAATTTACTTACACATTAAACACATATACCTACCACAATTGTTAGTATATTTCTATATGTACGCTAACTTAAGTCTGATGATATTTTTATTATTTATTTATTTATTTATTCCCTTTTGTTGCCCTTGTTGTTTTATTGTTGTAGTTATTATTGTTGTTGTCATTGTTGGATAGGACAGAGAGAAATGGAGAGAGGAGGGGAAGACAGAGAGGAGGAGAGAAAGATAGACACCTGCAGACCTGCTTCACCGCCTGTGAAGCGACTCCCCTGCAGGTGGGGAGCCAGGGTTTGAACCGGGATCCTTATGCCGGTCCTTGTGTTTTGCGCCACCTGCGCTTAACACGCTGCGCTATAGCCCGACTCCCAGTCTGATGATATTTTTAAGATATTTTATTACATAGTTCACTTGATAGAACAGAGACAAATTGAGAGGGGGAGGGTAGACAGGGAAAGAAAGAGAAACACTGCTTCACTGCTTGTGAAGCTTGCATGTGTACATGAATACCTTCATGTGAAACTGGGGGGTGTTGAACCTGGTTTCTTGCCTAAGGTGACATATGTAATTTACAAGAGCACTACTTCCCAGCCTTGTTGGCCTGTTGATATTTTTTACACATTCATTTACCCACCACATTTTGGAGGTCTGAATTTAAAGTGAGTTGCAGATATTACTGCTACTGTTGTGGCAGTTTGATTCTGAGGTCAGCTTCATCTGATGCTCACCAACTTGGGTTGGTCTATGTGATTGACAGAATGGTATATGCCAGGTATGACTGTGTGATTCTAGTGCTAGATAATAAAAGGCACTTAACCTTCCTCTTTTCAGTTATTCTTGGATTTCTCTCTCAAGGTGAAGTCAAATAGTCATGAACAGTCTATAGAGATCTGAGATATATGATGAGACACTGCGTTCTGCCAACAGTGATATAAATGAGCTTGTAACGTATTAAAATGTTAGTTCAATTCTGAAAGTGACTTCAGTTTTGTTTTCTTGATTGTAACCTTCTGAGAGCACCTGAGCAAGAACTACTTCAACTATAAAAATAAGTACAGTGGGTTGGGAAGATAGCAGCACCACTGGTGATGCGAGACTAGACTTTCATGTCAGGTTTAACCTCTGGAAGATGCCATTTTTATGGGCCAGGAAGTAGCACACCTGGTTAAACACACACACCACAGTGTGCAAGGATTGGGTTTCAAGACCCTGGTCCTGACCTGTAGAAAGAAAGCTTCACAAGTGTTGAAGTAGTCTCTCTCCCTCTCTATCTGCCCCTCATATCTCAATTTTTATCTGTCTCTATCCAATAATATGTAAAAATATTTAATGCTGCTATTTTTAAATCATCACATGTTGTGGTAATTTGTTACAAAGCAATTGATAGGTAGTATATCTTCATCCTTTTAAACACTTCAGGGGCTGGGGGGTGGTGGCACACCTGCTTTAGCACACATGTTACAATGCAGAAGAACCTGGGTTCGAGCCCCCAGTCCCCACCTGCATGGGGAAAGTTTCACAAGTGGTGAAGCAGTGCTGCAGGTGTCTCTCTGTCTCTCACTATCTCTATCCCTCCCTTTCCTCTTGATTTCTGACTGTCTCTATCCAATCAATAAATACAGACAATAAAAAAAATAAAATACTTCGTGTCTTTCTGTATCTCACCCTTCTATCCCTTCCTTCCCTCTTGATTTCTGACTGTCTCTATCAGTCAGTAAATAAAGATAATTAAAAAAATTTTAAAAAACACTTCAACATGCATAAATAGAACTAATGAGAAAACAAGTATTTACAGCTGTATTTCCCAGTTTTTAAGGTTACACATATATAAAATGAAATGCACAACTCTTAAATAAGTCATTTATTGACTTTAAACTATTATATAAACTTAATAGTCTAAGTCTCTATCAGTCATTAACTTGGAAAATTCCCTTGCTATTATTTCTAGTCAGCTTCTGTTTCTCTTCCTGGATAATACTTATTATTATTTTTAAAAATAACATATTCATTTTACCTGTTTTATAAATCAATACAAATTGAGCAATACAATGTGTTGTTTTGAAATAAGCTTTCTTCAAGTTATTATATGTGATATTTATCCATTACCTATTTATCATTAGTTTTATCCTTTTTTTGTACATAGTATTTCCCTACTGTATAATTTTACCACAGTTTTTAATTTATTAACTTATTGTGTTTCCTGGTTTTGATCATTTTCATGAGCAATTTTTAGTTAACATTATATGTAAATTGTTCTTTAAAGTATAGACAAAATGGACTATATATATATATACAACACTCTATCCCAAAAGAAATGAATATATATTATTATCAAGTATATATGTATCATTCACCATAATTGATTATATGTTGGGCTATAAAGACAACCTAAGAATATATAAGAATATTAAAACTATAAAATGTATCTTCTCAGATCATGATGGCATGATGCTAGAAATAATCACAAAAAGAAAAGAACCATCCATCCCCCAAAGTCTGGAGACAGAACAGCATGCTTTTGAATAAAATATGGGTATCTGAAGCAATTAAAAGAGAAATTAAGAATTTCCTGATATCAATGAAATTGAAGAAACTAGTTATCAGACCTTACGAGACACAGCAAAAGCAGTCTTGAGAAACATGTTTATAGCAATAAAGGCCCACATTAATAAGGAGTAGAAATCATTGATAAACCAGCTAACAACTCATCTGAACTAATTAAAAACAGAACATCTAAGAGATCCAAAGGTTATCAGGGGACAGGAAATAGAGGATAACACAAAGAAATGGGAGAACCATTAAGATGGCAACACTGTCAAAAGCAATCTATAGATTTAGTGTAGTCCCCATTAAAATTCCAGTGACATATTTCAAGGAAATTGAACAACTTATCAAAAATTTGTATAGAAGCATAAAAAAACACAAATAGCAAAAGCTCTTCTTAGGAAATAGAGGAAAATGGAGGCACCACAATTTCTGACAAAGCAATAGCAGTTAAAACAGTGTCATATTGGAACAAAAATGGATATATGGACCAATGGAACAGGATATAGAGCCACAACTAAACTCAAACATAAATAGGGATATTATGTACAATAAAGGGGCCAAATCTGTAAAAAGAAACTCACTTTAACAAATGATGCAGAAAAATGAAACTAGACCACCAATTAAAACCATGAAGCAAAATTAAGTCAAAATAGACCAAAGATATGGATAGTAGACTTAAAACTATAAAATACATAGAAGAATGCATTGGTTAAACATTTCAGGACATAGATATTAAAGACATATGTGGAGACTATACCACATGGGCAAGGGAGACAAAACCAAATATTAATAAATGGGATTATATCATTTAAAAGCTTCTAACATCAAAAGAAAATTCCATAAGGATAAACAGGAAACCCAGCAAGTGGGAAAAGATATTTGCACACAATACTTCAGAAAAGCAGTTAATATCAAATATCTATAAGGAACTCATACAGCTCAACAAAGGGAAAGAGAACAGCCCAATTAAAAAGCAGGAAGAACCTGGCCAAAGAAGTAAAAGACTTGTGTGCTGAGAACTATGAGCTGCTATTCCAGAAAATAGCAAATGATACAAAGAAACAGAAAGATATCCCATGTTCATGGATTAGAAGGATTAATATCATCAAAATGAATATTCTCTCCAGAGCCATATACAATTTTAATGTGATACCCATAAAATTCTCACCAAGTTTTTTTTTTTTTTTTTGAGAAAATAGAGCAAAAAATATAATCAACCAGAAAACAGCTAGAATCACAAAAACAATTTTGGAGTGGCATCACACTCTCAGATTTCAAACTATATTATAAAGCCATCATAGTCAAAACACCTGGTACTGGGACAAAAATAGATACACAGATCAGTCGAATAGAATTGAAAGCCAAGAAATAAACCCCTACACCCATGGACATCTACTTTTTGATAAGGAGCCTCATACTATTAAATGGAGGAAGGAGGCTCTCTTCAATAAATGGTGCTGGGAAAGCTGGGTTGAAACATGCAGAAGAATGAAACTGAACCACCTTATCTCACCAGTAACAAAAGGAAACTCCTAATGGATCAAGGAACTGAATGTTAGACCATAAATTATCAAATACTTAGAGGAAAATATTGGCAGAACACTCTCCCATCTTAATCTCAAGGACATCTTTGATGACACAAACCCAATTGTAAGGAAGATTAAAACAAAAACAAATCAATGGGACAACGTCAAATTGAAAAGCTTCTGCACAGTAAAAGAAATCACCACCCAAACAAAGAGACCCCTCACAGGAATGGTAGAAGAACTTCACATACCATACATCAGGCAAGAGACTAATAACCAAAATATACAAAGAGCTCTCTAAACTCAGTGTTAAAAAAGCAAATTACCCTATTCAAAAGTGGGGAGAAGATATGAACAGACTATTGACTATAGAAGAAATACAAAGGGTAAGTAGACATATGACGAATTACTTCAGGTCATTGATTGTCAGAGAAATGCAAATAAAGACAACACTGAGATAATACCTCACCCTTGTGAGAATGTCATACATCAAAAAACAACAGCAGCAACAAATGCTGGAAAGGTTGTGGTGACAAAGGAACCCTCCTACACTGCTGGTGGGAATGTAACTTGGTCCAGCCTCTGTGGAGAGCAGTCTGGAGAACCCTCACAAAGCTAGAAATAGACATATATGCCATTCAATGGCATAAATCATGGCAAGGTCTTATATGATACAGTAAACCCTAACCATGGGATTTTCAAAGTAAACCAAACTCCTTAATTACTTGGTTACAATAATAACTATCTATTGCCTTCTTAAACTTCAGGACAGTAGGAAACTTCCCCATTCTCCATAAAAGCCATATTTCTCCCAGTCCTGGAAACTCCAGGGCATGGCTTGTCTTCCTGCATGCTTCACTTGACTCATACCATTTGATACTGCATCTGCTGAGCTTGACCAAATCAATAAAACCAGTATCACCTGGCCATGTTTCACTTTGGATTGTGTCCAGAGGCATCAGGTATGGAATGCCAAATCTTCAGCTCTAGCAGTCTGGTGAGACCCTTCCTACTTCTTAGGACTCCTTAATTCCATATTGGTGGTGCATCTCCTAACAAAGTCACAGAACCTAATATAGATCAGGGCTTATGAGACATAACACATGAGCACATGTACCTATAAGTTACGGGAGAATATACACCTTAAAGCAAAAGTGCACAATAGTTAGCAGAGAACCAAAACATTAAGTGAGTAGACAGACCTGAAATTTAAAAAAGACACCATAAAATGATACTGACATAACTTTCCCATATTGGAAGCTAGACTCTTCTCTGATGCAGCTTTCTAGTCCTTTTTCCAACTCTGACACCATCTCCCCAAACAATGCCTTTGGTCCACCTGTATGTTAGTTTTCATGCTCAAGCAAAAATTAGTAAAGTTATGGACCCCTTGGATTATACCTAAAATAGATCTACAAGCTTTTTTCCAAGATGGAGACCCCAAATCTCATCTGCTATATTCTTGCCTTTAGGTTCCTCACTGTTAAACAATTTTTTCTGCTTTCTATCTTAATTCTTTTTCAGCCACCAAGTTGCACATGCTACTATGATGCCAACCTGACTTCCCTGGTCAGAGGACCTCAGCAATGTACCTGGGATCCCCATCTCTCCAAAGTCCACTAGGGAAAGATAGGAACAGGATGGGAGTATGGATCAATCTGCTAATGCCCATGTACAGTAGAGAAGCAATTATAGAAGCCAGACCTTCCGCCTTCTGCACCCCATAATGACCCTGAGTCCATACTCCTAGAGGGATAAAGAATAGAAAAGCTTTCAAGGGCGGCGATGAAATATGGAAGTCTGGTTTTGGAAATTGTGTGGAATTGTACCCTCTTATCCTATGGTATTGTTGATATTTATTTATTTTATAAATAAATTAATAAGAATAAAAAAGAAAAAAGCAGGAAGAAGATATGAATAGACAGTTCTCTAAAAAAGATATAAACACAACCCATAGACATATGTAGAGATGTTCTAACTAATTTATTATCAGAGAAATGTAAATAGAAACCAGACTTTGTTTTTATTTGTTTATTCCCTTTTGTTGCCCTTCTTGCTTTATTGTTGTAGTTATTGATGTTGTTGTTGTTGGATAGGACAGAGAGAAATATGGGGAAGGGGAGGCAGAGAGGAGGAGAGAAAGACACCTGCAGACCTGCTTCACCACTTGTGAAGCGACTCCCCTGCAGGTGGGGAGCCAAAGCTCTAACAGGGATCCTTTGGTCGGTCCTTGCGCTTTGAGCCATGTGCGCTTAACCAGCTGCGCTACTGCCCAACTCCCCAAAACCACACTTTGATTCCAACTTACACCTGTGAAAATGGGCTACATTAATAAAGCAAGAGAAGGTAAGTGATGGAGACAATGTGGAGAGAGGAAGTCTAATACACTGTTGGTGGGAATGTAAATTGGTATGACCACTATGGAGAATCCTCAGACAAATGCAAAAGGAAATGCCATAGTAACCCCCAAAAGATTTTTATAGTGGCTTTATTCACAATAGCAAAAACTTGGAAAAAAACAAAAAAACCAAAATGCTCTTCAACAGGTGACTGGATAAAATGTTATGGGACATATACTCCACAGAGCATTATGGAGCAATAAAAAGGGATTATATTGTATCCTCTGGGATAAAATGAATGAGCTGGAGAAGATTATGCTCAGTGAAGCAAGTAAGGAGGTGAAGGAAAACTACAGAGTGGTTTCACTCATATGTGGAACATAAAGAATTGAACATGCAAATGCAAAAAAAGAATGTCAACCAAATTTCAAGACTGTGGAGAACTATAGTGGTTATCTATGGGTGTGGGGATAGGGACACAGATCTTTGGTGACAGGAGTGATGAAAAAAAAAATCTAAAAATAAAAAAAATAAAGTAGTTGGTGAGCAATGCCCCCAAATTGTGCTCTGTTTTGATATTTTCTTATTTATTTGAGTAGAAACAGAGAAATTGTGATGGAAGGGGAGAGAGAGAGAGAGAGAGAGAGAGACCTGCAGCCATTTTCACTGCTTATGAAACTTCTCCTCTGCAGGTCTTATGCACTGTAATGTGTGTGCTCAACCTAGTGTGCCACGACCTAGCCCCTATGTAAATTGTTTTGCAAAAAAATGCTCTTATTTCCCTGGGATATATATATATATATATATTTATATATATATATATATATATTATGGAATTTCTGGGACATATGGTGGTTATATATTTTTTAATTTAAAATATATTTATTAGGGGGTGGAGAAGAACTGGAATATCTCTCCAGAACATTTGATGCTGGGGTTCATACTCAGGACCTCATGCTTATAAGTAAAAATTTCTAGTCACTACAACACCTCCAGGGCTGCTGGAAATTATATATTTAAAACTACAAGAAACTTCTAGATGTTTTGGCAAAATGGCTACAATATTTTGTACTACTTAGTAGTTTATGAGAGGTTTGGTTATGCAAGTTAGTTATTACCACATGGTACTATCAGTCTGTAATTTTAGTCATTATAATGAAAATATAATATACATAATATATAATTATATTGTTTTTATACTATTTGACTTACTCAGATTTATTTCCCTTATGATTATGTTTTATTTATTTATTTTAAATTACATTTAAATTATTCACATGTGGAAGATTTTGACATTTTTAAATGTTTCACATCATCATGAATTCTGAAATGTAATCTATTTATATTCAGTTCTAACTCTTGCTTACTTTTAACTTTAGAGGGCTTTACCTACATGATTTCAGACAGTCTCAGAAAGTGAGAGAAGTCTCTAGGACAGTGCTCAACTCTGACATATGTCATATCAGGGACTTAACCTCGACCTAAAATCATGTAAGTCATGTATTCTACCTCTGAGACAGCTCTCCAGCTGCTGGTCCATGTATTTTTGAGAACCACAGAAAAGTCAATACTTTTCTGTAGTATCTGCGGGAAGTTAATCAGTAGTATCAAAAGTTCTTCTGGGTCTTCTTTTGTATGCTTATGTATAAACAGATATCTCTACTGATTTTATAGGCACAGAGATGTTTCCACAGAACTTGAGAAATCAGGTAACTTCTAATTATACACTGAACACTGCAGCATAATTCTCCAGGTGAATACCATCAGATTTATGGCTCTGTAGGCTGAGTGCTTTCAAGATTATCCTGAAGCAATGTCTATAAAGGGAGTGACATGAGGGACACATGTCTAGAGAAAAACATTTATCCCATTGTCCATCTTTAAGACATTAGTACAGAGAAGGAGAAGAGGGCAGCAAGGCAGGGTGTTTGCACTATCCCACAGTGTCTTACAGAATAAAGTCTTCAGTGGGGTTTCTTCTTTGTAAAGAGAATAAATAATAGGTTAAAGAGTAATATGTAGGAGCTGGTGAAATAGCTCACTTGGGTAGTGTGCTGCTTCACTATGTGTGCAACTGAAGTCTGAACTTAACCCTCACTGCAGTGGAAGTCATAGGGATATCTACAGTCTCTAAATAATAGAAGTAATGATAATGATCTAAAGAGAGTGATTCATATTGAATCATTTTATGATTAAATGATTTAAGTTTTACAAAATTCACTCATGATTTCATAATTTGGAGATACTGACTACAGGTTGGTATGTTTTTAGTAAATTGGTTTATTAATGATTTAAGCATTTTGTCTGCAGGTCAGATGTTCTCTCCACTGTATCACCATCTGAGACAATATAAAATTTTGTAGTTTCTCATTATTATACTTGTATGAACTCTGTTTTCCTGAATAAATTTAGAAACGTGATTTTCACTTGCTAGATGATTCAACATTGTTGAAATACTTGCTATGGTACTACTCCACAATTTTACCAGTACAGTAAGAATATTTTTTTCCACTACTTTCACTATTCTGGGAATCTATTTTTCTAGTCTTGATAATCTTTGAGGTGCTAATGCTAGTTATGATTTATAATTTTAATTACTAATAATAGTAAGATAAATATTTTCATGTTTAATTATTTTTGCTTTATTCTACTTATTGAAAATATTTGTTGCCCACATTTTAATACTGAGATTTAAAAAAAAATTGAATTTGTCACTGTTTATTAATTATATGACTACTATGCTTCATTTTAATATTACACAAATTATGTAAAATACTACATAATATGCACACAATATATAGTCAACTGTTGACATAGTATGCTTGGAAAATTGCTGTATAATTTGATATACAACTTTTAAAAAACTTTTTATTTATAAAAAGGGAAAACTGGCAAAAACCATAGGACAAGATGGGTACAACTCCACACAATTCTCACCACCAGAACTATGCATTCCATCCCCTCCCCTGATAGCTTTCCTAATCTTTATCACTCTGGGAGTATGGACCCAGGGTCATTATGGGGTGCAGAAGGTGCCAAAGTAAATTCACCTGTCTTCACATCCTCGATATACTACTTAATGGTTTTGTAATTCATGGTCATTCTATTTCTATTTTTTTTCTCATTAAGAAAGTTGAGAGATTAATTTTACGTAACCTCAAGGAGAATTTCTGAGAATTAATAGTTTATGAGATCAGGTATGGTGCATCTGGTTGACGCTTTGATCATGTGTGAGGACCCCAGTTTAAACCCTTGTAGCAGGAAAGATTCAAGAGTGGTGGATCTATGTTATCTATCTTTCCTTCTCTCTGTCTTTCTGTCTCCTATACTTTATTAAAGAAAAAATAAAAAGGAAAAATATCTGGCTACTGGGAGCTATGGAGTCATCATGTAGGCAGCAAGCCACAGTGATACAGTGAAATCTCTGACGCTGAGAAAGGCAGGGAGGATTAAAAGTTTATATGGATTATTTAGAATTGTGACTGTGTCACCAAATGCTTGCTATTATTACATATTTTCATTCATGTACACTCCTATTTTTTTATTGCCATAAGAGTTATCACTGGGGCTCCGTGCTGGCACTATGAATCCATTACTATCGGTAGACATCTTTTTCTTTCTATTACCCTTGATAGGACAGAGGAAAGAGAGAGGCAGAGATAGAGAGAAAGAGAGAAAGACAAACACCTACAGACCTGCTACACCACTCGTAAAATTGTGTCTACTGCAAGGACTATAAAGCAAGAAAAGAGCCGTGCTCTGATTCTATTTCTCTCTCTCTATTTCTTTTTATCTCTCTTATTCTCATTAAAATAAAATAAATATTGGGAGTTGGGCAGCAGCACAGCTGGTGAAGCGTAGGTGGCGCAAAGCTCAAGAACCAGAGTAAGGATCCCTGTTCAAGCCCCAGCTCCCCACCTGCAGGGGAGTCGCCTCACAGGTGGTGAAGCAGGTCTGCAGGTGTCTCTCTTTCTCTCCCCCTTTCCATCTTCCCCTCCTCTCTCCATTTCTCTCTGTCCTATCCAACAATGATGACACCAATAACAACAACAATAATAACTGCAACAGTAAAACAACAAAGGCAACAAAAGGCAATGAATACATAATAAAAAAAGAAAATTGAAAAAAAACTTCAAAAAAATAAAATAAATATTACAAATAAATAGGAGGACAAGTGCAAGAAATAAGATATAATGTTTAGAAATATTTATTGATATTGCAGGAAGTCAAAGGGCACGCAAAATAGCAGCACATTCTGATTGAATATCTCCTGATTTCAGGCTCAACGCATACTTAATGTCTAAGTAGGTATCTGAAGGACCCTGTGCCTAGAAAAATTATCTGAAAAATTCCTTAAAACATGGAAGGGTCAGTGTACAAAAGCATAGAGGAACAAAAGGCCCTTCGATTAAATTACCTCCTGATATGCTATAGGGAGAATTAGTAACTTACTGAGAGATGGGATCTCTTAAAGCTTAAAGCTGCCGAGATGAGATCTAGATTGTGTAAGAAACAATTACTGCTTCCTGAATCCTAAAGCTGTTTACCCACGTACCCCACTGCTTGTTTTGCTTCCTGCTGAATTAACTTCTTCATAAATTGGAATTCAATATGTATTGTAAAACTTGCTATAAAAAGGTCCTGGTCCTAAAGGGGACACTTCATTGTTTGCTCCTCCTCCTGTAGGGGTGTATTTTGTGGAGACACCTCAAAGGTCTCAGTCAGACACATAATTTAGGTTTCTCTGAGTAATCTTTTGGGAACACTTGCCACTTTCCCTGAGGGCAGACGACAAGAATGCTGGGAGTTAACCTGCAGTGTTAACTTTGGGACTATTTTCCACTGACTTAACTGATCAGACAATGTAAGTATTTCACAGACTGTGGAAATATCAGATCTCAAATGTTTCCTAGTTTGACTGCTTCTACCCTTGATTTGTACCTTAAACTCTTGATATGAATATCCAGCTGCAAGCTTAACATTCCTATTTTGAGATAATAAAATAAAAGACATCTTTTAACTCAGTGTATTTAAGTTCATCCTGAAAATCACTCTCTCAACTTACCCAGGTCTCATTTTCTGCATTTAAACACCATTCTACTGACTTAAATACAGTTGTTAACATGGGTACAACTACTTATTTCCCTGTGCTAGGTGTTTGAAAACACTGTCACCTCTATCTTAGGTCCTTTTCTATCATCATGCAATAAAACCTTTAAGCTTCCCACTTCCTTTCCCTCTCCCTTCCCTTCTCCTTCTTCCCCAGAATGCTTCACTTCAATGCAATACACCACAAACTACAATGACTTTTATTTCAGTATTGTATTTCTGTATAGTAAGGTGTCAACAGAGGTGATTCTAGGCAAGTGACTGAAGATCATGGGATTTTTTTTAATATGTATATTCTAAGACCTAAAAATTTCATGTACTATTTTGATGTATCTGAGTTTTATGAGGCCTCTCAGACTTTAATAGATAATAATTTATTATATAGTTTCTACATATTTACCTACTGACACCAGTAGGTAAGTTCAAAATTTTATGAGTCCTGACAGACAAATAATCTTCATACCCTATTTTTTCCTTTACATTCCATAATCCCTGTTCATTACCCATCCAGGTCAATTTAACCTTTCCTTTATTCCCTTCTCCCTTTCAATTTATAGTTAATAAATAATAATAATAATAGTAATAATAATAAGGCCAGAGGCTGTATAAAAAGAGTAGTGATTGGGTTTCCCAAGCTTAGCTGCGTATCTCTGACTCTCATTCTAAGGTGTCCCTTGACTTCATCATAACACATCCAGTATGTACTCATGACCCAGAGATATAAGATCCCAAAAGTTCATTGGTTTTGTCATGAGAGGAGAGGCTAACTTTCCAGGCACATTTAGAATGTTCCTAGCTGTGACTACAGAATATGAGCTCAGACCTACAAGGATGCAGAGGTTACATAGGCTCCTGTGCTGAATATGGGGCCCAGATCAAATTGATGGGGTTTATAGTTAACAATATTTATATACTTCCCCAATATTTGGGAGCTACTCTCTTCCCTGATCCAGCATTCTAGTCCTCTCTCCAACTTTGACACCATCTCCCCACACAATAATCTGGGGTCCACCTGCATGTTTGCTGTCAGGCTCAGGCAAAAACTAGTAAAGCCATGGGCCTCTTGGAATATACCTAAAATAGACTTAGTAGCTTTTTCCAAAACGAAGACCCCGATCTTCATATGCAATATTATTGCCTTTAGGTTCATGATTAGTCAACAATTTGTTCTGCTTTATATCTTCACTCTTTTTCAGCCACAAGTTTCCAGATGCTACCATGATGCAAACCTGATTTTCCTGGGCAGAGGACCCACCAATGTGTCCTGGAGCCCTGCTTCCCTAAAGCCCTGCCCCACTAGGGAAAGAGAGAAGGCTGGGAGTATGCATCAACCTGTCAACGGGTCTATGAATGTTGCCCATGTTCAGTGGGGAAGCAATCACAGAAGCTAGACATCCCACCTTCTGCACCCCACAATTACCCGGGGTTCATACTCCCAGAGGGATAAAGAATAGGAAAGCTTTCAAGGTAGGGGATTAGATATGGAGTTCTGGTAATGGTAATTGTGTGTAGTTGTACCCCTCTTATCCTATGGCCTTGCCAATATTTCCATTTTATGAATAAAAATTTAAAAAAGAAAGTATTATTTGTAAAATAATGTTTTCTCAGCATAGCATAGGTGAGTATTTATGCTGTAATTTTGTTTCTGTTTTCTTCCTTATAAACTATATCCTTTTTACTCACATAAAAAAAAAAGGCTGAGCAGAGAAGCAATAAAACCCCATTGTGCATACAATTACTGCAGCCTACAATCTGTTATTTTGAAAATAGACTGACTTCTCCACTATCCTAGAGGGCAAGGACCTGCTTTGTTTTTCTCACTATTAAATATCTAGTACATATCCCTCTTGACATTAACAAAGTTTGTTAATTAGCTTAATAAATATGGAATGCATTTTCTACTGATATTGATTATTATCCAAATTGAACAGTTTGCTGTTCATCTCTTACATTATTTTCTTAAAAACAGGTCATTAAAACTGTAAATGAAGTGTATATCCACTGAATACAGTTGCACATATTGTAACTAAGCAAATATTGATTTCAGCTTTAAGATTTGTGATCGTCTGGAAACAATGACATTAGTATTAGCTATATTTTTATGTAATGCATAAATAATTTTAATCAACTGAGCAAAAGTTTTATTTCTCTAATCATGTGGTTTCTGAGTATATGTTTCTATATATGGAAAAAGTAGGCCATTTAAAAGTATGATTACTAGATACACATGTTCGAGAGCACATTATGTGCTGTGATTTACGGGAATAACAATTTAGGAAACAAGATGTACAATTTTGTCCTTTTTGACACCTACTATATGATTATTGACAGTTTAATAGGAAATTCTGGCAGCATTTGCCCTGGACCATGGGACATATGTCACCTTCTTGACTCGGACATCTAATAGACTAATACAAAATGTAGATATTTACTTTAATTCATACCCGTGAGAAAAAAAAAAACATCTAGAATTCTAAATTGGTTTTTTTTTTCTTCCCTTCTTTCTCTTTACCACAGAAACTTGTTTTTTTCTTTAATTTCTTTACTGTGGAATTAATGTTTTACATTCGACAGTAAATACAATAATTTGTGCATGCATAACATTTCCCAGTTTTCCATATAACAATACAGCCCCCACTAGGGTCATCCTTTTTGGACCTGTATTCTCCCCCCCCCCCCCCAACCCCAGAGTTTCTTACTTTGGTGCAATACGCCAATTCCAGGTCAGGTTCTACTTGTATTTTCTGATTACCATGGAAACTTCTATAGTACCATAACAACACTGTGTTAGTGACACATTTTTCTGTTTTTTTGTTTTGTTTTTTGTTTTTACTGTGTACTGGACTTTGGAGCAATGTAAATGAGTTTGAGTTTGTATTTGTTAGTTTTACTGTTTTCTTTTCTATTCTTGTCTTGATTAAATCTTGCTAGAATAAAATAAAAATTATTAGAAATAATAAAAAGAGACTGGAGAGATAGCATAATGGTTATGTAAAAATCCTTTCATGCCTGAGGCTCCAAAAGAACCAGGCTTAATACTACCTTAATACTACCAGAAAGTAGAGCTGAGTAGTGCCTTGATTAAAAAAATAATAATAAAAGGAAAAAAATAAAGAAACATAAAAAATCAGTACCAATGATCTAAATATTTTTTAAAAATTTCTTTAAAATATTTATTTATTCCCTTTTGTTGCCCTGGTTGTTGTTTTATTGCTGTAGTTATTATTGTTGTTCTTGATGTCGTCGCTCTTGGATAGGACAGAGAGAAATGGAGAGAGGAGGGGAAGACAGAAAGGGGGAGAGAAAGATAGACACCTGCAGACCTGCTTCACCACCTGTGAAGCAACCCCCCTACAGGTGGGGAACCGGGGGCTCGAACCTGGATCCTGTGCTTTGCGCCACCTGTGCTTAAACTGCTGTGCTACCTGACTCCCAATATAAATATTCTTAATAATTCAATTCCAAAATAAAGAAAATTTTCTTAATTCTACTGTAGCATTAGTGTATTTAGTTTGTGTGTATTTGATAATGACAAAAGGAACACTTTGATAATATCCTTGTTCTTAAATAAGATAGGAAGTTGCAGTTTTTAATTTTAGTATTTTTACTAGGATTGTCTTTTATTTAAATAGAAAATACCTTGAGCAACATAAAATTGGGTGTCCTTTAAGTTATTGGGTGAATATAACTGACAGTCTAGGATTTTATGTTATGACTTTTCTTTAGCTATTTTCATTCATTTAATAAAATTTTCAGATATATGAGTTAAAACTAGCATTGATTTTTGTATTTATTGAAGTCAGAATTATAAATTAGATTGTAGAAATTAAAACTCAGTTTTAAATATCTTTCAGATATGTTACCATTAGATAGTAAATCAAAAATTAGTACAAGTAATTTATATGTTATTCTTTTATAGAAAGTAAAAATCTTGATACCCAGAAATAATCACTGTTAATATTATCATGTACATTCTTCCAAACATGAACACATACAGAAATTCAGACATGAACCTTTGGAGACTTACAAACAGGTTTGTAAGCAATATGATCTGTATTTACACTTATGCCTGTATGACTAATCTTTAATTGAATTAAATTATCTTAGTAATATTAAAATAGAAAATCATATTATGGGTATATACCATAATTAGTTCACTAATGGTCTCTTTTTTAAGATCTGGAAAATATAATATAATACAATACAACATAATATATTGACATATATAATATATTAAGTTATACAATATATTAGCATATATAATATATCAGCACATATATCATCATATATAATATATATTATTTTGATAATATTCTCTATTTCTAAAATACTACTTGTTCTCTCCAATGATGACATAGTTTTAATTTTTTGTTTGCTAAGTTGGTTGGTTTTTGTTTGTTTATTTGTTTCAAATTTTCTCTTAAAATATTTGTTTAACTATTTTGGATAGAGTCAGATAAATTGAGAGGGAAGGTGAGATAGATAGATAGATAGATAGATAGATAGGCAGATGATAAATAGATGGATGTTAGGGAATAGATAGATGCAGAACTGTAGTACTGTTTCACCACTGTGAAGCTTTCCCCCTGCAAGTGGTAACTGGGAGCTTGAACCTGGGTCTTTGTGCATTGTAATGTGTGGACTCAAACAGGTGCACAGCCACCTGGACCCTTTTTGTTTGTTTTTTGATGAAAGTAGAACACAATGTGTTTGGAAGAAAAAGTATTCTAGGGAAAAAAGTAGTAACGGCTTGGTCTAGATATGGACAAATGTTTCAGATACATGTTAACAGAAGTACTGGTAAATTCAAATCATTGGCATCAAATATTTCTTCTGTCATGCTTCATGAAATCTAGGTTAAACCATGGAAGGGGGCATTAGCAAAATGCACTGGTGCCTTTCTCTTAGTTCCTTGAAAGGGCAAAGCAACACTTTAAGACATTCAGAGAGGAAGTAATTAAATAAGCAGGGAATAAAAAAAGATCTCTAAATTATGTTCAGAAGACTCTAGAGTCCACATGCAACTCCCCCCCCATTTTTATTGGGGGGTTAATGATCTACAGTGCAGTCATTGATACATGGATACAATTTCATTATGCACCAGGACCCCAAAGTTCTCTTCCACCCTTTGCCATAGTTGATCACTTTGTTCACCTTGCACTTTATATTCTCCTTCCTGTCCCTCTTTATTAAGCCCCACTTATAATTGAGCTCATTTGATAGTTGTCTTCACTGTAACAAACTTAAAAGGGGCTTAGGCTGTGGTATGTGGATGTGTGAAGGATTGACTGTGGGGACACTGGGAATGGTAAACAATTCAAAGCTTTATCCAGGGGCATAGGGTAAATGTCTAGGTACTGCAAAATAAGTGGCTCCATTTAAGGTTAAGCAAATGAGAGGTTTATTCATAAGATCACTGTGAATGAGAGGGGAGAAATCTAGCTAGGAAAATAAAAAGTTCAGTCTGAAACTAAGTTACTCAAGATCACCATGTGAAAAGACCAGGACCAGTCTGGAGCCACACCAACTAGAGAGTGCTGTGATGAATTTAGGTAATCAGATCGAGAGATGGAGCTGCTGCTAGTCCTTGCTTATATTCATCCTATTGTCAGTCTGCTCTGCCTCAGGCTGATAGCATTCTTTTTTTTTTTTTTTTTTGCCTCTAGGGTTATTGCTGTGGCTCGGTGCCTGCACTATGAATACACTGCTCCTGGAGGCTATTTTTTTTCCCTTTCCTTGCCCTTGTTATTTATTGTTGTTGTTATTATTATTGCTTTCGTCATTGTTGGATAGGACAAAGAGAAATTGAAAGAGGAGAGAAAGACAGAGAATGGTGAGAAAGACAACTGTAGACCTGCTTCACTGTTTGTGAAAGGAGCCCCCGAAGGGTGGGGTCTTGAACTAGGATCTTTATGCCCTTCCTTGCCCTTCAGGCCATGCACAATTAACCCTCTGCGCTACCGCCTGGCTCCCAGAGACATAATATTCTTTACTCTTTTTTTATTATTTTATTGTGGGGTTAGTGGCTTACAGTAAAATTGTTGAGATACTGTATAGTTTCTCATCTTTCCATAATAAAATGTTTCTAATAGATACAATTACTCTCATTTCCAACCTAGTTACTTTTCTACCATCTTGCACCAGGACCATTTTCCTTCCCCTTGCACCATCTTCCTTGCACCTTTTTCCTTGCACCATCTTCCTTCCCCTTCCTTTCTTTCCTCAGAGTCCTTTGCTTTGATGCAATACACACAGTCAGTCCAAGCTTTACTATATGTTTTCATTTTCCTTAATAAACAGAATAGGTTTTTTTATCTGACAGAATTAACCACAACTGTTAATTTTGCATTAAACATTTGATATTTTACACAGGTTCTGTACCTATGCAGATAATCTTTGTCAACTGATTATATTTTCAAAGAGAAATGGAGAGAGGAGGGGAAGACAGAGAGGGAGAGAAATATAGACACTTGCAGACCTGCTTCACTGCCTGTAAATGACTCCCCTGCAGGTGGGGAGCCAGGGCTCTAATCAGGATCCTTACACTGGTCCTTGCTCTGGTCCTTGTGCTTTGTGCCACGTGAGCTTAACCCGCTGCGCTACAGCCTGACTCCTTATATTTTCTTGTCTTATAATATCTTATTGTATGAGTTATTTTTAGGTGTACTCATTTTGTACATAAAATGATGTTAAACCAGGTTGAAGCATATACTAAAAGTGCATTTAAAAATTTTAAAAAATATTTATTTTCCTTTTTTGTTGCCCTTGGTTTTTTTATTGTTGGTGTAGTTATTGTTGTTGTCAGATAGGACAGAGAGAAATGGAGAGAGGAGGGGAAGACAGAGAGAGGGAGAAAAAGATAGACAACTGCAGACCTGCTTCACTGCCTGTGAAGCGACTCCCCTGCAGGTGGGGAGCCTGGGTTCCAACTGGAATCCTTAAGCTGTTCCTTGAGCTTCACACCACATATGCTTAACTCGCTGTGCTACCGCCTGACTCCCTAGAAGTGTATTTTTCCCCCACTGGATTACTACTTGATATATTTATTCTTTCTACTATTGGTGGCTATTTAAATGAATTTAAGATTTTTTGTTTACTTTGTAGACATGGATTCTACAGGCAGACTTGCACATATCATATGTTGCATGTATCTAAGATTTTTTTCCTAAGATGAGATACATTTTTCTAAGGAATATATTTGAGTGGAGTAAACATGTATAGCGGAATTACTGAATTTTACAACATGGACATGTTTAACTTCAATCAAGTTTGTCAAGATGATTTCTAGACTGGTTATAATAATTTAGACATCTGAGGAGGGTGGGCTAAGTATGCACATTACAGTACACAAGGACTCATGTTCATACCTATTTTAAATAAAATAAACAAGACTGCTGTGTCGCATAATTACTTGGTTGTGGTGTGGCTGCGAGTAAGTTTAAACAATCAAAGCTTTATTTTAGTGGTACAGTGGTATGGACACCAACTCCTAGCAATAACCCTGGAGGAAAGAAAAAAGAATAATAAAAAAATAATGATGCTCATTATATATTGAAAAGACAGCATAGTGGCCTGGGGAGCCACAAAACAGTAGATCACAAGTCTTAAAAACACAGTGTTCTGAATTCAAGACACTAGTAATGCATTTTTTCTTCTTCTTCTTTTTTTTTTCTTTTCCTCCAGGATTATTACTAGAACTTGGTGTCAACACTACAAATCCACCACTACTGGTGGCCATCTTTATCCATTTTGTTGGATAAGACATAGAGAAACTGAGAGAGGATGGGAGAGATAGAGAGGAGAAAGATAGACACCTGAAGCCCTGTTTCAGGGCTTGGGAAGTGTCCCCTGTGCAGGTGGGGAATGGGGGCTCAAATGCGGATCCTTGCACTTCATACTATGTCCACCCCCATTATTTTTTATTCTATAACTGAAAATACTTTCATCTGAAACCATTGTTTTTCTATTTGTGTTGTACTGTTTCTGCTGCTTCTTCTTTATGTTACTTAGCTGCTTTGTGTAGCTTTTTTTGTGAACTTTTCATTATCCTGGGACTTTTGGCATGCCTGCATTTAAATTCAGCCTCACATAGTGAGATTACATTTTACTTTTCATGATTTTCTGGAGTATCTCCTATTTGGTTAATTTAAATTTAGTTGTCCACTTGACATTTTTCAGATTCTATAAATATGGACAAAGACCCCACATGAGATTATTTATAAAATTTCAGGAGAGATTTATTTTATCCCACAAAGTGCAAAGTTTAAAAAAGCAATCTCCTATATTGTACTCTTATATTTTTATTGTTATCTTTCTTATTTTTTATATAACAGACAGAATTCACTTTTTTCAGTAGTTTGCAAATTTATTTCTCTATGTAGCAAAGTCCTAGATCATTTTTTAAAGCAACTCCCTATGCAACAATCAAAGCAAAAATCTACTTTTCCAGGATATAAAATCAATGTCAGGATGAAATCCGACTTTTAAGTTAACTTATAATCTTATAAACCACTATCAGTCACAAATTTAAAACTGGCTTGAAAATTTATAAAAGCTTCTGTCAACTTACAAAAGAACTTGCGTGTCTGTAAGGAGAACTAAGAACTTTAGTATGGGCTAGAGGGATAGAGACTTGTGTGACTGGGGTTGAAGGGTCCTTGAGCAGGTTCTTTTATTTTTTTTCCAGCTGTTTATCTTCAAAACTTTATTGAGTTAATCTATTAGTCAAACAATAAAATGCCTGTACAAGAGACAAGGGAAACAAGTGGAACCTGAACTGAGTGCTCACCATAGATTTGTTGGTAAAATATACATACAATCTATAAAAGAGTGACAGAGATGAGCTCTATTAAAATAATAGTCACTACAACAATAAAACAACAAGGGCAACAAAAGGGAATAAATAAATAAAATAAATATTAAAAAAAAATTAAAAAAAAATAGTCATGGGAGTTGAGTGGTGGCACAGCAGGTTAAACTCACATGGCACAAAGCGCAAGGATCCCTGTTCGAGCCCCGGCTCCCCACCTGCAGGGGAGTCGCTTCATAGGTGGTGAAGCAGGTCTGCAGGTGTCTGTCTTTCTCTTCCCCTTCTCCGTCTTCCCCTCCTCTCTCCATTTCTCTCTGTCCTATCCAACAACGATGACATCAAGAACAACAATAATAACTACTATAATAAAACAAGGACAACAAAAGGGAATAAATAAAGAAATAAATATTAAAAATAAAATAAAATCAATATTCACTCTTCCACTGGAATTCTAATTTCACTGTTGGAAAATATCACAATCAAATTACAATGAAAGTTTTTATCAGTACAAGAGACTGAGAGGTAACAACAACCAAATGCCCCAGCTTCACTATAGTGAACCCAGAATCAGGGGCCCTCATACTCCCTGATCAGGACCTTGAAAGGCTCACCTGTTGCTCTGAACTTTGGGAGACTCTCAGAGCAGTGAGGTCAACACATAAAACCATGTGATTTTCATGCTTGCTTTCTTTTCCTTCCTTCCTTCCTTCCTTCCTTCCTTCCTTCCTTCCTCCTTCCTTCCTTCCTCCATTCCTCTCTCTCTCTCTCTCTCTCTCCCTTTCTTTTTTCCAATGTGGAAGATTGCATTGATTTGTTTAACCTAGCTTGGTCCACTACAAAGTTGCCATGAAGGTGTTAATATGGACGACTTCTAGTATGATGACTCAAATAGACATGCGCCCCCTTTTTAATTCTTGTGGTCATTATTAAATTTTACAATCTTGAGTGATAAAGAAGTGTAGACTTCAGTCACTAGAGGCTGCACTCACTTTCTGTATGGTTTCTGGTTGCAAAGGCCCTTCAGTTCTCTGCCTTCCTAGTACGACTGCTTTATCAAGGGCAACAAAGGAAAATAGTCCCCTATCAAAAAAAAAATAATAGCATATGTAGTTTATTTTTGCAATTTTTTCTGCTTACTTCAGTGAGTATTAAATCACAGATGCTCCTCCACACCCTGAAGTCTGATGTGATTAAACAAGTTTGTAACTATTAGGAAACAGAAACCTTTGAGGTCATCCTAGCACCTATTAGTGCCATTTTAGCTTTACTCAAGAAAGTTGTACAGATTATTTAGTACTATATGTTTTTAATTATTTATTTACTATTGGATAGAGAAAGAAAATTTGAGAGAGATGGGAATATAGAGAGATAGAGAGACACCTGCAGTTGTGCTTTACCACTAGTGAGGCTTTCCCCTTGCAATTGGGGACTAAGGGCTTAAACTTGGGGCCTTGCACACTGTATGTGTGCCACTGCTTGGCCCACCCAATACCATATGTTTTTGAAAGAAAGTTCACAAGACACACTTAAAGAGATTGCTGAATAGTTGAGGATGAAAGGCAGAATCTGAAGAAAGCTTTACAGTGGAGTGATATAAGGGAGTCAACCATTAGCAACTCTTGTTAACACTAACATCACATTTAAAACCTCTAGTTTAATTTGGTTTTAAGTAACTCAAATGTTAATTAAAATAAATTATAGATATAATACTTGAGATATTATTCTGTTTTTACGGATTTCTTATGCCAACTTATTTCTTCCCCTTCTATAACATAATCTATTGTTCCAATCATGTAACAATGATTTTTACAAGAGTTTCAAATGGTTGGTTTCTTACAAGTGCAGGGAAAGCACTATAAATTCTCTGCTGCTCATTTTTTCTTTGTCACTTTCATTCATGGACAGAGTTCTTTATAATATATCAGACCCATGCCAGCTGCGGAAACTGTATTTAGACTGATAATTCAGACTAAACATAAGCAGGACAAATCCAATACCTTTGTCTGAACTGTGGGTAATTTTAGTCAAGCAATTTACATGGGTCAAAATAACTAAAACCACTGTTTATCTTTGTGTGTTTACACAGCTTGAAAACAAACCTACCAAACTCATGTCAACAGTTATACCCCTACAGGCAAGCTTTTGACCTAAATTTCCCCAGTGAGACATCTTTGGCAAAATGATAAAGACAGTAACATTTACTTTGCATCCTTATATTTTCCTTTCCAGCATCCTTGTACTCTATGTCCCTCTTCTGAGTCATTCATGCATATGATCCCAGAAGTCTAAAAATCACTGAACCGTCTGTGTTCAGTTTTTGTTAGATACTATATTTCTTGCTAAGGGATTAGCTTAATTAAGGTAAAGTGTTATTTACTCCAGCAGCATTTGCATTTAATCAATAGTAAAAATAGAATGGCTGCTAATGAAATAATTTTTAAGTAATATGATTCCTCAACAGGGAAGGAATTACTTTTCTGAGACCGTCAAATTACAAGACTTGTCTGCCTTATAAGTCAATGTTCACATTACCTAATGATTTGAGGATACTTACTATGGTTAGTCACTGAATCAAATTCTGTAGAGCTTATTTCAGTAAATTTCCTTCTAATAAAATAATAATCTGACTACTCTTAAGCTTATATTTCAGGTCAGGATATAGAAACTTAGAGAAGTTAAATAACTAGCTCAAAGTTACAAGTAGTACGTGAGAGTTCTAGACAGGCATCACTTCAAATAATAGACTCTTAAAACTGTCAGCCTTCTTTTTTTATTTATAAAATGGAAACATTGACTAAACCCTAGGATAAGAAGAGTACAACTACATACAATTCCCACCACCAGAACTCTGTATCCCATACCCTCCCCTGATAGCTTTCTTATTCTTTTTTTATTATTATTAAAGAAAGGATTAATTAACAAAACCATAAGATAGGAGAGGTACAACTCCACACAATTACCACCACCCAATCTCCATAACCCACCCCCTACCCTGATAGCTTTCCCATTCTCTATCCCTCTGGGAGCATGGACCCAGGGTCATTGAGGGTTGCAGAAGGTAGAAGGTCTGGCTTCTGTAATTGCTTCCCTGCTGAACATGGGCGTTGACTAGTTGGTTCATACTCCCAGTCTGCCGCTCTCTTTCCCTAGTAGGGTGAGTCTCTGGGGAAGATGAGCTCCAGGACACATTGGTGGGATCTTCAATCAAGGGAAGCCTGGCCAGCATCCTGGTGGCATCTGGAACCTGGTGATTGAAAAGAGAGTTAACATATGAAGCCAAACAAATTGTTGAGCAATCATAGACCCAAAGCTTGGAATAGTGGAGAGGAAGTGTTAGGGGGGTACTCACTACAAACTCTAGTGTACTTCTGCTTTCAAGTCTCTGGACACAGTCTGAGGTGAAGCATGTTGAGGTGGAAATCGTTGCGTTGGTTAGGTTGTGATCGGCGGATGCAATATTATTTGGTATGGATTGGGAGACGCTTACGGGAAAGTGGGCCCTATCCAAGGGTTCCAGGACTGGGGCAAGTAGGGGCTCTATAGTGGAGATGTGAGGTTCCTGCTGTCCTAGGGTTGAAAAAGACAATCGATAGTTAATGTTATTATCACATTATTTGGTAATTGGGTTAACTTTGAAAAGTCCTTTTGTTAGAGTTTGCTGTACAGTACCCAGTATCTTATATATAGCTGTGCTATAAGATGCTTCTAATCTACTTGGTCTAGGCTTTTGAGAGATCCCGCATATCAAATACACAGCCTATATATTAAAAAGATTCATTTTGTGTTTTGAAAAACTTTGAGACATACAATTCATTTTCCCCCTCTCATATTAATCAACTACTGATTTATATGTCTACATTTTGCTAGGAGTGTACATAAACACCATTCCCACCACAAAGAGACTGTGACCCATCCATCCCACCCACTCCCACCCCCCACTGGCCCAGGAAGCTGCATGTCTACCCCTCACCACAGGGTTTTTACTTTGGTGCCCTACTTACAATTTGATCAGGTCCTGCTTTTAGTTTCCCTTTCAGATCCTCTTACTCAACTTCTGTTGATGAGTGGGATCATCCCATACTCATCTTTATCTTTCTGACTTAGCTCACTTAACATAATTCCTTCTAGCTCTGTCCAAGATGGGTCAGAGAAGGTGGGTTCATTGTTCTTGATAGCTGCATAGTATTCCATTGTGTATATATACCATAGCTTTCTCAGCCACTCATCTGTTGGTGGGCATCTGGGTTGCTTCCAGGTGTTAGCTATTATGAATTGTGCTGCTGTGAACATAGGAGTACACACCTCTTTTTGGTTGGGTGTTATGGAGTCCTTGGGGTATAACCCCAGGAGAGGAATTACTGGATCATATGGAAGGTCCATGTCTAGCCTTGTGAGAGTTTTCCAGACTGCTCTCCAAAGAAGCTGTACCAATTTACATTCCCACCAGCAATGTAAAAGGGTTCCTCTGTCCCCACATCCTCTCCAGCATTTGTTGCTGCTGTCCTTTTTGATGTACGTCATTCTTACAGGAGTGAGGTGGTATCTTAGTGTTGTCTTAATTTGCATTTCTCTGACAATCAGTGAGCTAGAGCAGTTTTTCATATGTTTGTTAGCCTTTTGGATCTCCTCTGTAGTGAATGTTTTGTTCATATCCTCTGCCCATTTTTGGATGGGGTCATTTGCTTTTTTGGTGCTAAGTTTGCTGAGCTCTTTATATATTTTGGTGATTAGTTTCTTGTCTGATGTATGGCATGTGAAGATCTTCTCTCATTCTGTGAGGGGTCTCTCTGTTAGTTTAATAGTTTCTTTGGATGTGCAGAAGCTTTTCAATTTGATGTAGTCCCATTGGTTTGTTTCTGCTTTAGTCTTCCTTGCAATTGGGTTTGATTCATCAAAGATGTCCTTAAGGTGTAGGTGGGAAACTGTTTTACCAATGTTTTCCTCTAAGTATTTGATTGTTTCTGGTCTGACATCTAGGTCTTTGATCCATTTGGAGTTGATTTTTGTTTCTGGTGAGATAAAGTGGTTCAATGTCATTCTTCTGCATGTTACAACCCAGTTTTACCAGCACCATTTATTGAAGAGAGCCTCCTTTTTCCATTTAATCCTTTGGGCCCCCTTATCAAAGATTAGATGCCCATAGGTGTTGGGATTTACTTCTGGGCTTTCAATTCTGTTCCACTGGTCTGTGTGCCTATTTTTGTTCCAGTACCATGCTGTTTTGATGATGATGGCTTTATAATATAGTTTAAGGTCTGGGAGTGTGATGCCTCCATGTCTGTTTCTTTTCCTTAAGATGGTTTTGGCAATTCTAGGTGTTTTCAGGTTCCAGATAAATGATTGTAGTGTTTGTTCTATTCTCTTAAAGAAGCTTGGTGGAACTTTGATGGGTATTGCATTAAATTTGTCTATGGCTCTGGGGAGAATATTCATTTTGATGATATTTATTCTTCCAATCCATGAGCATGGGATATCTTTCCATTTCTTGGTATCAGTTTCTATTTCCTTGAGTAGCGACTCATAGTTTTCAGCATACAAGTCTTTCACTTCTTTGGTCAACTTTATTCCTAGGTATTTGATTGATTTTGCTGAAACAGTAAATGGGAATGATTTCTGGATGTCTCCTTCTTCAGAATTAGTGTTTGCATAAAGAAATGCCACTGATTTTTGTACATTGATTTTGTAGCCTGATACCTTGCTATATTGCCTAATAACTTCCAGTAATTTTCTGATGGATTCTTTAGGTCTTTCTGTGTATACTACCATATCATCTGCAAATAGTGAGAGCTTGACTTCCTCCCTTCCAATCTGTATTCCTTTGATTGCTTTCTCTTGCCTGATTGCTATGGCAAGAACTTCCAATACTATGTTGAAGAGTAACGGTGACAGTGAACAGCCCTGTGTAGTCCCCGATCTGAGGGGGAATGCTTTCAACTTCTGTCCATTGAGTATGATGTTGGCTGTAGGTTTGCTATATATGGACTCCACTATCTTGAGGAATTTCCCATCTATTCCCATTTTTTGTAGAGTTTTGAGCATGAATGGGTGTTGGATTTTGTCAAAGTCTTTCTCTGGATTTATTGAGATACTCATGTGGTTTTTGGCTTTGCTTTTATTGATGTGGTGAATGACATTGATTGACTTACAGATGTTGAACCAACCTTGCATTCCTGGGATGAATCCCACTTGGTCGTGATGAACAATCTTTTTGATATGTTGCTGTATCCGGTTGGCCAAGATCTTGTTTAATATTTTGGCATCTATGTTCATCAGAGATATTGGTCTGTAGTTTTCCTTTTTTGTTCTGTCCCTATCAGCTTTTGGTATCAGGGTGATGTTGGCTTCATAGAAGGTGGAAGGGAGTATTCCTGTTTCTTCAATCTTATGGATAGCTTTAGAAGTATGGGTACTAACTGTTTCCTGAAAGTTTTGTAGAATTCGTTTGTGAAGCCATCTGGTCTAGGACTTTTGTTGTTGGGAAGATTCTTAATAACTGTTTCAATTTCTTTGTCTGTGATTGGTGCATTTAGATTTTGTAGTTCTTCTTGGTTCAGTTTTGGAAGGGCATATGTTTCTAGGAATTGTTCCATTTCTTCCAGATTCTGTAGCTTGGTGGCATATAGTTCTTTATAGAAGTTTCGCAGGATTCTCTGGATTTCTGTGGTGTCAGTTGTGATATCTCCTCCATAATTTACAATTCTATTAATTTGAGTCTTCTCTCTTTTTTGTTTGGTGAGTCTGGATAGGGGTTTGTCAATTTTGTTTAATCTTTCAAAGAACCAACATTTGGCTTCATTGATCTTTTGTATGGTTCTTTTATTTTCGATGTTGTTTATTTCTGCTCTAACATTAGTGATTTCTGTCCTTCTGGTTGCTTTAGGGTTGCTTTGTTCCTCTTCCTCCAAGTCCTTTAGGTGTGCAGTAAGGTCGTTCATTTGAGCTTCTTCTTGGTGTTTAATATGTGATTGTATGGCTATAAGTTTCCCTCTCAGTACTGCTTTACCTGTGTCCCAAATATTTTGATGGGTTGTGTCTTCATTTTCATTAGTTTCCAGGAACATTTGAGTTTCCTGATTGAGTGAGTCTCTGACCCAGTGGTTCTTAAGGAGTATGTTGTTTAGTTTCCAAATTCTGTGTCTTTTAATAATTTCCTGTTTGTTGTTAAATGTTAGTTTTACTCCACTGTGGTCTGAGAAGATACTTGGGATGATTTCAATGCTCTTGAATTTATTGATGCTGTCTTTGTGGCCTAACATGTGGTCTATCCTTGAGTATCTGTTATGTGGATTTGAAAAGAAGGTTAATTCCAGTTTTTTGGGGTGGAGGAGTCTGAAAATGTCCAAGATGTCTAGTCTGTCGATCTCTTCATTTGATTCTCTTGTATCTTTATTGGTTCTCTGCTTTGTTGATCTGTCTAAGTGTGAGAGTGGAGTATTGAAATCTCCCACTATTATTGTATTACTATTGATGTATTTTTGAAATTCTTACAGTAGGTGCTTAATGTATTTAGATGGTCCCTCTTTGGGTGCATAGATGTTAATAATTGTTAAGTCTTCTTGGCTGATTGATCCTATAATCATTATGTAATGTCCTTGCCTATCTTTTATTACTTTATTTAATTTAAAATCTATCGTGTCTGAGATGAGAATGGCTGTTCCTGCCCTTTTTTGTGGTCCGTTAGCCTGTATGATAGTTTTTCATCCTTTCACTTTAAGTTTGTGTTTTTCTTGTTGTGACAGATGGGATTCTTGCAAGCAGCATATGGTTGGGTTCTGTTTTTTGTGATCCATCCCCCAACTCTGTGCCTTTTGATGGATGAGTTTAAGCCATTGACATTTATTGATATTATGGATTTAATGTATTGTAGTGCCATTGTTCAAAAAAAATTTGTTTGCTCTGATATATTGCAAGTATTGTAGTGATGTTCTTGTTTATAAGAGATCTTTCAGAACCTCTTTCAGGGCCGGTTTGGTGATGGTTGCCTCCTTTAACTGTTGTTTATCTAAGAAGGTTTTGATCCCTTGAAATGAATGAAAGTCTAGTTTGAATGAAAGTCTAGCAGGATATATTATCCTTGGTTGAAACCCTTTTTCATTCAGGGCTCGATAGATATCTGCCACTCCCTTCTGGCTTTTAGAGTTTGAGTGGGGAAGTCTGCAGATTATCTTATGGGTTTTCCCTTGTATGTGACTTTTTGTTTCTCTCTTGCAGCCTTTAGGATCCTTTCTTTATCCTTACTTCTTCTCATTGTGACTATGATGTGTCTTGGTGTCTTCAGGTCTGGGTTGATTCTGTTTGGTACTCTCTGGGCCTCTTGAATCTTGATGTCCTTTCTGTTATTCAGGTCTGGGAAGTTTTCTTCTATTATTTCCTCTAGAATGTTTGCTTCCCCTTCTTCTCTTTCTTCCTCTGGCAGTCCATTACGCGAATGTTACTTCTTTTGAGATCATCCCATATGTCTCTGTTGTTGTTTTCAGTGTCTCTCAATCTCTTTTTAAGCTCTTTCACCTCTTTCTTCGTTTTCTCTAACTCATCCTCTGTCTGACTAATTCTGTTTTCTGCTTCTGTTAGTCTGCTTTCCCTTGCCTCAGCTTCTTTCTTCATTACAGCTATTTCAGCTTTCAGTTCTCTAAATGCCTCAAGATAATCAGTATTTTCCTTGGGGGTCACAACTGTTGTTTCCCTAATACTTCTATTCCTTTCCTCCAATGTTGTTTTCATTTCTGTGATTAACAAGTTTATTATTGCTTGCATACTTTTCTTATCTATGGTTACTTCTGGCTGATTTGTAGTTTCTTCTGGACTCTTGTCTTCATTCATTGGAGTAGCAGTTTTATTTGTTTTTGATCTACCCACTTTTTTGATTTATGTGTTTCTTTTTTTATGCTCTGTTGTTCCTCAGTTGTTGTGTCTTGAGTACTAGTAACACTGTACTAAATATCTTTATGACAATTGCACTCACCAACCTCAGGAATTACAGTAGCAACTGAATCAAGTATTGAAGTAGTTTAATCATTACCAGTTAGCCAAACAATTTCTCTAATCTGTGAAAAAATAGTAACCAAATCCCAGTGAAGAAAGAGAAAAGAAAGAAAGCATAGCAAGAATAGACAGTTATGCAAATCTACTATCCAGTGTATATTCTAGAGGTAACAAGAGGGGAAAGGGAAGTAGAGCAGAGATACACACATAGAGAGTCCACTTTGAGTCAGATTTATTCCCCAACCCCCCCTCCCTCGAAGCTTTTTTAAAGGATTTCTCAAAAATGGAAACTAGCTCCAAGTCCTTTTGATCCAATGAGAGCTGTACTCAAGGATGTCCTCAGATCCGCCCTCAGGGTCACAGTGGTCCCTGGAGACTCCCAAGGAAAGCCTCCGAGCTACATTGCTCCCTCCTGGTCCTCTGCCGGCCACCCTGCAGTGCTCTGCAACTGGCAGAGGACCTGCCTTCTTGGGCCGAGAACAGTGCCCGGTGCACCCGCCTTGCCCGTCGCAGCGTGGGAAGTCTGGAGCAGCCCGCCCGCTAGTCCGCGCCACCTCTACTCTAATTCTTATCCCAAATTAAGTTATAGTTACCTCCTTGGTGTCACTGCTAGGACCCCTTATTGACTGGCCTACTAAGGCAGAAAATCCTACCATTTCCAGAAGATGTGATCAGAGCTCAAGCCAATAGCAGCTTCTCAGCCCGCCATCTTCCGGCTCCCCCCAGCTTTCTTATTCTTATTTGTTTATTTATTTATTTAAAAAAGGAGACATTAACAAAACAATAGGATAAGAGGGGTACAACTCCACACACTTCCTACAACTAGATCTTTGTATCCCATTCCCTCCCCTGATAGCTTTCCTGTTCTTTATCTCTCTGTGAGTATGGATGCAAGGTCATTGTGAAATGCAGAAGGTGGAAGGTCTGGCTTCTGTAATTGCTTCCCTCTGAACATGGGCATTGACTGGTCCGTCCATACTCCCAGCCTGTCTTTCACTTTCCCTAGTGTGGAAGGGCTCTGGGGAAGCAGAACTCCAGCAGACATTGGTGGGGTTTTCTGTCCAGGGGAGTCTAGCTGGCATCATGCTAGCATCTGGAACCTGGTAGTTGAAGAGAGAGTTAACATACAAAGCCAAATAAATTGTTGACCAATCATGGACCTAAAGGCTGGAATAGTGCAGATGAAGAGTTGGGGGGGGTCCCTCAATTTTTTTAGATAGCTCACAGGCATATTTTAGTTATATGCCAAATGGCCTGTGGCTATACTAGTGCTTTTTTTTTTTTTTCCTGAGCCTGAAATCTGATATGCAGGTGGATCTAAGTTATTGTCTGGGGAGATGATATCATGGCTGGCAGAAGGACCAGAAAGCTGGATCAGGGAAGAGAGTAGCTTCCAAATATGGGAAAAGTGTATAAATACTGTTGACTGTAAACCCCATCAATTTGATTTGATCTGGGGCCTGTATTCAGCTTAGGAGCCTATCCCTATAGATCTGAGCTCACATTCTGTGGTCATAAGTAGGAAAGTTCCAAGCTGCCTCAATATCAGGACCTATCTTCCTCGGGTGTAGCATAGAGTATATTGTCCAGCCTCCCTTCAGAGGATGGAACATTCTCTACCATTGTTGATCCAAGTTGAGGGCAAGGTCCTATGGAGCCCCACAAAAGGGTCTATGTGTTGTTCCTAATAGGAATGACTGGTAACAATGGAGAGAGGGATTTATTCGAGGTCTAGGCCCTTCATGTCTGTTTGGAAATTTCAGGACTCTGAATACGGCTCCAGCTGATGGGGTGGCCTGATAGTGACTAAAGAGTCATCTTTAAAGTATGCCAGTCTCTTGCCCTTATTCAACTTTTGCAGTCCTTGCTTTGATGAGGTTAGATATGGAGTGAGTGAGAGAACTGTAATAGGAAATAGGTGAGGAGGATATCTAAGTCTAAGTAGACACTATTTAATTATGAACTTTATAATGATTCACTACAGACTATTGTGTATTTTTGCTTTCAGGTATATATTTTGCCATAATTTATGGATACATATGAACATATGTTCTATCTATCAGTACTAGTTCTATCTATCAGTACTATGTTCTATCAGTACTAGTTAAACCTGTTACTAAAGAAGAGAAACTAAAGGGACCATGAGTTATGTTTTTCAAATTTCATCATAAAATATACTATTAGAATTATGGTTGATATGGCAGGTGTCTACTCGAAAATAATGGCCTGAACTTTTAAGTTAGGCGCGGAAATGAAAAGTAATCTTGGCCTTATTTCACTGATAGCAAGATCAAAATATCCACTCATAATATTTCCTTGGCTTATGTGAAGCTTACCAATAGCTATTATTGCCCATGAATTTCAAGTTGTTTGGTTTCTTAACTGTTAATTGAAATGTAATTTCATTTGCATAATATGAAACTAGTATGATAATTAACACTCTTCTTACTAATTGCTACCCAATTAACCTGCTTAAGGTGTCTTCTGTCAGTTCAGCATCTAAATATTATCTTCTTACCTAAGTTGATTCACAGGGCTATGATTATCTTCTATAACTTATAAAATTTAAAATTAACTGCATTGCAGCTTGAGCTATGGCTCAACCTTATATCTCAATCTTGGTCCACCAGGTAGTGATTTGATTACTAATTAAGTGTAAGCCATTTCATTAAATCAACTTAAAATGTTCCTCTTAAAAAGTAGATTTAAAGGGTCATAGGGGATTTTTGAAGGATCAGTCTCAGAGTCACCCTTATAATTTGAATAGTTTCTTTCTGATTTTTCGGGAGCATTCATCCATCATGGTTGAATTCCTGTCTATGAATGAGAAGCCTCTTATGCTGCATTTTAAAGGCAGACTTTTGACAAAGGAAAAGTACCTTTTCTGAACATAAATTGATGACAGCTTCAAGATTTATTAATATGCCGTAGACTGCCTTTATAATATATTCTGAACTCCTTGTTCCTACACTCTCATCTTTATCTACCTACACATGGATCCAGACTTCCCAGAGCTTGGTTTGACTTCTGGTTTACAGATAAGATTTCACTGAGTATTAACACTGAACATTTGAGCCCCAGGAGTTATATGTTATCTCAAAATTCTGATAAATGTTATTTAAATGAGAAATAATCTTTAATCCTGTTTCTGAAAATCATTTTAAAAAGATAAAACTATCAAATAAAATTTTAATATGTTCAAGTTTTAAAGGTGAGGATCACAGTTGTAAACACAGCACATCAAAAATGTTAGCTTAAATCTCAACTATTCCTGCTACTCTGAAGCCTTTAATAAAATGACTATTGTTCTGATGGTTATTAGGTAGTAATTTTTTATATCACATGTTTTAATCTAACATTTTTAAGTTTTCATTTCTAGGAATAAACTTTGAGCATTTATTCATTAACTGATTCAATAACTATATATTACTACTGTAATCAGACACTATGCAAACCTTTGTGGACACTGTGCTGTAAAAAATGCATGCTTCCTTGTTTAGAATTTTAGGAAAAATGTTAGGAAACACAGCCTTATAAGTAACTACCAGTCATGGGGACTTTGATTTAAGTTCATTGTCCTCATTTTCAGGAGAAAGCTTCATTAGTGGTGCAGAGCTGCAGTGAGGGTATCTCTCTCTCTCTCTCTTTCTGTATCTAATTCTCTCTGTCTCTGTCAGAAAATAAATGAAAATAAAAAAGAAATGGCAACCAGGAATGATGGAGTTGTTATGTAGACACTGAATCCCAGAAATAACCCTGGTGGCAAAAAAAAAAAAAAAAAAAAAAGCAGTAAGGAATGAAGGAAGGAAGGGAAAGGAGGGAGGGGGAATAAGGAAAGAAGGTAGGAAGGGTTAGTGATCTGCTAATACTGTGAAAATAGAAATAGGTTTCTAGAAATAGTGGACCCACTTAGGTATGTTGACTCAGGAGGGACTTTTCCTAAGAAAATATCTAAGTAAAATCTCCATGTTGAGGAGTAAGTAAGAAATCAGGTAGAACCATTGGTGGTACTAGCAAGAATTTTTGGATTGGGCATGAGTATTACAAATAAAGGGAGCAGTCAGATAAAATATGTCCCAGAAAGGTTGTGGTATACTGGCAGGGAGCCTAGCAAATCTCAAGAAGACCTTAGAGGAGGGTAAAGGTAAGAAGTGGATTATGGATGTGATGAAGTATCTAGTGAGACAGGGACACATGTACCCCATAGTGTGATTTGCCCCAAAGTTTTAGAAAGTTATCAAATAAGTTTAATTCTATTCATATATAATTGTATTCAAATCTGAAAAATATAATACTGGCTACTTCCTTTCTTTCTTCTTCTTCTTTTTTTTTTTTTGCCTCCAGGGTTATTGCTGGGGCTTGGTGCCTATAACATGAATCCACTGTTCCTGGAGGATATTTTTTCCCTTTTGTTGCCCTTGTTGCTATTATTATTGTCATTGCTATTGTTGTTGTTGGATAGGACAGAGAGAAATTGAGAGATGATTGGAAGACAGAGAGGGGAGAAAAAGATAGATACCTACAGCTCTGCTTCACCGCTTGTGAAGCGACCCCCCCCCCCCCTTGCAGGTGGGGAGCTGGGATCCTTATGCTGGTCCTTGAGCTTTGGGTCATATGCACTTAACTCACTGCACTACTACCCCTCCCCCCCCCCCCCCCGCTGCTACTTTCTTTTAAAATAAAAAAGGAGTAGGAGAGTAGAGGGCACTGTTACCTTCCTAGTATAAATCTCTGGGTATATTTTTGTTTCAATAAGCTTTCAATAAGGTAAGTCTAAAATTTTAAAGTAAAGTAGAAACTATGTCATTGCAGTAGGTGGAAATAAAGAAGATGTTTTCAATTGTTATTGAAAGGACTAGATTATAATACTATAGATGCATGACTTGAAAAGGAGAATACATGTGTAGATTTCATTCTTCTTTTACTTTAAATGCAGAGTTGAATGGAATATTGACCTCAGGACCTCGCACATGTGCAATACAACTGAGCATCCTGCAGAACCAACTTTTTCATCTGCAAAAAGACATCACAGCACAATTCTACCATCCATAGAGTCTCTCTAGTGCTAACATGTAATGCCACTCATGTACCCATGTAAATCTGATGTTCTGACATATTAGCATCAGGCATGACAAGTGGGTGCTCTACTGAGTGAGCTGTCTCCAAGACCTACAGATTTCTATACTTTTGAAATAGTTGCCATATCAGTCAACAAAGAGGATTTAACAATTATTAACATGTCTTCACCCATCTAAATGTGTCAAACACCAACAGAGAGAGCTGCAAAATACATCAGTAGTAACACAGTAATAGTAGGATACTATAACACCATACTTTCTCATTTAGACAGATCATCTAGGCTGAGAATAAATAAAGAAACAATAGAATTAGTTAAAGAGCTAGACTAGATCTTCTGGACATTTTTTTAGAGTTCTACACAACAAGAAACTGGAATACACATTCTTTGCAAGTCTATACAGAACATGCTCAAGGATAAGTCATATGTTAGGTCACAAAGACAGCATCAACAAATTCAGGAGCATTGAAATAATCCCAGGCATCTTCTCAGACCATAGTGGAATTAAGCTAACACTTAACAACACACAGAAAATTACTAAAATTCCCAAAATATGGAAATTCGAAAGCACACTCTTGGGTCAAAGGGAAAATCAAGGAAAAAATTAAAATGGGAGGCTTAATGAAAACCATAGGAAATAGGAGCTCCTGGGACAGAAGAGAGAAAAAGACAAGTTCACAAGGTTCCTGGGTGGGGCTACCCATGTCTTCCTGGGACAGAAGAGAGAAAAAGACAAGTTCACAAGGTTCCTGGGTGGGGCTAACCATGAACAGTAGCAATGGGAATGATAATGACAATGGGGAAAATGGGGGCAGGGGACCAGCTAGAACAAGTACCTTCCTCTTGCTCAATTCACAGTGGAGACAAGGAGAAGATTCTTTTGGATGCAAAACATGAATAAGGACAGTGTAGTTCAAGGGGGGTAGTTCTCACTGTGACAGCCTTTTCCCACAAGAAGATCGGCACATCTTCTATTTGATATAAAATTGTATACCAACAGGGGCCATATAAGAGGAGGTTTTGTTTTATTTTTTATTTATTTATTGGATAGAGAGAGTCAGAAATCGAGAGGGAAGGGAGGGATAGAGAGAGTGAGAGACAGAGAGACACACCTGCAGCATTGCTTCACCACTTGTGAAGCTTCCCCCTTGCAGGTGGGGACTGTGGGCTTGAACCTGGGTCCTTGCGCACTGTAACATGTATGCTCAACCAGGTGTGCCACCACCTGGCCCCCTGAAGAGGAAGTTTTAGAAGGAAAGATGATAATGCTTTGATGAAAAGTGTAGACCTGATTGGTTCAGTAGCCCTGAAAACATTCTACCCAAGTAGTTCCACTTCAGACACTCCAAACATTCTGAGGGAAAATGGAGCCAGGAAGAAAGGGGGCACTTTCTCCGCAGAATTTCTTAAGGTGTTCATTACATCTCTCTTCCTTTCTTATATTTTGGCTTTGGGGCTAGGCATCTACATTGGAAAATGATTGAGCTCGCCTTCTGCCAGCACCTACTGAGGGGAAGAAAAGCCCCTGGAAAATCATGTGACCTGTGAAGTGGTGCATTGTCACAGTAGTTTATTTGAATTTGAGACCATACACATGACCCAAACTATTACCCTATTTTTATATATCCAAGTCCCAGCAACTCTCAAATCCAGTATTTTATCCAAACTGTACTGTGACATTTTACTAACCTCATTCCCTTTTTGGTCTATAAGAAACTCTAGAATTTCCTAACAGAGTTTACTGTTGTTTAGAAGATTTGGAAGGAATTCTTTTCTGCAAATGCCACCAGCAGATTATAATTTTGTCAGCAATGATTCTGTCTCCTTTTAGTAAAATAGACTTATACTTGCATGATTCCTGGCATAAATTTGACTCTTGCTTGATAACTGCCATCTTCTTCTTAAACCAAAATCAAGTTAAAAAATAATATATAAGAGTTTTGTTGTTTTAATTTGTTTAAAGACAAGTTTCCATAAACTTGAATTTATAGTTATTAAAAAAGAAATCAACATAAAAGTTAAAAAAAAAGAAAATATATACCCTGGATAATAAAAATTATTTTAAACAATAAATAAATAAATAAAATAAACTATTCCTAGAAATCAATGGAAATGAAGACAGGACCTACCACATTAATTGAGTCACACCTAAAGCAGTATTTAGAGGGAAATTTATAGCCATGCAAGCATACAATAGACAACAAGAAAAATATCAAGTAAACAACATGACTGTACACCTAAGACTTAGAAAAAGTGGAACAAAAGAACCCTAAAGCAACCAGGGATGAAATAAAAAAAAATAGGGCAGAAAAAAGTAACATAAAAAGTAAGAGAGGGTTCCCAGAAGATGGCGGACTGAGAAGCTGCTAGTGGCTTGAGCTCTGACCACGTCTTCTGGAAACGGTAGGATTTTTTGCCTTTAGTAGGCCAGTCAATAAGGGGTCCTAGTGGTGACACCAAGGAGGTGACTATAACTTAATTTGGGTTAAGAAATAGAGTAGAAAAAAAGGGGGAAAATTTTTTTTCTGTTTAATTATAAAGCACACCTCCTCCCCCTCCCCACCACCCCATAACCAGTCCCTAGGGAACAGCTCCTAGCAGGCTCCCCTGCTGAGCTTCTGTCTTTACCAAATTCCTGTCCCACCAGGGAGTATCATTCATTCTAAGTCTATACCCTTCTGAATCCTCTGGCCTTTTTTTTTTCTTTCTAAGTAGCCAACCCCGCCCACCTCACCCCGCATAGCTATTTAAATAATTCAAAATAAATTTAAAAAAATCTTTCCTTTCACTGCTCTTTTATGACTTTCCTTTTTCTTATCTTTTCTTTCTCTCTCTCTCTTTCTTTTTTTTCTTCTTTTTCTCATTCTTGTCATCCTTTCTTCCTTAATCCTACAGCTTCCAAAGCCACAGGCCCCAGCCCCACACCAGTGTGCTGTTTTGAATTCACTGATACACATTGGGGAGTTATTTTAGGGAAGAATTCTCACTCAGTGTGGACTCTCACTGCGAGTGTCTCTGCTAAACTTACCTTCCTCCTTTAGCCACCCCTAAAATATACAGTGGATAGTAGATTTGCATAACTGTCTATTTCAGCCATCCTTGTCTAGTCCTGAGGGTTTGTTTTTTTTTCTTTTCACTGCTCTTTAATTATAGCTCTTTTTCTTCTCTTTTCCCTTTTCTCTCACTTGTCTCTTTTTTCTTTTTCTTTTTTTTTTATCTTGTCATACACTTCTTCCTTCCTTCTTCTTTGAAGCTATCGAGAAAAATGAACCCACCTTCTCTGACCCATCTTGGACAGAGCTAGAAGGTATTATGTTAAGTGAGCTAAGTCAGAAAGATAAAGATGATGAGTATGGGATGATCCCACTCATCAACAGAAGTTGACTAAGAAGATCTGAAAGGGAAACTAAAAGCAGGACCTGACCAAATTGTAAGTAGGGCACCAAAATAAAAATCCTGTGATGAGGAGTAGACATGCAGCTTCCTGGGACAGTGGGGGGTGGGAGTAGGTGGGAGGGATGGGCCACAATCTTTTGGTGGTGGGAATGGTGTTTATGTACACTCCTAGTAAAATGTAGTCATATACATCACTAGTTAATTAATATGAGGGGGGAAAATTAATTGTATGTCTCAAAGTTTTTCAAAACACAAACTGAATCTTTTCTCAATATATGCAGTGTAATTGATATGCAGACTCTCTCAAAAGCCTAGACCAAGTAGATCAGAAGCAACCAATAGCACGGCTATATACAAGATACTGGGTACTGTACAGCAAACCCTAACAAAAGGACTTTTCAAAGTTAACCCAATTACCAAATAATGTGATGATAACATTAACTATTGATTGTCTTTTTGAACCCTAAGACAGCAGGAACCTCACATCTCCACTATAGAGCCTCTACTTCCCCCAGTCCTGGAACCCTTGGATAGGGCCCACTTTCCCGTATGCCTCTCCCAGTCCATATCAAATAATATTGCATCTGCCGATCACAACCTAACCAACACAATGATTTCCACCTCAACATGCTTCACTTCAGACTGTGTCCAGAGACTTCACGTGTGGAATGACAACCCTTCAACTTCATTACTCAGGTGAGAGTTTTCCTTTCATAGTATACTCTAATTCCATCTCAGGTGGTTCACTTTCTAACAAAGTCCCATAACCTAGATACACACCAGTTTCTGTGAGAGAGAGCATATGTTCACATGTATCCATAAACTACTGCAAAATATATGCATGAAAGCAGAAGTGCACTAGAGTTTGCAGTGAGTACCCCCCTAACATTTCCTCTCCACTATTCCAAGCTTTGGGTCCATGATTGCTTAATAATTTGTTTGGCTTTGTATGTTAACTCTCTTTTTAGTCACCAGGTTCCAGATGTCATCAGGATGCCGGCCAGGCTTCCCTGGACTGAAGACCCCACCAATGTGTCCTGGAGCTCCGCTTCCCCAGAGACCCACCCTACTAGAGAAAGAGAGAGGCAGACTGGGAGTATGGACCGACCAGTCAACACCCATGTTCAGCGGGGAAGCAATTACAGAAGCCAGACCTTCTACCTTCTGCAACCCACAATGACCCTGGGTCCATGCTCCCAGAGGGATAGAGAATGGGAAAACTATCAGGGAGGGGGTGGGAAATGGAGATTGGGTGGTGGGAATTGTATGGAATTGTACCCCTCCTACCCTATGGTTTTGTTAATTAATTCTTTCTTAAATAAAAAATAAAATATAAAAAAAAGATTGAGTTAAATAAAAAAATAAGAGAACCATACGAAAGATCATTAATAAAACTAATTGTTGTTTCTTTGAAAAAGTTAAAAAAAACAAAATACAAACTCTTAACCAGACTCACAAAACAAACAAACAAACAAAAAAACGGGGGGAGGTAGAGGATTCAAGTAAATAGGGGTATAAATGAGAGGAGAAATATCACAATGGCCACCAGAGAAATCCAAAGTGAACCTTCTATGAACAGCTATATTCCACCAAGCTAGAGAAGCTGGAAGAAACTGAAGAATTCCTAGAAACATTTACATTACAAAGCTGAACCAGGAGGAACTACAAAACATAAACAGGCCAATCATAACCCATCATAACCCAAGAAATTGATAAAGTTATCAAGTACCTTGCCAAAAATAAAAGTCCAGGACCAGATGGCTTTACAAATGAATGCTACAAAACCTTCAGGAAACAGTTAATACCTATACTTTGAAAGCTCTTCTAAAAGAAGTCACAGGGATATTACTTTCCACCTTCTATGAAGCCAAAATCACCATGATAACAAAAGCAGATAGGGACACAACAAATCAGAAAACTACAGACCAATATCTCTGATGAACATAGGGGCTAAAATACTGAACAAAATCGTAGTCAACCAGACATAGCAGTATATTAAAAATATCATTCAATACAACCCAGTGGGATTATCCCAGGAATGCAAGGCTAGTTCAGTATACATAAATCAAACCACATGATTATCTCAGTAGATGCAGAGAAAGCTTTGGCAAAATCTAACATCTGTTCTTGATCAAAACACTAGAAACAATGGAAAATTCCTTATGGTAGTGGAGTCCATATAAAGCAAATCTAGAGCCAACATGATACTCTATGGGGAGAAGCTGAAAACATTCCCCCAGAGATCAATCATTTGACAGGGCTGTCCAATATCATTGTTACTCTTCAACATACAATTGGACATTCTCACCATACGCAGTCAGGCAGGAGAAAGGAAATTAGAGGATACTGGTTGGAAGGGAAGAAGTAAAACTTTCACTATTTGTGGATGATAAGATACTATACATAGAAAAAACTAAAGTATACATCAGGAAGCTTTGGGAAAGTATAAGGTAATATAGTAAAATGACGGGATACAAAGGAAGGATACAAAAATATGCCTAAAATAGACTTTCTAGCTTCTTCGTGCACAAACACCTCTAGTTTTATCTGCCCTATTCGTACCTTTGGGTTCCTGTTTATTAAACATTTTGTTCTGCTTTATATCTTACTGCCTTCCAGCCACCAAACTGTAGATGCTACCATGAAGCCATCCTGACTTCTCTGGGAAGACAACCTCACCAATATGTCCTGGAACCTCACCTTCCCATAGCCTTATCCCATTAGGTAAAGACAGAGACAGCCTGGGGGTATGGACTGACTTGCTGATATCCATGTGTAGAAGTGAGGCAGTAATGCGAGCTGCACCTTCCACTTTCTGCACCCTATGAAGCATTTTGATCCATACTCCCAGAGGTATGAGGGATAAGGAAACTTCCGATGTAGGGAATGGAATACAGAATTCTGGTGGTGGGAATTGTACCCCTCTTAGCTTACAATCTTGTAGTTATTGTTAATTCACTTAAAAAAAAAAGTTGCCACAAAGTGAGAATTTTTTTTTTTCTTTTTTTTGGTTAAAAGAAAAAGTGTATTCTGATACCAATATTAGTGTTTCATATTTACATAGTGATTGATGATTTTCAAAAATTTCACCTGAATTGGTTTAATCATAACACATTTTATAAATATGAAGGGTAAATATTTCTATTCCAGTTTTATAGATAAATCAATCTACCTCTCTTTGGAAAATCACTTCATCTAGTCTAATATTTGTCATTTGTGTGGGGATTAGCCACTTT
The DNA here is from genome assembly GCF_950295315.1 of Erinaceus europaeus. Taxonomy (NCBI): domain Eukaryota; kingdom Metazoa; phylum Chordata; class Mammalia; order Eulipotyphla; family Erinaceidae; genus Erinaceus; species Erinaceus europaeus. The sequence continues at coordinate 80,618,783 of NC_080164.1, read as the reverse complement.
CTACTCTCAAGACTGAAGCCTAAGTAATAGAAAATAGTCAAGAGGCCGGGTGGTGGCGTGCTTTTTTAAGCACACACATTATGGTGCACAAGTGTCTGGGTTCAAGCCCCTGCCCTACCTCAGAATGAACATCTTCATAAATGATGGAACAATGCTGTAGGTTTCTTTCCTCTCTTACTCCCCACCTCCCTCTTCCTAGTCTATTTCTATCTGAATAAGTAAATAATACAAACATGGAAGCCAATCAATATATTGAACTCCAGTCACAATAATTCATTTAGGGATTAACATATAAATAATTTAGAGCCAATGGAATATAAAGATATTTCTGAGATGGTATTATTTGTCACCATGGTCACCTCTGGGTGTACAACTTCACTACTCCAGGAACCTCCATTTTTCTGTTTTGACAGAGGATGAGAGAGAGGGAGAGAAACAGAGGAGTGACTTCTGCTTTATTGCTTCATCACTCATGAAGCCTCCTTGCCTGTGGGTGAGGAGTGTGCGTATCTCTTAAAAATATATCTATATTGATAGCATTTTGTTCCAAAGGGATCCCTGAATTAAACCATAGAAAACTACAATGTTCACTCATTTGCCTCCTTTGAATATGAGATAGCAAAAGTCTCAATGTCACCAAGCAAATTCTCCCTGAAACCAGAGAGTAAATCCTACTTCATTCAGAGTCTTTTATTTTACATTTAAATGCTCTTTGAAGGTTTAGTCTTACATAATTTACAAATATAAGCAAAGTGATAGTGGAATATATGAATATCTAGAACTGACACTCTGCTATAAGTGGGGTCTTGTTCATGACCCTGAAGCACTTGTGGTCTAAGTGGATTTCACAAGAGCACACATTCCCTTTCAAATAGATGTCAGTGAAGCAGATACATATACTGTATATATAAATTAATAAAGGAAGGCCTAAAAGAAGTTTAAAATAGAGTTGGCATTTAATAGGAGTCTTGATGGATGGGGTGATTTTTTCATGTACTAAAGATGCCACAGTTCACTATACACAGAAGGTAATCTTATATATTTTAAATATTTATTTATTTATTTATTTTCCCTTTTGTCGCCCTTGTTGTTTTATTGTTGTAGTTATTATTGTTGTTGTTATTGATGTTGTCCTTGTTGGATAGGACAGAGAGAAGCGGAGAAAGGAGGGGAAGACACAGATGGGGAGGGAAAGACAGACACTTGCAGACCTGCTTCACCACCTGTGAAGCAACTCCCCTGCAGGTGGAGAGAGGTGGCTCCAACTGGGATCCTTGAGCTGGTCTTTGTGCTTTGTGCCATGTGTGTTTAACCCTCCGCTTAACACCAGACTCTCAGAGGGTAATCTTGTAGTCAAAGAAAATTGGGGGAGGATTGAGGAGGTAGCATAATGGTTATGCAGAAGACTTCCTTACCTGAGGCTCCAAGTTTCCAAGTTCATTCTCCAGCACCATGATAAGTTGAAATTGAGCACCAGTTAAAAGAAAAATAGAGGAAAGGCCTGGTGGGTTTATGCAGGATTTTCCTGCCTGACACTCTGAGGTAACACCTTTAGTCCCCATCACCACAGCAGAACAGTGCACTGGTGTCTCTCTCTGTGCATCTGTCTCTCTGTATCTCTCTCATTAATATAAATAAACTATTTTAGAAATAAAAGGAAGAAGGAAGAAATAAGAAAGAAAGAATAAAGAAAATATGGTGTAAGCTTGAGCATTTGAACAGGAGTGAGTATATTCAATAAGATATAGCTTAACAAGGTTGAATTTTAATCATAAGGTAGATTAGAAATGCTCAGATAGAATAGGATAGAAAGAAAAAAGGGTGCAGGGGGTGGGGTAGATAGCATAATGGTTTTGCAATGAGGTGCTTGTGCCTGAGGCTCCAAAGTCCCAGGTTCAGTTTCCTGCATGACCCTAAGCCAGAGTTAAGTAGTATTCTGGGAAAAAAATCACTTCTCGGCCTTTTGGCTAAGATCAAGTGTAGTGTTCTGGGAAAAAAAAAAAAGGAAAAAAAGGTTTCTCAGAAAGAAACATTCAATCAGTTTTGCTTCAAGTGAGTTGGAACTCCCAAATAAATTAATTTTGAATGTATACATGCAGTGTGTGGCTTGAAATTTAGGGGCTGGAGACAAAACAGGGCATAGGCATGTTGTATTGTGTATATGATGGGCATGCTTCATACCTCTGACTATAAGGAGGCTTAGTCTACTTAATGATTCAAATCAATGAAACACTTAAGACTGAAAAAAGGGCTATAAATGGAAGTGATACATTTTAATCAAAATAGCATGACTCTCTGATTTTAGAAATACTTTGAAGGAGAGGGTTCCCGTAAGATGGCGGACTGAGAAGTTGCCAGTGGCTGGAGCTCTGAACACATCTTCTGGAAACGGTAGGATTTTCTGCCTTTAGTAGGCCAGTCAATAAGGGGTCCTAGCAGTGACACCAAGGAGGTGACTATAACTTAATTTGGGTTAAGAATTAGAGTAGAAAAAAAGGGAACAAAAAATTTGTTTCCTTTTAATTATTAAGCACACTGCCTACCCCCCCCCCCACAACCAGTCCCTGGGGACCAGCTCCTAGCAGAATCCCCTGCTGACCTTCTGTCTTTACCAAATTCCTGTCCCACCAGGGAGTATCATTCATTCTAAGTCTATACCCTTCTGAAACCTCTGGCCTTTTTTCTTTCTAAGTATAAACCCCCCCACCTCACCCCGCATAGCTAATTAAATAATTAAAAATAAATAAATTAATTAAAAAAACTCTTTACTTTCACTGCTCTTTCGTGACTGTACTTTTTCTTATCTTTTTCTTTTCTCTCTCTCTCTTTTTTTATTCTTTTTCTCATTCTTGTCATCCTTTCTTCCTTAATCCTACAGCTCCCAAAGCCACAGGACCCAGCCCCCAAACCACCAAACAGTGTGCTTTTTTGAATTCACTGAAACACATTTGGGAATTATTTAGGGGAAGAATTCTGACTCAGAGTGGACTCTCTATGTGTGTATCTCTGCTCTAGTTCCCTTTCCCCTCTTGTTACCTCTAGTTTATACAGTGGATAGTAGACTTGCATAACTGTCTATTCTTGCTATCCCTTCTTTTTTTTTTCTCTTTCTTCTTCACTGGGATTTGGTTACTTTTCTTTCACGGATTGGAGAAATTGTTTGGCAATCTGGTAACGACAAAACTGCTTCAATACTTGCTTCAATTGCTACTGTAATTCCTGAGGTTGGTGAGTGAAATTGCCATAAAGGTATTTAGTACAGTGTTACTTGTACTCAAGACACAACAACTGAGGAACAACAGAGCATTAAAAAAAAAAGAAACACATAAATAAAAAAAATGGGTAGATCAAAAACAAATAAAACTGCTACTCCAATGAATGAAGACAAGAGCCTAGAAGAAACTACAAATCAGCCAGAAGTAACCATAGATAAGAAAAGTATGCAAGCAATAATAAACTTATTAATCACAGAAATGAAAACAACATTGGAGGAAAGGAATGGCAGTATGAGGGAAACAACAGTTGAGACCCCCAAGGAAAATACTGATTATCTTGAGGCAATTAGAGAACAGAAAGCTGAAATAGCTGTAATGAAGAAAGAAGCTGAGGCAAGGGAAAGCAGACTAACAGAAGCAGAAAACAGAATTAGTCAGACAGAGGATGAGTTAGAGAAAATGAAGAAATGAATATTCTCCCCAGAGCCATATACAAATTAAATGCAATACCCATCAAAGTTCCACCAAGCTTCTTTAAGAGAATAAAACAAACACTGCAATCATTTATCTGGAACCTGAAAACACCTAGAATTGCCAAAACCATCTTGAGTAAAAGAAACAGAAATGGAGGCATCACACTCCCAGACCTTAAACTATATTATAAATCCATCATCTTCAAAACAACATGGTACTGGAACAAAAATGGGCACACAGACCAGTGGAACAGAATTGAAAGCCCAGAAATAAATCCCCACACCTACGGACATCTAATCTTTATAAGGGGGCCCAAAGGATTAAATGGAAGAAGGAGGCTCTCTTCAATAAATGGTGCTGGGAAAACTGGGTTGTAACATGGAGAAGAATGAAATTGAACCACTTTATCTCACCAGAAACAAAAATCAACTCCAAATGGATCAAAGACCTAGATGTCAGACCAGAAACAATCAAATACTTAGAGGAAAACATTGGTAAAACAGTTTCCCACCTACACCTCAAGGACATCTTTGATGAATCAAACCCAATTGCAAGGAAGACTAAAGCAGAAACAAACCAATGGGACTACATCAAATTGAAAAGCTTCTGCACATCCAAAGAAACTATTAAACAAACAAGACCCCTCACAGAATGAGAAAAGATCTTCATATGCCAGACATCAGACAAGAAACTAATCACCAAAATATATAAAGAGCTCAGCAAACTTAGCACCAAAAAAGCAAATGACCCCATCCAAAAATGGGCAGAGGATATGAACAAAACATTCACTACAGAGGAGATCCAAAAGGCTAACAAACATATGAAAAACTGCTCTAGCTCACTGATTGTCAGAGAAATGCAAATTAAGACAACACTAAGATACCACCTCACTCCTGTAAGAATGGCATACATTAAAAAGGATACCAGCAATAAATGCTGGAGAGGTTGTGGGGACAGAGGAACCCTTTTATATTGCTGGTGGGAATGTAAATTGGTCCAGCCTCTGTGGAGAGCAGTCTGGAAAACTCTCAGAAGGCTAGACATGGACCTTCCATATGACCCAGTAATTCCTCTCCTGGGGTTATACCCCAAGGACTCCATAACACCCAACCAAAAAGAGGTGTGTACTCCTATGTTCATAGCAGCACAATTCATAATAGCTAAAACCTGGAAGCAACCCAGGTGCCCAACAACAGATGAGTGGCTGAGAAAGCTGTGGTACATATACACAATGGAATACTATGCAGCTATCAAGAACAATGAACCCACCTTCTCTGACCCATCTTGGACAGAGCTAGAAGGCATTATGTTAAGTGAGCTAAGTCAGAAAGATAAAGATGATGAGTATGGGATGATCCTACTCATCAACAGAAGTTGACTAAGAAGATCTGAAAGGGAAACTAAAAGCAGGACCTGACCAAATTGTAAGTAGGGCACCAAAGTAAAAACCCTGAGGTGAGGGGTAGACATGCAGCTTCCTGGGCCAGTGGGGGGTGGGAGTAGGTGGGAGGGATGGGCCACAATCTTTTGGTGGTGGGAATGGTGTTTATGTACACTCCTAGTAAAATGTAGTCATATACATCACTAGTTAATTAATATGAGAGGGGGAATATTAATTATATGTCTCAAAGTTTTTCAAAACACAAACTGAATCTTTTCTCAATATATGCAGTGTAATTGATATGCAGACTCTCTCAAAAGCCTAGACCAAGTAGATCAGAAGCAATCAATAGCACAGCTATATACAAGATACTGGGTACTGTACAGGAAACCCTAACAAAAGGACTTTTCAAAGTTAACCCAATTACCAAATAATGTGATGATAACATTAACTATTGATTGTCTTTTTGAACCCTAAGACAGCAGGAACCTCACATCTCCACTATAGAGCCTCTACTTCCCCCAGTTCTGGAACCCTTGGATAGGGCCCATTTTCCCGTAGGCCTCTCCCAATCCATATCAAATAATATTGCATCTGCCGATCACAACCTAACCAACACAACGATTTCCACCTCAACATGCTTCACTTCAGACTGTGTCCAGAGACTTCACGTGTGGAATGACAACCCTTGAGCTTCATTACTTGGGTGAGAGCTTTCCTTTCATAGTATACTCTAATTCCATCTCAGGTGGTTCACTTTCTAACAAAGTCCCAAAACCTAGATATACACCAGTTTCTGTGAGATAGAGCATATGTTCACACCTATCTGTAAACTACTGCAAAATATATACCTGAAAGCAGAAGTACACTAGAGTTTGCAGTGAGTATCCCCCTAAAACTTCCTCTCCACTATTTGGGTCCATGATTGCTCAACAACTTGTTTGGCTTCGTATGTTAACTCTCTTTTCAGTCACCAGGTTCCCGATGTCATCCGGATGCCGGCCCGGCTTCCCTGGATTGAAGACCCCACCAATGTGTCCTGGAGCTCAGCTTCCCCAGAGACCCACCCTACTAGAGAAAGAGAGAGGCAGACTGGGAGTATGGACTGACCAGTCAACGCCCATGTTCAGCAGGGAAGCAATTACAGAAGCCAGACCTTCTACCTTCTGCAACCCTCAATGACCCTGGGTCCATGCTCCTAGAGGGATAGAGAATGGGAAAGCTATCAGGGGAGGGGGTGGGATATGGAGAATGATTGGTGTGAATTGTGTGGAGTTATACCCCTCCTACCCTATGGTTTTGTTAATTAATACTTTCTTAAATAAAAAAAGAAATACTTTGATGAATCAAATTGAACATAATATAATTTATAAGGTTATATTAATTCACATACTAGGGTGAGTGCTGGTTCAGTAGAGTGACTATAATAATCTCTGACTTCACAGGGCTTAGATGAAAGTAGAAAGTCCTATGGGAGAATATCAATGCTGTATTGCTATATAATATAAAAATTCAGCAGCTTGAGGGCTCAGCCAGTAGAGCACACATCTTGCCATGTGCAAGGACATAGGCTCAAGCCCCTGGTCTCCACCTGTTTGTGGCAGGGATAGAGGGGATTGTGCAGGGAAGAGAGGGAGGAAGTTTCATAATCAGTGTAGCAGTGCTATAGCTAGAGTTTCTCTCTCTCTCTTCTAGCTCTGACTTATGGTGGTGACAGAGAATGAACCAGGGACCTCAGAACCTTATATATGAGTCTTTTTTATAACAATTATGCTATGTCACCTAAGGCATCTCTATCTCCCTTTTTGACAACTAGTCCACTTCAATTTTTCTGTCATATCAAATAAAATGAAATGAGACCCAGAGAAAGCCTTTGACAAAATCCAGCATCCCTTCATGATGAAATAAATCAGAATAGATGGAAAATTCCAAAACCTTTTTGAGTCCATATACAGCAAGCCTACAACTAACATCATAATCAGCAGCAAGAGAACGAAACATTCCCACTTAGATCAGGTATTAGACTGGGCTGACTATTATCACTGTTACTGTTCAACATAGTGTTGGAAGTTCTTGCCATATCAGCTAGGCAAATAAAAAATAATTAAAAGGGTACAGATTGGAAGAGAATAAGTTAAACTGTCACTGCTTACAGATAATATAACATGTATAATTTAACAGGGAGCTCCTAGAAATTGTCAAGCATTACAGTAAGGTCCAGACCTTACAAACACTAAGTCAGATCAAGAAATCCAGAAAGCAATCCCATTCACTATAGTATCAAAAATAATAACATGTCTAGAAATAAACCTAACAAAAGAAGTGAAAAGACATGTATACTGAAGAAGTGAAAGACATGTATACTGAAAATAATCAAGGAAGTAGAAAAAAAACTCAGAGTGTTAGAAAGCTCACATGGTAATGGACTAGAAGAATTAGTATTATCCAAATGACTATTATACATAGAGCTATATACAAATTAAATGTAATCCCTATCAAGGTCTTACCCAATTAAAAAAATTATAAAATGGAAATATTGACAAGACCATAGGATAAGAGTGGTACATTTCCACACAGTGCTCACCCACAAATCTCCATATGCAATCCCCTCCCTTGATAGCTTCTCTATTCTTTATCCTTCTGGATCATTGTGGGGTGCAGAAGGTGAAAGGTCTGGCTTGTATAATTGTTTCCCCGCCGATCATGGGAGTTGGCAGGTCAATCCATACTCTCAACCTGTTTCTCTCTTTCCTCAATGGAGCAGGGATGTGGGAGGCAGGGCTTCAAGATATTTTTAAGAGAACAGAACAAAAACTACACAAGTTTATCTGAAGTCATAAAATACCTAGAATCACTAAAGCAATATTGAGACAAAAATCACCAAACTGGAGGCACCAAATTCCCAGATCTCAAACTATATTGTAGGGATATTGTAACCAAACCCACACGGTACTAGGACAAAAAATAGATACACTGAAGAGTGGAATAGAATTGAGAGCCCAGAAATAAGTCTCCAAGCTTATAGATATCTAATTTTTCAGAAGGAATCCCAAACAATTAAATAAAGGAGAGTATCCTCAACAAATGTTCTTGGTGAATTGAGTTCAAAATTTCAGAAGATTGAACCTGAACCGCTGTATGTCACCACACACACAAATGTAAGCTCTAAATGGATCAAGGACTTATGGATGTTATACCAGAAACTATCAAGTATTTAGAGGAAAGTATTAGAAGAACTCTTTACCATATAATTTTTATGGGCATCTTTAATGACAAAATTCCAGTTGCAAGGAAGACTGAAACAAAAATAATACAATAGAACTAAATCAAACCAAAAACCTTCTGCATATAAAAAAGAAAATACCAACAAACAAAAACAAAAGCAAAGAGACTCCTTACCGAATAGGATCCCTTTACATGCCATACATCAGACAAAAGGCTAATAAGTAAAGTATATAAAGAGCTCAGCAACCAGAAACTATTAAGTATTTAGAGAAAAATATTGGCAGAACTCTTTCCCACATACATCTTAAAGACATCTTCAATGAGATGAATCTAATTATAAAGAAGACTAAGGCAAGAATAAAACAATGGGATCTCCATCAAATTAAAAAGCTTCTGCACAGCAAAAGAAACTACTATCCTAACAAAGAGACCCTTCACTGAATGGGAGATCTTTACATGCCATACATCTGACAAGAAGTTAATAATTAAAATATATAAGTAGTTTGCCAAACTCAGCAACAAGAAAACAATGACCCCATCCAAAAATGGGGAAAGAAGGACATGGAGAGAATATTCACCACAGAAGAGATCTGAAAAGTCAAGAACCATATAAAAAATGTTCCAAGTCATTGATTGTCAGAGAAATGCAAATAAAGACAACAATGAGATACCACTTCACTGCTGTTAGAATGTCATACATCAGAAACAACAGCAACAACAAATGCTGGAGAGGTAGTGGATATAAAGAAACCCTCCTGTACTGCTGGTGGGAATGTCAGTTGGTCCAACCTCTGTGGAGAACAGTCTGGATAACTCTCAGAAGGTTAGAAATGGACCTACCCTGTGACCCTGCAATTCCTCTCCTGGTGATATATCCTAAGGAACCCAACACACCCATCCAAAAAGATTTGTGTTGACCCATGCTCATAGCAGCATAATTTGTAATAGCCAAAACCTGGAAGCAACCCAGCTGTCCAACAACAGATGAGTGGCTGAGCATGTTGTATATATACATAATGGAATACCACTTAGCTATTAAAAATAGTGATTTCACCATTTTCAGCCCATATTGGATGGAGCTTGAAGAAATAGTTTTAAGTGAAATAAATCAGAAACAGAAGGATGAATATGGGATGATCTCAATCACAGGCAGACACTGAAAAACAAGATCAGAAGAGAAAACACTAAGTAGAACCTCAACTAGAGATGATGTATTACCTCAAAGTAAAAGACTTTGAGGTGGGTGGAGGGTGAGAGTACAGGTCCTGGAAAATCATGACAGAGGACCTAGTGGGGGTTGTATGTGGGAAACTGAGAAGTGTTTTGCATGTACAGACTATTGTATTTACTGGCAACTGTAAAACATTAATCCCCTAATAAAAATAAATGTTAATAAAAGAGCTCAATCTGTGGATGGAGGGTGAGGGTACATGTTAAGCTTATTCACTGGTGGGGAGGAGAGGGGAAATTGGGACATAGTCCTTTGGTGGTGGAAAGGGTGTTGTTATGCACTCCTATTAACTTGTAGTCTCATAAGTCACTATTTAAGTAAAAAACAATATCAACTGTAAAAAATACAAATGACCCTACCCAAAAATTGGGAGATGATATGGATAGACTAATTATTAAAGAAGAGATATGAAAATAAGTTTCAAGTCATTGATTAACAGGGAAATGCAAACAAAGACAACAAGATACCATTTCAAACCTGTGAAAATATCATCTACTGTCATCTAGAAAGGATTGTAACAACAAATGCTGAGAGGGTGTGGGGAGTAAAGTAATATTCCTGCACTGCTTGTGGGAGTATAAATTGGTCCAAACCCTGTGACGAGAAGTCTGGAGAACACTCACAAAGCTAGAAATAGACACTATGACCCTAAAATTCCTTTCCTGGAGATATTGGACTGGGCGGTGGCACACTCAATTAAGCACACATAATACTATGCACAATGACCTGTGTTTGAGTCCCCACTCCGCAACTACAACAGGGACACCTTGTGAGTAGGTCTGCATGTATCTCTTTTTCTCTTTCTCTATACCCCATCAATTTCTCTCTGTCCTATCAAATAAAATTGAGAGAGAGAGAGAGAGAGAGAGAGAGAGAGACCTCCCCTGTGGAATCCAATACAGTCATCCAAAGAGCTCTGTTCATAGCCTATGTTCATAGCAGTACAATTTGTAATAGCCCAAACTTGGAAGCAACTTAGGTGTCCAAAAGGTGAGTGGCTAAGAATGTTGTAAATATATTTATATATGTTATAAATAATGATTTTATCTTCTCTTCACCTAGAATGAAGCTAGAAACAATCATATTAGGTGAGATAAGCTAGAAAGAGAGTCAATATAGGATAATCTTACTCATGGGCAGAGGTTGAGAAATAAGAACAGAAAGGGGAAACACAAAGTAGAACTTGGACTGGGTTTGGTGTTTTGCACCAAAGCAAAGGTCTCTACAGGGACTGGGGGAAGGTGCTTTCAGGTCTTGGTGTATAATGGTAGAGGAGGACCTAGGCTACAGATGAGAATTTTTACCCATGTATCAACAACTGCATTTACTCTAATCCATTAATGCTCCACATAAAGAGAAAAAATAAGTAAATTAAAGTAAATTATATGTGCATATATATGCAGTCTTTAGACTATCTTCAGAGAGTTTCAAACTTTAAATAAAGAAGTTTCATGAGAGGCAGTGAGAGAGAAATTGAAGGAAAAAAAATTGAAGCATTGTACCATAGTGAAAAACTCTGGGTCGAAAGTGAGGGTAGATTTTCAGCTTCACTATAGGGGGATGGGTGTAGGGACACAGACCTTTGGTGGCGGGAATGGTGCTAATATGTAAAAATATGTATCTTCTTGCAGACACCAAATCCCAGTGATAAACCTGTGACAAAAGAAAAAAAAATCAGCAGCTTGAAAATAACCCCATATATTAAATCATTTCATTCTTCTATAGGTCCAAATTCTCCACATGCTATTCCTAGTATGTCTGTTCAGTATTTGATAAGGTAATCTAGGCATGCCAGGGCTTGCATTCTCATCTGGAATCAGAATTCCTTTCCAAATTCATATGGTTGCCCCAGGGTTAATTCTTATAGAGGGGGTGGGGGGTGGGGCTATGTTCCTTATTCCCTTAGTATTTGTAAACTGGATCTTCTCTTATGTCACATCCCATGCCACATGATCATCTCCATTTTCAAAATCAGCAATGGATAATTGCTCATGATGAATAGTAAACATGCTTTGAGTTTCTTTCTTCAGGAAGATTCCAGTCACTTTCATGGACTAGTGAAAGTTCATTCATAATAATGCCTCATTAGAGAAATTATATTCAAGATATTTTTCACTTGTTTAGTCATTATTTATTTATTTATTTATTACTGGATAGAGCCAGCAAGAAATTGATAGGGGAAGGGAAGATAGAGAGGGAGAGAGATAGACACCTATAGAACTGTTTCACCACTTGTGAAGCTTTCCGTCTGCAGGTGGAGACTTGAACCCGGGTCTCTGCACACTATAGTGTGTGCACATAACCATGTGAATCACCACCTGGCCCCTATGATTTTGTTTTTTAAAGTGAACTGTGTCATAGAATAAAGTTATGATTTAGACATCTTTAATCATATTAAGGTAAAAGATTTACAAGTACAGTAGTGTGAGCGTCCTGGGAGTATCTACGAATTCTGCAAGCCATAAGATCTAAGTTAAATTTGATGGTGTATACGGATAGAGATCTTCTGAAAGCAGACTGATAGACTGTAGTCATGTGAAGGGTATGCAATTCAGGCAGAAGCAGTGGCTTGAGGTACTGCCTTCACACTTGAGGAAAGTAGACTTTATCAAGTATGTGACTTTTTGGTCATATAGCTTTCACTTTGCTTTCTACCCAAACTGTCTAATACCTAAAACATTTGAATAAAACTATCTGCTCCCTTCACTTGCTATAATGTCTCAAGTCAGGCAAAGTGTTAAGAGAACTGTAAAGATTGGTGAAGTTTTCCAAATTCCTCAAAACATTTACTTTGACTTTGTTTGGAGCCTTGCCCAACATGCTATCACTAACAGTTCTTTCTCCTGACTGAAGTTTGATCTATGAGGAAAAGCACTGGTTTTTTCTGCTACAGATGAAGTGTTTAAATGACATAAATGCATCAAAATGAGGTTTACTAGCAATTGCATTATACAGTTAACATTCTCACCCTGTCTCGATATCAGAGGTCCTGTTTCTAGAATTTTCTGGGTTGGGATGAATTGACAAGTAATTTAAGAACTTTAATAACATTTCATTCTAGTTATTGCTCTCTTCCAGAGACAGAAGAAAGTGAGTATAATTTTAAATGATTACAGCATTTTAATACAAGTTGTATGAGGGGGTAAGCAAAGATAATATAATTATTTTTATTGCCTTTCCACTAACCACAGACAATTGATTTGGATTTGGCTAGGACTTCTGGGGTGAAGCTACAGTAACATAGTCACAGAAAGTTGGCTTTACCACCAGAAAACAAATATTATAACAAAACAACTCAACTAATTTCATCAGAGACCATCTGGGATTTCTGGTAGAGAACAGAACAACGCTATCTTCAGGTTGGTGATTTGTCCATAGACAGTGGGAGCCAGAGGAGAGAAGAGACTCAAGCAGAAATGCAACAGTACATTTTTCACTAGAGTGCTTCCCCTTATAATTTATTAAGAAATTCAACTTTAGGGAGTCAGGTTGTAGTGCAGCGAGTTAAGCGTACGTGGCACGAAACTCAAGGACTTGCGTAGGGATCCTGGTTAGAGACCCGGCTCCCCACCTGTAGGGGATTCACTTCACAGGCAGTGAAGCAGATATGCAGGTGTCTATCTTTCTCTCCCCCTCTCTGTCTCTCCTCCTCTCTTGATTTCTTTCTGTCCTATCCAATGAAAGAAATAACAACAACAATGATTATAACCATAACAGTGATAAAAACAAGGGCAACAAGAAGGGGAAAAAAAAAAAAAGGTCTCCAGGAGCAGTGGATTTGTGGTGCAGGCACCTAACCCCAACAGTAACCCTGGAGGAAAAAAAAATCAACTTTAAGTAGCAAGTGATATTTTTGAGCTTTAGTGGCAATAAAGCTAATATTCTATCACAACAGTGTTTACATTATTTAATTTTAAATGCGAGCACTATTAAATTGAATTAAAGGACTTATTTTAAATTATGTTTTCATTTTAAAATTAAACAAAATATATACCTGTCCAATAAATAGCATAAACCTTTATAAACATTGTTTCTTTCCTTTTGATTTGACTTGGCATTACCTTCATTTTTATGAAGTGTTTTTCTGAGTTATAGCAACTTTTTGCTCTTTTGTACAGTATAAAAGCTTAGTTTCTCCTCTGAATTTATCATTTCTTTATTCTCTTAGTTTCTTTTTGTTTCTGTTTCATTTATTTTTGTTTGTTTTGCATGCCCTGTTTAGATACGCTTATACTGCAGTAATTTTTTATTTCTATATTGTTAGTTTTATTCAAGAAGAAAAACTTGCAAGCATAAATACCCTCTGGAACTAGGTTCAAAGAAAGACTTTAAGGTTGAGAAGCTTTTATATGAAAGTGGCTTTGATTTTTTTTTTATTCTGACTATTCATCTGATGTGGTAGCCTGGGGGAAAATTTTTGCCAGTGTTTTTGGTATCAACTGTCAGATTTGGTTTAAGTTCTGCTACCAAGTATTTATGACATAAAGTCGAGAGATTTGTGACACAAAAGAAAAGAATAAAATAGTGGTAGCCATAGAATGTAAGAGATTAAGTGAAAAGTTTGGTGTAGGTTACAATTTGAAGCTACTACATTATTCTCAGACAGATCACACGTAGTGTGAACATTAGTCCTTGGTGAGGTGATGAAGAAAAAGAGCCCTTCTCTCATAGAAGACAAGCTACTCTAATCAGCTAATATTGAAATGGCTTTATAGGCAATGTCTCAGGTATATGTGTGTAGACACACAAACACACACACACTTTTTTTTTTCCTTCAAGGAAAGTAAGGCATTATTAGTATTTGTCTAGCTAAAACAAAGGCAAATAAGACTACACATCAAAATGAGTTGTTGTGAATTAAGCATTTCCTTTCTGGAGGGAATATTTCCAGTAGGAGATTAGTGAACCCTACAAGGGAGGGTAGTAACATGGAAGAGACTAGACTAGGTAGAATGGGATTCTGATGCTTTGTTTGGAGAAGGAGCTTATGAATCTGGAGCTCAGCAGGCAGAAGCCAGGTTTCCAACTGGTTATTTTGAACAGGTACGCATCTGCGCAACACAAGCATGGGAAAGGGTGACCCCACCCAATGTAGATTCGTCAGTTCCCATTAACTCTCTTCGTCAAGGCACTGATGAATCATTAGCTAGCTTCATCTCAAGGGTAAAGACAAGTTTAGAGAGATAGGTTTATAATCCTGACGTCCGCTCACTACTCCTGCACTCTATTGTCTGGGAAGGCATGATACCACAATTCCATCAGGCATGCCTTAATCTTAAATACCTACACCCAGATAATTGGATTTTAGTGACACAGGAACTTACATCAGAATCCCAGGATACATCCCAGGATCCTGTTATGACTGGCCAGTTGTGTTTTGTGAGTGAGTGTGTTGAATGACCAAAAATTTTTGTATGACCCATCTGCTCAGAGTACTCTAAATGTTAAAACCATTGTCACTAACATGTGTTAACTCTCTAAGTAACCTGAGTCTGTTTATAGTCCAAAGTCAATTATAGTAAACCTCCAACTTGTTACAAGTTTTTTTTTTTTTCACAAGTAAGTGATTACAGCTATCAAGCCTTCATATGAGAAATCATCTGTTCTTATGGTAAGGTAGTAAACTGTAAGAAGTTCCTCCATATCCAACCTACATGAATTAACAACATTCGCATATTCTTGTAAACTTAACTGGGGTATCTTGTCTTGCCTGCCTTTGTCAGCCAACAATTTAAAGATGTTTCCCTTTATAATATCACCCATGCCACAGACATTCTTTACTACCCCCAAAGACAAATGGCTGTTCCCCTAGACATCACATACACTGACTGCTTCCCTTAGACTTAAGATATGATCCTACCTCTTCATACCAATAGATACATTCCCCCTTCCTTACCTGTCTACCCTTAGTTGTAGGACCCTAGTTTGTTTTACTTCTTCTGCTCACAATAGGTCCTATAATTTTTTTTAAACATTCTAATTAATTTATTAATGAGAAAGAGAGGAGGAGAAAGAAAGAACCAGATATCTTTCTGGTACACATGCAGCCAGGGATCGAACTTGGGATCTCACACTTGAGAGTCTAACGCCTTATCCACTGCGACACCTCCCAGACCACGGTCCTATAATTCTTAACAAGCTCATGGCCTTTTTGGGGCAAAAGATTGATAAAGATGCAACCTATACAAACTCACTATCATAGGCTGGACATGGGAGAATATTGAGTTGCTGTGGAGGATTTGCCCCCCTCCATCAGAACGTCCACCATGTAGAGGGCTGGCTAGCCAATGATGGGTAAGAGGAAACTAGTGCTATCCAGTCAACCTAAGACAGGGCACCTGGTACTACTGGGCAAAAATGACCAGGTGTTCCAATGATGGGTAAGACGGAAGGCTGATCCACAACCTAAGATAGGCACAGTCCACCCTGCCACAAAACAAAGTCTGCCAAACATCAAAACATGATATAAGACAGGGGGACATGTGGGGAGCCATATGTGCCCTCAAGGTTGCTATTGGCATGGCCATAGAGTTCATATTAAAAGATAGTTCCTGGGAATCGGGCGGTGGTGCAGCGGGTTTAGTGCAGGTGGTGCTAAGTGCAAGAACTGGCTTGAGGATCCCAGTTTGAGCCCCTGGCTCCTCACCTGTAGGGGAATCACTTCATGGGCGGTGAAGCAGGTCTACAGGTGTCTTTCTCTCCCCCTGTCTTCCCCTCCTCTCTCCATTTCTCTCTGTTCTATCCAACGACCACAATATCAGTAATAACAACAATATAATTACATAAAATAAAACAACTAGGGCAACAAAAGGCAAGATAACAAAAAAAAAAGGGATAAGATAGTTCCCACTTCCCTACACCTTAGAGTTTGTTAAAAGATAAGTTCTTTTTCCCCATGAATTACCCAGGACCTTCCAGATAACGGCTGACTACCATGATAAATAATATAAAATATAATCATAAATGAATAGGAAAGATACATCCCCCAATACTCAGTTGGTCAAGGCACCAAACCTCTTTTTCTATAAAGCATTCAAATCAGATGCCCTGCTAACCACGAGAAGCAGATTGTTTGTGTTTCTTCCACAGGAATCCCAGAAAAAAACATCTGGACCCCTGCACACCCTGATATCACCCACTAGATGGCATGACTACAGTGGCAAACCCCCCGAAACCCTAGATGTCACCTAACGCAATCTAAAGAACCTGATTCACAGACTCCAAGGACAGAACTTTTTACTGCCTGTCTGCCTTTCCTGCTTCTGCTTTGACCTGTCACGTTTTGGCGGTTCCAGCTCACTCTCTACAGAAAAGCAGAATTCCAGAGGCTGACCTTCCTCATGCAGCATTTCATCTCCTGCCATTTCTCCCCCTAGTCGCCTACTTTGGACTGAGACTTTTATCGGACTTGCTGGTATACCCTTTGGACACTTTAGACAATTTTACAGCAGCTTTCTTCCCTTCATGTTGCTGGTTTTTCATAGACTGACCCTGAATAGTTCACAGACTTTACACACTATTGCCCTGGGCATTAGATAAAAGGAAAGGGGGAGATGCTGGGAAATTATGCCTGTGCAGTCACATCTGCCATGTTGTCTCCTCAGGCTACTGCTAGTTCCCGCGAGAGTTGGGACATTCTCGGAGTGCCTGTTCCACCATCTTGTGCCCTCAGGGCATTGACTATATGTCCACGATATCCGGAGTGCTTTGGTTACTCCTCCCCCCTCCCATTCTCACGAGAGTTATCATCCTATCCTGGAGTGCTATGGTTACTCCTCCCCCTTCCCATTCTCGCAAAAGCTGCTCCTATAAAACTTTTCTTCTTCCGCACCTCTCTCTCTGTGACTGAGATTCAGAGGTTGTACAGCCTCTTGTGCTAAATATGAATGGATATGGGCCTTGGCTTAGATCATTGTGGTAAACAGTTAATTACATTTGTATATCAAGTTTGTGAGCAACTCCTTGCCCTAATCCTGCTTCCTAGTTCTACTCTCAACTCTAACACCATTTTTTTGGTTTTGTTTTAATATTTTTTAATGATAAAAACCTGTTTTTTAATCTTTATTTTATTTATTGGATAGAAACAGCCAGAAATCAAAAGGAAAGTGGGTCATAGGGAGGGAGAGAGACAGACACTTGCAACACTGCTTCACCACTTGCAAAGCTTTCCCCTAGGGGATTGAACCTGGGTCCTTGCACATTGTAATGTGTGCTCAGCCAGGTGTGTCACCACCTGGCCTCTCTGACACCATTTTTAACAGATATTTCTGGCTTATCTTCATGTTAGCTATCAAGTTCAAGCAAAGATCATTAAGACATAGGCTTCTAGGAACATTTCTAAAATAGATTTCCTGGTTTCCTTCTACCCTAAAGCCTCTACTTTCATCTGCTCTATTCCTACTTTATGTTTCCTGCTTATTAAACATTTTTCCCTGTATTCTATCTTACTGTTTTTAAGACACAAAGTTATAAATGCTACTATGATTTCATCCTGACTTCTCTGGGCAGACAACCTCACCAATGCTTCCTGAAACCTCACCTCTACCCAACTAGGGAAAGCCAGAAACAGGCTGGGAGTATGGGGGTATGCCAATGCCCATGTCAACTGAAAAAGCAGTTACACAAGTCAGAACTCCCACCTTCTGCACCCCCCAAAATTTTCAACTATACTCCCAAATAAATAATAGGATAGTTTCCAATGGAGAGGATGGGGCACAGAACTCTGGTGGTGGGGATTATATGGAGTCACACCCCATTACAATTATATTGCTTACAATCTTGTAAATCAATAATAAATCACTAACAAAAAGTAAAATATAAAAATAATTAAATGAATAATTAATTAAAAATAAAAAAATAGAATACTGCTGTCTCAAATTCAGTGTTCTGTTGACTTGAGAAACTAATTTTATGTGAACCCCTGTATTAATATTATGTGTCAGCTTGATTGAATAACAGGGTTCTCAGATTTTGCCTAGCTATTGTTCTAGTTGTTCCTGTGATGATATTTAGGATGGATTTAATATTTAAATCAACAAATGAGTAAAACATATTGCATTCTCAAACGTGAGTGGGTCACTTACAATCATATGAAAGTCTTGAATGATGAAAAAAAAAAAACCCTGGAGCTTCTTTTCATTAAATTGAAATTCTCATGTAGGAGTGCCTTTGAGACTTTGAGACTAGGCAGTGCTGTACCCACTTAAGCACAGACATTACCACAGTCACAGACCAGAGTCTCTGTTCCTCACCTGCAGTGGGGACACTTCAGGAGTAGTGAAGCAGGCCTGCACGTGTCTATCTTTCTCTCTCCCTCCCTGTTTCCACCTCCCTCTCGATTTGTCTTTGTCTTATCAAATAAAACAGAAAAAATGTGGGTGGATAGGCTCTGGGAGTAGTGAACCAGTAGTCTTAGCATTTGTCCCTAGTGATAACCCTGGTGCCAAAAAAAAATAAAAGTAAAAAGTGCCTTTGAACAGTCATGTCAGGTTTTTTCTTGCCATTGAAATCTAACTGAAACATTCTAAGTTGGCAGAAGAGTAATAGGCTCTTATGTTAAATCTAATACTTAGCAATGATATGTTGTATAAGCTACTTGTCTACATCTTAGGCTTCTCAAATGGAACTAATGTTCATGTAAATCTAATATAGTCACTATATTCACTTACGGGATGCATACATATGTGTGTGCATGTGCATGTATACGTAATTCTGTGAAGTTCCTAACACAAAGAAAACCCTCAAAATGTGTAGTTCTAAATCTGAAATGTTTATAAATACTATTTACTAACATAACTACGAGGATTATTCTTTTAATTCAGAAAAGTAACCTTTGTAGGTTATATGAAATATTTCCCGACATATATAAATAAATTGGAAAAAATGTGTGAATTCAGCGATCAGAGTCCTTCTGAATGTCCCTGGACTTTTTTGGAATTGGAAAGACCCCCCAGTTGCACTGTAACTCCGCATCCTGAGATGCAATGGAATTTGCTGACTACAGCCACTGTGCTGTCAGACTTTATTCTCAACCATACATCAATGGCACTGAATAAATCATAGATCCTCTTAGTTGACTAGTCCTTTGATATCACTGTACTGTGTCTCCAATTTTAGCACCATTTCCTAAGTGTACTTTGCAATCATTCATTCAGTAATGTCACTTTTTAGTTATAGAACATGTCTAGATTTTTTTCCATAGTGTTTTCAATCTATTATCTTATTTACTTTGTACGATATTTTTAAATAAGTTATTAGTCACCGGTTACACATGAATACATGGAGGCTATGAAAAGTTTAATAAGAAGCTATGGCTCACACCATTTAATATTAATTATGAGATGTGAAGTTAGGGCTGCCTCCTAAGAGCATAATATCTTCCATCTCGGGAATGGTGTTAATATACACTCCTATTAACTTATAGTCTCACAAATCACTATTTAATTAATCTGAGAGGGGAAAATGTCTCAAACTTTTTCATACATAGACCATAGCTCTGAGTATATGCTCCTTCAATCTATGCACTTAATTGGTAATCAGACTGAATTTTAACAGTGGGTTCAAATTGTTAATACATTTCTAATAATGACTTGTTTTTTGAAATACTAAATCTCCTAAAGGGTTAGACTAGGGAGAACAGATACATCTGGTGGCATTACTTTATAAGATACAGTTATATGTAAATAATATAATAGGACATAAACTATGGTGAGGTCTTGTATGATACAGCAAACCCTAAAAATGGGATTTTCAAAATTAACCCAATTGCCAAATAATTTGGTTATAGCAATAGCTATGTATTGCCTTCTTAAATCCTAGAACAGCAGGAACCTTCCCCTTTCTCTATAAAACCCATATTTCTCCCAGTCCTGGAACCCCTAGGGTGGGGCTTACTTTCCTTCAGGCTTCTCTAAATTCATACCAATTGATACTGCATCTGCTGATCCCAACCCAATTAATGCAACCAGTACCACCTTGACATGTTTTACTTTGGACTGCATCCAGAGACGTCAGGCATGAAATGTCAAACTTTCAGGTTCATTACTCTGGTAAAAGCATTCCTAGCTCATAGGACTCCTTAATTCCAGTTTGCGTGGTACACCTCTTAAACCTCAAAACCTACATATAGACCAGGACCCATGAGATAGGGCATACGTACACCTATCCATAAGTTAGGGGAAAACATACACCTTAAAGCAAAAGTGCACAATAGTTTTCAGTAAGTCAATAAATGTAGCAAACAAGCAGAAAGACCCAAAATGACACCATAAAGTGCCTAATGAAATAGTTTCTACTTAGACCTAGATACCCTCCTCACCTACCTATTACATGCCCCTCAGTCACTCCAAAGCTAACCTCTTCTAACAAAGTAAGGACTACAAAAGCTGAATAAGGGCAAGAGACTGGCATACTTTAATGATGACTCTTAAGTCACTACCATGCCACGCTATCACCAGGGTCCCTAGTCAGGGAGTTCTGGGATTCTTACACTAACATTTTGAGCTTAGACTTACAGCAGATCCTTCTCACCACTGTCACTGGCCATCTCCATCAGGAACAACACAGTGGTCCCCTTTGTGGGCCCCTACAGGAGCCTGCCCTTAGTGTGGATCAATAATGGTAGGGAATGTTCCATTCTCCAAAGGGAGGTTGGACAACATACTCTACTTACCATCTGAGGAAGATGGGTCATGAAATTAGCGCAACCTGGAATGTTCCTATTCATGAACATAGAATGCGAGCTCAAACCTACAAGGATGCAGAAGTTACATAGGCTCCTGGGCTGAATATGGGCCCCAGATCAAACCTAGATCAACACTTAACAATATTATACACCTTTACTATATATGGGAGCTACTCTCTTCCCTAATACAGGTTTCTAGTCCTTTTCCCAACAATGACACCATCTTCCCAGATAATAACTTGGGTCCACCTGCATATTAGATGTCAGGCTCAGGCAAAAACTATTAAAGTCATGGGCCCCTTGGAATATGTCTAAAATAGACCTACTAGCTTTTTCCAAAATGGAGACCCCAATTCTTCATCTGCAATATTCCAGCCTTTAGGTTAATGATTAGTCAACAATTTTTTCTGCGTTATATCTTAACTCTTTTTCAGCCACCACGTTCCAGATGCTACCATGATGCAAACCTGACTTCCTTGGGCTGAAACCTCACCAATATGTCCTGGAGCTCCACTTCCGGAGAGCCCCACCCCACGAGGGAAAGAGAAAGACAGGCTGGGAGTTTGAATTGACCTGCCAACACTCATGTTCAGTGGGGAAGCAATTACAGAAGCCAGATCTCTCACCTTCTGTACCCCATAATGACTCTGGGTCCATATTCCCAGAGGGTTAAAAAATAGGAAAGCTATCAGGGGAGGGTAAAGGATATGGCGTTCAGGTAGTAGGAAATGTACCCCTCTTATCCTATAGTCTTGTCAATATTTCCATTTTATAATTAAAAATTAAAAATAAATATCTTCCATCTTAATGCCCAGGATTATTTTTAATTTTAAAATTATATATGTATATATAATTTAGAACATATATATATATACATACATATGTTATACATTATATGTATACTGTTTAAGGCAGAGAAAGAAATAGGGAGAAAGAGAGAGAGAAACAGAGAGAGATGGTATCAATGAAGCTTCCATCAATGTGGTGGGTGCTCCTAGAACCTGTGCCTGTCACATAGCGAATTAGGAGACTATGCAAGTGAGCTACTTCATTGGCTCTAAAATGTGTGTGTGTGTGACAGAGAGAGAATGAGATACCAGATCACCACTCCCTTATATGTGGTGAACAGGATCATTGAAGGAACTCCTGTTTTCACAATGTTTGTTTTGATCAGAGAGCTAGCTATTCAGCTCTATCTTATGATAGTTATGGACAATGAAGGAATTTTATGTCTCTTTCTCTCCCCCTCTCTGTCTCTATCTCAAAAGACTCAAAAAAACAAAACATACAAATAAAACTTCTTTTGAATTAATTCAGAGATATTGACTAATATGCTAATATTGCCATAATTGCAATTAAAAGTCAAGTTGTATTATATTGTATTTGTCCTCTACCTTTAATGTTGCTTTGAGTTTATCTTATTTTTAACATATGTTTATACCCTTAAGTTATTTCTTAGTATAGATCAGCTGTTATTCTTGAATTATGAGTCAGAATAAATTGCATTATATGTGCTCTGCAAATGGATGAAGCAACCCTTATGTTCTTTCTTCTTTTCTGAAAATCAGTATATTAATAAAAGCTTCTGTGTTGCTTTTAGTAAAAAAAAAAAAAACAAACAAAGAAACAAAAAAAAAACCCTTTATAGTACAACTAATGGAGCCCATTGTTCTCTGAGTGGGCTTAAAGTTACTATTTTAATTGCCTTCATTTTCATTTGACATGTTTTTTTTTCTTTTTCTTTTGGTGATATAGCTCTACTAGTTTATATGAAAGATGTATTTTCTGAAAGAATTTAGCTCTTGGGGTATGTGGAAGGCTGATCATACTTTCTAATATCTTCATGATCAATAGACTGTGGATGATTATAGCAAGGTGACTGAGGACTTCTGTCCCAAGGTTCTGTGGCACAAATACCGTTTTTTTTCTGCTTAATTACTAACCAAACCACCCCCCAAGTCCCCCTGTCTTTTGCCGTCTATCACTTTTGTCATTTTAATGTACACCTCCACTTCTTTCCTGATTTTGGATAGCTAGTTCATTTGGGAAATATTATGGTCAAGATAATGTGTGAGTAAATAACTTCTATGAGGCCCTCAGTATTGGCAAGTTTCAATACCACTATATTGGAAATATAGCCATCATTTCACTTTCTACAAAATGCTGGTTGCTTTTCCTCTCAGAAATTACCAACAACTAAAATAACATGTAAACTCAGTGACATTAGCTGCTTATAATGTCAATACATAAGAAAAGACAGACAAATAAAAAAATAAAAATAAAGCATAGTCAAGTAGATTGCCAAGTGTAGTAGATGTCATGATGTGCTGCAGAGAGCCCCTCAGCCCCTGTAAGGACTGAAGGGATTTCTTATCCCACTTTCAGCCATAGGTACTACAGGGTCAGGCCCTGACCAGAGTTGACAGCATTCCTCCTTGTCATGCTTCTTCCTGGGACAACAAGTCCCCAGTGACTATTTTCTGAGGGAGAATAAAGGCCTGGAAGCAATAATTCAGCCTGGGACATCACTGACACTTAGCCTGAATTTTTTATGATCACAGTAAGGCTAACTGAAATGTTATACCTTAACCATGACTCTGCCTTCTCTGTATGTATGGATACTGTGAACTCAGACTCTAATTTTTCTGGGGTATCAATGAATGGTTCAAGTAAGGCATATATATATATATATATATATATATATATATATATATATATATATATTTAAAATTGTCTTTATTTATCTATTGGATAGAGACAGCCATAAAATTGAGAGGGAAGGGGTTGATAGAGAGGGAGAGAGGGAGAGAGACACTAACAGCCCTGCTTCACCACTTGTGAAGCTTTCCCCCGCAGGTAGGTACTGGGGACTCGAACTTGGGTCCTTGTGCATTGTAATACATTCATTCAACCAGGATCACCACCACCGGGCTCAAGCAAGGAATATTTAAAACAAGTCATAGTGAGTGCTCATGGACAGAGAAGGGCTTAAGGAGATTCTTTTGGGCTAAAAGGCCATATGTATTCAGGAGCAACTGGTATAGGTATGGTAATGTACTAGTTGACGTACCACATCCTATCTGAGTCTTATTAACAAATAATAGGTGATCTCAGTGAAGGGGTGCACTAGTCACAATACTTTAAAAACAACTAAGAAAGTTGAAGTTTTTTAAAACTATCATACACTTAACTACTAATTAAAAATTTTGAAGATTTATCTATTCATTATTCTGCAAATTCTTTTCATTTTTATTAGTAATTTAATATTGATTTACAAAATTACAAGATTACAGGCATACAACTCTGCACCATTCCCACCACCAGAGTACTCAATCCCTAATTCCTCCATTATAAGATACAGTAGTTCCCTAGAGTTGGGAGGTGGCGCAGCGGGTTAAGCGCACTTGGCACAAAACGCAAGGACCTGAGTAAGGATTCCTGTACAAATCCCGACTCCCTACCTGCAGGGGAGTCGCTTCATAAGCGGTGAAGCAGGTCTGCAGGTGTCTGTCTTTCTCTCCCCCCTGTCTTCCCCTCCTCTCTCCATTTTTCTCTGTCCTTTCCAACAACAAAGACATCAATAATCACAACAATGTTAAAACAACAAGGGCAACAAAAGGGAAAATAAATAAATAAATAAATGTAAAAATAATAATATAATAGATACAGTAGTTCTCTTAAGGTTGCATATATGGGTTGTCATTTATATAAATGTCTATATTTGTATAAATTTTTCTTTCTTTTCTTTTTTTTAATTTAAGAAAGGATAAATTAACAAAACCATAGGGTAGGAGGGGTACAACTCCACACAATTCCCACCACACAATGTCCATATCCCACCCCCTCCCCTGATAGATTTCCCATTCTCTATCCCTTTGGGAGCATGGACCCAAGGTGGTTGTGGGTTGCAGAAGGTGGAAGGTCTGGCTTCTGTAATTGCTTCCCTGCTGAACATGGGCGTTGACTGGTCAGTCCATACTCCCAGTCTGCCTCTCTCTTTCCCTAGTAGGGTGGGTCTCTGGGGAAGCGGAGCTCCAGGACACATTGGTGGGGTCTTCAGTCCAGGGAAGCCTGGCCGGCATCCTGATGGCATCTGGAACCTGGTGACTGAAAAGAGAGTTAGCATACAAAGCCAAACAAATTATTGAGCAATCATGGATCTTGGAATACTGGAGAGGAAGTGTTAGGGGGGTACTCACTGCAAACTCTAGTGTGCTTCTGCTTTCAGGTATATGTTTTGCACTAGTTTATGGATAAGTGTGAACATATGCTCTCTCACACAGAAATTGGTGTATATCTAGGTTTTGGGACTTTGTTAGAAAGTGAACCACCTGGGATGGAATTAGAGAATACTATGAAAGGAAAGGTCTCACCCGAATAATGAAGCTGAAGGGTTGTCATTCCTCACGTGAAGTCTCTGGACACAGTCTGAGCTGAAGCATCTCGAGGGGGCAATCTTTGTGTTGATTAGGTTGCGATTGGTAGATGCAGTATTATTTGATATGGATTGGGAGAGGCATGCAGGAAAGTGGGCCCTATCCAAAGGTTCCAGGACTGGGGGAAGTAGAGGCTCTATAGTGGAGAATGTGAGGTTCCTGCTGTCTTAGGTTTCAAAAAGACAATGGATAGTTAATGTTATCAAAAGGGAAAATAAATAAATAAATAAATATAGAAATAATAAAACAGATACAGTAGTTATCTTAAGGTTGCATATATGGGTTAATTGTCATTTATATAAATGTCTATATTTGTATAAATTTTTCTTTATTTTCTTAAAATTTTTTTTTTCTTTGCATCCAGGGTTATTGCTATGGCTGGGTCCAGCCTGCAGTGAATCCACTACTCCTGACGCTATTTTCTTCAATTTTTTTTTTTTTTTTTTGAGTAGGACAGAGAGAAGTTGAGGGGACAGGAAGGTAGAGAGGGGGAGAGAAAGATAGACACCTGCAGGCCTGCATCATTGTTTGTGAAGTGACCCCTCTGAAGGTGTGGAGCCTTGCACTTTGTACTATGTGCACTTAGCCTGGTGTGCTACTGCTGGGTCCTCAGTTTTTCTTTTCTTTTTTTTTTTTTTTAAAGGTGCCATCTTCTCTTCCTTTCCAAGTCACATATACACCCATTTTGCTTATGGATACTTGTACATCTGTATCCAGTACCCTAAACACTAGCCTGTATCTAGTATCTGTAACTTTGCTAGATGATGTGCCATCTAAAGTGGAACTATGTAGTCCATGCTATAGGAAAGATTTCACTAGATTTGAGGAGTTGGGAAGCCGACATCTCAGGCTTGGTACACCTAGCGACAATTTGCAGTAAGAATTAAGTGGCAGCATAAGTTTATACATGCATAAGGTGGCATGGCAGCTCTAGTTAAGGTGATTTGTTTGACGTCAACATAGTATGATGGTATGAAATCAGAGAGAAGAAATATCAAGAAATATGGGCATAGTCCTAGAGGTTCCAAAGACTAGGAGAAATGAGGATCTTAAAAAGAATGGGGTGGGTTTCTTGTAGTCTTAAAAAGAGTTTAGGGAGCCTAGCGGTAGCGCAGCGGTTTAAGCGCACAGGGCGCAAAGCACAAGGACCGGCATAAAGATCCCAGTTCGAGCCCACCTGCAGGGGAGTCGTTTCACAGGCGATGAAGCAGGTCTGCAGGTGTCTATCTTTCTCTCCCCCTCTCTGTCTTCCCCTTCTCTCTGCATTTCTCTCTGTCCTATCCAACAATGACGACATCAATAACAACAATAACTACAACAACAATAAAAAGACAACAAGGGCAACAAAAAGGGAAAAAAAGTTTAAAATAGCAATCTCTAATTATTATAACCAAGTTAGCTGGGGGTTTGTTTTTCTATGAAAATCCAATGGTTATAATCTACAGTAGTATATTTGACCTCACTGTGCTTGGGTATCTAGGAATCACTGTATCTTAGATACTGACAGGGCTAAATGGTTTTGATCTATTTGACCTAAGGTTGTATACAGATACATTTTTAGAGCTCCTTGAACAATCTAAGTTCAGTGTCAGAGTTTGATCATCTTACAAATCTGAAACATTAAATACTTAGGCTATAGAAAATATTTATACTTAGAACTATGGTCTAGGCAGTCATAAAACTTAAGTATTAGATCTATTTCCCATTTGAAATGTTAAATTAATAGTGATTTATGAAATTATAAATTAATATGGGGCTGGGTGGTGGCACACATGCTTGAGCGTACATGCTATAATGTGCAAGGACCTGGGTTTAAGTCCCCAGTCCCCACCTGCAGAGGGAAAACTTTGTGAGTGGTAAAGAAGTGCTGTAAGTGTCTCTCTGTTTCTCTTCCTCTCTGTATCCTCCTTCCCTCTCGATTTCTGGTATCTCTATTCAATACATAAAGATAATAAATATAATTAATTAATATAATTATAATTTCACCCCTTTCCACACCACCCAAGTTCTGTGGCTTCCCCCATCCCAGACTCTCCCCCTTAGATAACCACTATAGTTTCACACAATCTTGATACGGGTTGGATTTTTTTTTGTTGTTTGTTTAAAGTTCAGGCATTCTGTTCTCTAAATTCCATATATTAGTGAGTCATCCTGTAGTTGTCCTTTACTTCCTTATTTACTTCACTAAGCATAATCAAGATCTGAAGTTCAGTCAGTATTTGCTATATATGTGTGTGTTTCTCTGTGTGTGTGTGTGTGTGTGAATGAGTGTGTGTGTGTGTGAGAGAGAGAGAGAAAGAGAGAGAGAGAGAGAGAAAGAGAGAGAGAGAGATAGAGAGTTTGGGGCATATATATTTATAATGGTTATATCTTTTGTTAGATTAATCTTTTAACCATTATGTAGTGTCCTTCTCTGTCTCTGCTTACTTTCTTTACTTGAATTTCTATTTTATATGATAACAGTTTAGTTGTCCCTGCTTTTTTTTTTTTTTTGAATTATTAGCTTGGAATATCTTGCTCCAGCCTCTTAAGTTAAGTTTCCATTTGTCTTTTCTTTGGATGTGTGTTTCCTGAAGACATATAATGGTTGGATCTAGTTCTTTAATTCATTTAGCTAATCTGATTCTTCAGTCGAATGCTGTGCCCCTGAGCTATGCCCCATCACTAATCTGATTGTTTTAATAGTCCATTCACATTTAGTGTGATTATCAATATAAGTGGTTTATGCTCATTCTAATTTTTGTTGTGAGTTTGTTGTAAACTGTTGATTCTTTGCTCATTTGTTTCTATCTGTCCTTTTGTGTGGATGAGTTTCTATGATGAGTTCCTCAATGATTTCTCTTTTACTTTTTGCATATCTCTGTTCCTTGTTTTGTATTGTGATTACCATATGTATTGTAAATAACAAATTATATCTAAGAAAGTATTTTATAAGTTGGTCTTGATTAACTAAAATTTGATACAACTGTTCTGTCCCTTAGTTCCCTCCCCTTTATTGCCTCTTTTCTGTTATATTGTTGTTTACCTTGCTTAGAACGTGTCTATTCCTTTGCTTCCTCTTTTCTTGCAGAACTCCATTTAGTTATTCTTGTAAGGTAGGGTTGATCATGGCAAATTCCTTTAGCTTTTGAATATTCAGGAAGACTTTTATTTCTTCCTCATATCTGAAGGTTAATCTTGCAGGATACAAATTTTGTGGCTGGAATTCCCTCTCTTTTAGTCCTTTGAATATGTTATTCCTTGAAGAAGACATCCAGAAATCACTCCCATTTACTGTTTCAGCAAAATCAATCAAATACCTAGGAATAAAGTTGACCAAAGAAGTGAAAGACTTGTATGCTGAATATGTTATTCCAGTCTCTTTTGTGCCTCTAGGGTTTGTAAAAAGAAGTAAGGCAAAAGCCTTTGTATGCAACTTCTTTCATTTCCCTAGCATCCTGCAATATTTTCCACTTGTCATTGAGTTTTGGATAGTTTTGCAATAATGTGACTTAGTATTGGTCATTTGGCATTCATGCACCTGGGTATACATTCTCCCTCTTGAATAAGTATGTTCTGAGTACTGCCTCGGTGAGGTAAATTCTCAGTTAAAATTTTTCTGAAGATGGTCTCTGTCTTTTGACCCTACCCTTATCCTTAAAAATTCCTGTCACTCTTTCATTCAACCCTTTGATATAGTCTGCAATTTCACAAAGGATCACTTCATTCTTTTTAAAGCTTTCCTCTCCCTCATCTTTAAATTGAAAGAGTGGTTTAGCTGTATCTTCTAGATAGGAAAAATTTTTAAAAATTTCTTTATTGGGGAATTAATGTTTACATTCGACATTAAATACAATAGTTTGTACATGCATAACATTTCCAAGTTTTCCATAAAACAGTACAACCCCCACTAGGTCCTCTGTCACCCTTTTTGGACCTGTATCCCCACCCCAGTGTCTTTTACTTTGGTGCAATATGCCAACTCCAGTTTTGGTTCTACTTGTGTTTTCTCTTCTGATCTTGTTTTTCAACTTCTGCCTGAGAGTGAGATAATCCCATATTCTAGATAGGAAATTCTTTCTTCTGCATGAGTGAGTCTACTTTCTAAGCCTTCTACCTGAGCTTGAATTGCATTCAAAATGTCTTTCACTCACTGAAATTCTTTTTGCAGTTTTTATTCATGCTTTCTAACTGCTTTGTGTACTCTGGCTGAAATTTTCTTTTCAAGTTTTCTAATTTCTAAGATAACTCTTTTTGAAACTCTCCTTTCATGTTTTCCAGCTTCTTAGAGAACTTTGTTTGGAGCTCCTTTTTTGTGTTTCCTAATTTCTTAGTGAAATATTTTTTCAATCCCCTTCACCATAGTAACAAAGATATAGAAATCAATCCCCTTCACCATAGTAACAAAATAATTTTGAAGTCATCCTATATATCCCTATCGTTGTTTTTAGTATCTATTAATCTTATTTTGAATTTTCTTACTTCTTACTTAGTTTTCTATAATTCTTGATCTTGATAATTATGTTTTCTGCCTCATTTGTTCTATTCTCTCTCCCTTCTGTTTTTTTTTTCTGTAGCTCATCTATTTTGTTGGCTTGTTCTGATACTGTATTCACTTGTTCAGCTAGGTGTGCTCTTAGCTCAGCTATTCCAGCTTTCAGCTTTCTACCTCAAGATAGATAGTACTATCTTTCAGAGTCTCATTTGTTGTTTCCCCATTTCTGATGATATTACTTTCAAAAGCTCTCCTCATTCCTGTGACTAATGACTCATTTAGTGTTTGGATGTTGTCCTCATTCTCATGTGCTTCTACCTTTGGAGGGTTTTTATCTAGGGTTTCATCTTCTTTCATTTTTCCAATGATTCTTCTTAGTTTAAACATCGTATATAGTGTGTTATGAGATCCTTCTCTCAGTAATTTTCAATCCACTGATCATCCTTGCCTGGATTAACTTGTATTTGAGTAAGGTACTTAAAGAGTTCACAGTTTTCTCCATGTTATCTAAATCTCTGAGTTGAATCACTGTAGCTGGTAAACCTTCTTTTTGTTTTTCTTTCTATAGGTTTTGGGAACCTGAGGGCTTTTTAAGTATAAGTAGTTTTTTGT
Organism: Erinaceus europaeus; assembly: GCF_950295315.1. Classification (NCBI taxonomy): domain Eukaryota; kingdom Metazoa; phylum Chordata; class Mammalia; order Eulipotyphla; family Erinaceidae; genus Erinaceus; species Erinaceus europaeus. Next base: position 80,588,052 of record NC_080164.1, on the reverse strand, counting down.
TTGTTTGTTTGTTTTGTTTTTGTTTTTTAGCTTAATCACTCATTCTTATCAAGAGATAAAACAGGGTGGGGGATTCGGGTGGTAGTGCAGCATGTTAAGTGCAGGTGGCGCAAAGCGCAAGGACCAGCATAAGAATCCTAGTTCAAGCCCCCAGCTCCCCACCTGTAGGGGAGTCACTTCACAAGTGGTGAAGCAGGTCTGCAGGTGTCTCTCTTTCCCTCTCCCTATGTCTTCCCCATCTCTCTCCATTTCTCTCTGTCCTATCCAACAATGATGATATCAGTAACTACAACAGTAATAACTACAACAATAAAACAACAAGGACACCAAAAGGGACTAAATAAATAAGTAAATAAAAAGAAATTAATTTATTTAAAAAAAACAGGGTGGGGGAGAGATAGCACAGTGGTTTTGCAAAGAGACTCCAGTGCCTCAAAGAAAGGTTCAAAGCCCTGGGCCCAAACTGGCTGCTCTGACAATAGCTAGAACCAAGCTAGGCTGCACTTGGTTCTGTGAGCTTCTAAAAAAAAAATTCTGTTTGTACCCTGGGTTCTGAGGCAATGATTCAACATGTCTCCCAGTTCATCAGGAGAGCAATCTTTAAAGGCTTCCAGTATAGAAGCCTACTTCCAGACCACTGGGAGTGTATGTTTTCTCCTGAGTTGTCCAATCTCATCCTCCAGTGTCAGCCCTTGACCTTCCTGCTACTGCTCCAATCTCCAAGGGACGGTTGAAGTGGGGACTCACAAATCCATTTGGTGAGCCTTAGGGAATCCTCTCCTCCCTTTATCAGTCTTTCTGTTAATAAAACTCAAATAGAGGTGGCGCCTCAGCTGGTAAACTGCTGGACTGTTACTAGTCACTCCTGAGTAGATATGGGCTTTTTAGCCTGAGGAATCTCTCCTTAGCCCTCTCTGTCCACAGGCCTCCCTCCCATGTTCACAATCACCCATGACTTGGTGGATTCTCATAGTGGCCCTAGTCTTGTCTTGCTGCATTCTCAGGTAATCTTCTTTGCTATTCTTAGTCAACTGGGGAGAGGCAGCTGCTGCTACTCTATGATACCTCCATTTTTATTTTCTTTTTCTCAGAAGTTCTTTGGCTATTTTTTTTTCCTTTTTTGGTTTCACATGAGATTTTGGACAAGTTGTTATTCAATTTCCTTAGAAAATTTCATTAAAGATTTGATAGAAATTGAAGATTACTTTTGGAAGGATGGAGAACTTAGTATTTAAGTTTCCAGTACAGGAACAAGGGACAGCCTTCCATTTCTTTAAGTAATTTTTTATTTCTTTTAACTGTGTTTTATAGTTCTCACTGTAAAGATCTTTCACCTTCTTTGTGAGATTCACTCTGAAATATTTCATTTTTGGAGCTCAGTTATGAATGGGATCAATTTCTTAAACATATTTTATCTATTTATGTAGAATATTATAGATTTATGAGTATTAATTTCATATTCTGATATTTTATTGAATTTATTGATTGCTTCCTGTAGCTTTTTACTGGAGTTTTTGAAATTCTGTAGGTATCCTAGCATGCCATCAGTGACTAATGATTGCTCAATTTCTTCTTTATGTATTTGCTTTATATATCTTTTCTGACTGATTACAATGATAAGGGCCTCAAGAACTATGAGGAATAATGATGTTGTAGAACACATCTTTTCTGGATCCAGATTTTAGGGGGAAAGCTTTAAGTTTTTCATCACTGTGAATGATGTTAGCTATGGGTTTATTATATATGGACTTTACAATGCTGAGAAAGTGTCCTTCTATACCCAATTTCTAGGTTGTCTTTATCATAAATGGACGTTGAATCTTGTCAAATGCCTTTTCTGCATCAATTAATATAATCATATGTTTTTATCTTTATTTTTGTTGACATGTGGGTTATATTGATTGATTTGCAAATGTTGAGCCATCCTTGCTTTCCAGGGACGAATCCCACTTGGTTTTGGTGAATTATTTTCTTGATATGTTGTTGAATTCAATTTGCCAAAATTTTGTTCAGAATCTTTGCATCAATGATTATGAAGATGAATGGGATATATATATATATATATATATATATATATATGTATATGTTGTAGTCTTTTCCAGATTTAAGGCTTAATGTGATGTTAGTCTTATGTAATATGCTTAGGAGTGGTTCCTTCATTTTAGTTTTCTGAAAGCTTTTAAAGATAATTGGTGGTAGTTCTTCTTTGAAAGTTGTATAAAATTTTATAAATTCATTGGTAAAACCATCTGGTCCTGGACATTTTTTCTTGGAGAGTTTTTTGATTAATGAATCCATTTCTATATTAGAGCTTAAATATCAACTACTACTTAGGTTAAGCTTGGCAGGTAATACAATTTTAGGATTTTATTCATTTCATATAGGTTTTATAATTTATTTGCGTAGAGCTGTTCATAATATCCTCATATGATTCATTGTCTATTCCTATCAGTTATAATTTTATCTTTCTTGTTCCTGATTGCTTTTATCAAAATTACTTTTTAATTTTTTTGTAAATCTAGCCCATGGCTTATTTATTTTATTTATTCTTTCAAAGACTCAGCTCTTTTTTATTACTCTCTTGAATTGTCTTTTTGATTTCTATTCCATTAATTTATGCTTAGATTTTGTCTTCCCTTCTGTTCTCTTTTGGGTCTCTTTGCAGTTCCTTTTCTGGTTGGTTCAACAGAAATAATATATAATTAATTTCAGTTCTTTTTTATGTGGGTTTGTATTGATATAAATGTTCCTCTTAAGGCTGCTTTGCTGTAGTACATAAGTCTATTAGCTTGCCTGTTCATTCTCATTGTTCTGCAGGTAGTTTAAAAATTTTTTTGTGACTCATATGTTATTCAGAAGAATATTTTTTGCTGTCTATGTTTTGGAGATATTTATTTTTTCATTTTTGTGGTTGATTTATAACCTCAAAGCTTCATGGTCAGAAAAATATTTTTATGATCTCTATGTTCACATTTTTTATGAAGGCTATTCATGTCCCTACACATGGTTAATCTTTGAGAATGTTCTCTGTGTACTTTAAAAGAATTTATATTCCTTTCTTTGGGGATAAAAAATTATGAATATATATGTTAGGTTCATCTCATCCATGGCTTCATTTAAAGCTTCTGTTTCCATATTTATTATTTTTTCCTGTCTCTTGCTATAAGTGGCACATTGATATGTCCAACTATTATGTTCTTATTGATGTCTCCTTAAAGTCAATTAATAATTGTCTTATTTTTGGGGGTGTTCTTATATTGTGTATATATATATATATATATTTCTTATGTCTTCTTATTTGATTGATCTCCTGATCACTATGTAGTGTCCATCTCTGTCTCATCAGATATTCTTTGTCTGAAAATCAATTTAACTCATAGCAACATAGCTGTTCCTGCTTACTTTTGTTTTTCACATTCTTGGCTTGGGACACTCTTCCATCCTGTCACTTGGACTTTCATTTTGTCTTTTCTTTAGATGTGTATTTTCTGGAGACATAAAGTAATAGATTTTTTTTTTTCGTCCCTTTACTGTTTGGAATTTTAAACTGATCTTATGCTTTTCTAGTTTTTTTCTTTATTTTGTTTTTGAAATATTTATTCCCTTTCTCTACTATTTAGAACACCTCTACACTTTAGTATAACTATGTTGTCTAGAATGTTAGAGAATACTTACCATCTATATTACCTCTTTATTTTAACTTCATTTGATATGACTAAATGAACCCTATTTTCTCTTATTTTTTAGAAATATTTTAGATTCAAAGTATTTTGGGTAAGATTGCATGCATCCATAGACTTCACACTTCTTTACCACTGTTATTAACAACTTACATTGTGTAGCATATTTGTTATACTTAATGGACTAATATTGATACATTATTACTGATACATTATTATCCAATAAACCCCATATGTAATTCAGATATAATATTCTATTCACTTGTATTATTTTCTGTTTCAGATATCCATTCAAGATACTACATTTAGTCATTGCATCTCTTAGATTCTATTTAGCTGTGACAGATTTTAAGATTATCCTTATTTTTGAAGACTTTGACAGTTTTGAGAACTCTAGGACAGCTATTCTGTAGAATAGCTACCAAATGTGATTTATCAGGATTAGGGTGGTATTATGAGCTCTTTGAAGGATGATCATAGAAGTAAAATGTCATCTGAAAATCACATCAAGATTCATAATACCAGTCTTACTTACTGTTGCTCATGTTGACCTTGATCATCTGGCTGGTGTGTTATTTATAAGCTTTCTATACTTTTAACTCTTTACATCTCCTGTTTTCATATTGTACATTTTGGAAGAAAGTCAGCACATTCAGTCTTCATATGAAAAGTGAGAAGTTATATTTTACTGCATGAGAGTATAATATTCAAATAAAAACTGCATAGGATTATGTTCATTTATCTACCATTGATTTGATAATTGAATCATTCAGGCATGACAATATGAAATAATGAATATCTGCTTTCAACTTTGGGTCATAATTCAAAGTTATTTTATTTTCTTTCTCAAAGAAAGATTTTACAGTTTTGATTACCAGGAAATCTTTGTATTAACTCCTGTATTTCTTTGATCCGTTCCTATCAATGTGATTTTTAAGAGAAAATTCCCTTTTTTTATGTGATGCTATACAATGCTCCAGGATCTTATTTACTTCCTGCATCTATCCAGTAGTCAACTATTTACTCCTCCCAAAGCCTGATTCCTCTTATAAGAGTACTGCAAACCAGGGATTTGGGTTCTTTGGGTTCTAAGTAGCTTGACAATAATATATATTACTATTCCTTAGTTTCTGGGGGGAAAATAAAGATAGTTTTCAACTTGTTTCCAGTCTCACTGGCTGTTTAACTCCTTTAAAAATTTTCTTTGTGATGATAACAATAACTATCCATTGTCTTCTTGATCCCTAAGACAGCAGGAACCTCACATTTCCACTATAGAAACTATATTCCCCCCAGTCCTGGAACCTTGGGGTGGGGCCCACTTTCCTGCATGCTTCTCTCAATTCATATCAAATAATATTGCATATGCCGATTGCAACCTAATCAATGCAATGAGTGCCACCCTAGCATGCTTCACTTCAGACTGTAGAATGACAACCCTTCAGCTTCATCACTCGGGTGAGACCTTTCCTTTTATAATATTCTCTAATTCCATTCCAGGTGGTCCACACCCCAGTACAGTCCCCAAATTTAGCTATAGGCCAGGTCCCCTGAGATAGAGCATATGTTCACACGTGTCCATAAACCAGGGAAAAATATATACCTGAAAGCAGAAGTACACGAGTCTGCAGAGAGTACCCCCCCCCAACAGTTCATCTGCACTATTCCAGCCTTTAGGTCCATGATTGTTCAAAAATTTGTTTGGTTTTGTATGTTAACTCTCTTTTTAGCCACTAGGTCCCAGATGCCAGCATGATGCCTACCAGACTTTCCTGGCTCCACTTCCCCAGAGCCCCAACCTACTAGGGAAAGAGAGAGGCAGACTGGGAGTATGGATCGACCAGTCAATGCCCATGTTCAGTGGGGAAGCAATTACAGAAGCCAGACCTCCCACTTTCTGCAACCCACAATGACCCTGGGTCCATACTCCCAGAGGGATAGAGAATGGGAAAGCTATCAGGGGAGGGAATGGGATATGGAGATAGGGTGGTGGGAATTGTTAATTCCTACGGTTTTGTTAATGTCTCCTTTCTTAAATAAATAAAAAAAGAAAAAAAAAAGATTTAGAAAAAAACTTATTATTTCTTTCTATGTGGATTCTGTTTTCTTCTTTCTCTTTTCTCCTGATATTCCTTTCACCTACTCCACTAACTCTTATATTTGCTTATGGAGTCTTCTTCCTGTCAGAGTTGCTTTATGTTTTGTAAACTTATCTTTCTTCCTTCTACTCATAAGTCAAAAAGTGTGTTCATTTTGTCTTATATTTTTGATGTTTTCTTTTCTACATGGGTAAACCTACTTCCTTGATTCTTATTTAATTTCTCAACATTAAATTTAGAGCTCTATATTTCTTCAAATTCCTTGACATTGTAATACCCAAATTCTTTATCTGTTAGCTTCTCTGGATTTGATTTGCAAAGAGTCTGGGTACTGTGTTTTTTTTTTTTTTTTTTCCAAAACCAGTGTTTTCTTAGTTTTATCCATCCATTTGATTTCTCTTGTTGTTCAGCAGACACTGGGTTCTCCTTTATATTTGCATTGTGGGAGAGGGGAGAATTTTTTAGAAGTGATCATAGTATTATGATAGTGCATTATGATGTCTCTTAAAAAGATCTATAGTCAGGATGAGAATATCCTAGACTTTCTTCTGCTCTTACTAGACTGATTCCTGAAAGTAGGGACACTTCTGTGAATTAACAATCATTTTTACTGCCATAAAGACAGTCTGACTCCATTTACCAGTGACTCTATTTCACCTGGCACAACTTAGAGTTTTATTGGCTTTCCTATTGGCTCAAGAGTATAATGTCCAGTTTTCTAGCCATCCTTTTTGGGGTGTACAAGGTTCAATTCAGTGTTTAGTACATGGCTCATTTCTTCAGCCACCCCTTCTGGGGTTTACTTAAGAGTCTTCTGACCTCAACTAAATCAATGCAACCATGCCATGTTTTACATTGGACTTTACCTAGACATGCCAAGTCTGAGATGTCAACCCTCCAACTCTAATAATCTGGTGAGACCTTTTATAACACATGGAAACCCAGAATTCTATCTCAAATGGTGCATTCCCTAACAAAGTTACTGACCCTAGGTACAGGCCTAGGCATAAGGGACAGGGCACATGTGCATATGTATCCATAAGTTAGGGTAAAATATATACCACAAAGTAAAAATGCCCAGTAGTTTTCTCTGAGTAGACTTAGACTCAATAAATTCAGCAAGTAAGTAGAAAGATCTAAAAAAGACACCATAAAGTACCTAATCAAATATTTATTACTTAGGCTTGAATGTTTTCTTCTCTTACACCCTACTTCACGTCTCTTGATTACTTTAAATCTAAAATCATCAGATAAAGTAAGGACTACAAAAGCTGGATAAGGGTAAGAGACTGACACACTTTAATGATGGCCTCTTTGGTCAATTCAGGCCACTCCATCATCTCAGGCTCTAGTCTGGGAATCCTTGTATTCCCACAAAGATATGATGGGCCTAGACTTCTAGTAAATCCCTCTCTCCACCATCACTGGTCACTTCCATTAGAAACATCATCATAAGCCCTCTTGTGAGCCCCTCCATAGCCATATCCTTACTTTAGAGCAGCAATGGTAGGGACTTCCCCACTCTCCAAAGGAAGGCTGCATCAACCTACTCTGCTATTTGAAGAAGACTGGTTTTGAAATGAGAATAGCCCAAAATGTTCTTAGCTATGACGGTGGGCTGAGAACTCAAACTGACAGGGAAACAGAGGTTACACAGGATCCTGTGCTAACTATGTAAATATATGGGCCCTAGGGCTAATTGATGGGGTTTGTAGTTAATAGTATTTATTTATTTGTTTATTGGATAGGGATGGTGAGAAACTGAGAGTGAAAGGGAAGATCAAAAGGGAGAGAGATAGAGAGACATATGAAGACCTGCTTCACCACTTGAAAAGCTTCCTACCTCCAGGTAGGGACTGGGGGCTTGAACCAGGGTCCTTGAACAGTGTAACATGTACACTCAACAAGGTGCACCACCACTGAGTCCCAGTTAATGGTATTTATATACTTTTCTCATATTTGGGAACTACTTTCTATCCTACTCCAGCTGTTTAGTCCTATTTCCAGTTCTGACACCATCTTCCACCCCTCCTTCTAGTCCTCTTCCCCAGAAACCTTTGCTTTTGTACAATATAGCAAATTCAGTCAAAGTTGTACTTTGTCTTCCTCCTTTCTGTTCTTGTTTCTCAACTTTTTCCTACAAGTAAAACCATCCTGTATTCATCTATCTCTCCAACTGTTAAACATGATTAAGTCATCTCCTTTACCACATAATGGATATAGTTTGAAGGAATAACATTAAGGGAATAACATTTACATTAAGTGTTCAAAGGGCTAACATAAACCTGCCTTTATTTTTAATGCCACTATAGCCATCTTCTCAACTTTTTCCTACAAGTAAAACCATCCTGTATTCATCTCTCCAAGTATAGCCATCTTCTAGTTATAGTGTATTTGGTTCTTTTCAATAAGTTTGAAGAATTTATCTTCTGATAACTGCTTAATTTTCCAAACTAGTGTTTAAAGCAAGACTGATCATCTTTATCATGATCACTTCCTTTATCAATGTTATCATCAGTCAATAGTTTTGTTGCAAGAACATAAACTAATTCTAATTTACATATCTTAAATTAGGTGATTTTTTTGTTATTTTCTTTGTAAGATATTGGCTAGTTCACAAAATGTCTAAGTAGTTCCATAACTTATAATACTTTGTCTTGCCAAAATATTATAATTCTATATTGAATCTTCTCCACATTCAGAATATTTTCCTATCTGGTACTAATGCTTTCATTTAGTCAGACAAAAAGAATATTTTGAGCACCAGAAATTTTCAGACACTCTCCTAATATATAACAAACACTATGGTCAAACTTCTGAAGAGCTTATTTTAGAATGGGAGAAGCCAGAAAATAAATACATAGGAACAAACTACTTTAAAATTGAAGAATGCTGTGTGGAAAAGGAAGACACTAACTACTTATACACATGCTAGAGAAGTCCTTGCTGCAAAGAGTGTTTGAGCAATCACTTTAAGGAAATAAAGGAACTAATCATGAGGCTATGTTTGTTTGGAATAAGGCTGCCAGAAAAGTAGATGTAAAGAGCTTAAGGGTGATCACATTTAGAATATATGGGAAACTGCAAAGCAGTCAATGTGACTGGGGTAGAAAGAACAAGAAATGGACATATAAGGTGCAGTCTTAAGAGACTTAAAAGGTGAACTCCTTTAGGTTCATGATTAGTCAACAATATGTTAAGCTTTATATGTTAACTCTTTTTTCAGCCACCAAGTTCCAGGTGCTAGCAGAATGCCAACTAATCTTCCCTGGGCAGAAGACCCCACTAGTGTGTCCTGGAGCCCAGCTTCTCCAGAGCCTTACCCCACTAGGGAAAGAGAGAGATAAGGCAGGGATTATGGATCAACCTGCCAACACCCATGTTCAGCAGGAAAGCAATAACAGAAGCCAGACCTTCCACCTTCTGCACCCCATAATGTCCCTGGGTCCATACTCCCAAACAGCTAAAGAATAGGACAGCTATCAGGGGAGGGGATGGGATATGGAGTTCTGGGGTTGGGAATTGTTTAGAATTGTACCCCTATTATCGCATGATTTTGTCAGTCTTATCTACAAAAATAAAATGTGAGCTCACAACTCTAGTTAATATTCTGAATTTGTTGGGAGATTTTTGAACAAGTATAATATAAATTATTCTCAAGAAAATCACTTGGGACATGTGTGAGGAATGGGTCCAACAGGGTGGGATATAGAAGGGCTGGAATACAGGGAAGGTTATTATAATCCAGCAAAAGATAATGGTGAATTCAACTAGTCTGGAATACGTACTAAATAAGTGAGAAAAATGATTTTGATGAGGGGCCAGATGGTGGTGCACCTGGTGCTGGCTGAGCACAAATGATAGAATGTTCAAGGCCCTAGGTTCAAGCCCCTAGTTCCCACCTGCAGGTGGAAGGCATTGTAAGTGGTGAAACAGTGCTACAGGTGTCTCTCTGTTTCTCTCCATCTCTATGGTTCCCCCTTTCCTCTCATTTTATGGTTGTCCCTATCCAGTAAATAAAAAGAGATAATATTTAAAAAAAAAGATTGAGATGGTATTTCCTGAAGTGAGAAGCAAAATTTTATGGACGTGTTGTCTGTGAATTAAAGAGTTAGAATGTTAAAGACATTTAAAAATGATTATTCCAGGTATATTATGTAAATTTTTTCATTTTTTTCTGAAGCAAAGTACTGTTTGGGTCTGGTTTTTGATGGTATTGAGACTGAACTTAGGATATCAGAAACCCAGACATTAGTTGAATAAACCTCTGCTTATTCAAGTCTGTTGAATAAACCTCTATGATAGCTCCCTGGCTTGTTATGTAACTTTTGAAATAGGTGAGCAGGCAATATTTGTTTTGAATTTGTAGAGGAAGCTCACTCGCATATATTTCTATATATTTGTGTTATATTAACAGGAATTTTGAAGGAAGCATAGCTAAATTAATTGAAACACATTTCATATTGAAACCGAAATTTTAGAATCCAAGAAGCAAATCTAAGTGGTAAGTAGATAAGAAGTTCTGACTTTTTAAATTTGATAAAAATTAATGTTTCTTTACTAATATATAGACATATATATATAATATATAACATTTATATTTCCAGATTCATTTTATTTTAGTCATTACAAATAAAGTGTTTGTGTTTGCATCTCACTGTGCATACACATCCTCCTAGGAGAACAACTTTAATGTGTCTTAGCAGAGAGTTAGATGACATCTCCCTGACAAAGTTAGTGGTATAATTAAAATGTGTATGAGGCAGATAGATGGCAATTGACTCCCTGTGGCTCCCTCTAATATAGATTTCCTAAATCACAGGCCTTGGTTATGACTACAGCAATGTGTTGCCTTCCTAACTAACTACTTCACTATTGTGTGTACCATGCAGTGGAAAGATTTTGCCTTACCAACTGCAGCAAAGTAAATTGCAATTCACGCCTGAGCTCCATTTTGCATATTTAAGATGAAATTTTCAAATTTATAGATGTGGAACATGATTCATGATTCTCCATTTCCTAGGAAGTTGACTTTTAGAAAATAAAACTACAGAGTATTCCAAATAATCTAAAGCACTGGTTTAAAAAAGATGAGTTATGGGGGTGGGGGTGGGCAGTAGCGTACCATGTTAAGGGCACAGAGTATGAAGCACAAGAATCTGCACAAGGATCCTGGTTAAGCCCAAGACCCCAGCTTCCCACCTGCAGGGGGATCACTCCACAAGTGGTAAAGTAGCTCTACTGGTCTTTTTCTCTCTCAATTTCTCTCTGCCCTATACCACAACAGCAATGGAAAAAGATGGCCACTAGGTGCAGTGGATTTGTAGTGTAAGCACCAAGCTCAAACCCTGGAGGAAAAAAAAAAAAGAGTTGCTTTGGATATCATATTTTTTATTGATTTAATAATGATTGACAAGACTATAGTAAAAGAGGGGTTCAATTCCACACAATTTCCGCCACCAGAGTTCCATCCCATCTCCTCCACCGGAATCTTTCCTATTATTTATCGCCCTGGGAGTATGGAACCAGGATCATTTCAGCGGAGACTACTGTATACTGTCATAATGTCATTTAGACTAGATGGAATCATAAAAGCCTGCTCAGACAAGCAATAGTTTAAGGAATCAACTATCAGTGAGCCTGCCCTGCAAGAAGTTCTAAAAGGTCTCTATAAACATTCACAACATCACCATAAATGTGTCATGTATCTGACCACTCTAGAACTTGAGAATAATTGCATTAAATATCTTAAATCTATAATAGTAAGAAATGTCAGTGGCCTGAATTCACCTATTCAAAGGCACAGAATAATAAGGTAGAACAAAAAAACACCACAACCATATGTTATCTGCAGGAATCCCACCTAACTCAACAAGACAAAAATAGACTCAAAGTGAGAGCATAGAAAACTATCATACAAGCTACTGGACCACAAAAAAGGCAGGAATAGCTATTCTCATATATGACTATATATACCTTAAAATAAATAAAATTAAAAAGATAGGGGTGGACATTACTTAATGCTCAGGGGATAAGTTAACCAAGAGAACTTAAAAATTATGAACATCTGTGTACTCAGTGAGAGGCTATCTAAATACATCAAACAACTACTGAAAGAGCTACAACAGTATATATATATATATATATATATATATATATATATATATATATATATAAATTTATTTTTTATTTAAAAAAGGATAAATTAACAAAACCATAGGGTAGGAGGGGTACAACTCCACACAATTCCCACCACCCAATCTCCATACCCCATCTCCTCCCCTGATAGTTTTCCCATTCTCTATCCCTCTGGGAGCATGGACCCAGGGTTGTTGTGGGTTGCAGAAGGTGGAAGGTCTGGCTTCTGTAATTGCTTCCCTGCTGAACATGGACGTTGACTGGTTGGTCCATACTCCCAGTCTGCCTCTCTCTTTCCCTAGTAGGGTGGGTCTCTGGGGAAGCAGAGCTCCAGGACACATTGGTGGGGTCTTCAGTCCAGGGAAGCCTGGCCAGCATCCTGATGACATCTGGAACCTGGTGACTGAAAAGAGAGTTAACATACAAAGCCAAACAAATTGTTGAGCAATCATGGACCCAAAGCTTGGAATACTGGAGAGGAAGTGTTAGGGAGGTACTCACTGCAAACTCTAGTGTACTTCTGCTTTCAGGTATATATTTTGCACTAGTTTATGGATATGTGTGAACACATGCTCTCTCTCACAGAACCTGGTCTATATCTAGGTTTTGGGACTTTGTTAGAAAGCGAACCACCTGGGATGGACGTCGCTATAGTACCCAACTTATCCAGAGATTCAGATAATCAAGTAAGATGGCCCAGAAGGGCAAGTTTCCTGGCATGGAGGAAGCATTTCATAAATAGACCCAATATGTGCTAGATGCTGTCAGTCCCAACATTGTCTGCACAGAGATATATGGGGAGATAGAGTGTTGTGGGACCCACCTCTCAAATCAGAAATTCTTTTTTTAAATTTATTTTTTATTTAAGAAAGGATAAATTAACAAAACCATAGGGTAGGAGGGGTACAATTGCACACAATTCCCACCACCCAATCTCCTTATCCCATCTCCTCCCCTGATAGCTTTCCCATTCTCTAGCCCTTTGGGAGCATAGACCCAGGGTTCTTGTGGGTTGCAGAGGGCCGAAGGTAAGGCTTCTGTAATTGCTTCCCCACTGAACATGGACATTGACTGGTTGGTCCATACTCCCAGTCTGCCTCTCTCTTTCCCTAGTAGGGTGGGTCCCACTTATCAACAGAAGTTGACTAAGAAGATCTGAAAGGGATACTAAAAGCAGGATCTGACTAAATTGAAAGTAGGGCACCAAAGTAAAAACCCTATGGTGAGGGGTAGACATGCAGCTTCCTGGGACAGTGGGGGGTGTGGGTTAGTGGGTGGGATGGGACACAGTCTTTTGGTGGTGGGAATGGTGTGTATGTACACTCCTAGCAAAATGTAGACATATAAATCACTAGCTAATTAATATGAGAGGGGGAAAATTAATTGTATGTCTTAAAGTTATTAAAACACAGACTAAGTCTTTTTAATACATAGGCTGTGTATTTGATATGCGGACTCTCTCAAAAGCCTAGACCAAGTAGATCAGAAGCAACCAATGGCACAGCTATATATAGCTATACTATATATAGTACCACAAGATACTATACTATACTATACTATATATAGTATAGTATATACTATACTATATATATATATATACACACTATATTATACTATATATATATACTATATACTAGTATATACTATACTAGTATAGTATATACTATACTATACTATACTATATATAGTACCATACTATACTATATATAGTACCACAAGATACTGGGTACTATACAGCAAACCCTAACAAAAGGACTTTTCAAAGTTAACCCAATTACCAAATAATGTGATGATAACATTAACTATCGATTGTCTTTTTTAAGACAGCAGGAACCTCACATATCCACTATAGAGCCTATATTTCCCACAGTCCTGGAACCTTAGGATAGGACCCACTTTCCTGCATTCCTCTCCCAATCCATATCAAATAATATTGCATCTTCCAATTGCAACCTAATCAACACAACGATTGCCACGTCAACATGCTTCAGATCAGACTGTGTCCGAGACTTCACATGTGGAATGACAACCCTTCAGCTTCATTACTCAGGTGAGACCTTTCCTTTCATAGTATTCTCTAATTCCATCCCAGGTGGTTCACTTTCTAAGTCCCAAAACTTAGATATAGACCAGGTTCTGTGAGAGAGAGTATATGTTCACACACATAAACTAGTGCAAAATATATACCTGAAAGCAGAAGTACATTAGAGTTTGCAGTGAGTACCCCCCTAACACTTCCTCTCCAGTATTCCAACCTTTGGGTCCATGACTGCTCAACAATTTGTTTGACTTTGTATGTTAACTCTCTTTTCAGCCACCAGGTGCCAGATGCCATCAGAATGCCAGCCAGGCTTCCCTGGACTGAAGACCCCACCAATGTGTCCTGGAGCTCCGCTACAATAGTATATTAACAGCAACATAATAATAGTAGGGGATTTCAACACCCCACTCTCTCAACTTGACAAATCATCTAGGCATAGAACTGATACTGAAAAGAGGGAATTAAATGAAGAGATAATAAACTGGGACTATTGGACATTTTTAGAATGAAAATGCATCTGAATCCCTGCACCACATGGGAGTAACACAGAATTTTGTCAAAGTTCCAGTGTTATATCTATTTCCTTCCCTTCCCTTCCCTTCCCTTCCCTTCCCTTCCCTTCCCTTCCCTTCCCTTCCCTTCCCTTCCCTTCCCTTCCCTTCCCTTCCCTCCTCCCTCCTTCCCTTCCCTTCCTTTCCCTTCCCTTCCCTTTCCTTCTCCTTTCTCCTCTTCTCTCCTCTTGTCTCCCCTTCTCCTCTACTCTATTCTACTCTATCCTATCCTATCCTAGCCTAGCCTATCCTATCCTTCTCTCTCTCTCTCTGTATCTCTCTCTCTCTCTCTCTCTCTCTCTCTCTCTCTATATATATATATATATATATATATATATATATATCTGTCTCTATCTCTTTATTTAAAATTAAAAGAATGATAATATATACTATGGAGTCATGAAATTGAACATGTAAGGTCCTCATCTTCTAGTTTCTTGGGCATGGGATTGGGACAGTATTGTGATTAGGGACAAGCAACAAATACAATTGGTCCAACAAAAGATGTCTGGATAACATATTTATGGGATATAATATAGTTATGGAATCATGAAATACTACTTTGTAATTGAAAAAGATACTTCTTTGATTTTTGGGACAAAAGGATGGAAATGGAAGTGATGATGCTTAGCATAATAAGTAAAGAGATGAAAGACTATTAGTAGAATCTAGAAATATAGATGTTCTAATCACTCTGGCCAACTTTCCCAATCCTTCAATACTTGTACATTATTTAGAAATAATTTTGCCTTTTATTTCATTGGAGTAGACTTTTTTTTTCTTCTGTTATAGTCACTGTGACCCCATTAGTCTTTAGTAAAATTTTCCTTCCTTTTAAACTGGTTTCAATCAGTTTTTATTTTAGGAAGAAATAATTCTAATTTGGAACTCTAGAGTCACAGTTTCCATAACAGTGGCTCTCTCTTTAGTCCTCTTTATTTATCCTCTTCTTATCTAATTGAGATCTAATTGTCAGGATTTAGGCTTCCCCTTTCTCTTAAATACTAGCATAGATGTATTTTTGAATGATTATACAAAATATAATTAGACTTTAGCAACATTTCATACAGGCAGAGCCTTAAGACTTTTATTTTTATTTTTATTTTTTTTGCCTCCAGGGTTATCACTGGGGCTCAATGCCTGCACTACGAATCCACTGCTCCTGGAGGCCATTTTCCCCATTTTGTTGCCCTAATTGTTACCCTTGCTGTTATGGTTATTGTTGTCATGCTGTTGTTGTTGTTGGATAGGACAGAGAGAAATTGAGAGGAGTAGAGACAGAGTGAGGGAGAGAAAGACACCTGCAGACCTGCTTTACCAGCCATAAAGCGACCCCTGCCCCTGCAGCTAGGGAGCCTGGGGCTCGAACAGGGATCCTTACACTGGTCTTTGTGCTTCACACCATATGCACTTAACCCGCTGCCCTACCATCCAATCCCCTTGTTCTTTTTTTCTAAGCTGTTTACCTACCTCTCAAATCCCTTATATTCATTTCTTCAGGAAGTATTTATTTGCTTTATGACAATGTACTACATAGTTTGCCAAATTAAGACTATATACTGGTATATATAAATTTTATGTAATGAAATTAACAAATGCTTAGATATTTTACTACAGTATAATTTAAAGTAAAATATGTACATATATTATACATACCCTTAGTACATTTGTGAATATATATGCACAATACTGAAAACAAGACTGTAAGCCTAGTCTCAAATCAATGTTGTCACCTCCAAAAGATTTTCCCCATTCTCTTCTTTATCATTATAAATATAAATTATTATTATAATTTATTTGAATGTAGTTAGAATACAGCATAAAATGTGTTATCCTAACAGCTATTAAATATACATTGTCATTTTCTATAGAAACTATATATAGCAGCTCTCAATAGTTTATTAGCTTTGTAAGGGCAGAAAAAAAATCATCCTACTTATCTCTGTGCTTTACAACTGGAAAAATTATCAAACAGGCATGAAGCATATTAGTAAGAGAAATCAAAAAGGAATTCTGTAACAAAATGCTTATCTCCAGCACAATGGAAAAGACCCCAAAATTCCAAGAAACTCATTATTCATGGTCTTAAACGTGGATTTTAAAACTTTCTAACACAGAAGTTTTTTATCTTAATAGTGATTTAATAATGATTAATAAGATCAATAAGATAAGAGGAATATAATTCTACACAGTTGCTTCCACCGGAGTTCCACGTCCCATCACCTCTAGAAGCTTTCCTCTTATTTATCCCTCTGGTATTAAGAAACCAAAGATCCATGTGAATGTGAACTATATTCTTTTATTTTTCTCAAAGTATATTTTATTAGTGATTTAATAATTATCAACAAGATTGTGGGATAAGAAGGGTACAATTACACACAATCTCCACCACCAGAGTTTCACATTTTGGAAGCTTCTCTATTCCTTATCTCTCTGGGAGTATGGACCAAAGATCTTTATAGTGTGCAGAAGGGGAAAGGTCTGGTTTCTGTAATTGTTTCTCCACTGGACATGGATATTGACAGGTGGATCCATACCCCCAACTTGTTTCTATTTTTCCCTAGTGGGGTCTGGGGACGTAAGGTTCCAAGACACGTTGATGAGGTCATGGTAGGGAAGTCAGGTAGGAGCCATAGTGGTATCTGCAACTTGGTGGCTGAAAAGCACTCAGATTTAAAGCAGAACAAATTTTTTAGTAATCAGGAACCTAAGGGTAATTATACAGCAAATGAGATTTGGGGTTTTCATGTTGGAATAAGCTAGGAAATCTATTTTAGGTATAATCCAAGGGACCCATATGGCCCCACAGTTCTTTTTTGTTTTTCTCCAGGGTTATTTCTGGGGCTCAATGCCTGTACTATGAATGCACTGCTCCTGGTGGCCATTTTTCTACATTTTATTGGACAGGACAGAGAGACATTGAGAGGGAGGGGAGGGGAGGATAGAGAGGGGAGAGAAATATAGTTATCTATAGACCTGTTTTAGCGCTTGTGAAGTGACCCCCCTGCAGGTGGGGATCTGGGACCTTGAACCGGGATCCTTGGGCTTTGTACTATATGGTCTCTTAACCCAGTGCGTCACCACCTGACCCCTGGTCACAATTCTTTATGGGGTGAAGAAGGTGGGAAGATTGGATTCTGTAATTGTTTCTCCACTGGACATGGATTAGCCATACCATTAGTCTGTTCCTATCTTTCCCTAGTAGGGTAGGATTCTGGGGAGGTGAGGTTTGGAACACAACGGTAAGGTCATTTGCCCAGGGAAATCAGGATGGTGTCATAGGAGTGTCTGGAACTTGGTGGCTGAAAGGCAGTAAAATATAAAACAAGACAAAATGTTTCATACACAGGAGCCCAAAGGTACGAACAGAGAAGATGAAATTAGGGGTCTTCACATGGGGAAGAGTTAGGAAGTCTATTTTAGGTATGTTCTAAGGGGTCCATGACTTTACTATTTTATTTTGCTTGAGCCCAATAGTTAACATGCAGGTGGGTTAAAGTATTATCTGGGAAGATGGTGTCAGAGTTAAGAATAGGACTAGAAAGATGTATTAGGGCAGAGAGATGCTGGCAAACCTTAGGAAAGCATATAAATACCATTAACTGTAAACTCCATTGAGATCTGACCTAGGAACCATATCTATTCATATTTAGCACTGGAGCCTGTATAACCTCTGAGTCCCTGTCAGTCTGAGATCCCAGTCCATGGTCGTAGCTGGGAACATTCTAGGTGCACTCATATGAGGACCAGTCTTCCATGAATGGCATAGCAGGTTGACCCAGCCTCCTTTTAGAAGGTGGGACAGTCCTACCATTGCTGCTTTACAGTGAGAGCCAGGTCCTGGAAAGGCCCACAAGATGGCTTATGATGATTTTCCTGATAAAAGTGACCAGTGATGGTGGAGGGAGGGATCTATTAAAGGTCTAGGCTCCTCATATATGTGTGAGAATCCAACGATTCCATGACCACAGAGATAATGGGGTAGGCTGGTATTGACCGAAATGACCATCATTAAGTGTAGCAGTCTTATGTTTTTATTCAGCTTTTGTAGTCCTTACTTTATCTGATGAGGTTAGACTTGAAAGTGATTGAGATAAGAGAAGTAGGAAGTAAGATAGGAGGGTTTCTAGGCCTAAGTAGTAAGTATTTGAGTAGCTACTTTATGGTGTCTCCTTTAGGTCTTTCTACTTGTTTGCTGCATATACTGAGTCTAAGTCTACTCACTGCTGACTGTTGAGCACTTTTACTTTGAGTTACTTTGAGGAAGGAGGGTCAATAAGGTACAGTGAGGAAAGCTACCCCTTCTCAAGTAAAGGGAGTAGGAGTATCCAGTTAGATGTAGACCTGCCTCTTGAATTCATCTCTTCTCTTGCATGTCTTGAGAAACCTAATTCAGGTGTGGAGGGCAGTTGTGCCATGTTGCTATAGCTTCCTCAGTGAATCCAAGAAACCTGGGGACCAGTCATAAAGTTAGTAAAGGTGTTACTGAGAGACTCCTCCACCCTGGGTGTTATATTAATGACAGGCTATATTAATTACCCTGTGCATGAATAACTGAAACTTTGTATCCTTTGACCATCATCTCTCTTATTTTCCCTCTGCTTAGCCTTATGTCAGACATAAGAGATGCCACTCCCACTGTGTTTCTGAGATTCAGTATTTTAAATTCCAGATAGATATGAGATCATATAACTTTTGTCTTTCTGTGTCTGACATTTATTAACCACTTTATTCTTCAGACCCACCCAGGTTGTTGAAAATGACAAGATTTTCTTTTATAAAGGACTGGATAATGCATGCTGTATTTATACACTCTCTTTATACCAATTCACTCCTCAGTTAAATGGGCGCATTTCAATATCTTCTCTATTGTACATAAGGCAGCAACAAAGATGGGAGTACTGAAATATCTTCATAATTCTGATTCAAATTACTAAGAGTAAATACTCTTATCTAAAGGAATGAAAATCCAGCTGATGAAGTTAGTACATTAAAGTATTTTTCAGAGATGGGACTCATCCTAAACGCCAACATGGAAAAAACACTGTACCTTAGTACAGGAGGTGGCGGAGTGGATAAAGTAATGGACTCTCAAGCATGAGGTCCTGAGTTCGATCCCCGGCAGCACCTATCCCAGGGTGATTTCTGGTTCTTTCTCTCTCTTCCTATCTTTCTCATAAACAAATAAATAAGGTCTTTAAAAAAATGCTGTACCTAGAGTTATTACCCAACACTCCTCTACCAATGTTATCAAAGATATTACATTACTGACCCCCCCCAACAAAAAAAGAGACGGCAAGCATTTTTCTATAATGCCCTACACTTTTGAATGTATTTCTCTTACTTTCTATGGTAAGGAAAAATGAATGGTTATCAGCTTGCTATTTTGCTGATTATTTCAAGTTCCACAATAATGCAAGTCAAAAATATTTTCTTTCAAAGTAAACCTTTAATAGCCTATCACTCAAATTTAAGGACAGAAATAAAGAAGAGAGAAAAATAAAACTATGTTTTGTAAAACGAAGATAAAAATCCATTGTGTTGAAGCATTTTAAACATAAAAAATCCTGAAATCCACTGTCATTTAATCGCTGTACTCAGTAGGAGTAAACTGTTTGTGAAGCAATTAGCTCTTCCAGGCCTCAAAGGAGAAAACAGTGTTGTTTATCACTCATCTTTTAGATTAGGCTTGAGGTGTTTAAGGCTATCATACATCCAATTATCCCTTTTTAAGGTTGTTTTCTACTTTCAGAAGGCATTTTGATATTTTATGACAACATTTTATCTAAGAAAAAGAAGAAAAATGTATCATAAATATTTGGTGTTTCACGCTGACAATATCTCTGTGGCTGCAGCATATGGTTTTGGCAAGCTTCCCCACATAATGATTGTACTTCAACACAAATGCTACACACAAAGCACCAAGGGTAGTAGAGCAAGAACTCTCTAGTTATATAATGAGTCTTATCTTCTACTGAAACTCTGTTAGAAACCAAAGAAAACAATCGTTTTTAGCTTTTTTATGTCTTGTTATGACAAGCAAATGCAATGCCAATAAATAAGGAGGTAAGAAAGAAGTTTAATACAATAATTAACAGCATGGAGTTGGGAATTATAAATACCCAAGAATACCTCCTAGCTATATCATTTAATCCTAGTGACTTTGTGTAGGTTACTCTCTAACAAATATATATATATATATATGTCAAAAACATGGTTTAAAGAAATGAGGGATAACCTAGAACAGTATTCTGGCACATTACAGATACTACATAAACACATGGTAGACAGTTTTTACAATTATTTTGGCTTGAGATTGTCATTCCATTATATGGACAAATACAAAGTTCGAAAATATAGTAGGTGCTATCTAATTTGTAAAAATTTGAATTTCATAGGTAAACTATTTTGAGCTTTGCTGAAGTACAATGAGCACAAGAGTTCAGATTCCTCCTGATATCATCCCTGTGACAAAGGAATCAGGAGATTAATAATAATAATAATAATAATAATAATAATAATAATATACCATGAAAATACATATCCCAAAGTAAAGTGAAACCTCATTAATTTAGGATTGATGGCAACAGAATGAACACAAGTTAAAATGAGAAAATATTTAAATAGATAATATTCAAATTATATTATGCTTACTATGGCAACAGGAGTATAATCAAATGTTGCAGAGCAGATTGAAAATGTTGGTGTCTCCACAGAAATAGTATAACTAGACTGTATGGATAACAGACAAGCTGATGGTGAGGTTCAGGTCTGTTGTAGTCTCAAAAGGAAGCTTCTATTAATAAATTTAATCTAGAGAATAAGATTCTATCAAGACTAAAAAGTCATCAGCCATTGTTTTAATCAAAACATGTTAATGGAATTTATCTCAGAGAAAATTTAAGCTAGAAACTAGGATAGTGCTTAAAAGAGTTGACTAATGCAATATTTACTTGGGTCTTTTCTCACTCTGCATACTGACAAGCTGCATGAATCTGGGTAAGTTTGATATCCTCCCTAATACAGTTGCCTCAGTTTAAGATTCGGAATATAAAAGCGGAAGTTCTAATCCTAAACGGTTGTTTAA
Organism: Erinaceus europaeus; assembly: GCF_950295315.1. Lineage (NCBI taxonomy): Eukaryota > Metazoa > Chordata > Mammalia > Eulipotyphla > Erinaceidae > Erinaceus > Erinaceus europaeus. The sequence continues at coordinate 80,566,456 of NC_080164.1, read as the reverse complement.
ATGAGTTGCATCCTTTTGTGCATTGTATAATTTAAACCCTTAGACCAATATCCAACACATATTAAATTATTAATCAATCTATTTTCACCTTTTGTTTTTTCTTATATTGGCTAATTATCTCAGTATCAATATGGATCTCTAAGATAGCACACATTCATAACTATCCGTCCATACAACTTCTACTTCCCTTTTAATTATGACTCTGAATAACTTAGATACTTCTCCAAGTCTCCAATAATTTTCAGATACTGTGTCCTTGCCTTCATTTAAAACCCTATGACTCTTTGATTTGTTCCCAGATTTCTCTTCAAATTCTCAGTGTTGAAATAAGTCATTCAATCAAATCTAATCTAATCTTCTACCTGTGATTTCAAAACACCTTTCTCTCATTTTTAAACTACCTAGTTTTCATTATGCTCAATTTGACCAAATTCTACTCAGCCTTTGATCTAATATAAACATATTTTTGTGTATTGATAAGCATTCATTTTCAAACAACAGATTAGATGCTAAGAATTCAAAGGAGAAAAATCAACATATATATATATATATGCCTTGTAACTAAAAACAATTATTTGGATCAATCAGATTCCCTTGTAAACCAGTCAATGCCCATGTTCAGCAGGGAACCAATTACAGAAGCCAGACCTTCTACCTTCTGGGTCCATGCTCCCAGAGAGATAGAAAATGGGAAAGCTAGTGGGAGGGGACGAGATATAGAGATTGGGTGCCGGGAATTGTGTGTAGTTGTACCCCCCCAATCCTATGATTTTGTTAATGTCTCCTTTCTTAAAAATAAATAAATAAATAAAATAAAATAAAAGAGAGTTAACATATAAAGCCAAACAAGTTGTTGACTAATCATGAACCTAAAGGCTGGGGTAGTACAGTTGAAGAATTGGAGGGGTTCTCTGTTCTGTAGATAGCTAGTAGGCATATTTTAGTTATATTCCAAAGAGCCTGTGGCTATACTAGTTTTTTCTTTCCCTGAGCCTGAAATCTGATATGCAGGTGGTTCCAAGTTATTTTCTGGGGAGATGATGTCATGGCTGGAAAAAAAGACCAGAAAGCTGGATCTGGGAGGAGAATAGTTTCCAAATATGGGAAAAGTGTATAAATATTGTTGACTGTAATCCCCATCTATTTGATTTGGTCTGGGGCCCATATTCGCTTAAAAACCTATGTGATCTCTGTATCTCTGGAGATCTGACCTCACATTCTGTGGTCATCAGTAGGAACATTCCAAGCTGCCCCAATATAAGGACCCATCTTCCTCAGCTGTAGCATAGAGTATGTTCTCCAGCCTCCCTTCAGAGCATGAATCATTCTCTACCATTGTTGATCCAAGTAGAGGGCAAGGTCCTATGGGGGCCCACAAAGGGGTCTATTTTATTATTCCTGATAGAGGTGACTAGTAATAATGGAGAGAGGGATTTATTCGAGGTCTAGGCCCATCATGTCTCTTTGAGAATCTCAGGACTCCATGATTAGGACCCCAGCTGATGGGGTGGCCTGATCGTGACTAAAGAGTTATCATTAAAGTATGCCAGTCTCTTATTCTTATTCAGTTTTTGCTGTCCTTGCTTTGATAATGCTATCTTGGGAGTGAGTGAGGGAAGTATAATAGGAAGCAGGTGCGGAATGTATCTAGTTCTAAGTAGACACTATTTCATTATGAACTTCATATTGACTCACTGTAGAGTACTGTGAACTTTTGCTTTGAGGTATATATTTTGCCCTAATTTAAGGATACATGTGAACATATGCACTATCTTATGGGACCTGGTCTATATCTAGGTTTTGAGACTTTGTTGGGAAGTGAACTACTTTGAATGGAATTAGAGAATCCTATGAAAAGAAAGGTTTCACCTCAGTAATGAGGCTGAACAGTTGACATTCCATGCCTGACGTCTCTGGACACAGTCTGAAGTGAAGCATATGGGAGTGATAATCTTTGCATTGATTAGGTTGGGATCAGCAGATGCAGTATCATTTGTTATGAATTGAGAGAAGCATGCAGGGAAGTGAACCCCATTCTAGAAGTTCCAGGACTGGGAAATATAGGCTCTATAGTGGAAGTGGGAGGTTCCTGCTGTCTTAGGGGTTAGGAAGGCAATAGATAGTTATTGCTATAATCATGTTATTTGGCAATTGGGTTAATTTTGAAAAATCCCTTTGTTATGATTTTCTGTATCATAAATAACATCACCATAATTTATGTCCTTTGGTATTATTTGCATATAGCTGTGCTACCAGTTGCTTCTGTTCTTCCTGGTCTAAGCTCTTAAGAGAGTCAATATATCAAACACTCAGCCTATGGACTGTGAATTAAAAAGTTTGAGACATTCGATCAATTTTTCCCCTCTCATATTAACTAAATAGTGATTTATATGACTACAGATTAATAGGAGTGTACATAAACACCATTCACACCACCAAAAGCCTGTGTCCCATCGCTACACCCTCCCACATGCCCCATGAATATGCACCCTTACCCTTAATCCACGGTTTTTACTTTGGTGTCCTACCCCAAAGGAAGTAGTAGCTTAATGAGGTGGTAGCTTAATGTTGTCTTTATTTGCATGTTTCTGACAATCAGTGACCTGGAGCAATTTTTCATGTGTTTGTTAGCCTTTTGGATCTCTTCTGCAGTGAATGTTCTGTTCATATCTTCTGCCCATTTTTGGATGGGGTCATTTGTTTTTTTGTTGCTAAGTTTGCTAAGCTCTTTTAATATTTTGGTTATTAGTTTCTTGTCTGATGTATGGCATGTGGTGATCTTCCATTCTGTGAGTGGTCTCCTTGTTTGTGTGATAGTCTCTTTGGCTGTGCAGAAGTGTTTCAATTTGATGTAGTGCCATTGATTTTTTTTTTCTGCTTTAGTCTTCCTTGAAATTGGGTTTGTTTCATCAAGGATGTACTTGAGGTTTAGGTGGGAAATTGTTCCACCAATGTTTTCCTCTATTTATTTGATAGTTTCTGGTCTAACATCCATGTCCTTGATCCATTTGGAGTTAATTTTTGTTTCCAGTGAGATAAAATGGTTCAGTTTCATTCTTCTGCATGTTTCAACCCAGTTTTCCCAGCACTATTTATTGAAGAGAGCCTCCTTCTTTCATTTAATATTTTGGGCTCATTTATCAAAGATTAGGTGTCCATAGGTTTGGGAGCATATTGCACATTTTTATTAACACATTTTACAGTGTTGGCCAATGACCAATAGGTCTGGGCATAAACATGCAACCAAACCAGCAGAAAATTCATCCTTATTATGCATGTGTTTATATAATGTAATGGAAATTGTGAATAAATAAAGTAGGCTGCAAAATGAAAAGAAAAACAAAAAATGAAAAGGAATAAGGGAAAATAAAGAATCTTGAAGACTGCAAGAGAAAAACAGTCACTTACAGAGAAAACCTATAAGATTAGCAGCAGAACTTTTTACATAAACTAAAGCCAGAAGAGAATGGCAAAATACATATGATAAAGACATTCAACCAAGATACTGTATCCTGTAGACTGTCACTCAGACTAGATGGAGGGATAAAGGTTCTGACAAGCAAAAGTTAAAGTAATCAACTATCACCAAGCCTGCCCTTCAAGATTCTTAAAGGTTTCATTACAAAAAAACCCCACATCACCATAAACATACTATAGATAAGAACACTCTAAAGGTCTAGAATTATAGCATTAGAGTATCTTACATCTATAGCAATAGATGTCAATGGCCTGAATTCACTTATTAAAAGGCACAGAGTAAGAAGATGGATCAGAAAACACAATCCAATGATGTGATATCGGAAAGCAACTCACCTACGACAACAAGACAAACACAGACTCAAAGTGTACGGATAGAAAACTATCATACAAGCCAATGGACCACACAAAAAGGGCAGGATAGCTATGCTTATAAGAGACATTATAGATCTTAAAAGGAATACAGTTTGAAAAGATAGGGATGGACATTACTTAGTGTTCAGAGGATCAATCAATCATGAGGACTTAATGATTTTCAAAATCTATGCACTCAAGGAAAGGCCAACTAAACACATCAAACATTTACTGAAAGAGCTACAGCAATATTATAATAGCAACACAATAATAGTAGGAGACTTCAACACCCGACTCTTTCAAGTTGACAGATCATCCAGGCAGAAAATCAATAAAGAAACAAGGGAGCTAAATGAAGAGATAGATAAACTAGAACTATTGAACATTTTCAGTCATTCACCATAATAAACTGGAATACACATTAGACTCAAGTCCACATGGGTCATTCTCAAGGACAGACCATATGTTAGGCCATAAAGACAGTGTCAGGAAACGCAAGAACATTGAAATAATCCCAAGCATCTTCTCAGACCACAGTGAAATTAAAATCACACTTAACAATCAACAAAAGATTAGTAATACTTCTAAAATGTTGAAACTCAACAGTGCACTGCTTAAAAAATTCTGGGTCAAAGAGGAAATTAAGGAAGAAATCAAAATGTTTTGAGAGTTCAATGAAGATGAAGACAGGAAATATTTGTGACAAAATATTTGTGACACAGCTAAGGCAGTAAGGAGAGGGAAGTACATAGCCATAGAAGCACATATTAGGAAATAAGAAAAAGCTCAGATAAACACTTGAATGTACACCTTTGACACATAGAAGAACAAAGAACTCCTAAAGCAACCAAAAGGACTAAAATAACCAAAATTAGGACAGAAACAAATAACAAAAATATAAGAAAACTATACTCTTTTACTATATTATCATTTATCCAGACTCACAAAACAAAAAAGAGAGAATACCCAAATAAATCAAATTCATTGTAAATGAAACAAACACCACACAAATTAAACATATCATGCGAGGCTTCTATGAACAACTATATGTCACCAAGCTAAAGAACCTGGAAGAAATGGACTAGTACCTAGATACCTACAAACTTACAAAAATTAAATAAAGAGTAACTTGAAACTATGACCAGTTCAATCACAGACAACGGAATTGAAACAGTTATCAAAAACCTTCCCAACAATAAGAAAAGTCCTGGCCAAAATGGTATACAAATGAATTCTACAAAAACTTCAAGGAAAAGTTAATACCTCTACTTTTGAAGCTCTCCCAAAAGATTGAATCACAGGAACACTCCATTCCAGCTTCTATGAAGCCAATATCACTCTGATACCAAAAGCAGACAGGGGAACAACCAAAAAAAGAAAACAACAGACCGATATCTCTGATGAACATAGATGCTAAAATATTGAACAAAATTCTAGCCAACTGGATACAGCAGTATATTAAAAAGATTGTTCATCATGACCAAGTGGGGTTTATCCCAGGGATTCAAGGTTGGTTTAATATAAATCAATTAACATGATACACTACATCAATAAAAGCAAGTCCAAAAACCAAATGTTATATAAGTAGATGCATAGAAAGCATTTGAAAAAATAAAACATTTCTTTATGATCAAAACACTGCAGAAATGGGAATAGATGGAAAATTCCTCAGGATATTGGAGTCTATGTATAGCAAACCTACAGCCAACATAATACTCAATGGTGAAAAGCTGGAAGCTCTTCCCCTCAGAACAGGTACTAGTCAGGGCTGCCTACTATCACTATTATTATTTAACATAGTGTTGGAAGTTCTTGCCAAAGCAATCAGGCAGGAGCAAGGAATTAAAGGGATACAGACTGGAAGAGAAGAAGTCAAACTCTCCCTATTTACAAATGATATGATAGTATACATAGATAAACCTAAAAAATTCAGCAAGAGGCTTTGGAAATTATCAGGCAATACAGTAAGGTGTCAGGCCAGAAATTGCATTCCTTTAGGCAAACACTAAGTTAGAAGAAGAAATCAATTCCTTTTACTATAGCAACAAAAACAATAAAATACCTAGGAATAAACCTAACAAGAAGTGGAAAACTTATATACTGAAAATTATGAGTTACTATTCAAGGAAATAGAAAAAGACACAAATAAGTGGAAAGATATTCCATGTTCTTGGGTTGGAAGAATTAACACAATTAAAATGAATATACTAACCAGAGCTATATACAAATTTAATGTAATCCCCATCAAAAGCCAAACCACGTTTTTTATTTATTATTTTTTTTAGGAGAATGGAACAGAAGATACAAATATTTTATCTGGAACCATAAAATACCTAGAATTTCCAAAAGAATCTTGAGAAGAAAGAACAGAACTGAAGACATTATACCCCAAGATTGCAAATTGTGTTATAGGGTCATTGTAATCAAAACTGCTTGATAATGGAACATGAAAAGACACACTGACCAGTGGAATAGAATTGAGAGCCCAGACATAAGCCCCCACACATATGGACATCTAATATTTGACAAAGGTGCCCAGACTATTAAATGGGGAAAGTAGAATCTCTTCAACAAATGGTGTTGGAAAAAATGGGTTGACACATGCCAAAGAATGAAACTGAACCACTATATTTCACCAAACACAAAGATAAATCCCAAGTGGATTAAGGACTTGGATGTTAGATACCAGAAACTATCAAATACTTAGAGGAAAATATTGGCAGAACTCTTTTCCACATAAATTTGAAAAACATCTTCAATGAGATGCATCCAATTACAAAGAAGACTAAGGAAAGATTAACCAATAGGACTACATCAAATTAAATAGCATCTACATAGCAAAAGAAACCACTATCCAAACAAAGAGACCCTTCACAGAATGGGAGAATATCTTTACATGCCATAGATCAGAGAATTGGATCATAACCAAAATTTATAAAGAGTTCGCCAAACTCAACAACAAAAAAAACAATGGGCACATCCAAAAATGGGGAGAGGACATATTTACCACAGAAGAGATCTGAAAATTCGAGAAATAAATTAAAAAATGCTCCAAGTCTTTGACTGTCAGAGAAATGCAAATAAAGACAACACTGAGATACCACTTCACTCCTGTGAGAATTTCATATATCAGAAAAAGTAGCAGCAACAAATGCTGGAGAGGTTGTGGGGAAAAAGGAACCCTTCACACTGGTGGTGGGAATGGAAATTGGTCCAACCTCTGTGGAGAACAGTCTGGAGAACTCTCAGAAGGCTAGAAATGGCTATAATCCTGCAATTTCTCTCCTAGGTACTCCAACACACCCATCCAAAAAGATTTGTGTATACCCATGTTCATAGCAGCATGATTTGTAATAGCCAAAACCGAGGAGCAACCCAGGTGTCTAACAAAAGATGAGTGCCTGAGCAAGTTGTGGTATACATATACAATGGAATACTACTTAGCTATTAAAAATGCTTATTTTACCATTTTCAGCCCATCTTGGATGGAGCTTATAGAAATCATGTTAAGTGAAATAAGTCAGAAACAGAATATGGGATGATCTTAGTCACAGGCAGACACTGAAAAACAAGACAAGAAGAGAAAACACTAAGGAGAATCAGAGCTGGAATTGGTGTATTGCATCAAAGTAAAATATTCAGGGGGGCGTGGCTGCGTGGGGGGAGAGCATAGGACCTGGAAAAGAATGAAAGAGGACCTAATGGGGATTGTATTGTTATGTGGAGAACTGAGAAATGCTATGCATGTACGGACTACTGTCTTTATCATCGACTGTAAAACATCAATCCCTAAAGAAAGGAAAAAAATGTTAAAAAAAATAAAGAACAAAAACAAGGCAAGTGCAGACTCAAAATGAAAGGATGGAAAACCATCATAAGAACCAATGGACCACAAAAAGGGTATGGACATCTATTCTTATATCTGATATGATAGACCTTAAAATAAATCAAATTTAAAAATATAGGGATGGATATTACTTAATGCTCAGAGGATCAGCCAATCAAGAAGTCTTAATGATTATTAACATCTATGCACCCAATGAGAGGCCATCTAAATACATCAAACAACTACCCAAATAGCCTCAGCAACATATTAAAAGCAACACAGTAATAGTAGGGGACTTAAACACCCCACCATGTCAACATGACAAATCGTCTAGGCAGAAGTTAAAAAACAAGATCAGAAGGGAAAACACTAAGCAGAACTTGACTGGAGTTTATGTATTGCATCAAAGTAAGAATCTGGGGTTGGGAGAAGGTTCATGTCCTGGAAATTGACAGCAGAGGGGGATGTAGTAGGGGCTGTATTGTTATGTGGAAAACTGGGAAATGTTATGTATGTACAAACTAAGGAGTTTTGCTGTCAATAAAAAGACATTAGTCCTCCAATAAATATATATTTTTTAATTCATCTTTATGGAATAATCTACTCCAAAGGAAGGGCAATGCACCTCAATCCACCCAGAATAATTTACCTTTTAAAGTAATCATAGTGTACACATAAATAGTCAGAGTTGGACCATATAATTTATGGCAACCTTTGGGTATAGAAGGAAGCAATGATCTGCTCATGGAAATAATTCTGCCAGTATAAAGTACTTTGTACTTTAGTAGAAAAAAAAAACAGTTTCAAAGTTAAGTCATATGTTCAAGAATTAATCAGCTTCCTGTCATATTAATTTTTCACTTATTTCCTTGCTTCCAAGATTTTTTTGACACCAGAAATATGAAAGTTGAAAGACTGAAATAAAATAATTTATTATAGTCTCTTCTTTCTTGTTAGGAACACAAATTATTAAGAGAAATCTAGGACACCAACTACAGAAAATGCAGCATCTTCCAGTACCTGGTTACATAATTTTTTAATAGAATTTCTTGAGGGGCACTAATTGGTTCTCCTGGTGTGCCCAGTCCTACACCATATCAAACTCTTTTAGCTGATGTCCATATTAAGAAGCCATTTAAAATAAAAGATTTCAGATTCAAAAGTTATCATAAATGTTAAAGATAATCCACAAAGAAAAATGAAATATGAAATATACAGACCACCTCTCAACACAAGCATGAATATACAAACAGACCACCTCTCAACACAAACATAATGCTAAATTTTCAGATAAAACAAACACATATTTTATGTAGCAAATTACAAATGAAGGCAGAAAGCAATTTGATCTTATAGACTCAGGACTTTGTAGTGGTGACTGGAATGCTAGTAACCTGCAGGTAAAGAAGACCTTCATTTCTTTCTATTTTTTTTTTACTTTTCTTTATTTCTCCCTTTCTTTCTTTCTTTCTTTCTTTCTTTCTTTCTTTCTTTCTTTCTTTCTTTCTTTCTTTCACTTATTTATAAAAAGGAAACATTGACAAAATCATAGGATAAGAGGGGTACAACTCCACACAATTCCCACCACCAGAACTCCATTATTCCATCCCCTCCCCTGATAGCTTTCCTATTTTTTAACCCTCTTAGGAGTATGGACGCAAGGCCTTTGTGGGATGCAGAAGGTGGAAGGTCTGACTTCTGTAATTGCTTCCCTGCTGAACATGGGCATTGACAGGTCAATCCATACTCCTAGCTTGTCTCTCTCTTTCCCTAGTAGGCTTGGGCTTTGGGGAAATGGAGCTCCAGGACACATTGGTGAAGTTTGCTCGGCATCATGCTAGCATCTGGAACCTGGTGGCTGAAAAGAGAGTTAACATACAAGGCCAAACAAATTGTTGATCAATCATGAATTTAAAGACTGGAGTAGTGCAGATGAAGAGTGAGAGGGTCCTCATTTTGTAGACAGCTACTAGTCATATTTCAGTTATATTCTGAAGGGCCTGTGGCTATACTTTTTTTTTTCCCTGAGCCTGAAATCTGATTTACAGGTGCATCAAGTTATTGTCTGGCGAGATGATTCCATGGCTGGAAAATGAACAGAAAGCTGGATCAGGGAAAAGAGTAGCCCCCTAATATGGGAAAGGTGTATAAATATTATTGACTGTAAACTCCATCTATTTGATTTGGTCTGGGGCCCATATTCAGCTTAGGAGCCTATGTGACCACTGCATCCCAGTAGATCTGAGCTCACATTCTGTGGTCATGAGTAGGAATGTTCCAAGCTTCCTCAATATCAGGACCCATCTTCCTCAGGTGTAGGATAGAGTATGTTGTCCAGCCTCCCTTTGGAGGATGGAACATTCTCTACCATCATTGATCCAAGTTGAGGGCAAGGTCCTATGAGGGTCCCTCAGAGAGGTCTATTTTGTTGTTCCTGATAGAGATGACCAGCAACAAGGCGAGAGAGATTTTTTGAGGTCTAGGCCCATCATGTCTGTTTGGTAATCTCAGGACTCTTTGAATAAGGCCCCACTTGATGGGGTGGCTTGATAGTGACTAAATCATCATCATTAAGGTATGCCAGTCTCTTGCCCTTATTCAGCTTTTGCAGTCCTTGCTTCAATGAAGTTAGCTTTGGAGTGAGTGAGAGAACTGTAATAGGGTGTAGGTGTGGAGGGTATCTAAGTCTAATTAGATAATATTTCATTAGGAACTTTATACTTACTCACTGCAGACTATTGTGTACTTTTGCTCTCAGGTATATATTTTGCCCTAATTTATGGATACATGTGGACATATGCTCTATCTTATGGGACTTGGTCTATATCTAGGTTTTCTGACTTTGTTAGGAAGTGAACCACCTGGAATGGAATTAGAGAATACTATGAAAGACCTCCATTTCTATGTAAGAACACTTTCCAATATCATGCAGAAGTTAGCATGGCAAGGGGAACATTCCATGAACCTAACTCAATTTGAAGTGTCAAATGAAAAGGTCTAAAATTCCCATGCTTTACATCTTCCAGTTGACCTGTATCATCTATAGTCACCATTTCTCCACCTTCTGCCTAGAAACATTTAAGTATATTTAATTGTGCCAAATACTAAATCAGTCGCCTCAATTCAAGAATGGCCAGTTATTTTCAGTAATATTCCTCTTCTTTTACATAGCTTAGAAAATATTATATTACTTGAAATTATTTTTCTCTCATTTTCTTTCCTCCTATTTTTTTTTGCAAAGCCATAAATATTTTAATTTAGAGACAGAGATACAGAGACACAGGAAGCAAGAGGGAGCAATATCATAGCACCTGAGTTCTCCTACAGTACTTGTGGTTCCTTCCAAGTGAGGCCAGGTCTCAATTTTGGACTGTGAATGCAGCAAGATGTACACCTTATCACCACATTGGAGAAAGCTTTGGAGCTGTTGTTTCTTTCACTTTATTTCTCTACCTTGGTCTTTTTCTGTCTCTGAAAGTCATTTCAGAGTGGCAATACCCCAGTGATGACAAAACAAAGCAAAAACATACAATAGGGAAGTGAGTGTTAAAATTTAAAATATCAGTAAGGGATAAATTCTACTGATCTTGTCACCTCAAAACTATTACAGCCGTTATTTGCAACACTGTAATTAATGGCAAAAAATATATATGCTATGAACCAAGCAGAAGTAATGTCCTTACTACCACGACTGAGAGCAGTATTGGTAACTGCCTTATTGGAATGTAATTTCTATACCAAATCACTGGGTAGGTGGAAGGAAGGCACATTCCCAGAGGAGACTTCCACCCACCAACAACACAGTTAGCTGAAAGATGAAGAATTATTTATCAGTGGTGCTAATTCCTGATAAATAAACCTGCACTGAGCAACTAACATCTGATTGACAGTAAATTAATAGCACCCATGTAACCAGTAAATGCTGTGCATTATGCTCCCATAGCACAGCCAATTAGCAAAGGGGATCCTCCTGCTTATTCTGCTCACATGGAAATCCATAGATTATCAGACTTTATTCTCTGTCATCTCCTGAAAGTGTAAACTACTACTATCGTATACTGAGGCCAAAGTCTCTCTTTACACCTGAACCCCAATTCATGAAACATAGTGACAGCTGAGTGTGTAGGACCTCAAACACATGACTGATATTTAAGCTGGCTTGAACTCAATGCTATAGATTTTAGTCTTACTAAAAGAAGACTTCCAAGCAACAGTTCTAAGAATGCTCAATAAAATGAGTTCAGTGGAAATTATTTTCTTCGCCTCATCTTGGGTTGGACTTCAAGGAATCATGTTAAGTGAGATAAGCTGAAAAAGAAGAATGAATAACAGATAATCTCACTCATAGATGAAACTTAAGGAACAAAGATAGAAAGAGAAAACTCAAAGTGAAAACTGGACTGTATTGGGTATATTGCAATAAAGCATAAGACTCTGGGAAGGAGCGGACGCAAAGACTTTGTTGCCCTGGTGCATGATGGTGGAAAAGGACTTATGATACAGGTGGGGATGTTTTGCAGACACTCATCACAGGGAAATGAGAAATTGTGTTCATATCTCAAAAAGTGTACAGGAAAACAATAATACCACAGTAAAATTATTAATTTAAAAAATTCCATGAGTCATAGGAAATATTTTTAAAAGTATAAAGTATAAAAAAAACTATGAGAAAAATCCTAACAATAATCAAAGAGCTAATGAATATGGTAACTAAATTGAAAAACAGAATATACTGGTCCACCAGTGAAGCGACAGAAGACAAATAATGAAGGGGTTTAGTCAGTCACACACCTGGTAGAGGGTACATGTTATAATGTGCAAGAAATTCAGTTCAATCCTCTGATCCCCACCTGCAGGAAGAAGCTCTGTAAGTGGTGAAGCAGTGCCACAGGTTGGTCTCTCTCTCTCTCTCTCTCTTTCTCTTCTTTTCCCTCTCACTTCGTCCTGTCTTTACCCAAAATAAATAAACAAAATACAAAATGAAGCTTTTATAAGGGGAAGGCAAGGAATGAAGTGTGTACTCAAGCATACAGTACAGAAAAACACTAACACACATATACATGACCTACCAAAATAAAAAATAAACAAAAGCAAATAAAAATATTACAAGAAAGTTATGGGTCATCAAGAGGAATAGCATTTACATCATAGGGGTGCCAGAAAGAGAAGAGAGAAAGAGTTATAATTCTTACACTAAATCATAATAGCCAATAAATTCCCCCAGTAAAGGAAACTAATTTATTTACAAATCCCTGTATTCAGAAACAGAAAGTTCTAAAAGTTTCAAACATGGAACTAGGAGTTGGTGCTTACCCAATAGAAGTTTTGTTCAAATGAAGCCCCTATGGCATTAAGAGATGTTTCTTTTTAATTTTCTTTATTATTTATTTTCCCTTTTGTTGCCCATGTTGTTTTCCTTGTTCTAGTTATTAGTGTTGTTGTTGATGATGTTGTCATTGTTGGATAGAACAGAGAGAGGAGGGGAAGACAGAGAGGGGGAGAGAAAGAGAGACACCTGAAGACCTGCTTCACCACCTGTGAAGCAACACCCCTGGTGGTGGGGAGCCGAAGGGTTGAACTGGGATCTTTACACCATCTTTACACCATCTTTACACCATCTTTACATCCTTGCCCTTTGCCACATGTGCTTAACCCGCTACTACCGCCAGCCCCCTGAGATGTTTCAATAAATAGTGTGTCTTCATGTGTCTCTATCTTTCTCTGTCTGAAAGAGTCCACCAAAATAGATGAACCTCTGATGAGAGGAAGAAACATTGTAACCAAACAGAAATACTAGATAGACTCAGGTCTTTTCTGTCATCAACAAAGTTCTTTTATTGAAATCAATACTCATTGCTATTCTTAAATCTTGACTACATGTTGTATTGTCACTGTGATCCACCTGTTCAAATATTAGTCATCTTTACAAAGCAAAGGTTCATACTAACATCTGTTCTGAAGTCATTCCTTACCACAACTCACAGAGATATCTAGCCTTTCTAGCTCCTAATCTTTCACTGGAGCACCACAGTTTATGTTGATGGAGAGGTATTTAGTTCCTAAGTTTTGATCTTGAATTGCAAGCTTTAGAAACTACTTGAAGGTACTCTTTGCTTTTCTGAATCCTTGTGATGTTTAATAGACTGTTTCTTTAAAATGTAATGTGTTTTATCTTTCCTAGGAGGCAAATATCATAAATTTTTTCACAACAAAACTATGATTTCTGAGAAAAAAATCACTTTCTGAAAGTTTGAGCAGGGTATTACACCATCACTTGGGGTGTTGATAGTTATTTATAAGTAGGTAATACAGGAAAAAGAGACGATATCAAATGAAACTTTATATTCTTCATAGAGAGAAGATAGCCAGAGACAGGATACAAAGCTTCAGCCTTGAGGTTAGACTAGATTTTTGATGATGAATGTGGGACAAGGGGAAAAGGGAAGACAGTGGAATCAAGTGTCTGTTCATTGATAATAAGATTTTCCTTGTTTCTCTGCTCATCGTTGGGTAGTTGCCATCTGAACCTGCAGGATAGGGAAGTAGATGGCTCATAATGGGCCTTTGACATATTTGCTTACTATGACTATCTGTTATTTGTCATTTCCCTTGAGAAGTTCAACTCCCTACTGTGACTGTGTGTGGCACATATGCACAAGGAAAATGAACAGAATCAGTCTTTGCTCATCAACCTTATTATATTTATGATTGCTTGTGGATAGCAGGAACAGGAAGAGAGGGAGAGAAACACTCAAGAAGAAGCATAACATTGCATTGCTAGCAGGTATTCTGTTTGAGGGAGATTTAAGGAGCCCAAGTGTAAACACTCAAGAACCATGTAGCTTAGAAAAAGGTAGTTAGAATGTTACAGCTACTGAGACCACAGATACTATTTTTAAAATTATATTAAACATATATTTTTCTACTAACTGCATGTCAGGTAGGTGACAACTTCTATGCAATCAGCATTAAAATGGTTGTTTTTCTAAATGGTCCTTCAGATCTACTATAAAACAAAAAAAGAAAAAAGGAAACATATGTGTTTTTAACATTGCCTGGAAGGTAGAATACATTCTTTTATGGGAGAGAGTAAGAAGAATGTCTATGTGTGTGAGAAAGACTCAATAATGATTAACAAGATTGTAAGATAATGGGTATAATTCCACACAGTTTATACCACTAAAGTTCTGTGAACCATCCTCTCCACTGGAAATTACCCTATTCTTTATCTCTCTGGGAGTATGGACCAAAATTCTTTATGGGGTGCAGAAGGAAGAAGGTCTGGCTTCTGTAACTGCTTCTCCAGGTTTGACCCTAGCTCCACATGGGCATTGGAAAGTTGATAAATACCCCCAGCCTGTTTCAATCTTTCCCTAATGGGGTAGGGATCTGTAGAGGTGAGGTTCTAGGACAAATTGATGAGATCATAAATCAGGGGAGGTCAGGAAGGTATCATGGTAGCATCTGCAACTTGATTGTGTAAAGGCAGTAAGATATAAAGCAAATTGTTCAACAGACCCAAAAGTACAAGTAGAGCAAAAGAAACTAGGGACCTTTATGTGAAAAGAAGCTAAAAAGTATATTTTAGGTATGTTCCAAGGAGCCCATGACATTAGTAGTTTTTGCCTGAGCCAGATAGATACCATGGGGTTATGTTCTAGTATATGATAGTGGAAAAGGATCACAGTTGAGGGTGAAAATGTTTTGCAGACATCTATCATGTTGAGATGAGAGAATGTATCCATGTATCAACAACTGTACTGTAAACCATTAACCCTCCCAATAAAACAATAGAAAACATTTGAAGGCAGGCTTTTCATATTGTTAGTGACAAAGACATGGAAACAAAGTAGGATTAAACCCTGTTCCCAAAATGAGTAACAAAGACAGAAGTCACCCAGAAAATAGCTCAACTATGGAGCACAGAGCATATTATCTCTGAGTCACTAGGCTCAATATTTAATACTTTATATGCCCAAGCTGAGAAGTACTCTATCCTCTGTCTCTCCTATTAAAATTTGAACAAATAGATATTTTATTTTTATCATAGGCAGGGCTTCATTGCTAGGAAATAACCATATATCTATATATCTACATCTATCTATATATCTATATCATATATATGCA
Source organism: Erinaceus europaeus (assembly GCF_950295315.1). Taxonomy (NCBI): domain Eukaryota; kingdom Metazoa; phylum Chordata; class Mammalia; order Eulipotyphla; family Erinaceidae; genus Erinaceus; species Erinaceus europaeus. The sequence goes on along the minus strand of NC_080164.1, from coordinate 80,550,672 downwards.
GAGAAAGAGAGAGACTTAGAGAGAATACGGAGAGAACGAAGATACCTCAGCATTGAAGCTTCTTCCACTGTGGTGAAAGCTATGCTTAAACTAGCATGGTGCATATGATGAATCAAGTGCAATATCCATTTGAGATAATTTGCTGAATATATATATATATATATATATATATATATATATATATACATATATATATTAAAACCTTTCGATCTGGCTCTAGTCTTCATGCTCTTAAAGGATGCAAATTTTTATATTATAAATGTCATAAGAAGTTAAAGGTTTGCAGATAGTTTACCTGGGAGAGTGCCTTGTTTGCCATGTTTTCAATCCAGGTTTGACCCTAGCTTCTGCCACAAAGAGAAACCTTCACTCTGTGTTGTCTTTCCCTCTTTCCTATGTATCTTTGTCTCTATTTATGATAATTTTGATCCAGAGCAATGAAGTCCAGTGACTGTTAAAAAAAAAGAAAGAAAATAAAGAAGAAATTGTAAGATTTCAAAATGAATTAGTTGCTTTAAAAATCTTTTTTTGTGTGTGTGTGTTAATAATTTATAGTAAAACTCTTGACATGTAGGTACAATTTTCTCATTTCCTCATGATAGGGGTCTGCAAAACACAATCACCTTCAATTCAGGTCCTTGTCCACAGCCATGCACAGCAACTCAATGTCATCTTCCCCAGTTCTCTCCCTTCCTCTCTTCCCCATAGTCTTTAGATTTGGTGCAGTACACCATGCCCATGACACAAAAAGGAACATTTGTTTCCCCTTTTTGCCCTTGTTTCTGAAATTTCACCTATGAGTGAAATCATTTGATATTCATCCTTCTATTTTTCACTTTGCTCACTTAATATGATTCCTTCAAATTCTATCCACAATGAGGTAAAAGAGACAATCTATCATCTTCAACAGCTGGGTTGTATGCTGCTATGCATATATACCACAACTTTATTCATTACTCATCTTCTGTTGGGCATCTGGGTTGTTTCCAAGTTTGGGCTATACAAAAACTGTGCCATGAACATAGGTGTACACAGATCACCTCAAAGTGGTGTATGTGCTGCCTTTAGATATATTTCCAGGATAATTGCTGAGTCACAGTGTAGGTCCATTTCTAGGATGCTGAGTATCTACAGACTGTTTTCAGTAGGCCAATTTACATTCCTACTAGCAGTGCAGAAGGGGTCTTTTGCCTACACAGTCTCATCAAAACTAAGAGTTTTCATCCTTTCTTATGTCTTAAATTCTCACAGGTGTAAAGTGCTAAACTACAGAGGGGGTCAGGAGGTGGCACCCCGGGACAAGTGCACATAGTAGAAAACACAAGGACCTGCTCATGGATATCTGTTGAGTCCCAAGTCCACCCACAGGGAGGTTGCTTCACAAGAGGTGAAGCAGGTCTAAATGTGTCTTTCTCTCTCCCTATCTACCCCTCCCTTCTCAATTTCTCAGTGAGAAAACTATATCGACAGTACAGTCTTAGGGTATGAACTGAAGAGGTATATCGATAGAGAAAAATAAATAATAAATAAATAAATGAATGAATAAATAAGAACCCTGGACATTGAGACTTAAAATAGCCATCCACTACAGTCTCTCTTCATTTCTCTCTTTAGCTACTCTTAGCAACTACAATTTGACCCAAATCACATTATTTATTTTATTTTACTGTTTTATTCACATCATTTAGTGTATTAGTCATTTAAAGGTCCTTAATTTTATCAGAAAAGGCAACATTTCATTATTTTTTTTTAAAAAACCACATGATTATCTCAATAGATGCAGAGAAAGGCTTTGACAAAATCCAGCACCCATTCATGCTCAAACACTACAAAAATGGGAATAGATGGGAAATTCCTCAAGATAGTGGAGTCCATATACAGCAAACCTACAGCCAACATCATATTCAATGGACAGAAGCTGAAAGCATTCCCCCTCAGATCAGGGACTAGACAGGGCTGTCCACTAGCACCATTACTCTTCAACATAGTATTGGAAGTTCTTGCCATAGCAATCAGGCAAGAGAAAGGAATCAAAAGAATACAGATTGGATTGGAAGTGAAGAAGTCAAGCTCTCACTATTTGCAGATGATATGATAGTATACCTAGAAAAACCTAAAGAATCCAGCAGAAAACTGCTGGAAGTTATTAGGCAGTATAGCAAGGTGTCAGGCTACAAAATCAATGTATAAAAATCAGTGATATTTCTTTATGCAAACACTAAATTCTAAGAAGAGGACATCCAGAAATCACTCCCATTCACTCTTGCAGCAAAATTAATAAAATACCTAGGAATAAAGCTGACCAAAGAAGTGAAATATTTCATTATTTTTAAAGACATCACAACTGTAAGTAAAATTCAGGGTTTAGAATACAAAGACATCAGCAGGAAGCAAATAGGAAACCTATGAAGAACTAATGTCTATATACTGAGAGTCTGGCTCTAATTGTATCTTTTGTTGTGGTTGCTTAAACAGATCTTTTTTTGGTAGTTGAAAAAGAAAGCATTTGGGATTTAAACCATTTGATTAAAAGAAAAGTTTAGTAATTAGGACCAGCTTGCGGCTTCTTGTACAGACAAATTAATCCTCAAAGTTGTAAAATTTCTTTCTTTTAACATATACACTGCTTAATAAAACCCATCTGAAGTCACATTTAAAGAATTTACTGGTTACTCAAATAGTGGAGAAATTCCATTGTTTTAAAGGTAAGGACCAGCCTTTAAAAAACAGAGCAATTTGCTGTTATTTTATCACTATAACCTGAAGCTTAGGAAAATAATATGTCCAAATAGCTCTTCTCTTAGTTTATGGATATTATTTTTGTTGTTTTTTTTAGCCCTGTTCTTTTTCCCCTTAAGAATTATATAATCTAAATTTGTTGTCTCTTGAGTATGTGTCCTTCATGACTGTGACTTTCTCTTTCTTGGTTTTTACCTCTTATTTCCTGAGAAGAACTCTTAAAAGACCCTCCACATTATTAAATCTCTCTTTCTCTCTCTTTTCTTAGATCAGTTGCATACTTCACTGATCAAAACATTAATTATACTTCCCAAAACTTCTTTGATTTTGTATTTAATCTTTACCTTACTTATCTCAATTTTATTTCTCTTTCATATTTCTACTGCTTTAGCAAACCAGATGCCCAAGGGAAGAATATTTTAGAGAGAGCATGCCCTTTGATCAGCCCAGTGAAGGAAGTCTTGTTTTACTGTTCAACAACTGGTTTGGAGTTTTGTTAAATAAGAAAGTAGGACAGGTGGTGGTTCACCAGGCTAAGCGTGCATAGTACAAAGTGCAAGGACCTGCACTAGGATCCTGGTTTGAGCCCAGACACCCCCCCCACAGGTGGGTCACTTCATTAGTGTTGTTGAGCCAGATGTTGTTGTGCGCGGGCCGTGGAGAAGAGAGAGGGGGTCCGGAGTGAAGAGGAAACACAAATCTTTATTTGCGCTGGCACCTCAGAGTTGGGTGCTAGAGAAGCAGGTTGGGCCACGTGGAGGTAGCGAAAATGGCTGCCTCATGCAGTAACCTTTCCTGCATCCAAACACCAGAGTGAAACGCTGGCAAGAGAGCGAGATGCGGAAGAAGAAAGGCTTTTATAGGAGTAGCTTTCCCGAGAATGGGAAGGGGGAGGAGTAACCATAGCACTCCAGGATAGGATAATAACTCTCATGAGAATGGGAGTGGGGAGGAGTGACCAAAGCACTCCAGATATCGCGGGGATATAGACAATGTCCTGAGGGCATAACATGGCTGAACAGGCACTCCAAGAATGTCCCAACTCTCGTGGGAACTAGTAGCCTGAGGGGAAAACATGGCAGATGTGACTGCATCGGCATAATTTCCCAGCACATTAGTGGTGAAGCAGGTCTGCATGTGTCTCTTTCTCTCTCCCTCTCTATTTCCCTCCCCTCTCAATTTCTTTCTGTCTTATTAAAAAAAAAAAGAAAGAAAGAAAAGAAAAATCGAAAAAAAATATGGCCACAGGGACTGTGGATTTGTAGTTCAGACATTGAGCCCTAGCAATAACTGGAGGCAGAGAGAGAGAGAGAGAGAGAGAGAGAGAGAGAAAAGTCATGGAAAATTGGTGGCTGTTATTTCATGTCTCTAGGAAACAGATTCTAGAAAGGGACTAGTCATTTATTAAGATATTTATTAAGGGAGGTATCTATGAAGGACAAATTGAACAATTCTGCAGTCTAGGGATAACCTTTAAACCACAGTCTTAATGCAGACCTGACATCATGAAAGGTAAGTTGTGTAAAAGTTACACAACTAGAAAGCCTCTCAAATTATAGCACAGTTTTAATAAGTTTTGGCCAGTCAACAGAAGTTATCAAGTCAAAGATACCTTCTAATACAGGATTTCATATCTTAAAGAAACAGATCTGTAGTTCATAGTAATAACTTACTGAGTATGGCATGTACCATGCTGTGTGTGGCCTAGATTAGGGCTTGATGTCACATAATAGGTGTTACAGCACTAGAGAAAGCATTTGTGCTGTGATATCTCTGTGTCTCTTTCTTTATGGCTCTCCTTCTACACAAAAATGTGACTAGTGTTTACATCATGAATACAGGAGTTTCTGACTCTGTGAATTAAAAATAACTATGCATAGGTAAATAAATAAATAAATAATATAAATAAATTGACCTACATTAGTATCCCTATAGTGCTTAGCAATTGGCTGGGAATGGCTCATAGATATTAAGTATGTTTCATCCAGATAATCAGAAACTAGGACCTTTAATCAATTATGGTTGCAGAAGAACAGAATGGTACATGTTTGTGCTGTGATTGAAATATTGCCCATTCTACTTATTTTCTGTTGTGTAGTTGACTATATTTCTTCCTCTAACTACACTGCTACCTGATAGAGTTGTCAGTTTAGTCTAGGCCACACAGCATTCCTTTCAGGTAACAATTATTCTTTCCTTAAAAGTGAATCCCAAAGAGGTCATTCTCTATGATTTGGGATTGCTTTGGTTCCGTAGTATCATAATGTTACATTTTCCAGTGACAATTTGCCATACTTTTACTTGAGGCAAAATATTAGAAAAGTGCTTCATAACTTTTTATTTCAAATTAAAAAAAAAATAAGCTGAATTTAGATCTTAGCACAAATTATTTCACCTCCTAAGAGATCTTTATGATCGTCAGTCAGCTGAGGTAAAGAACAAACACCTCATCACAGGCCCCTGCAAGCATCATCCCGGCTTTGACCTAGCACGTTATGATTGGGCTCTCCTCAATCGCTACCGAACAGGCCATGGCCGGTGCACCGCTATGTTCCATCGCTGGGGAGCCAGAGACGACCCGAACTGCCCCTGCGGCTCCAGACAGACTATGACCCACATAGTCAACGACTGCCACCTCTCCAGATTCAAAGGAGGTCTTGAAACTTTACATCAGGCTCAACCTGATGCTGTTGTCTGGCTATGGAAGAAGGGCAAATGCTAGAAGAAGAAGCTGTATCAAAATAAATCAACATTTTAAAATTGTTGTAAAATTAAATAAAATAATAGCTCTAAACCTCTCACATAGTAAGCATTATCAATGAATGTCACCTATTACTTCCTAATACTGCAGCTATTAAACGTGCCATCTTCAAGAAGATATCACCTAATTTCATTGAAAATAAGCAACTAACAGGGAACTGGACCAGGATGTGTTAGAAAATGAAGTTGGCTATAGGAATTACTACCTCTTTCCTTCTTAACATCCTAGACTGCAGGAACCTTTCCATTCTCTACAAAACCTGTATTTCTTTCTGTCCTGGAACTTCTGGGGTGGGGCTCACTTTCCTGCATGCTTCTCTCAATTAATACCAATTGATACTGCATCTTCTGATCCCAACCTGGTCAATGAAGCCAGTATCCTGTTCTCATGTTTCATTTCAGACTGTGTCCAGAGAAGTCAGGCATGGCATGCCAGTCCTCCAGTTTAATTACTCTGGTTCTAGATGCTACCATGATGTCAGCCTGACTTCCTTGGGCAGATGACCCTACCAATGTATCCTGGAACCCTGCCTCCCGAGAACCCTGCCCCACTAGGGAAAGAGAAAGACAGGCTGGGAGTATGGAATGACCTGCCAACACCCATGGTCAGTGGAGAAGCAAATACAGAAGCCAGACCTTCCACCTTCTGCATCCTATAATGACCCTGAATCCATACTCCCAGAGGGATAAAGAATAGGAAAGCTTTCAAGGCATGAGATGGGATATGGAGTTCTGGTGGTGGGAATTGTGTGGAATTGTACACCTCTTATCCTATAGTCTTGTCAATGTTTCCATTTTATAAGTTATAAAAGTGTTAAAAAAAAAAAGAAGAAGAAAATGAAGCTGGGTGCATGGAGTCAAGATGGAGACCTGAAAACAGAAACCCAGACAGACTCCCAGAAAACAGATTCAAACTCTGGGAATTCTAAGTGGAAGCAGGATTTTCAGGTCTATAAGAGATAAAGGAGGGGTCAAAACAGAACCATAGCAGAAAAATATAACTCATTATAAGCCAGTAAAAAGGAGTTTAAAGGACAAAGGAAGCAAAACTCCACCAAGTTGCAGCTGCTACTATGACTCCAACCTGACTTCCCTGGGCAGACAACCTCATCAATGTGTCCTGGGACTCCACCTCTCCAGAGCCCTGCCCCACTAAGGAAAGATAGGGACAGGCTAGGAGTATGGATTGACCTGCCAACACCCATGTTCAGTGAAGAAGCAATTATAGAAGCCAGACCTTCCACCTTTTGCCCTCATAATGACCTTGGGTCCATGCTCCCAGAGGGATAAAAATAGGAAAGCTTTCAAGGGAGGGGATGGGATACGGATCTCTGGTTGTGGGAAATTGTGTAGAATTGTATCTCTCTTATCCTATGTTCTTGTCTGTATTTTTTTTTCTTGTCTGTATTTTTTATTTTATAAATGAATAAATAAAAGAAAACAAAGTTCCACTCTTTTTTATGGAACACATTTTTGATTGTAAGGTTTAAATCTTGCAAATGTTTGTGATGCTTTTAGTTTTAATTGTTGTTGTTTTTCTTTTTTTATTGGAGGGATTAATAGTTTACAGTAAATACAATTTTTGATACATGGGTAGATTTTCTTGATTTTCTGTAAGACACTCTGACCCCCAGCCTAGATCCTCCTCTACCATCATGCACCTGAAAGTCCCTCCCCTTCCCAGAATCTTTTGATTTGATGCAGTACATCAAACCCAGTACAAGTTCTATTTTATGTTTCCTCTTTCTGTTCTTATTTCTCCACTTCTACCCATGAGTGAGATCATCCCAGCTGAATAGTATGCCACTGTGTATATTGACCATAACTATTTTAGCCACTCATCTGTTTTTTGACACCTAGGTTGGGTTGCTTCCAAGTTTGAGCTATTACAAATTCTGCTGCTATGAACATAGGTATATAAATATCTTTTTTAGACATTTATTTATTTATCTTTATTTATTTATAGAATGGAAATATTGACAAGACCATAGAATAAGAGGGGTACAATTCCACACAGTTCCTACCACCAGAACTCTGTATCCCATCCCCTCCCTTGAAAGCTTCCCTGTTCTTTATTCCTCTGAGAGTATAGACCCAGGATCATTACGAGGTGCAGATGGTGGAAAGTCTGGCTTCTGTAACTTCTTACCCGCTGAACATGACATTGGCAGGTCGATCCATACTACCAGCCTGTCTTTCTCTTTCCCTAGTGGAGCAGGGTTCTGGGGAGGCAGGGTTCTAGGACACATTGGTGGAGTCATCTGCCCAGGGCAGTCAGGCTAGCATCACAGTTTCATCAGGAACTTCTTTGGATTACTGTGTTAAGGATTGTTTTCTTAACTGTGGCAGTTTTTACTGGAGAGAATGGGAATCACATAACTCTAGTGTTAGAAATGGTGTGGAAGTGTACCCTTAATTATCTAATAATTTTGTACATCACTATGATATTGATATTGGCTTCATAGAAGGTGGAAGTGAGTGTTCCTGTGTCTTGGGTCTTTTGAAGAGTAGAGTTACTAACTCTTCCTTGAAGGTTTTCTAGAATTCATTATAAAAACCATCTAGTCTAGAACTTTTATTATTTGGGAAGGTAACTGTTTCAATTTCTTTGGCTGTGATTGGCCTATTCATATTTTCTAGTTTCTCTGTTTGATTTTGGAAGTTTGTTTGTATTTAGGAACTTGTCCATTTCTTCTAGGTTCTTTAGCTTGGTGGTATATAGTTGTTAATAGAAGCCTAGGAGAAGATCTTAAGGGGTCTTGGTAGTTTTTATAAGTCAGCCATGAGGGGCTTGATGGTGGTGTACCTGGTTCAGTGCAAATGTTACAGTGCTTAAAGACCCAGGTTTGAACTCCCAGTCCCCACATTCAAGGGGAAAGCTCTGAGGGTGGTAAAGCAGAGCTGCAGGTATCTCTCTTTCTCTCTCCCTCTCTATATCTTTTTCCCTTGTGATTTCTGGCTGTCTCTACCTAATAAATAAATATTTAAAATTTATTAAAAATTAAAAAATACAGGTCAGCTATGTATGGGAATAGAACTTTGTATTTCCTAAGAAATCAGGGGAATTTTGAAATAGGTTATCTGGTGATAAAAAGATAATGGTTTAACAAATAGTATGGTTCTGATTTAGTTATTTATTTTATATTTTTAAAGCTGTAATGGTAAATTAAATACAGACTAATAAATACTGCCATTTCATTTTGTGTCCAAGTTTGCAATGTTACAGAATTTTCATTCCTTAAATAAAGTTTATGTAAAGTTCCATTAGACCTTGACTAAATCCTTAAGGCATCAAATACTGGTGGGAAGTCAAAATTATCTAGTAAAGGGTCTCTGATCTTACTATTATTATATCACAGATGTCAAAATGTTATAGACAACAGCAAGATAAGTATTTACTATTTAGGCCTAACATTGATATGTAAATGAAAACACCAAAACTAATATTTATGTCATGGGAGTATATAAAGTTTTATTTAAAACATCTATTAAAGTGTTTAACAAAAGTCAAATGTGCCTAACAAAGACAAGAAACTATTTTTTACAAATGGAAAATGTTGTCTTATGTTGCATTATTTTTACTATATGTGCTTAACCAGCTACACCACCACTGGCTCCACTCTCTTGTACTACTTTTAAAGATGCTTCTTTTATGAGAAGCTGTTAAATTTAACTCATGTGTCTTAATACATAAGTCATGTTTATCATGCTATAAAAACTTACTTTGGTAATATTTAAGGTCACAAATCAAGTCACTACAGTTCATAAGAAAAACCTACTAACAACACAGCGGGTTAAGTGCAAGTGGTGTGAAGCGCAAGGACCGGCTAAAGGATCCCGGTTCAAGACCCCAGCTCCCCACCTGCAGGGGAGTAGCTTCACAGGCTGTGAAGCAGGTCTGTAGGTGTTTATCTTTCTCTCCCCCTCTCTACTTCCCCTCCTCTCTCCATTTCTCTTTGTCCTATATAACAACCACAGCATCAATAACAACAGCAATAATAACTACAACAATAAAATCAAGGGCACCAAAAGGGAAAATATATAAATATAAAAAATTAAAACAACAACAACAAAAACCCTCTTAACTATCCACTGATTTTTACACTTCACTTTCTGTGAAAATTACTGAATTGAAGTCAGCCTACAAATATAGATTATGTTAACAGAAATATATATATATATATATATTCTCTTTTTAGATTTCATTAGCATTTTGGGATATGGGTATTAAGAGAACCACAGTTGAATAAATTTACATTTCTACTGAAGTAAAAATATTCACAAAAATACAATGATGGCAGATAGCCTGTGTTACACATCCATGTTAACTGTTATGGGAAAACACCATAATACTCTCAAGGAAGTTCACATGCATCAGTGAATACCACCTTTCAAATTACAGTGATCAAAATATTAACTGTCTTCTTATCAAGCTTTTACAAACACCTTCAGTCTTTACTGTCTGAGAAAATCAGCTAGTTTCTTCATAGTTCTCCATCTGTCTTTTAACATGACACTTGTTCCTTTGTTGAATTTCTAATGTGACAGTATTTTAGATCAGTTTCCCTCTCCATATTTCCTGACAACAGATCTCAGATTGTTGTCTTCTTTCCAAAGTTATACCTGTTTTTTCTAGGATGTGTGTGTGTGTGTGTGTGTGTGTGTGTGTGTGTGTGTCTGTGTGTGTTTCAGGAGCTACTAGGTAAGAGTTTAATATACACCTTCTTTTGCCTTCAGTGGTTTTTGTTGCTCATTTACTCATTCTTTTACTTTGACAAGTCTTCACTATTTCCTTTTTCTTAGTAAACTCTTCTTAGTAGGTTCTATGTTTCAAACCAGACAAGTTTCTTGTGAGACCTCTTATTGTGCATCTGCATCAGCTCCAGTTTCCATTTCGATACCATTATTCTTAGTGTGATATCTATAAGGAGATGCTCTTGTTCTTTTCCTTTCCACTACCTTTACTACTGCCTTCATTAGAAAGATTGATGATTTTTCCATTTAGCATACAATTCACATAACTCTTAATTTTCTCTATCATGTGGTTGTAGCTGAAGTGTTGAAAAATAGAATGGAACACATTTTTTTTTCTGAGAGATTATTGTAAGAAGCTTTCCTTTTAAAGACATGTGAGAATTAGGGTCACCAAATATTCTTTCAAAGACTTTAACTGCTTTCGTAAAATTGCCATTTTCCAAACAAACAGCTATAGACTGAATTTAAATTAAATCCTATTTTTCTTCATGAAGTTTGTCATACTCCTTTTCAATAGAAGCCACATGATCAGAGTTGATTGATCCCAAAGGTGTAATTTGTTCATCACTTTCAAATTGTGCATCAAGAGTTTTTTTTCCTGCTGCAATTCTTGTCAAAATCTGACACACACACACACACACACACACACACACACACACACACACACACACACACATATTCTGTGGCTGATAAACTGTTAGTCTGGACATACCATGACTAATGGCTTCGGCGCTGTCACAGGTCCTGTGAAAGTCCTTGGAGTGGCTGTCACGGAAGTTGCATCAAAGAGAGAGGCAGGGGAAGTCAAGCATCCAGCGGGCAGCCACTGCCTTCACTTCAGCTAGCAGGCCCGCATCTTTTTATTCCCCCACTTGGCAGTGGAACAGCTCTTATCACTTGTACTGCATTGGTCATCTCCTGCAGCATCCACCGAATGCTCCTACAGAGGGCTAGTACCCTTCCCATTTACACAGCCTCATGGGCCTGGAGGCCAGGTCTGATTTATTGGTAATATTCAATAATTCTTCACTGCCAAGGAGGTACCAGGTGACCAGTGACCTCTAAATAGGATGGGACAATTCTTGAGTATATTTATTAAAAACAAATGCTTTTTTTCTAAGATTTGAGTCATATTTAAATATGCTCTGAGTCTCATAAACTCCCCTTAATCACCCTGAGTTGCTCTCCAGTTAAGATATGAACAAAGCTCGGGAGGTTGCTGTGGGTTTTGGAAAGTAGACATTTCCTTTAAAAGATCAGCATTGTCTTAGGGTTCAAGAAGACAATGGATAGTTATTGTTATTGTCACATATGACCCTGGATCCATACTCCCAGAGAGATAGAGAATGGGAAGGCTATCGGGAGGGGATAGGATATGGAGATCGGGTTATGGGAATTGTGTGGAATTATACCCCTCTTATTCTATGGTTTTGTTAATGTCTCCTTTCTTAAATAAAAAATAAAAAAAATCAGCATTTTCTCAAAAATGAAACCAAAAACCTAAATTCACTGAACTTAGGTGCTGTTAGAATGGAAATGATATATAATAAATACATGTCTGTAGTTTTGTTGAAAGAGTCATGCATTTTAGAAACCCTACTGTTCAGTCAATTTATAAGTGTTTATATTAAGGAACGGTCCTTGGAAAAAGGGAAAGGAAAAATAACTATTAAAATTGGAAAGCATTCATTTTTAACATTCATTTTTATTTGAAGACCAATATGAAAAGTTTCAATGTTGAAGAACTTTCTACCAAGTTGTTATGAGTAAGTGAACAGGGATGAGATTGAGTTACACCCCTAACTATAAAGCTGACTGTAGCAAACACTATTATACTATGATTCTTTATATCAGTGTTTTTATTTCTGCCTTCTGTGCTACATATTGAAAGTTATCTTTTCTCATTGTGCTTATCTCTTAATGGTAGTTTGGCAATATTCTAACTGCTAATAGCAAACATTTATAGAAAAATCTACCTCTCCTAGGATGATGTGGTTGGTAAAATTTGTTTTATTAACATTAATTTTTCTCATTTAAAAATGTTAGTCTGCTTGATGGCAAAGGTAGCAGGTAGGCATCAGTTCCACATCTTCCCTTTTTTAAATCCTTGGCAGAATTTCAGTTGTATAGACTTCTTGTTTGAGAAATGTTTCACTTCCTGGCAAATTTAAATTGTTGAATGCTACTTCATTGATGAAGGCCACCTGGAAATCATGCTCATTTCATGCCTAGTTGAATGGCTGCATTGCTGCCGCTGCTTTTTAGAGAGGAACAGACTGGTGTTATGAGACTATTCTTTAAAAACCTGGGCAGAGGACATGGAGGATATAAGTGTGTTTTGCTCATTTCTTTTATTCCTCTCACTGATTTTATTCAAATGTAGATGCTTTTGATTTTCTGAATATTATGGTAATGTTATTGTAGTGTCAGAATCTGAGCAAACACCATGCAAGACAACTCTTCTGTAAAATATTATTTGACATCATTATGTTTGCTCTTGTTTTCTATTTCTTTAGGGCAAAATGTTTTCTAGTTAAGAATGAGGGACAATGGCTACCTTTGTTGAATTAAATAGCAGTAAGGTTAGACAATCCATTTTTATTAAAATTATATGTTTATAAAATTATATCACTTGAAAACTGGCGTCCAAATAGAATACTATTTGAAGTTTGTGTCATTCAGATTATTTAAGTTTGTATCTGTAAAAATGTATTGTGAATACATATTACATTTAATTCTTTTGTGATCTAATTATTTTGAACATGTTCAATAGAAACAGTAAAATAGTATATCTTTACAAAAACTTCAGAAAAGAAACATTTGCCAATGTAGAATTGCAAATCTGACATCAAAGGACATTAGTGATTATGATATCAAAATTTTACTGGTAAGTATATTTTAGAATTTATAATTTTAGAAGTATAAAAAATAGACAATTTAGTAGAAATATAATTGGGGCAAAGTTAAAAGCCTTTCTGCAGAAAAACCTTGAATTTCTACTTTTTCCTTTTCAAGTAGAACCAGAGATAGAAAAGAAAACATACCATAGAAGTTTATTCCAGTATGTCAAGAATAGTTTTTTTTATTATTATTATAAAAAGGAAGCATTGGCAAAGCCATAATATAAGAGGGATACAACTCCACACAATTCCCACCACCAGAACTCCATACCCCATCCCCTCCCTTGATAGCTTTCCTATTCTTTAGCCCTCTGGGAGTATGGAACCAAGGTCATTGTGGGATGCAGGAAGGTCTGGCTTCTGTAATTGCTTCCCTGCTGTACATGGGTGTTGACAGGTTGACCCATACTTCCAGCCTGCCTCTCTCTTTCCCTAGTGGGGCAGGGCTCTGGGAAGGCAGAGCTCCAGGACACATTGGTGGGGTTGTCTGTCCAGGGAAGTCTGGTAGGCATCATGTTAGCATCTGGAACCTGGTGGTTGAAAAGAGAGTTAACATACAAAGCCAAACAAATTGTTTATCATTCATGAACCTAAAGGCTGGAATAGTGCAGATGAAGAGTTGGGGGGTCCTACATTTTGTAGATAGCTAATAGGCATATTTTAGTTATATTGAAAAGGGCCTATGGTTATATTAGTTTTTTATGGGTTTTAACTGAATCTATGCTTTCATACTCATTATCAGATCTGGGAAATTAGTCGACTATTGTTCTGATTAACATGAATGCTTACTAAATAGTCCTTTTGGAATTTCAGTACAAATTGGCTTTTTCTTCTTTTTTTTGCAGTTTTATTATATTGGTGATGAAATATGACTGTGGATGATTCTAGGAAGCAAATCAAATTACAGTTATGCGTAATAAAAACTCACAGACACAAATTTTTGCTTATTTTTTTTTTTGCCTCCAGGGTTATTGCTGGGGCTCGGTGCCTGCACCACAAATCCACTGCTCCTGGAGGCCATTTCCCCCACTTTTGTTGCCCTTGTTGGTTATTGGTGTTGGTGTTACTATTATTGTTGTCATTGTTGTTGGATAGGACAAAGAGAAATCTAGAGGGAAAGGGAAGACAGAGAGGGGGAGAGAAAGATAGACACCTGCAGACCTGCTTCACTGCCTGTGAACAACTCCCCTGCAGGTGGGGAGCCAGGGGCTCGAACCAGGCTCCTTATGATGGTCCTTGCACTTTGCGCCACATGCTAACACGCTGCACTACCACCTGGCCCCCATATGCTTATTTTTTGTGTGTTCAAATTCAAATAGTTTTTTTCCTAATATTTAAAATACTATTTTTGGACTTATTATTTACTCTTTCTTTTGTTCCTATTCAAAATAGTGTTTTTTCACCAAAATCTTATTTAATTTATAGCAATAGTGCAGAATAATAACAGCTAACATTTATCTAGTACATACCATGTCTCAGGGAGCACTTAGAGAAATTAGTATGAACCCACTGGACACAAGTTATTTTTTTTCTGTAATATAGGTGTTAGTAGTATCCCTTCTTGATATGTTTTTACTTTAGCATGGTAAAATGAGATGAGAAAACTGAGGTAGGAATATGAAAGTTGTGTTTTTCCAAGAATGTAAATTAAATCTTTAGCAATGCTGAGCATTAAATGGAAGAACACTAAAGTGGTGGTTAAGAATTTAGTTTAAATTTAACATTAGGTCCAGCAAAATATATCATCCAGATTGTTTGCCTGCTTTCTCATGAGCATGACCTCATTTCAGGCTTAGCCCCCACTGCACTGAAAGAAGCTACAGTGATATGAGATCTTTCCCTCTCTTTGTCTTTTTCTATTTGCAAAAGTAAGTTGGAGTAGTGAAGCACTCATAACAGAATAAAACAGTACAAAAACATTAAGCCTAGTCTCTGGCATTAACTCCTGCATATTCTCAGGAAAGTTATTTGATTTTCATATGTCTTAGTCATTCTCACAGAGAGAATAGATGCCAGTAGTAAATTTTAATCCCAGGCTAAAACAAGATACTGACATTTTAAAAGGCTTATGAGTATGGAAGAAATACTTAAAAATCTAATTATACTGACATTAAGTTTCCTATCAGTTATTGCTTCAGATGATTGAAAGAATACAATTTTGTGGTTATTTCTTGTTAAAAACAATTTGATAATTTAAATAAACACACTGAGACAAATACTTTACTATATTTTCACAAACTGTATGTATCTCATTATCATTCTGACCAGTGGACTTCATTTTATGAAAATTTCAGAACAAAAACTTGTGGGATTATGTGAAAGCATGGTAGAGCATATGGGAACTCCCCCATCCTTGAGATGGAGGTCTGAAAAGACACCCCACCTGTCAGTCTCTCCCTTTAGGGGATAGAGCTTAGAGGGAAATGCTTTCCTGACTCAGTTCCCCCTTTTCAGTCTCCCAGGCTTCACAGAGGCCTACAACCTCTAACACTTAACTCATTCCCCTGCTACAAACCAAATGGTTGCCTGCTTGAAAGTTCACTTAAAGTTTACTATAAGTTCACCGTAGTTGATCACATACAGACTACTTACTCTTCATCATCCTGCCTTGCCAGTAACGTAACAATGAGACCCCAACACTCTTATTTCTCCGTTTTTTGATCACCATGTCTTACAACAATGCCCTTCCCTTCCCTGCTTTATCTCACTCTGCTGGTTTAGCTACCATGTTTTTCTTAATTCCTTTAGATAATTAACATCTCTTGCTTCATGGTAACTAACTGTCCTGACCTTTTGTTATCTCATCAATTCTCATCATTCCTTAGCCCTCCCCACCATAGGGGTACTGACATTTTGGAAACCTATGATTATTGACATATGTGAAAAATGTTCTTTGTCCCACTTTGCTATATAAGCCCTCTCTCTTTCTGAATAAAATTGGAAGTTCATACCTGAATTTCTCCTTGTGTTCCCTTCTGCATCATGTGCATCCCTTGAATTGGTGATGTGGGAAGCCAGTGGCTACCCACGTGAGCACCAGCGAAAACTTTTTTCAATCTTTGTGTCTAAATTTGAATTTAGAGGAATGTGTGATTATGTAACTTTGTTGTAATTTTATATATCTTTTGTTTTAAATGCAAAATTGTCCAATTGAATGCAATGGTATAGTGTAGCATGTCCATATACATTGCAAATCTAGGTACAACTTAGGGACATCTTTGTCACTCATACACTTGCTTGTGTTTCAATAAATATATGGCATCTTTTATAATGCCATCATAGAATAAAGATTTCATATGTTTCTGAATATTTAAATTCCCTTCAATTCTAAGTCATAATTTAAGTTTTAATAGCATATATTCACTATTTTAAATTTTAAGAATTTATTTTTATGGGGGGAGGGTTCCCAACATGGGATATGATGACAGAGGACCTAGAGGGGATTGAATTGTTATGCAGAAAACTGAGAAATGTTATGCATGTATAAACTACTGTGTTTTACTGTTGACTGTAAACCATTAATCTCCCCAATAAAGGAAAAAAAAAAGAACACATTTTTTTTACATGAGGTGAAATTCATTAAATGCTCAATCAGTAAACAAATCTTTATTAAGTGCACACTATATAGAAGAATTGGGCTGTTGCTTGTAACAGCTCAGTGATTAAAATAAAGGGAATTATAAGTTATATTTAAGCAATGTAAGTGAGCTAATAAGTTATAAATACATTTGTTATAATGTGACTAACGCTATAGAAAACAAAGCAAAAAATAGTAGATCAAAATAAGGAAGACTGGAAATGCTGGTGATGTACCCAACTGAGCACACATATTACCATGTATAAGGATCTAGGTTCAAGTCCCCAGTCCTCACTTGCATACTGGAAAAATTCATGAGCTGCCCAGCATTTCTATTTCTTCTCTTCCTCTCAATGTCTATCAAATAAGATGATAATAAATAATTATTTTAAATGCTGGAGAGGGCAATGGCACACTCAGGCACACATATTACCAAGCTCAAGGAACTGGGTTCGAGCCCCCTTCCTTATCTTCAGGGGGTCTGCTTCATGAGCTTTCCCCTCCTCTCTCAATTTCCTATATTATAAAAAAAGGGAAAAAGTGATCATTAAAAAAATGGAGCAGTGGATTCATTGTGCCTGTACTGAGCCTCAGCAACTAAAGGCAAAATAAATAAATACATCAATAAATAAATGTTATTAATAATATTTTCCCAATATTTTTTGTGTGTGGCTACATATCATATATGTATGTACACATATACATATAATACAGACATGTACATAGATTCATACACATGCTATGAATATAAATATGTATTTTATAATCATAGGTATAAATATTTATATGTGGGCATGTGTACAAATATGCATTTACATAGAAAATAATTCTATAGAAGTACATGCCAAGATTTGGCAGCTACAGTCTATCTAGTTCAAATCCAGCCCACCATCTGTTTCTGCAAATAAAATATTGGAACACAACCCTGTAACTATGTTCATTTGTTTATGTACTATCTTCAGCTGCTTTTGTGCTTTAATGCATGTTAACTAGGAGAAAGAGAGAGTGCATGACCTATAAAGCATAAAATATTTACTATCTTACGCTTTTCAGCAATTGTTTGCCAGTCTTAGATATAAACCAAAATCCTGTGATTTTTCTAAGGTAATGAAATTTCAGATGACTTGCATATTTTTCTTTCTGCTTATGTGTAAGGCAACTATGGACATGGGTAGTTACTGAAGGTAATTATTTTTCACATTAAGAAAACTGGTCAATTTCCATACATTTAAACTGGGAGAGAATTGGCTAAAGTTTTATTTTCCTAACTGAAAAAAATACCCTCTATGATTTTGCACATATGTAAGTATCGCTGACTCGAATAACCAAACATGCCATGTCATCATCAATAACATCTTTGTGACTCCTGCTGCTACATGTATTTTGTAGAAGCAGTATGTGCAAGGAACTTACTGAAGTGTTGATGCTTTGAGGAGCAGAAGATATATCCTCTCGGGTCTCTATAAAATATTTATTATTTTCAACTGGTTTTATTTTGATTGTCCAAATGATTGGGTAAACATATACCCCGGAAGTCAAGATGTGTTTGAGACACTCTTTATAGAAATTCACTTTTTGAAGAGACTAGAATTCCACCTAGAAACCAAAAGATTTGAAGGATTTTTTTTATTATAACACTGCCTGGCAAGAGAAAACAGAAAACAGCAAAAGATAGCATCTGGCTGATTTGGGCTTGTTAGTTACATTACTGTCTCTTCTTCCACATCCTTCCTAAGCAGTCTTATAGTCTTTACTAAATCCTTAAGGGGTATTTTCCAGTAGGGAGAAGACAAACTGATGGCCTGTCTGAGTCATGGTTACTGAGGTGTGTTTTCTTTTGTTTTCAGAATTGAGAATGGGAGTATTAATGACTGAATTCAGAATTAACTTCAATAAGTCTTTTCCGGTCACTAAAATGTTCAATGAATTGTGGTGGCCATGTGTTTGTCATTCCATAATTTAAAATTAAGGTAACCTCTTTAAAATTTAATATATAAGTTAATGAAGTTTTGGTCATCCACAAGAAACTACTAGCATGCCAACATACTTTTACCTTAATCAGTGATTTTTACATAATTTAAATGACAATTGTAACTACAGAGTAGGATGGAAAGAAGAAAATTTGAGGAGCCAAGCAGCAGTGGGATAAGCACACATAGTACAAATCATAAGGACTGACCGGAGTAAGAATCCTGGTTCAAACCTCCAGCTCTGTGCCTGCAGGGGGGTCGTGAAGCAGGTCTGCAGGTGTCTATCTTTCTTTCCCCTTCTATGTCTTCCCCTCTTCTCTTGATTTCTCTCTGACCTATCCAACAAAAATAACAGCAACAATAACAAGGGCAACAAAAATGGAAAAATGGCCGCTAGGAGCAGTGGATGAGTAGTGCAGGCACCAAACCCCAACAATAACCCTGAAGGAAGTAAAAAATGGGGAAAATGTAGTTTACCTTCACAATCATACTGAAAGGGGGATGCTAAATTTCATAGACATGAACTATCCCAACATTGTTGACATGTGTTAGAAAACAGCTATCATTCCTCAGTAACCTTTAGAGAAATGTCTAGCTTTATACATTAGAAATGACTGTCAGGCTCCTTCTGTGGCTGCCAAGGGAGCCTGAATTGATGGGTTGTTGGTACTACTGGTATTTAGGAGGTGGGTGGCATATGAACCATGCATTTGTCAACTCCTCATGCATGAACACTTTGCAGTGATTCAAAAATAATTTCCATTCTGAAGGGCATATATATATATATATATTCCTATTTGGGGGATTTTGTTCCATATATAATATAGAAAAGACAACTAATGTTGTCTTTTCAGATACTCAGTTACTTGAGAAAATACAACTAATAAAAGGGGGTATGAGGATTCTTTACATTGCCCACCTATATGCTTATATTCTCCTCTTTCTTTTTTCCCTTTATTTCAAATACTTATCACACACACACACACACACACACACACACACACACACACACACACACACACACACACAGAGACAGACGAGCCTCACTCTGTTGCATGTGTTGCAAGTGATAGAACTCAGGACTTCATGTTTTTAAGTCCAATGCTATAGCCACTGTATTACATCACAGACAACTAGGTTCTTTGATTCTAATGCAACTAATAATCAGTCAATCTTGTAAATTCTATAAATTTAAAAATGTTTCTCTCTTTCAAATTAAAGAATAAATGCAATAAAAATGTAATAACCCAGGAGTTGGGCGGTAGCACAGCAGGTTAAGCGCAGGTGGCACAAAGCGCAAGGACTGGCTTAAGAATCCCAGTTGGATGGCCAGGCTTCCCTGGATTGAAGACCCCACCAATGTGTCCTGGAGCTCAGCTTCCCCAGAGACACACCCTACTAGGGAAAGAGAGAGGCAGACTGGGAGTATGGACTGACCAGTCAATGCCCATGTTCAGCGGGGAAGCAATTACAGAAGCCAGACCTTCTACCTTCTGCAACCCACAATGACCCTGGGTCCATGCTCCCAGAGGGATAGAGAATGGGAAAGCTATCAGGGGAGGGGGCGGGATATGGAGATTGGGTGGTGCGAATTGTGTGGAGTTGTACCCCTCCTACCCTATGGTTTTGTTAATTAATCCTTTCTTAA
This sequence comes from Erinaceus europaeus, assembly GCF_950295315.1. Taxonomy (NCBI): domain Eukaryota; kingdom Metazoa; phylum Chordata; class Mammalia; order Eulipotyphla; family Erinaceidae; genus Erinaceus; species Erinaceus europaeus. The sequence continues at coordinate 80,530,323 of NC_080164.1, read as the reverse complement.
ATAAAAAAAAAATTAAAAAAAAAAGAATCCCAGTTCGATGTCCTGGCTCCCCACCTGCAGGGGAGTCGCTTCACAGGTGGTGAAGCAGGTCTGCAGGTATCTCTCTTTCTCTCCCCCTCTCTGTCTTCCCCTCCTCTCTCCATTTATCTGTCCTATATAACAAGGACGACATCAATAACTACAACAACAATAAAACAACATGGGCAACAAAAGGGAAAATAAATAAATATAAAGAAAAAATTAAAAAAATCTTATAACCAGTACATTTCTGCCTCCCAGAGAAGAATCTCTAACAATTGTCTCAGTTCCAGCTTGGTCAAGTGGTAAATCCAGTGTTTTATTCACCCCATCTTTAGCCACTGAGTTGCTGGCCAGCTAGTGCTTTTCTTCTGGATTAACAAGAGAATTCTAATACTTTTCTCTCTACTAACTATCAAGGTAGTGTGTCTTTTGTATGCTGGTTTCTTTACTTTTCTTTGTCAGAATGAGCCTTGTTCAGTTTCTAATGGTAAAGGTCTTCAGCAAGCCTCTGTTTAGGATTGGTAAAAGTCTAATAGTCATCCTTTCCTTAAGACCTTTGGTACTACATAACTACTAGTTAAATTCTAGCAGTGTGGGGTGGGATGTAAAAGAGCACTGGTAAGCAAGAGGCATTTGGTAATCTCAGAGGAGAAAGGATGATTACATACTAAATTTGCATCAATAAAATCCTACTATACTAGCAGTTACATCAATGTGCACTGAGGTACCCCTTATTCCAGAGAAAATGCCAGGAACAATACAGAATAATTAAATAGTTCAAGTGAAAGAAGTGTAAAGATAACTCACATACTAGAGTTCACACTTTATCCTGCCAGCACCATTAGCTTCATAGGTGATGTGATGTCCACCATTTATCTTGTTTCTCCTTCTCCTCTTCCTTCTTCCTTCCCCTGTATTTCCCCCTCTCCCTCTCCCCTTCCCCCCTTCTCTCTATATATTTGCTGTCTTATCTAATATAAGTACATAAATATATGTCCACTGGGACTTGAGGAATTACTCAGGTACAGAGCCCTAGTAATAATCTTGCTGGAAATAAAATATCAAGTGAAGCAATAATTGCCACATGTCTAATATCAAACAAATTACTAGATTGAAATAGTTTGTTTCAATATTACATTGTATTAAATCTCTTTCAGTGCTATATGTCCTTTACAAGCTAATTTTTGTTGTTACTATTTGCCTTTGTTAACGCAACAATAGAAAGCTAGCCTTTTATAAAAAATCAATACAAAATGGGAAATAAGGCTATAATAGTTAATCTGATTCCAAGGTTTCAGTAGCTGTGAAGTGTCCAGTAGGTAAATATTTGTAGTCTGTAAGTTTGCTTATTAAAGTAAAAAGCTATTAGTTTTTTAAATAGATGTGTCTTTGTTTTTATTTCATCTGTGCACACTATTTTTCAAACAAGTATTTGGTATATAAGACATAACTTTGTATTGAACTATTTGAGCCTAAATTTTTAATGCATGGAATTTAGATTACCCTCCATCTCTTCCTTTTGTTTTAGCATTTACAATATTCAATTGCTGAGATACTATTTACAGCATAAATTGGGATTATTGACATCACAATTTCACCCTCATTTATAATTTATTTTTTAAAATTTTGTGCGCACTTACTTACTTTAATATCTTTTCCTGATTTCTAGCAGACCAAATATTCAGAAGGACAAATCTCTAAAGCATAGGAAACTTGGTAGTGCCACTAGGAAGGCCTGAAATGTGTAGACGATATATTTTACATTAAGATACTATTATGTTTTTCTTATATAACTAATATTTTTCTTATATCACTGTAGACTGATTTAAAAGAGGAAGAGAACAATCTTTCCACTCTATGATTTGTACTTTTTGAAACAACGTATTCTCAGGTTTGTAACTCAAGGTAGCTTAGCTGCCAGAAATTTATTTACTATTTTGGAATTAAAAACTGGGTAGGACCTCAAAGACTAATTAGGTCCTTCCTTCCTTCCTTCCTTCCTTCCTTCCTTCCTTCCTTCCTTCCTTCCTTCCTTCCTTCCCTCCTCCTTCCCTCCCTCTTTCTTTCTTCCTTCCTTCCTTCCTTCCTTCCTTCCTTTCTTTCTTTCTTTCTTTCTTTCTTTCTTTCTTTCTTTCTTCTCTCTCTCTCTCTTACTTTCTTTCAGAGGCTAATGAATTACAGTACAATTATTGCTGGCACATGGGTAAAATTTCTCATCTCACCAAAAGAGGTATCCACAAAACATACTTACCCACAATTTAGGTGCACCATCATGTACCAGGATTTGAAAGCCACCACTTCCCCTACCCTATTCTCTATTTTCCTTCCCCAGAGTCCTTTTTTAAATTTATGTTTTCTTTTCTGTTCTTGTTTGTTATTATCTTCCTGTATTTATCCTCTTTCTCTTTCATTCTCTTTCTCTTTCTGGCTTATCTCACTTAGTATGACTTCAAATTCCACCCAAGTTGAGGCAGAAAATGTGACTCAATCATTCATAATAGCTGAGTAGTATTCCATTGTGTACATATACCGAAACTTTTTTAGCCACTCATCTGTTGTTAGACTCTTGACTTAATTCCAAGTTTATGCTGATAAAATTGTGCTGCTATAAACACAAGTAAACATAGATGTCTTTGGATGGCTGTGTTTGTTTCCCTAGGATATATCCTCAAGAGAGGAATTGCAGGGGCATAGGGTAGATCTATTTCTAGTCTTCTGAGTGTTCTCCAGACTGCTTTACACAGGTTTTGGACCAATTCACATTCTCATTAGTAGTGTAAAAGTGTTCCTTTCTGCCCTGCAACCTCTCCAGATTTGTTGTTACTATCCTTTCTTTCTTTCTTTTTTTCTTTTTTTTTTTTTAACTTTTTTTATTCCCTTTTGCTGCCCTTGTTGTTTTATTGTTGTAGTTATTATTATTGTTGTCATTGTTGTTGGGTAGGACAGAGAGAAATGGAGAGGGGAGGGGGAAGACAGAGAGAGGGAGAGAAAGATAGACCCCTGCAGACCTGCTTCACCACTTGTGAAGCGACCCCCCTGTAGGTGGGGAGCCAGGGCTTGAACCAGGATCCTTATGCGGGTCCTTGTGCTTAGCGCCTCCTGCGCTTAACCCGCTGCACTACAGCCCGACTCCCCGTTACTATCCTTTCTGATGTGTGACATTCTCACAGAAGCAAAGTGGTATCTCGTTGTTTTTATTTGCATTTCTCTTATAATCAGTGGCTTTGAACATTTTTTCATATGTTTGTTGGTCCTTTGGAATTGTTTTTATTTTCTATTATCTTTATTTATTTATTTGTTGTATAGACACAGCCAAAAATTGAGAGGGAAGGGGGTGATAGAGAAGAAGAGAGAGTCACCTGCAGCACTACTTTACCACCCTGCAGGTGGGGATCAGGGGCTCGAACCTGGGTCTTTGCGCAGTGTAATATGTGTACTCAACTAGGTGCGCCACCAACTGATCCCTGGATTTCTTCTTTGGTAAATTTTTTTTTGTCCATATCCCCCCCTTCTTTTGTATGGCATCATTTGGGTTTTTGTTTTTTGTTTGTTTGTTTGTTGTTGTTACTGCTGAGTTTGATGAGCTCTTTATTTGGGTTATTAACCGTTTGTCTGATATATGACATCTGATCCCCCATTGTTTAAGGAGTCGCTTTATTCAAGTGATAGTTTCTTTTGTTGTGAAGAAGCTTTTCAGATTGATATAGTTTTTCTGGTTTATTTTGTTTTTATTTTTTATGTGAATGGATTTCAGTCAGAGAAAACAAGTGTAAATTTTAGATGAAGGAGTTCTGCCAATGATTTCCTCTAAATATTTGATGATTCTGGTTTAATATCCAAATCCTTGATATACTTGGTGTTTACATTTGTGCATGGTGAGATGAAGTAGTTAAGTTTCATCCTTCAGTTGTTTCAATCCAAATTTCCCATTTAATATTCACATTTTCTTTTTTCCATTAAATATTTGAACCCCCTTGTCAAAAATCTGACGTGCATAGATATGAGATCTTATTTCTGGGATCTCAATTCTATTCCAATGGCCACTATGTCTATTTCTGTTCCAATACCACACAGTTTTGATTATGATGGCCCTATAATATAGTTTGATAACCAGCGGCATGATACCACTAGGTATATTCTTTTTTTTTTTTAAGATTGTTTTGGTGATTCCAGATGTTTTCTAGTTCTAGATAAAATTTCATAGTTTTGATTCTATTTTCTTAAAAAAGTTTGATGAGGCCTTAATGAGGATTGTATTAAATATTTATATGTCTCTAGGTAGAATAGTTATTTTGGTGATGTTAATTCTTGCTACCCATGAACACAAGATATCTTTACAATTGTATTTTTTTCTATTTCCTTTCATAGTGACTCATAATTTTCAGTATACACGTCTTTCGCTACTCTTCTATGTTTATTCCTAGATATTATAATTTTTCACTGCTATAGTAAATGGGATTTATATTTGAATTTATTACACTGATTATTATATTACTTTTTTAACTAGCCACCTTACTATATTGGTTAATAATTGATGAGCTTTCTGGTGGATTATTTAGGATTCTTTATGTATACTATCCTATTGTTTGTCAATGACGATAGTTTAATTCCTTATCTTCTAACCTGTATCTCTTTAAATTATTTTTCTTATTTATTTGCTATGAATAGGACTTTTAACTCTATGTTGAATAGTAACAGTGGCTGTGCATACCCTTGTCCAATATCTGATCTAGGTGGAAAAGCTTTCAGTATAAGTGAAAATTCTTTCAGTCTGTCATCATTGAGTATGATGCCAAAGGCAGGCTTATTATATATATTCAACTAGATTTAGGACCGCTTCTTCTTTTCCCATTTTCTGTAGTGCTTTGATTATAAAAGCATGTTGGATATTGTCAAAAGCTTTTTCTGCATCTATTGAAATATTCATGTGGTTTTGCTTTTTCTTTAATTAAGTGGTGGGTCACATTTACTGATTTATGTTTATTGAACCAGCTTTGTTTCCATGGGATAAATCCCACTTGCTCATGATGTACATTTTTTTTTTTTGGAACTGCTACATCTGAATGGATAGAATTTTGTTCAGTATTGTGTATTTGATTTTTTCCTCTTTTCCTAATGTGTGCCTATAAGGCTATGCATTTCCCTCTTAGTAAAATCTTAGCATTTTACAAAATATTCTGACATCTCAAATCTTTTTTTTTTTTGTTAGATAGGACAGAGGGAAACTGATAGTGGAAGGGAAGACAGAGAGGAGGAGAGAAAGATAGACACCTGCAAAGATAGACACCTGCAGACCTGCTTCACCACTTGTGAAGTGACACCTGCAGGTGGTGAGATGGGGGCTCAAACCGAGATCCTTATGCTGGTCCTTGCACTTTGTGCCACATGTGCTTAACTTGCTGCGCTATCACCCAGCCCCGTGTCATCTCATATCTTCATTTTCACTTTTTACCAAGAAAGCTTTAATTTCTTCCTTATTCTCACCTTTGATCCAGTATTTATTAAGCTGTGCAGTCTTGGGACTTTTCCTAATATTCTATTTTTTGTTGAATGTTAGTTTAATTCCACTATGATCTGAGAAGATGCTTGGGAAGATCTCAATGCTTTTGAATTTCTGTCAATGCCTTTCTGGCCTAACATAACCTTGAGAATGTCCATGTGGATTCAAAAAGAATGTGTATTGCAATTTCTTGGTGTAAAGGGTTCTGAAGATGTTCAATAGGTCTAGTCTATCCGTATCTTCATTTAATAGTCTTGTGTCTTTTAGTTCTCTGCCTGGATAATCTATTTGAGAGAGTGGGGGGTTAAATTCTTCTACTATGGGAGTCGAGTCGCGCGGTAGCACAGTGGGTTAAGCCCAGGTGACACAAAGTGCAAGGACAGTCTCAAGGATCCCAGTTAGAGGCCCTGGCTCCTCACCTGCAGGGGAGTAGCTTCACAGGTGGTGAAGCAGATTTGCAGGTGTCTATCTTTCTTTTCCCTTCTCTGTCTTCCCCTCCCCTCTCCATTTCTCTCTGTCCTAACAACAACATAAATAACAACAATAATAACTACAACAACAATAAAAAGGGCAACAAAAGGGAAAATAAATAAATATAAACATTTAAAAAATTCTTCTACTACTACTATTTTGCTATCTATATAGTTTTATAGCTTTTTCAGTAGCTCCTCACTGGGTGCAATAGACATTAAAAATCATTAAGTCTCTGAGTATCATATACTGTCCATTACTATCTTTTATTACTCTATTTACTAATTTATTTATTTACTAATATGTTAAATTTTGCTATAGCTATCCCTCCCTATTCTTGCACTCCTTTAGCTTGTATGACAATTTTTCATCCTTTCATTTTGATTCTCTCTTTGTCCTGTCAAGTTAGGTGGGTTTCCTGCAGTTTTTTTTTTGTCATTTGATCCATATTCCTACTCTGTATCTTTTAGTGGGCAAGTTGGACCACTCATGTTTATTGGTGTTATGGATTTAAGGTGCTTCAATGCCATTATTGTAATTTTTCTTGGATATTCCGATGTACAACATTTTCGTTATTATTGACAGGAGCCCTTTCAGGACTTCTTATAGAGCAAGTTTAGTGATAATCGATTCCTTAAACTGTGGCTTATCTGAGAAGGCTTTTTTTTTTTTTAAATATCTCCATCTTGTCTAAATGACATTAAGGAAGGACAGTATATTCTCAGCTGAAAAACATTATTGTTGAACACTCAATATTTATCTTTCAAGTCCCTTCTAGCTATTTTTTTATATTTGTATGGAGAGATCTGCTGATAATCTTATAGGTTTTCCAAAGTATGTGACTCACTGTTTTTCCTTGCAGTCTTCAGAATTATTTCTTTGTTCTTATTCTTTGCAATCTTAACTACAGTGTGTCTAGGTGTATGTAGATCTGGGTTGATTCTGTTTGGAAGTCTGTGAGCTTCTTGAATCTCTTTGTCCTTCCTGTTATTTATCAATTATCTCATCTTGCATGCTACCCCCTTCCTCATTTATTTTTTTCTTCCTCTGTCAGATAAATAAAATGTTTATTACTTCTTTTGAGGTTGTACCACATGTCTTTGGTATTGTTTTCAGTGTCTCTTAATTTTTTCTTTTTTTTTTCTAGTTCTCATACTTTATTAGTTTCTTCTAATTCTGTATTAATTTTGCTAATACTCTGTTTACTGCCTCAATTGTTCTGCTTTCATCTTCCTTGGCTCCATTCATGGATCTGGATAATATGTTACATTGCTCAGTTACTTTATTAACCTGTTTAGCTAATTTGGCTCTTAACTCAGATACTTTAGCTTTTAGCTCTCTAATTACCTCAAGATGGCACATGCTTTCTTTCATAATCTCATCTATTATTTCTCCATTTTTTTTTTTTTAAATTTTTTATTTAAGAAAGGATTAATGAACAAAAACATAAGGTAGGAGGGGTACAACTCCACACAATTCCCAACACCCAATCCCCATAACCCACCCCCTCCCATGGTAGCTTTCCCATTCTCTATCCCTCTGGGAGCATGGACCCAGGGTCGTTGAGGGTTGCAGAAGGTAGAAGGTCTGGCTTCTGTAATTGCTTCCCCGCTGAACAAGGGCGTTGACTGGTCGGTCCATACCCCCAGTCTGCCTCTCTCTTTCCCTAGTAGGTTGTGACTCTGGGGAAGCTGAGCTCCAGGACACATTGGTGGGGTCTTCAATCCAGGGAAGCCTAGTCAGCATCCTGGTGGCATCTGGAACCTGGTGATTGAAAAGAGAGTTAACATATGAAGCCAAACAATTTGTTGAGCAATCATGGATCCCAAGCTTGGAATAGTGGAGAGGAAGTGTTAGGGAGGTACTCACTGCAAACTCTAGTGTAGTCCTGCTTTCAGGTATATATTTTATAGTTTATGGATACGTGTGCACATAAGCTCTCTCTCACAGAAACTGGTGTATATCTAGGTTATGGGACTTTGTTAGAAAGTGAACTACCTGAGATGAAATTAGAGTGTACTATTAAAGGAAAGGTCTCACCCGAGTAATGAAGCTGAAGGGTTGTCATTCCACACGTGAAGTCTCTGGATACATTCTGAGGTAAAGCGTGTTGAGGTAGCAATTGTTGCTTTGGTTAGGTTGTAATCGGCAGATGCAATGTTATTTGGTTTGGATTGGGAGATGCATACGGGAAAGTGGGCCCTATCCAAGGGTTCCAGGACTGGGGGAAGTAGGGGCTCTATAGTGAAGATGTGAGGTTCCTGCTGTCTTAGGGTTCAAAAAGACAATCAATAGTTAATATTATCATCACATTATTTGTTAATTGGGTTAACTTTGAAAAGTCCCTTTGTTATGGTTTGCTGGACAGTACCCAGTATCTTGTATATAGCTGTGCTATTGGAAGCTTCTAATCTACTTGGTCTAGGCTTTTGAGAGAGTCCGCATATCAAATACATAGCCTATATATTAAAAAGATTCAGTTTGTCTTTTGAGAAACTTTGAGACATACAATTGATTTCCCCCTCTCATATTAATTAGCTACTGATTTATATGTCTACATTTTGCTAGGAGTGTACATAAACACCATTCCCACCACCAAAGGACTGTGACCCATCCCTCCCGCCCACTCCCACCCCCCACTGGCCCAGGAAGCTACATGCCTACCCCTCACCACTGGGTTTTTACTTTGGTGCCCTACTTACAATTTGATCAGGTCCTGCTTTTAGTTTCCCTTTCAGATCTTCTTAGTCAGCTTCTGTTGATGAGTGGGATCATTCCATACTCATCTTTATCTTTCTGACTTAGTTCACTTAACATAATTCCTTCTAGCTCTGTCCAAGACGGGTCAGAGAAGGTGGGTTCATTGTTCTTGATAGCTGCATATATTTCTCCATTTCTTTTTTTTTTAAATTTCTTCCCTTTTGTTGCCCTTTTTTTTTTTTATTGTTGTAGTTATTATTGTTGTTGTCGTTGTTGGATAGGACAGAGAAAAATGGAGAGAGGAGGGGAAGACAGAGAGGAGGAGAGAAAGACAGACACCTGCAGACCTGCTTCACCAACTGTGAAGCGACTCCCCTGCAGGTGGGGAGCCCGGGGTTCGAACCGGGATCCTTATGCCGGTCCTTGTGCTTTGCGCCACCTGCGTTTAACCCTCTGCGCTACAGCCCGGCTCCCATATTTCTCCATTTCTATCAACTTTTTTCTCCTATGATTATCACACAAGTTATTGTTTGGATATTTTCATCATTCTTATTTGCTTCTGGATTGTTAAAGTTTTTTTCTAGTCTTCTATACTGTATCATTGCTTCAGAAATTCTTTTTCTGTCTTACCAGTATAGTTTTTTTAAAAATTTTATTTATAAATAGGAAACACTGACAAAACCATTGGATAAGAGCGGTACAACTCTACACAATTCCCACTACCAGTTGTTATTTATTTATTTATTATTTGTGTCCTGAGTATTACATATGTAAGTTTTCACAGATATTGACTACAATGTTTATCTCTGTGTATAATGTATTGTATCCGATTCCTCTGCAGATACAACTGAGTCCCAGAAAAATGTGTCCTTTAATAGTCACTTAGTTTTCACTGTAAATACAGACAATGTTAGGGCATAGATGATAGTTGTGGCTGAAATTTCAGGCAGAGAAGAGGCCTTTGTAGTCCAGAGAGTAGCTACCTTAAGCTCAAGAAAAGTCAGGAAAAAGACACAGTGATTCCTTGTAAAGGCCATATCACTTAGAATCTGATGTTGATGGAGCAAGGTGACCTCTAAGCTGTTGGTCCTAGGACCCCTGAACCTAGCCACCTTGTGAAGTGTCTCTGAAGTGAGTGGTATTGTTGATATGGAGAGTGGTACCCCTTCTGGTAAATGAGAGGTAGGATAGTGATAGTCACTACAAAAGGGGTTGGTTTCCTGTGTTCAAATTGTAAATAGACAAATATAATGATTACAAATAAAACAGTTTGTGCTACTTTGGTTATGGTTTAAATAAATGGCGAGATTTCTACATTGTAGTTCTTTAAGTAAAGCAAAACAGCCAAAGGGACAAACATTGGATAGTCATTATGGCAAGAACCGTGAGTCTGTAAGATGACTTTACCAGAGCTTGGCTACACGTGTTTAGGTCCCAAAAGAAACAGCATGGCAGGATCAGGGAGAAGAGCAGAAAGGAACAGCTAGCTGCAACTGAGTTTTCAGGAACAGAGAGCTGGAGAAGTGCATAGTAGGAAGATTCTGGGTTAGAGAATATCAAAAAAAGGACCTGAGCTGCTCTAAGCCTTTGCTTATGTAGTCCTTTGTACCCACAATCCCTTGTGAGTTTGCATAAGTTGGTACTATCTTTGCCAGGCTGACATCAGCTGTATGTAACTATGTTCATGTCCCAACGGTCAAACATCACAACTACAAAAAAAAAATAGCTCAAATACACACCATACACACACAAGCGTGAGCGCATGTGCGCGCGCGCACACACACACACTCACATACAAACACAAACACCACTACTACAGAAAAAGAAGCACAGGCAGAAAAAAAAAAGACTAACAGAACTTGTACACACTCTCAAAGGGAGACAAATAGACAAAAAAGAAACATATAAAACAAGCAAGTATGAGAGTACACATATGCAAACACTCAGTGGCAGTAGTGGTGCTAGTGTGCAGAGGCATTGTTGGAGGCAAGTAACAGACTAGTTCTGTTATTACCAGTTAGGGACACTACTGACTTTATGAAGTTTCCCCAATTTTCCAAAGTACCTATCTCTACAAATCTGGGTGTGAATTTCTGGTTGTCTCAAGAGGTGAGCCAAAAACATGCCAGGTTACTTCTGGACTGCTCTGCAGTTTAGGACAAGTCAAGGTAAAGCCACACTCACACTTACAAGGTGCCCTGTCTCCACAGTCTTCTTCAATAGAAGATTGGTTTGACAGCAGCTTTCCCTTTAAATAATTCTTGCTCAGGGTTATAATAATCCATTCCTTTTCTACTGCCATTGGAGCTGTTCTGTTTATCTTTAGGTCTCTTTGGTCTCGTTTTCAATGAAACTTTAGTCTAGGCACAATAGTGGGACTAGAAGTGGCTTTGCACAAGACTGCACTCTATGGGAAGTTTAATTCCCTGACCTCAAGTGGTCACAAGTAGTTAACTGGAATTCACTTCTCAGCCCGCCCTCAGTTCACTCCTCAAAATATTCTCCAAGTGTGGAATGCTGCTGCCTGGCCAGATCTAACTGTAGACAACATGCTTAAGGATGTTAACAAAAAGGGTGTCAAGTACAATTTGTATCTTGGAACACTGTTGATTCTAGGACAACTGGGACCAACTTTTCTGATTTCGATTTTCATTCTGAAGATGGTTCTTCTGTAATGAAAGGTTAACTAACCTTTCTCTTTAGGTTTAGGAATTATTTGGGAAAGAGGGGTGCTATGCACTATAAATATAAATGGCTAGATTCTACTGAAAAGCTATAGTAAATCACATATGATATTTTTCATGAATTAGTATGAATTAGGAGATGCATTTTTGAACTCTATAGCTGTTCATAAATTTGTCACAAAAATTTGCACTAAAATATACATAGAGAGAATTTGTACACATTTATGAAGCTATCTAGAATTCTGGAAAAGTAGAATTTAATACATCCCAGCAAATACTTCTCTTTTATTAGCTAGAAAAATAGTGGATTACTGATATATGCAAGCCTTATTTAATTTGGATCACATGGACTTTAATAATGAAGTGGATAGAATTTGTTATTTGATATGGTATTTATATGAAAAACTGAAATAAAATTATACCATTTTTCTGAAAACATAGCAGAGAGCTAATAAATTAACTTTGAATCAAGGTTACTTTATGAATTTATGTATATACATATATGTGTTTATATATCAAATATAAATTAATCATCAGCAAATTTAAGATGATATTCTGAAACTAAAATATTTACATATATTATTTAAATTTAAATTATTTTTTCAGATAGTATATTTTTTCACAGAAAGTATTTTATCACTATAACTGCATTATTCAAAGATGAGATTAACTCTAGTTATTTTTTAATACTTTTATATTTTGTATTAATAAAGTAATGGGGATATCACGGAGACATAACAAAAAACGACAACATTTGGATAAGACATTAGAGCTCTTATAATCCCATTATTTGATGATAATACACTTTTCTTGACAAGCAGGACTTTCTCCTCCACCCCAGGTCAGTGTTTTTTTTTGTTTGTTTGTTTATTTTTGCCTCCAGCGTTATCACTGGGGCTTGGTGCCAGCATTACAAATCCACTGCTCCTGAAGGCCATTTTCCCCATTTTGTTACCCTTGTTGTTGTCCTTGTTGTGGTTGTTATTGTTATAGCTGTTATCATTGTTGGATAGAAAAGAGAGAAATTGTGAGAGGAGGGGAAGACAGAAAGGAGGATGGAAAGATAGACACCTGCAGACCTGCTTCACACAGAATGGGAGAAGATCTTCACGTGCCATACAGCAGATAAGAGACTAATCACCAAAATATACAGAGTACTCAGCAAACTTAGCACCAAAAAAGCAAATGACCCCATCCATAAATGGGCAGAGGATATGAAAAAAACATTCACCTCAGAGGAGATCCAAAAGGCTAACAAACATATGAAAAACTTCTCCAGGTCGCTGATTGTCAGAGAAATGCAAATTAAGACAACATTGAGATACCCTGTGAGAATGGTATACATTAAAAAGGACAGCAGCAATGAATGCTGCTAGAGAGGCTGTGGGGACAGAGGAACCCTTTTGCATTTTGGTGGGAATGTGAATTGGTCCAGCCTCTGTGGAGAGCAGTTTGGAGAACTCTCACAAGGCTAGACATGGACCTTCCATATGATTCAGTAATTCCTCTCCTGGGTATATACCCCAAGGACTCCAAAACACCCAACCAAAAAGATGTGTGTACTCCTATGGTCTTGATTTTTTAGGCTCATGTGTGAGTACACGGGGTCTCATTTGAGTGATCTAAAACAATTTCACTATTTTAAGATCAACACTGCTTTTCCAAGTAATAAACAAAAGTTATATATCATTACACTTAACATAATCTGGTCGTTGGAGAGTAGAATATGGGGAAATGCATTCTTAGAATTTCTACCAACAAGAATTAATCATTCCCAAGCACCCATGCTATACCATGCATCCACACTCATTACTGATAAGACAGATAAGTCTGCTCCTTGTTTCTCGGAAGAATGTGAGGTAGTAGGTAGACCATTACCCACTTATATTACCTTAATTAAATAACACAGTAGTTAAACTTATTAAACTTACTACTGAGTTTTAAACTTTAAACTTACTACTGAGTTTTAAACTCATTTAAGACTTAGTCCTGCTTCCCATTACTTCTATATTTGGAGAACTCTTCATCCATATTTTAAACTTATACTACTGCTGTAATACTTGTTTAAAAGACCTTAAAATTAAAGTGTTATAGTTCCATACCACAGCCATTACCAAAGTTCTTTGCCCACCTCCACCCCTGACTCTGTCCCTTCCTACCCAAGGATAACCACCATAGTTTCAGAAAGTCTTAGTGTCAATTTACTATTCCCCTTTCTAAAACAAGGTCATGTATTTCCATTATTTATATCACACATATGAGAAAAAAAAGCACCTGAGGAATGCAGGTCATTTGGTAACATATAATAGGTCATTTGGTAACATATAAGAAGAATCCTTGAATACAAATACCAGATTAAAGAAACTTTCAAGGTAGGCAGCCAGGTGATGGGTTGAACTCACATGTTGCAATGCATGTGGACCTGGGTTCAAACCCTCACTGTCTACTTGCAGGTGGGAAGCTTCAGGAGTTGTGAAGCAGTCTGAAAGTGTCTCTCTTTTTCTATATCCCTCTGCCCTCTTAAATTTTCTCCATCTTACCTAGTGAAAGAAGGAAAGATGGAAAGAGAAAGATAAATAAGTAAAGAAAGAAGGAAATAGAAATGTAAAAGATAAGAAGAAAGAAAGAACAAATGAACACCCGGAGTGTTGGATTGTCATGTAGGCACTGAGTCCCAGTGATAATCCTAATGATAATAAACAACTACAAATAAAAATCAGTATCTTATATATGATAAGAAAAATGAGTAAAAATATGTGAGAAAAATTAAAAAGCGCTAAATATAAAATTATATCATTTAAATAGACATAGAGGGCTGTTTGTGTTTGAATGCATCATACATAAAAGTATATGCAATTTATATATAAACATTTTATATATAAAGGCATCTAAGAAAGTCTTTTAAATTTTTATTATCTTATAGCTCTTTGCTTGAACAACATTTATCCATTTCTTCCTTTCCTTTCATACTTTAAAGCTGTCTCATATATCTATGACCTATGTTTCTGGATCTCTGTTACTACGCATCACCTTGTGTTTGGTATTCTTTTTAGTAACTCTTACAAGCAGGGCTGGTAATAGCAAAGTCCATTAGTTTTTGGGTGTCTGATGCTGTTTTAGTTACTCCTTTATATTTGAATGGTAGCACTGTGTAAAATATATGTGGCTGGCAGTTTTCTTTGAATACCTTGAAACATACCACCCCACTCTCTCCTGGCCACCATGCTTTCTGTAGAAAAGTCTGATAAGAGTCTTATTATACTGTCTTTATAAGTCATTTTCTTCTTTTTCCTTGCAAGTTGTAAATATTTTTTTCTGTGTACTAGACTTTTGTTTTCTTTGCTTCCTGAACATCTACATCCTTACCATATCCCAGACTTGGAAAATTTTACACTATTATTTTTCAGTATGGTATCTATTACAATTTTTTTCACTTCCTTTGAATATAGTTTCTGCTCACCACTCCCCACTCTTTTTCTCTCAGACATATATAATTCTTATATTTGTAGTTGTATCTTCCCATGAAAGTTTTGGACATTTCAATTTAATCTTATATCCTTTTTCTTTTTGAGAAATAAATCATATTTTTCCTACTGAGAAAATACATGTACAGCATTCTCTTTTTAAGCTTCCATCAGACAAGTAACGGCTCCTCCTTCTTGGAATAATCCTAGCTCTCAGCTTTATTTTCATATTTCTCAATTTTGCTCATAGTCTCCAGTCTGTCATGTATCGAAATGTGGAAATAACCCAGTCTTAATTCTGGATTAAGCTGTGGTATTATTTTAATGCTCTTATTACTCAATAGTTTCCATGGATTTATATATTTGGTGTACTCTATTGACATAAACATTTGTATTGTTATTCCATACCTCTTCTTTTTGTTTTAATATATAATTCTGTTATCTGTTAGGCATCTCCATATGAATAGGTTCAAAAGTGAATCCTTAAACCTCCAAACCCAGTATGTTTCTTCCCCGTGCTTAGAATCATAACCTTAGTAATCTCAACTCGAAAATTTGACGTTCCACAGCATCATTTTAGTCTAAAATCATGGCCATCCTTTAAGTTTTACAGTGGAGACAGGAACAACTTCAGAGAAAAGAAGGTGGTTGTTGGTTTGCTATCAGCATATGTTGGGAAGCCTGGTGGTATACTTCAAAGAACAGGGATCTTCTGGTTAATTCAGAGTACAGTTAGGGTGACTTAAAACCACACACACACACACACACACACACACACACACACACACACACACCTCTAAAACCACAGTTCTTAGGCCAGTTTGGTTTTGATTTTTCAGGGCTCAAAATCAGTCTCAATTTTCAAGAAAATAACATGGTGGAAAGGTGCAAAAAGCTTTGATTGTTGGATTACAATGTGAATTAATGCTATACTATCCAAGTTGCATCTTTGCTTCAAACTCTAACCCTTATGTATTTTGTGTGAGTCTCTCCCTAATCCCTTTCTATATTGTCCCACTTCGGAAAATGCCCTAAATCAAATCTAATGGTTTATTTATAAATTTATTTAGTTAGTTTGATGAAACAGGCAAAAACTGTTAGAGAAGGGAGATAGAAAGAGAAACACCTGCAGCACTGCTTCAAAGCTTGTGAATATTCCCCAGCTATAGTTGAGAGCTGGGTGCCTTGAACCTGTGTCCTTGTGCCTGCTAACATGTAATTAACCAAATATGCCACTGCCTAGCCCCTCATGATTTCTTACTTTGATGGGAGCATGCTGTTGAAGAAATACAAGTCCA
Organism: Erinaceus europaeus; assembly: GCF_950295315.1. NCBI lineage: Eukaryota > Metazoa > Chordata > Mammalia > Eulipotyphla > Erinaceidae > Erinaceus > Erinaceus europaeus. Next base: position 80,514,185 of record NC_080164.1, on the reverse strand, counting down.
CTAGTATAAGAGATAAAATTCACATTTCTGGGAGTTGGCGGTAGTTAAGCACACGTGGTGCAAAGAGCAAGGACCCACAGAAGGATCCAGATTCGAGCCCCTGGCTCCTCACCTGTAGGGGAGTCGCTTTACAGGCTGTGAAACAAGTCTGTAGGTGTCTGTCTTTCTCTCCCCCTCCCTGTCTTCCACTCCTCTCTCCATCTCTCTGTCCCATCCAACAACAACATCAATAACAACAGTAATAACTACAACAATAAAAAAAAAACAGCAAGGGCAACAAAAGGGAAAAAATAAATAATTTTAAAAATTCACATTTCTTTCTCTATAATTTTATATCACTCTGACTTGGTTCAGTTTTTTTCAGTTTTACAATTTATTTTGTTATTCATTTTTTAAAATATTTATCTATTTATTCCCTCTTGTTGCCCTTGTTTTTTATTGTTGTAGTTGTTGTTGGATAGGACAGAGACAAATGGGAAGAGGAGGGGAAGACAGAGAGGGGGAGAGAAAGATAGACACTTGTACACCTGCTTCACTGCTTGTAAAGTGACTCCCCTGCAGGTGGGGAGCCGGGGCTAGAACCTGGGTCCTTATGCTGGTCCTTGTGCTTCGTGCCATGTGCTCTCAACCCGCTGCGCTACCACAGACTCCCTATTTTGCTATTCTTTTATATCATTATTAAGTCCTTGCATTTCTTTTTTTTTCTTTTTTCTTTTTTCATTTTATTTATTTATTTATTTTAATTTAAGAAAGGATTAATTAACAAAACCATAGGGTAGGAGGGGTACAACTCCACACAATTCCCACCACCCAATCTCCATATCCCACCCCCTCCACTGATAGCTTTCCCATTCTCTATCCCTCTGGGAGCATGGACCCAGGGTCATTGAGGGTTGCAGAAGGTAGAAGGTCTGGCTTCTGTAATTGCTTCCCCGATGAACATGGGCGTTGACTGGTCGGTCCATACTCCCAGTCTGCCTCTCTCTTTCCCTAGTAGGGTGTGTCTCTGGGGAAGCTGAGCTCCAGGACATATTGGTGGGGTCGTCAATCCAGGGAAGCCTGGCCAGCATCCTGATGGCATCTGGAACCTGGTGATTGAAAAGAGAGTTAACATACGAAGCCAAACAAATTGTTGAGCCATCATGGACCCAAAGCTTGGAATAGTGGAGAGGAAGTGTTAGGGAGGTACTCACTGCAAACTCTAGTGTACTTCTGCTTTCAGGTATATATTTTGTAGTAGTTTATGGATACGTGTGAACATAAGCTCTCTCTCACAGAAACTGGTGTATATCTAGGTTTATTTATTTATGTATTTATTTTGTTTATTTATTTATTTTTTAATTTAAGAAAGGAGATATTAACAAAACCAAAGAATAAGAGCGGTACAATTCCGCACAATTCCCATAACCAGATCTCCACATCCCAACTCCTCCCCTGATAGCCTTCCCATTCTCTATCTCTCTGGGTGTATGGATCCAGAGTCCTTGTGGGTTGCAGAGGGTAGAAGGTCTGACTTCTGTAATTGCTTCCCTGAATAACAAGGGCGTTGACTGGTCAATTCATACTCCCAGTCTGTCTCTCTCTTTCCCAAGTAGGGTGGGGCTCTGAGGAAGTGGCGCTCCAGTACACATTGATGGGGTCGTCTATCCAGGGATGTCTGCTGTTGTATCTGGTTTGCCAAGATCTTCTTTAATATTTTGGCATCTATGTTCATCAGAGATATTGGTCTGTAGTTTTCCTTTTTTGTTGTGTCTCTATCTGCTTTGGGTATCAGAGTGATGTTGGCTCCATAGAAAGTGGAAGGGAGTGTCTCTGTTTCTTTGATCTTATGGAAAAGCTTTAGGAGTATGGGTATTAACTGTTTCCTGAAGGTTTTGTAGAATTCGTTTGTGAAGCCATCTGGTCCAGGACTTTTGTTATTGGGGAGATTTTTAATAACAGTTTTGATTTCTTTGTCTGTGATTGGTTCATTTAGGTTTTGTAGTTCTTCTTGGTTCAGTTTTGGAAGGGCATATGCTTCTAGGAATTCTTCCATTTCTTCCAAATTTTCTAGATTGGTGGCATATACTTCTTCATAGAAGTCTCGCATGATTTTCTGGATTTCTGTGGTCAGTTGTGACATCTCCTCTATCGTCTACAGTTCTATGAATTTGAGTCTTCTCCCTTTTTTGTTTAGTCAGTCTTGCTAGGGTTTGTCAATCTTGTTTAAGTTTTCAAAGAACCAACATTTGGCTTCATTGATCTTCTGTATGGTTCTCTTATTTTCGATGTTGTTTATTTCTGCTCTAATTTTAGTGATTTCTGTCCTTCTGGTTGCTTTAGAGTTCTGTTGTTCCTCTTCCTCTAAGTCCATAAGGTGTGCAGTAAGGTTGTTTATTTGGGTTTTTTCTTGTTGTTTAATATGAGATTGTATGGCTATGAGTTTCCCTCTGAGTACTGCTTTAGCTGTGTCCCAAATATTTTGATAGGTTGTGTCTTCATTTTCATTTGTTTCCAGGAACATTTGAATTTCCTGCTTGAGTGATTCTCTGACCCAGTGGTTCTTAAGCAGTATGTTGTTTAGTTTCCAGATTCTGTGACTTTTAATAATTTTATGTTTGTTGTTAAGTGTTTTTTTTTTACTCCACTGTTGTCTGAGAGGATTCTTGGGATGATTTCAATGCTCTTGAATATGTTTATGCTGTCTTTGTGGCCAAACATGTGGTCTATACTTGAGTGTGTGTTGTGTGGATTTGAAAAAAATGTGTATTCCAATTTTTTGGGGTGAAGAGCTCCGAAAATATCCAAGAGGTCTAGTCTGTCCATTGTTTCATTTAATTCTTTTGTTTCTTTGTTGATTCTGTGTTTTGTTGATCTGTCTAAGTGTGAGAGTGCGTTGTTAAAGTCTACCACTATTATTGAAGGTGTTTGATGTATTTAGATGGTCCCTCATTGGGTGCATAGATGTTAATAATTGTTATATCTTCTTGGCTGACTGATCCTTTAATCATTATGTAATGACCTTGCCTATCTTTTATTACTTTATTAATTTAAAATCTATTGTGTCAGAGATGAGAATGGCTATTCCTGCCTGTTTTTGAGGTCCATTAGCCTGCAGGATAATTTTCCATCCTTTCACTTTAAGTCTATTATTTTGTTGGGTCAAGTGGGATTTTTGCAAGCAGCATATGGTTGGGTTATGTTTTTTGATCCATCCTCCCACTCTGTGCCTTTTGATGGGTGAGTTTAAGCCATTGACATTTACTTATATTATGGATTTAATGTATTGTAGTGCCATTATCCTTACTTCCTTTCATTGTGACTATGATGTGTCTTGGTGTCTTCAGGTCTGGGTTGATTCTGGTTGGGACTCTCTGAGCGTCTTGGATCTTAATGTCCTTTCTGTTGTTCAGGTCTGGGAAATTTTCTTCTATAATTTCCTCTAGTTTGCTTGCTTCCCCTTCTTCTCTTTCTTCCTCTGGCAGGCCAATTATACGAATGTTACTTCTTTTGATATCACCCCATATGTCTCTGTTGTTGTTTTCAGTTTCTCTGAATCTCTTTTTGAGCTCTTTCTCCTCTTAGTTTTCTCTAGCTCATCCGCTGTCTGGCTAATTCTGTTTTCTGCTTCTGCTAGTCTGCTTTCCCTTCCCTCGGCTGCTTTCTTCATTACAGCTATTTCAGCTTGCAGTTCTCTAATTGCCTCAAGGTAGTTAGTATTTTCCTTGAGGGTCTCCTTTGTTGTTTCCCTAATACTGCTATTCCTTTCCTCCAAAGTTGTTTTCATTTCTGTGATTAATAAAGTTATTATTGCTTTTCTTATCTATGGTTACTTCTGGCTGATTTGTAGTTTCTTCTAGGCTCTTGTCTTCATTTATTGTATTAGCAGTTTTATTTGTTCTTGATCTACCCATTTTTAATGTGTTTTTTATTTTTATGTTCTGTTGTTCCTCAGTTGCTTTGTTTTATGTACCAGCCACACTATACTAAATACCTTTATGACAAATGCAATCACCACCTTCAGAAATTAAAATAGTTACTAAAGCATGACTGAAGCAGTTTAACCAATACCAGTTAGTCCCACAAAAAAATTCTATTCCTATATGTTTTTTCATCACTTTTATTTTCCCATTTAACATTTGTTTCATCCTGAAAAAGGAAGATAAAGGGACAAAGTTGCCCCTCAAAATTCCTTTTTTGTCTTTGAGTACATCCTATGATAACAGTAATATATTACTTTTCTTATTTACCTCATTAAAATGACCGATTTCCACTTCCATGTACCAGCCCAGGTTTGGTGCTGGTGATGCTGGTAAATTATACCGGGCCTGAAGATACTGTATCCTCTTGTAAACCACTACTGGTACATGCTCTAATAATTTGGCCTTTCCTTCTAACAGAAACACATCAAAAAGAAGGAAATCACTGAAAAATTTGTAGAGCTGATCTTGGAAAACAGCTCCTCACTGAAATGTTAATTCTTTAATGAGAACATTCAGATGCCAGGGGTTTGAAAGAAAGCCTTTCATTTATCCTTTTATGAAGGTAAACACTATTCCTCTTCTTTGTCTTCCCCTCTAAAGGGGAGCGATTTTAACTCTCTAAAAATCTTGCAATGTTAAGGTTTTTTTGAGCCCCTTCCACTCTCCATAGTTTCTTGATGGCTCTTCACTGTGAATTCCCTCTTTTGCAATCTGAGGATAAGATTATGACTGTGATTTATGAGTACAACAATAACTTTAAATCTCCACTAAACACATAGGGAACTGTTAGTTGAAGACTCTTTATCCCACCTGTATTCTTATCAGCAGCAACATCTTGTTGGTCTAGACTCCTAGACTACTGCTCATAAACTCTCAAGTACACTTGCCACCCCTCCCTTTTTCCTGTCCCTAAGTCAGTCATTTGAAGTTTGTAATTCAGGTTATTCTCTGGGGTGAAGTGAACTCCCAAATTAATTTTTTTTCTCTAAAGCCAAGGAAATAGCATAATGGTTATGAAAAGATTTTCATGCCTGAGGTTCTAATATCCCATGTTCAATCACAGGCACCACTGTAAGCCAGGGTTTAAGTACTTTGGCAAATATTTTCTTTAGGAAAAGCTCCTCTCAATCTTTGTCAGTTTTGGCTTTTCCATGTGACAAGTAGTTCAGTTTAACCGTAATACAATGAAACGAACTGCTAGAATCTTTGGATTAAAAAAAGCAGTACATTAACAACATTGAACAACATACACCATACTGCACTTATTTAAAAAATTTTTTGATGTTTATTTATTTCCTTTTGTTGCCCTTCTTGTTTTATTGTTGTAGTTATTATTGTTGTTGATATTGATGTCACTGTTTTTGGATAGGAGAGAGAGAAATGGAGAGAGGAGGGGAAGACAGAGGGGGGAGAGAAAGAGACACCTGCTGACCTGCTTCACCACCTGTGAAGTGACCCCCCTGCAGGTGGAGATCCGGGGGGCTTGAATCGGGATCCTTATGCTGGTCCTTGTGCTTTGCACTACGTGCACTTAACTCACAGTGCTATTGCCCGACTCCCCATACTGCACTTTTTAAAACAATTTTTATTAAGCAGTAATTTTTCAGTGTAATAGGTGCAACAGACTTGTAACACAGCTTTCATGTATCTAAAATAGCCATCACCATCAATAGCAAGTGATTAGAACACTGGGGAATAAAAGTATACAATGATGGGGAAAAATGATTTATTCATGAAGTTCTATACTCCCCTCCCCCTCATTATATGATAGAGGCCAGCCAACTCTAGTAGTTAGCATTTTGTATAGGTAAAAAAAGATTAGATCAAAACACCTTCATGTAGGTGAGTGTGGAGAGAAAAGAAAAAATGGAAAGAAAGTTGGAGAGAAGGCATATTAAGGTAAGAGAAAAAAGAAAGAAAACTTAGATACTTAGATATTACTTTTCTCTAACCGCAGAAAATTTCAGTCTCAGAAGGGTTTCCTAGTGGTGCCATGAAGTGTTAATAAACTTCCTCCAGGAATGTATTCAATCTCAGTTTGAACATCTATCTCCTTGAATCTTCCATTTGCATATTTGTGAAGCAGCAGTGCCTTTAATTTTAAATATGTTTAGCAAATCCTCATACAATTTACTTCAGAAATAAAAGGCTGTGGCTGACTAGGCAAAGAAATAAAAAAAATTGTTGAAAACATATTTATTCTTTAAATTTAAAATCTGTTATAATGTTAACTACATTTTACTAAATACATCTAAAATATACTTAACATCTTAGTTTCCTGATGCCATCTAAATTATCTACTGATGACTTAGAAATAACAAAACAGACCCGCAAAGAGACTTTAGGATTATTTATTGGAAGGACAGAAAGGTCTATAGCAATCTGTTATACTGAGATGTCGACTGTTAAACTGTGGACAGAGTCAGACTCCAGACAAGGAAAGGTGCCTTTCTGAGGTTAGTGTGCAGATAACTCACCAAAAGAGATTTATTGGAAAAGTAATGAGCAAAGATTAATGCACTACTACTTAATTTATAAATCAGTCCCAATAGAATCTGAAAGCATAGATGCCCAGCTTCATTCATTAGGTTATAATGCTCCTAGCAACATTAAAGATAGCTGAAGACATTTTTCATCCATTCATTTTTGTTTATCATGAGAAAAAGATTTAGATGTACAATCAGATGAGCAGAAAGGCACTTTGGGAAAATTCAGTGATGTTCTGACAGTTTAATGACATGTTTTCTGCCACCGAATCTGTAGGATTAATGCTGGCTAGCACTAGTGGCAAAATTTAATCACTCCACAGCACAGGAGTGGCTCTGTAGTTTATCACTCACATTTTTTGCTTTATGGAAAAAGAGCTTATCTTCATTACAAGTGTGTTGTTATAAGTGTGTGGACACATTTCTTATGTTACCTCTCACTGCATCTAGCCATTTTACCTTTCCCTCATCTACTGCTAAATGGTTATAACAAGCTGACTTGTGATAAAATAGAAGAATCTGTGACTGTATGAGTAGTTTTTCTTTTCTTTTCTTTTCTTTTGAAGGTCATTGGCTTTTTTCTTCTCTGAAGGGGAAGAATGCTCTTGCTCTTCACCATCATGTAAAGGAATTGATGAAACATGCTTTTGAAGGTTCTTCTCCCTTTATCCTTGGAAGAAAGGAATTGAGGCCAAGGTTGCAGAAGTCTGAAGAGGACTAGTTCATTGGGTGTGTTTTCCTTAGTTCCTTGGAGACATATTTAAAATAATCATTGTCTTAGAACTACAATTCATGAACAAGTGGCTATGTGTTGAGCACAGCATTCAAAAGTAAAGTATGACTTTGTCCTTATCTTTGAACTTATGGTGCTCTAAGAGATGGACACATAAGCAGATATTTAAAATTTTTTAATTATCTTTATTTATTTATTTATTGGATAGAGACAGCCATAAATTGAGAGGAAGGGGGAGGAAGGGAGAAAGGAAGGGAAGGAGGGAGAGAAGGGGAGGGAGAGGAAAGGAGAGAGAGAAAGAGAGAGAGAGAGAGAGAGGAAGAGAGAGAGAGAGAGATAAATGCAGACCTGCTTCTCTACTCATGAAGTTTCTTTTCTGCAGGTGGAGACCAGAGACAAACCTGGGTCCCTGTGCATTGCAACATGTGCCCTCAACCAGGTGCACCACTACCCAGCCTCATAAACAGATATTTTCCATCTAACAGTTGCAATCTATAACAGTTGCAATCTATAACAGTTGCAATGGAAAGGAAAATCATAGTTTCAGATAATTTAGTCCCACAAGCATTAATTATATTATCTTTAAAGCAGGAGCCACAGTAGTTCCAGACTGTAGCTGTGATGATAAAATGAAGCAATAAAAGTACCAAAGGTGGAAACCATCTAACAGTGCTGTGACTATTCTCTGTCCAACAGAGACAATGAAAACCACATGTATGGGAACTATGGTAACAGATAATAACTAGGATAAGCTGTAAATCACAGAAAACCCAAAGTAGAGGAAGAAAAGCCCAGGAAACACCAGGCAGAGGCTAAAACAACCGAAAGGTACAATCCCTACCACACAAGGTAGAGTGCCCCCATGCCCATTTGGGAGTGAAACAACAAAAGCAACTGAAGCTGCACTAGGAGTATTTCCTACCCTACTCCACCCCCCAAATGTATTCTGCTGGGCCAGATTCCCTCAACCCCCACCAGGGATAGGCAGTATTGCCAGAGACCAACCCAAGTGAACTTTCACTGTAATTCAATATACTCTGTCTGGGATTACTGGCCATCAGTCCATTGTTTAGCTTTTGTCCTACAAATGCCCACTAGTTGCTGCACAACCAGCCTCATCCAGCATAAGCCCTGAGCTGCAGTGACAAACCCAGATCACTGCACTCACTAACACTCCTGTATACCCCAGTCAGTCTACCAGGACACACAGGGAAATACCCCATGCCCGGACTTTATGCCAGAGCCACCAGGTTTTTCTGAGGGGCTTCTGTGGGTCACAGGTTCAAGGAAGCATGATCTTGGAACTCCAGAGGTCTGCATTCAGCTGAGAACTTCCACAGCACCACACACCCATACATTGAGGGGGGATTTCTTTGGGTAGTGAGCGGGAACTTGCTGCCACTTGCCTTGACACCAAAGCTCTGCACCCCCCACCCCCTGAGAGATTCCTTGGCTTACGGAGGGACCTGTTCTTCTTCCACACTCCTGTTGCCACAGGCCTGCACATTATGGGGGGGTTTCATGGGTAGAGGGTTGGAGCTGGTCACTAGAGTGCCTTGGCTTCAGAGGAGTGCACACATATGGCTCCTGGGGATAGAAACACAGTAATAGGGGATTTTAAAGCCCCACACTTGCAAGCAGATATATCAGTCATGCAGGCAATCAATAAAGAAACAAGAGAATTAAGTGGCAAGATGGGTAAGTTAGACCTATTAGAAATCTACAGAGCTCTTCATCCCAAAACAGTGGAATATACATTCTCATTCTCACAAATAGGCCATACATTAGGCCACAAGAACATCATCAATAAATTCAAAACAATCAAAATTATCCAAGAATCTTCTCAGATCACAGTGGAGGTAAACTAACATTTAACAATAAGTAGAATGCTAGAGAGAACCCCAAAATATGGAAAATCAGTGGTATACTACTAAATAATTATTGAGTAAAAGAGGAAACTAAGTGTTCATAGAAACAAATGAAAATGAAGGCACAGCTATCATAATATTTTGGACTATGCTAAGGCAGGGCTAAGAGGGAAATTCATAGCTCTACAGGCACATATCAAGAAATAAGAAAAAACACAAATAAACAACTTGACTTAGTACCTGGATTAGGAAAATAAAAACAGAAGAAGCCCAAAGCCCAAAGATGCCAAAAGCCCAAGAAGCCCATTTAATGAATGAAACAACAAAATTTAGAAAATAAATTGACAAAATTGAATACAATACAACCATACAAAAGATCAGTAAAGCTAAGACCTGGTGAGGCAGAGCCAAGATGGTGACTGGAATGTAGCAGCACCCTTGGGCTCTGACATCAACTGCTAGAAAGCCTTGAAATCCTGGCCTTCAGCGGGACAAGCAAGGAGGCATCCTAAAGGTAGACCAGGGAGGTGATTATAATTCAATTTGGGTTAAAAATTAGACCAAAAAGAAAGGAAATCTCTTGATGATTTCTCTCAGCCCCTCTCTCCCCATAACCAGACCCCAGGGGTAGGGAGCTGCAGGTAGCAGTCTCCCCGTGGAGCTCCTTTCTTTAACAAGATTCCTGGCCCACCTGGGTGCCATTAAACCCTGCTTCCAAATTTCTAGGCTATTTCTATTTTTCCTCTGAGTAAGGGACTTAGACCCATTCAAGTGACAATTAGCCAATCAAGCAAGCCTCACCCAGCCTGGGAGATACTGCTTGAAAGTTTTTTTTTTTTTCTTTTTTCATGTTTGTTCTGTATTGTGTTTTCTTTCTCAATCAGTTGTCTAGACTAAATTTACATAGGCTAACAGGGAGCTGTCAAAGCTGTAGACCCACTGCTTGGGCTATTTACGCTGTTCTATTTTACAAATACTATTATATATACACGCATATCTCTTCCCCTGCTCAGGTGACCAAAATTAACTCTTAGTATACGTTCCATTTCTAGATGAAAAGAATTATCACCTGCTGTGAGAGAAACTTGTCTCATTTTTCATACCTCCTCTATACACTATTGCCTTTCTCCCACCTCCAAACCAATTAAAAAAAAATATATATATATATATACAACTCTACTTTCACTGCTTTTTTTCTGTTTCCTTCTTTTTCCTTTTCTCTATTTTTTCCCCTGTCTTCCTTTCTCCCTTCCTCCTCCCTCTGCCTTCTGAATTCACTGATACTTATTTGTGAACTATTTCAGGGAATAAGTCTGACTCAGAGTGGACTCTCTTTGTGTGTGTCTCTGCTCGACTTCCCCTACCCCTCTTGCTACATCTAGAACCAGTAGATTTGCATAATTGTCTATTCATGCTATCCATTTTTTCCTTTCTCTTTCTTTTTCATTTAGATTTGGTTGCTATTTTTTCTTTAACTGAAGACATTGTGGGACTAACTGGTATTGATTAAACTGCTTCAGTCATTGCTTTAGTTACTATTGTAATTTCTGAGGGTGGTGATTGCATTTGTCATAAAGGTATTTAGTATAGTGTGGCTTGTACATAAAACAAAGCAACTGAGGAACAACAGAACATAAAAATAAAAAACACATTAAAAATGGGTAGATCAAGAACAAATAAAACTGCTAATACAATGAATGAAGACAAGAGCCTAGAAGAAACTACAAATCAGCCAGAAGTAACCATAGATAAGAAAAGCATGCAAGCAATAATAAATTTATTAATGACAGAAATGAAAACAACTTTGGAGGGAAGGAATAGCAGTATTAGGGAAACAACAGAGGAGACCCTCAAGGAAAATACTAACTACCTTGAGGCAATTAGAGAACTGCAAGCTGAAATAGCTGTAATGAAGAAAGCAGCTGAGGGAAGGGAAAGCAGACTAGCAGAAGCAGAAAACAGAATTAGCCAGACAGCGGATGAGCTAGAGAAAACTAAGAGGAGAAAGAGCTCAAAAAGAGATTGAGAGACACTGAAAACAACAACAGAGACATATGGAATGATCTCAAAAGAAGTAACATTTGTATAATTGGCCTGCCAGAGGAAGAAAGAGAGGAAGGGGAAGCAAACATTCTAGAGGAAACTATAGAAGAAAACTTCCCAGACCTGAACAATAGAAAGGACATTAAGATCCAAGAGGCCCAGAGAGTCCCAAACAGAATCAACCCAGACCTGAAGACACCAAGACACATAATAGTCACAATGAAAAGAAATAAGGATAAAGAAAGGATCCTAAAGGTTGCAAGAGAAAAACAAAAAATCACATACAGGGGAAAACCTCTAAAACTATCAGCAGACTTCTCTACCCAAACTCTAAAGGCCAGAAGAGAATGGCAAGATATATATCGAGCCCTGAATGAAAAAGGGTTTCAACCAAGGATAATATATCCTGCTAGACTTTCATTCAAACTAGATGGAGTCATCAAAACCCTCTCAGACAAACAACAGTTAAAGGAAGCAACTGCCACCAAACTGGCCCTGAAAGAGGTTCTAAAAGACCTCTTATAAACAAGAACATCACTATAATACTTGCAACATATCAAATAAAAACTTGGTGAACAATGGCACTACAGTACATTAAATCCATAATATCAGTAAATGTCAATGGCTTAAACTCACCCATCAAAAGGCACAGAGTGGGAGGATGGATCAAAAAACACAACCCAACCATATGCTGCTTGCAAGAATCCCACTTGACCCAACAAAATAAATACAGACTTAAAGTGAAAGGATGGAAAACTATCCTGCAGGCTAATGGAGCACAAAAACAGGCAGGAACAGCCATTCTCATCTCTGACACAATAGATTTTAAATTAAATAAAGTAATAAAAGATAGGCAAGGTCATTACATAATGATTAAAGGATCATTCAGCCAAGAAGATATAACAATTATTAACATCTGTGCACCCAATGAGGGACCATCTAAATACATCAAACGCGTTCTCAAAGAACTTCAAAAATACATCAATAGTAATACAATAACAGTGGTAGACTTTTTAATTTAATTTAATTTTTTAACTCTAATGAGATGCTCTGTGCTTATGTATTTGTAAATAAAAATTGAAACAAAATTACAATAGAAATTTTTGGAAGCTGGGAGTATCTAGTTACAATACCCTATCAAGTGATATTTCAAATTAAATTACCCTATGTTTTATTTGTATTCCTCCTATATATGTTACTCTCAAATTCTTATGTTGAGTTTCATCTCATTCAAGACTACCAAAATACAGACAAGTCATGCATCAATCCTTCCTGGGAGCAAAGACATAAAATTACAAGTACACTGAAATCATTCTACATCAATTTCCTATATAAATAACTGTCACTGAGTCAGGAGAGAAGATGCCAAGAAATAAAGTCATTACAGAATTTACGGCACAGATTATATCAAATTTATTTCCAATTGACAATCTCAGCATACAGGAGCTTTCACAAGTTGGTATATAAAAGAACTACCAAGAAAGAATGGCACAAGAATAAATATTCTGGCCAAATGGAATTCAGTCAGAATCAGACTCTGCTGTTTTGGGAGTATCTGTTTTGGGAGACAATCTGTTTTGGGAGTATCTTTCTTGACCAGTTCTCTCTGAACCTCACAATATTAACAGCCACACTGAAATCTTTGTCCACTCCCTTCAACCTCAGAGTCTTTCCGATTCAGTTCTTCATGAAGCCTCAAATTGGGGTTGCAGAATTGGTACATTCTCCTCAGCATTTTCTGCCTTCGTTCTATCTGAGCCATCAGGAGGGTTCTTACTCCCTTCCTCCTGGCCATTGCACCCCCACCAGCCTTGCGTGTGTCGATCTTTTGGTCCATCGAAGGGTACTCAGGTGTAGGGGCAGGGGGCTCTTTTTCAACAGTGATAGTTAGATTATTAAGGTTGTCTAGTAAACCTTCAAAGATACGTTGTTGTCGTTGTCGAGCAGCAACTCTCTTTCTTAAGGACTCCATCAGGAATCTAATCGCCACCTAAAGTTCCACTCAGCAGGTCTGGAAAGCCAGGCGAAGTTCAGACTTCCACAGAAGTAGCCTGGAAAGAACTGCACTAGCTCAGAAAGAATAAAAGAGGTGAACTCTTCCAAAGCTCTGAAGCAAGAGTGAAGGTAGGTTTGTTGGGCCTACCTTTTATCACAGCAGATAAACCAATCTGGAAGCCTATTTTGATGTCAACAGTGGTAGACTTTAACACCCTACTCTCACACTTACACAGATCAACAAAACACAGAATCATCAAAGAAACAAGAGAATTAAATGAAGAGATGGACAAACTAGACCTCTTGGATATTTTCAGAGCTCTTCACCGCAAAAAATTGGAATACACATTTTTTTCAAATCCACACAACACATACTCAAGGATAGACCACATGTTGGGCCACAAAGACAGCATCAATATATTCAAGAACATTGAAATCATCCCAAGAATCCTCTCAGACAATAGTGGAGTAAAAAATAACATTTAACAACAAACAGAAAATTATTAAAAGTCACAGAATCTGGAAACTAAACAACATACTGCTTAAGAACCACTGGGTCAGAGAGACACTCAAGCAGGAAATACAAATGTTCCTGGAAACAAATGAAAATGAAGACACAACCTATCAAAATATTTGGGACACAGCTAAAGCAGTACTCAGAGGGAAACTCATAGCCATACAATTACATATTAAACAACAAGAAAAAACCCAAATGAAAAACCTTACTGTACACCTTATGGATGTAGAGGAATAGGAACAAAGGAACCCTAAGGCAACCAGAAGGATAGAAATCACTAAAATAAGAGAAGAAATAAAAATCTTCGAAAATAAGAGAACCATACAGAAGATCAATAAAGCCAAATGTTGGTTCTTTGAAAAATTAAACAAGATTGACAAACCCTAGCCAGACTCACTAAAAAAAAGGGAAAAGACTCAAATTCATAGAATTGTAGACGATAGAGGAGCTATCACAACTGACACCACAGAAATCCAGAAAATCATGTGAGACTTCTATGAAGAACTACATGCCACCAAGTTAGAAAATTTGGAAGAAATGGAAGAATTCCTAGAAGCATATGCCCTTCCAAAACTAACCCAAGAAGAACTACAAAACCTAAATGAACCAATCACAAACAAAGAAATCAAAACTGTTTGATAAGGGGGCCCAAAGTATTAAATGGAAGAAGGAAGCTCTCTTCAATAAATGGTGCTGGGAAAACTGGCTTATAACATGCAGAAGAATGAAATTGAACCACCTTATCTCACCAGAAACAAAAATCAACTCCAAATGGGTCATAGACCTGTATGTCAGACCGGAAATTATCAAATACTTAGAGGAAAACATTGGAGCAACACTCTCCCACCTAAACCTCAAGGACATCTTTGATGAAACAAACCCAATTGCAAGGGAGACTAAAGCAGAAACAAACCAATGAGACTACATCAAATTGAAAAGCTTCTGCATATCCAAAGAAACTATTAAACAAACAGAGAGACCCCTCACAGAATGGGAGAAGATCTTCACATGCCAAACATCAGACAAGAGACTAATCACCAAAATATACAGAGTACTCAGCAAACTTAGCACCAAAAAAGCAAATGAGCCCATCCATAAATGGGCAGAGGATATGAACAAGACATTCACTTCAGAGGAGATCCAAAAGGCTAAAAAACATATGAAAAACTGTTCCAGGTTGCTGATTGTCAGAGAGATGCAAATAAAGACAACATTGAGATACCACCTCACTCCTGTGAGAATGGCATACATCAAAAAGGACAGCAGCAACGAATGCTGCTAGAGAGGCTGTGGGGACAGAGGAACCCTTCTACACTGCTGGTGGGAATGTAAAATGGTCCAGCCTCTCTGGAGAACAGTCTGGAGAACTCTTACAAGGCTAGACATAGACCTTCCATATGACCCAGTAATTCCTTGCCTGGGGATATACCCCAAGGATTCCATAATGCCCAACCAAAAAGATGTGTGTACATCTATGTTCATAGCAGCACAATTCATAATAGCTAAAACCTGGAAGGAACCCAGGTGCCCAACAAGAGATGAGTGCCTGAGAAAGTTGTGGTCCATATACACAATGGAATACTATGCAGCTATTAAGAACATTGAGCCCACATTATCTGACCCATCTTGGACAGAGCTAGAAGGAATTATGTTAAGTCAGCTAAGTCAGAAAGATAAAGATAAGTGTGTGATGTCCCCATTCATCAACAGAAATTGAGAAATAACAACAGAAAGGGAAACTAAAAGCAGGATCTGATTAAATCGAGAGCAGGGCACCAATGTAAAAACCCTGTGGTGAAGTTGAGGGTGGCCATTGGGCTTCCAGGCACGGCGGAGGGTGGGGGGGCAGGAGTGAGTGGTGGGGATGGAACACAGTCTTTTGATGGTGGGAGTGGTGTTTATGTACAATCCTATTAAAGTGTAAACATTATATAAACCACTATTTAATTAATATGAGAGGCTAAAAACTGATGATATGTCTAGAACTTCTTAAAACACAGACTGAATCTTTTTAATACATAGGCTGTCTTTGATATATTCTCTACCAAAAGCCTAGACCAGGGAGAACAGAAGCAACTGACAGCACAGCTATATACAAGATGCTGGGTACTATACCCCAAACCCTATCAAAGGGGCTTTCCAAAGTTAACCCTATAACCAAATAATGTGATGATAACAATAACTATCCATTGTCTTCTTGTACCCTAAGACAAGAGGAACCTTACATTTCCACAATAGAGTCTATATTTCCCCCAGTCCTGGAACCTTAGGGTGGGGCCCACTTTTCTGCATGTTGCTCTCAATTCAAATCAAATAATATTGCATCCGTGGATCGCAACCTAATCAATGCAACGAGTGCCACCCCAGCATGCTTCACTTCAGACTGTGACCAGAGAATTCAGGTGTGGAATGAAAACCCTTCAGCTTCATCACTTGGGTGAGACCTTTCCTTTCATAGTATTCTATAATTCCATTCCAGGTATTCCACTCCCCAATAAAGTCCCCAAACCTAGATATAGTCCAGATCCCCTGAGATAGAGCATAGGTTCAACCGTGCCCATAAACTAGGGGAAAAATATATACCTGAAAGCAGAAGTACACAAGAGCATGCAGGGAATACCCCCCAACACTTCATCTGCACTAGTCCAGTCTTTAGGTCCATGATGGTTCAACAATTTGTTTGGCTTTGTATGTTAACTCTCTTTTCAGACACCAGGTTCCGGATGCCAGGGAGATGCTGACCAGACTTCGCTGGACAGATGACCCCATCAATGTGTACTGGAGCTCCAATTCCTCAGAGCCCCACCCTACTAGAGAAAGAGAGAGGCAGACTGGGAGTATGGATTGACTAGTCAACGCCCATGTTCACCGGGGAAGCAATTACAGAAACCAGACCTTCCACCCTTTGCAACCCACAATGACCCTGGATCCATACTCCCAGAGAGATAGAGAATGGGATGACTATCAGGGGAGGGGGTGGGATGTGGAGATCGGGATATGGGAATTGTGTGGAATTGTACCCCTCTTATTCTATGGTTTTGTTAATGTCTCCTTTCTTAAATAAAAAAAAAATTTAAAAAAGCTAAGATCTGGTTCTTTAAAAGGCTATCCAAAACTGACAAAAATTTCAACAGAATTGCTAAAAAATAGAAGACTCAAATAAATTGTATCATAAATGAAAGAGTAGAGATCATGACAGATAGCACAAAAATTCAAAATATCATATTAAGCTTCTATGAACAACTATATGCCACACAACTTGAAAATCTGGAGGAGGTAGATTTATTTTTAGAAACATATACCCTTCCCAGATGAAATCAAGAGGAAATGCAACACTTGAATAGACCAAATACAGGCAAAGAAATCAACACAGTAATAAAAAACCATTCCTACAGTTAGAGTCCAGGCCTAAATGGGTCTAGAAATGAATTCTTTTTTAAAAAGATTATATATTTATTTATTTATTTAGCCTCTAGGCTTATCTCTGGGGCTCAGTTCCTGCACTATGAATCCACTGTTTCTGGAGGCCATTTTCCCCATGTTGTTGCCCTTGTTGTTTTTGCTGTTGTTGTTGCCAGATAGGACAGAGAGAAATCGAGAGAGGAGAGGAAGACAGAGAGGGGGAGAGAAAGATAGACACCTGCAGACCTGGTTCACTCCCTGTGAAATGACTCCCCTGCAGGTGGGAATGGTGAGCTCGAACCCTGATCCTTATGCTGGTCCTTTTGCTTTGCGCCATGTGCACTTAATCTGCTGTGCTACCGCTGGACTTCCTGATCAAATAGACTTTATCCTAGAGACGGAAGGCTGGTTCAATATATGAAAATCAAAAAACGTGATACACAACATCAACAAATGTAAAACCAAAAATCACATGATCATCTCAACAGATGCAGACAAAGTCTTCAACAAGGCTCAAATGTTCTTTCATGAACAAAACATTTTAAAAATGGGGATGAATGGGAAGTTCCTCAAACTTGTTGAATCTATACAGTGTAAAACAACAGCCAGTATCATACACAATAGTAAAAAATTGAAATGTACCTCTTCAGTTAGGTACAAGGCAGGCTTGCCCATTATCGCCATTATTATTCAACATTGCATTGTAAGTCTTATCTATAGCGATTAGAAAAGAAAATGTACCAAAAGGATACAGATTAGGGGACCAGGCGGTAGAGAAGGAGGTTAAGCACACATGGTACAAGTGGAAGGACAAGCGTGGGTACCCCAATTTGATTCCCCCAGATCCTCACCTGCAGGGGAGTCGCTTTGCAAACCATGAAGCAGGTCTGCAGGTGTCTACCTTTCTCTCCTCCTCTCTGTTGTCCCTTCTCTCAATTTTTCTCTGTCCTATTCAATAGCAATGACAATAATAAAAGGGAGCAGTGAATTCATAGTGCAGGCACTGAGCCACATCAATAATCCTGGAGGCAAAAAAGAAGGATACAGATTAGAAAAAAAGAATTATACCTATTTGCATATGACATGAATATATATCCCCGAAGAGTCCAGTAGAAAATTTCTACATATCATTGAACAATATAGTAATATGGCAGGTTACATAATCAGTATACACAAATAAATGGCATTCCTCTGTGCAAACACCAAATCAGAAACAGACACAGCAATCAACCCTCTTCATAGCAGCAAAAACAATAAAATATTTGGGAATAAAGGTTAACAAAGGAAATGAATGACTTATACACTGAAAACTAAGAACCACTCTTCAAAAAATAGAGGTACAAAAAGCATGGAAAGACATTCCATGCTCATGGGTTGGAAGGATTAACATTGTCAAAATAATCATCATTGCCAGAGCCATATATAGATGTAATGCCATCCCCATCAAGTTTCCAACAAACTTTTTTAAAGACATAGAACAAAAATTTCAAAAAAAAATTATCTAGAACCCAAATTCCCTGGGATTGCAAAAGCAGTCTTAAGAAAAATAACAAACCTGAGGCATTACACTACCTGACCTCAAGCTGTACTACAGAAGTGCCGTACACTTCTGGTTTTGGTGATAGCTATTAGGTCTATTTTAGATATATTCCAAAGGGCCCATAACTATACTAGTTATTTCTTGAGCCTGACATCTGATATGCCATTGGACCCAAGTTATTGTCTGGGAGAAATGATGTCATGGTTGAAAAAGGGCTAGAAATCTGGGTCAAACAGAGTAGCACCCAAATATGGTAAAGGTGTATAAATATTGTTGACTGTAAACTCCACTGATTTGATGTGATCTGGGGGCAATATTCAGCACAGGAGCCTATGCATCCCTGTACATCTGAGCTTACCTTATATTAAGATATTAAGCTATAGGGGGCTGGGCGGTAGCGATGGTTAAGTGCACATGGCTTAAAGTACAAGGATAGGCTTAAGGTTCAGGCCCCCAGCTCCCCACTTGCGGGGGTGGGGGATGGAGGTGGAGGTGGGGGTGGAATTGGGGGGGAGGTCTCTTTAGAAGTGAAGCAGTTCTGCAGGTTTCTATCTTTCCTCCTCTCTATCTTCCACTCCTCTCTTGATTTCTCTCTGTCCTATTAAATAAGAACAGCTATAAGAACAATAACAACCACAACAAGGACAACAAAATGGGAAATGTAGCTTCCAGGAGCAGTAGATTTGTAATGCAGGCACTGAGCCCCAGCAATAACCCTGGAGGGAAAAAAAAAGATATTAACTTATGTAAAACACAGTATATAAACTATTTTATTAACTTTCTGTTTTTTACTTATTTATTTCAGACAAATAAGCTCTTTGAGTTTGTCCACATGTAAATATAGATTATTTTTATTTAATGTGCTTTTTATCTTTGGCATACTTATTTTGTATTTTTCTTCATAGAGGAAATGTGTACTTCTTTTGCTAGACTTTATTTCATTTTATTTAGTAGAAAATTCTGTGACATGGGAATTACTGATAGAGGTCATGTTTTGCAAGTGATGGATTCTGTTGTCTTTTATACAATACCTTCGCTGTATCAATCTTAAAACAACTTTCTAAAAATTGCACCCCAAATCTCAAAAAATAATTGGATTTTTTTAAATGGGTGATTTGTTAAACAACAACTTTTGTCAATAACGTCATGCTATTTCATACGGAGAAGGTAAGCTCTCACATCAAAAGGTCCTTAGACTTTGCACCTTGCAGGGATTTGTTCATAATTTCCTAAAAAGAAATTGCTTTTAGTAGGGGATTCACTGTACACTGTCAAAATAAATGTGAAACACTCTGGCATGATAGTCATGCCTTTTGTTTTCTTACTATATATAGGAACAATTTTAATAGAAATGCATAGGAGGTATATAAAAGTTAGGTAATTTAAGAACTGTTTCTTTAAACATATCATATGGCATACTATCTGTCTTCCAAATCATTAGGCAGCATATTATCATGAAATTTAAAAAATCATATTCAATATATATTTCATTAGAGATTTCACTGTACTAAGCTATGAGACTTGAGTTATTCCTCATTGTCATCATCATCATTTTATTCTATTTTTTAAATTCAGATAGACAACGAGAGACTCAGAGACAAGAAGAGAGTGAGAAAGGAAGAGAAATTACAGCCTAGAGCTCCCCCTGATGTCATGGTATTTTTTTTCTTATATATGACATTTTTGGGTGGATTAATGGTTTACAATAAATAAAACTGTTGGGACATGCATTTCTCAATTTTCTGTGTCTCTCATCCTCTCTTTTCTCTCTTTCTTAACTCCTTTATTTTTTTTCATTTTCCTTCTTCCTTCATTACCTTCTATATTTTCATTAGCAGCACAGTTTCTTACTGTTCCCATAACCAAAGTTCTGTGTCCCCACACCCATCCCATTAATCAATATACTTCTTCCACAGCCTTATATGAGTTGGTTTTTTCCCTACATATGTGAAATCACAATTTTATTAGAACTATTTTTTACAAACTTTTAAAATCTTTTTCTGTTATTCCAGTAAATTCTTAAAGGATTGAAGATAAAATGGAATTGGAAAAATATTTTTAATTGTTTTTAAATAGCTCTCTTAACACTATTATCTTTCCTGACACCTTTCCAAATAAGAAATCATTTGTGTTTATATGTCACAGAAAAGCATATAATATACAGAAAAAAAGATATAAAGAGAAGAATTTTAGGTAGAGGTATTCTGAAGTAAAAAAAAAAAAAAGTCTCAGAGGGTCCATTCTGAGAAGAAAGAAAAGGCTGTAAGGAAATAATTATCTGTCTGACAAGAAAGGTTTCTTAGTATGAAAGTGATTGAGAAATTCTGATGAGTAAAACGTGAAAGCTAACAGAAGAGAAATGTATATGAAGAGAACTCTGAAGAGAAAATCTTGGGGATAATTATCTGAGCAAAGACATCTGAACCGAAGGTGTTTAGTAACAGATATTCTAAGTGGGTAGTTGGTGATACAATCAGGATAGCACATGTTACTTAGGACGTGGATTAAAACCTCTGATCCCCACCTGTAGGTGAAGCAATGTTGCAGGTGTGTCTCTCTTTCTATTTCTAGTTCCCCTCCCCTTTACAATTCATCTCTGAAGAGAAAGGATAACAAATTAAAAAAGGAAAGAAATGATGGGGGCTGTTTATTCATTGTGAAGCATGTAGTCACTGAGGTTTTACCATAACCGTGCTGGAAAACACATAGATACATAAATGATACTTGATAGACGATAATGAGAGATAGAAAAATAATTAACAGATAACTCTTCTGAAGAGTAACATGTCTGAAGGGGAATATGTCACTTGCAAAGAAAGTTTTACAAGAAAATTTAAAAAGCAGTAAAGTAGCTGGAAGGAAAGTGCCCCATTAGAAACCACCTTAGCTGGAGAAAGTGACCTAGGAGAAAAGTGAAAAAAGTAAGGTTTTAAGAAGAAAAGTTTCCCCATTTGGTGAGGAAAGTATTCAATGAAATAATATCAGAGAAGATAAATGAATGGGGAGAAAAGTATTACAGAGAAAAAAATACCAAGTTGCAGACACTACTACCATGCCATCCTGACTTCACTGGGCAGACAACTTCACCAAGTGTGTCCTGAAATCTCATCTTCCCAGAACCTTACTCCACTAGGGAAAGATATAAACAGGCTGGGGGGATGGATCACCTGCTAATGCCCTGGCCCAGTAGAAAAGCACTTACAGAAGCCAGATATTCAACCTTCTGTACCCCATAATGAACTTTAATTGATACTCCCAGAGAGATAAAGAATAGGGAAATTTCCAATGGAGGTGATGGGACATGGAACTCTGGTGGTGGGAACTGTACGAATTGTATCCCTGTTATCTTACAATCTTGTTAATCATTATTAAACAACTAGTAAAAATAATAAAATTATTATTCTGTCTATGAGGAGAGAGATACTCTGAGAAAAAGTGAAAGACCACCTGAGCAGATTTGGACAGAGATGTATTTAGGAGAGAAATATAAGTAAAGAGGAGGCACTTGAATGGGGGGAGATTCCAGAGAGAAAATTTCTATCATTTTTTAAAAATTGACTTAATAATTACTGCCAAGACCGTAGGATATCAGAGGTACAATTCCTCTCAGTTCCCACCACCAGAGTTCTGTATCCCATCTCCTCCATTGGAAGCTTTCCTATCCTTTATTCCTCTGATAGTAAGGACCCAAGATCATTATGGGGGGCAGAATGTGAAAAGGTCTGGCTTCTGTAAATGCTTCTCCACTGGACATGGTCTTTGGCAGGTCAACCTATACTCTCAGCCTGTTTCTATCTTTCTCTAGTGGGGTAGGATTATGGAAGGTGGGGTTACAGGACACATTGGTAAGGTTGTTTGGCCAGAGATATCAGGTTGGTGTCATAGTAGCAACTGCAAATTAAGGCTAAAAAGCATCAAGATATAAAGCAGAAAACATCGTTTAATAATCAGGAACCTAAAGGATAGAGGAGATGAGATCTGGGGTCTTCATTTTGGTAAAAGGAAGTCCATTTTCCATTTTAGGTATATTCTAAGGGGCCCATGACTTTACCAATTATTGCCTGTGCCCAACAGCTGACCTGCAGGTGGGCTAAAGGTAGTGTCTGGGGGAGATGGCATCAGAGTTGGAAACAGGATAAGACAGCGGTATCAGGACCTAGGTATATATCAGCTCCCATGAAACAGAGCACATGTACACATGTATCCATTATTGAAAATATATACCTTAAAGTAAAAGTGCACAATACTTCACAGTGACTCAGTAAGTGTAACAAGTCTTTCTTTAGAAAGACCTAAAAAAGACAGCATAAAGTACCTAGTCAAATATTTTTTTTCTTAGACCTAGATAGCCTCCTCACCTACTTCCTATTTCACTTTCCTTAATTACTTTAAGGCTAAACTTGTCAGGTAAAGTAAGGACTACAAAAAGTTGGACAAAGGCAAGAGATGATACACTTTCATGATGGCTCTTTTGGTCACTACCAGGCCACCACATCATCCAGGGCCCTAGTCAGGGAATCTTGGTATTCCCAAATAGACATGATGGGTCTAGCCTCCTAACAGATCCCTCCCTCCGCCGTCACTAGTTATCTCCATCAGGAATAAAATAAAAGTTCTTATGGGTCTCTACAGGATATTGCCCTCAGTCAGAAATTGAGAGGGGAGTGGGAGATAGAGAAGGAAAGAGACAGAGAGACACCTGTAGAACTGCTTCACCACTCACAAAGCATCCCCCTGCTTGAACCCTGGTCCTTCTGCATTGTAACATGTACGCTCAACCAGGTGCGCCACCACCTGGCCCCAGATTTCTATCTTTTAAGGTAATAAGCATCCTAGAAGAAATTTTCTGAGGATAAAAGTCTCTAGAAGATAAGATGACCCAGATGGCAGTAGAGGCTATCTTTGCTACATTCCAGGGACAAGAAAACTCTTAGTCAGGAATGGGACACCGATGAGAATGCCAAAGCAGTGGTAAGGCTGAACAACTGCACCCCAGACACAAATGCAAACTGCAATAGAATGAATGTCAAAGGAATGTCACCATGATGATGATACAAGAAGTCACCCATTTTTATTCTCAAGATGAACAAGAGCCAGAAAGATAGGACAAATGTGAATATCACAGTTCAAGATTAGTCTGAGGCAACTCTTGTACTTCAGGGATCAATAAATACAGTAAAAACAGGAGAAGACATAATATATCCACAGTTCATTACTTCAGTTTGGAGGGCAGTGCTGCTGGTCTATCCCTGGGTGCTGGAAGAAGAAGGAACAAAAATAGTGTGGAGGTATATACCTCTGATTCAGGTGAAGCTCTTATTAAAGAGGCTGGATGCATATGTAGACCAAGGTCCCAGCAATAAAAGCAACAGAGAAAGTTCTATAGATTATGCACTCCACTTCCCCATTCTTGGAGGTGATTCTAATGTTTTAAAGTTCATTGACAGTGGGCAGACCACAGAGTCTCAGACTAGGAACCCTAGACTGGAGGGATAGTGAAGAGGTCATAAATACTAACTAAATCTTTGAATCTTCACCCACTTTCCAAGCACAGCTAGGCTCTTCATGCCCCTGTCTGACGTTGGTAACACATGAACTTTAAATATATAGGCTTTAGTACATCAGGAAATTAGTAGAGGACAAAAAAAGCACAGTGCCTTCTACTGGGAAAGCCAAAGTGTTAATAGTTCAATGTTCTAAGCTGCTGAAATAGATATAGCATAAGCAAACTCAAAATAGAAAAAAAAAGTAGCAAATAGTTATACCATTAAATGAACAAACAAAAAACTATACTCAAATCCCCAATGACAATCTGTCTTCTCTCTCTCTCTCTCTCTCTCTCTCTCTCTCTCACACACACACACACACACACACACACCACATACACCATAAAATTTAGGTGAAGTAACTAAAGATTTCTTCTTTTAATTTTTTATTACTTTTATTTATTTATTGGATAGAGACAGCTAGAAATTGAGAAGCGTGGGGATGATAGGGAGAGAGACACAGAGACACCTGCAGCCCTGCTTCACCACTTGCAAAGTTTTCCCTCTGCAAGTGGGGACCAGGGAACTAGAACCTGGGTCCTTGTACACTGTAACATGGGCGTTCAACTAGGTGTGCCACCACCTGGCCACTTAATTAAAGATTTCTAATAGCAAAAGTATTCCTGAGGAAAAAAAATTAAGAAGTGTGGAAGTATCACATTCCATAACATCAAGTTATACTACAAAGTGATAGTAATTAAAACAATATATTATAATAAAAAACAAATTTAAGGAACAAAATTAAGAATCTAGAAATAAAATCACACATATATGGACAGTGTTTTATGACAACAGAGCAAAGAATTTACTCTGAAAGAAAGATAGTGGGAAAAAATAGTTACATGAAAAAGAATGAGACTAGTCTATTGTCTAACATAATAAGCAATATATATATATATATATATATATATATATATATATATACATACATCTATCTATCTGTCTATCTATACATATCCAGATGTTCAAAACAAAATAAAACATTGTATAAAACTAAAATACATTTATTTGTGAAGACATACATGTGCCTGTATATATACATATATATCTGTTTATATACATCTATATATGTATATATTCCTTTTTCATGTCACCCTATGTGTTTCTTATGTTATTTTCATTGTTTTGTACCCCCTTTTATAGATATTTATATTTTTATTTATTTTCCTTGGCTTCAACTTCAGAATTGCCAATTCTATCTTTATTCTGTGCTGTTCTGTTTGCATGTCTTCCAGTTCTATTCATTAGTTCAGCTATTGTATTATCGTGCTCAATGATTAGAGCTTTTTTGTCCAGATTTTGTACTTTTTATTCATTTTTTACATTACTCTATTTACCTAATATATGTTTTAGTTTGGTTATCATATTGTTTTCTTTGGATCATTTGACTTATACTTTGACTAACACAACTATTAATTTGTTTATCTTCATATATACTTCTTTTTTGAAATTACTTATTAGTGATTTAATAATGATTAACAAGATTGTAAGATGGCAGGGTTTATTTCCATACAATTCTTACCACCGCAGTTCTGTCTCATTCCCACACTGGAAACTTTTTTTCCCCCAAAGCATTAACTCCCCTTTCTATTCTTTGTCACAGAATAGTTTTTTTTTTTTCCTCCAGGGCTGTTGCTGGGCTCGGTGCCTGCACCATGAATCCACCACTCCTGAAGGCCATCCCCCCCCCCTTTTGTTGCCCTTGTTGTT
The DNA here is from genome assembly GCF_950295315.1 of Erinaceus europaeus. Taxonomy (NCBI): domain Eukaryota; kingdom Metazoa; phylum Chordata; class Mammalia; order Eulipotyphla; family Erinaceidae; genus Erinaceus; species Erinaceus europaeus. Next base: position 80,488,383 of record NC_080164.1, on the reverse strand, counting down.
GTAGCCTCGTTGTGGTTATTATTATTACCATTGTTGATGTTGTTCGTTGTTGGATAGGACAGAGAGAAATGGAGAGAGGAGGGGAAGACAGAGGAGGGAGAGAAAGATAGACACCTGCAGACCTGCTTCACTGCCTGTGAAGTGACTCCCCTGCAGGTGGGGAACCGTGCTCCTCACGCCGGTCCTTGTGCTTTGCGCCACTTGCGCTTAACCCACTATGCCACCGCCAGACTCTCTGAATAGATGTTTTTAATAGAAATATGCTGGAGGTGTGGATCAACCTGTAAATGTCCATGTCCAGCAGAGAAGCAATTAAAGAAGTCAGACCTATGACATTTTGGGCCCTGTAGAGCGCTTTGGTCCATACTCCCTGAGGGATAAAGAATAGGGAACATTCCAGTAGAGGGGATAGGATATGGCACTCTGGTGGTATGAATTGTACCTCTCTTATTCCACATTGTTGATCATTATAACCAATAATGATAATTAAAAAACTTGTAAAATAAGAAAACACAAAGCAGAACTTGGACTGGGTTTGGTGTATTGTATCAAAGTAAAAGTCTCTAGGGTGGGGTGGAGGGTCCAGCTCCTAGAATACGACGGCAGAGGAGAATGTAGTGGGGATTGAATTGTTATGTGGGAAATTGAAAAATAATATGCATGTAAAATTACTGTATTGTACTGTAGACTGTAAGTCATTAATTCCACAATAAAGATCTATTAGTTTAAAAAAAGAGATTGGGGCAGGGGGAAGTAGTGTTCAGGCCCTGGAACATGATGGTAGAGGAGGACCTAGAGGTGGTTGAACTGTTATGGGGAAAACGGAAAAAATGTTATACATGTACAAACTACAGTATTTTACTGTTGACTGTAAACCATTAATTCCCTCAAAGAAGAAAAAAATGTGGAGAGGATATGAATAGAATATTCACTACAGAAGAGATACAAAAGGTCAATGGACATATGAAAATTTGTCAGAGAAATTCAAATAAAGATAATAATGAGATATCACTTTGGTCCTTTGAGAATGTCATACATCAGAAATGACAACAACAAAAGCTGGAGAGTTTGTGGAGACAAAGGAGCACTAACTTAACTGCACTGCTGTTTGGAATGTAAATTGGCCCAACACTTGTGAAGAGCAGTCTGGCTGACACTGGCAAGGCTAGAAATGAACCTTCCTTATGACCCAGCAATTCCTCTACTAAGTAAGGATAAATTCTAAAGAGTCAAACACATCTATCCAACAAATATATGTATACTGTGTTCATAGCAGCACAATTTGTAATAGCCAAAATCTAGAAGCAACTCAGATGCCCAACAGAAAATTAGTGGCTGATTAAATTGTGGTATATATACACAATGGAATACTTCACAGTTATTAAAAAATGGTGAATTCACCTCACCTTGGATAGAATGTAAATGGATTATGTTAATGAGATACACCAGAAAGAATAAGATGAATATGGGCTGGCCCCACTCATAAACAGAAGTTGAAAAAGGAAAACATAAAGCAAAATTTAAACTGGATTTGGAGTATTGCACCAAAGTAAAAGACTCTGAGGGGTGGGGAAAGTGTAGATTTTCAGCACCACTTTGTTGGTGGGAATAGTGTTAATCTATACTGTTAATTTATAGTCTTATAAATTACTGTCTTTTCAATATGTCAGGGGAAAATATATTGAACTGCTCTAGGTTTTTTTTTTAATTTATATTTATTTTCCCTTTTGTTGACCTTGTTTTTGATTGTTGTTGCTATTGATGTCCTCATTGTTAGGACAGAGAGAAATAGAGAGAGGAGGGGAAGACAGAGAGGGAGAGAGAAAGAGAGACACCTGCAAACCTGCTTCACTACTTGTGGTGTGACTCCCCTGCAGGAGTTATGCCTGTCCTTGCGCTTTGCGCCACATGCACTTAACCCGCTTCGCTATCACCTGACTCCCTGGATATCTCAAGGTTTTAAATGCATGGATTTCAGTTCTAAGTATACATTCCTTTAGACTAAGCACTTAATGTTTCTAATTTATAAACTGATTGAATTCAGATATTAGTCATAAATTGTTAAAGCATGGGGGCCGGGCAAATGGTACACTGGGTTAAGCACACATAGAATGAAGCACAAGGACCCACTCAAGGATCCCCAACTGCAGGAAGGTTGCTTCACAGTGAAGCAGGTTTGCAGGTGTCTATCTTTTTCTCTCCCTCTATCTTTCCCTCCCCTCTCAGTCTCTCTGTCCTATCCAACAACAACAATAAAATGGAACAAATGGCTACCAGGAACATTCATAGAGCAGGCAGTGAACACCAGTGATAACCCTGGAGGCAAACAAAACAAAACAAAACAAACAAACAAACCATTAAAACATTTCTACAACTTTTTTTAAAAAACTAAATTACTTATAATAGTAGACCAAGTAGATTAGAAGGAACTAGTCCTATTAGTACCTAAGAAATAGGTATTATTATTACTTTTAAGTTATTATTATTGTCATCTTTGGATAGGACAGAGAGAAATGGAGAGAGGAGGGGAAGATAGAGAGGAAGAGAGAAAGACAGACACCTGCAGACTTGCTTCACCACTTGTGAAGCGACTCCCCTGCAAGTGGGGAGCTGGGGCTTGAACCGGGATCCTTATGCCAGTCCTTGAGCTTAGTGCCACCTGCGTTTAACCCGCTGCACTACAGCCCGACTCCCAGAAATAGTTATATGTAAATAGCATTAAATGACATAAATAATGGTGAAATAATTTACGGTGCAGTAAATCCTAACCACAGACTTTTCAAAATAGACCAAGATCCCAAATAACTTGGTTATAATAATAATTATATATTGCCTTCTTAAACTCTAAGATAAGGAACTTTCCTCATTCTCTTTAAAATAACGTATGTCTCTAAGTTCTGGGACTTTTCTTGTATTTCTTCATGCTTCTCCTCTTAAACCCCTACCCTGTGACACTATCTTTGCTGACCTGAACTAAATCAATGCAACTAGTACCACCATGCCACATTTCATTTTAGACTGTATCCAGAGTTGCCAACCCAGAGATTTCAATCATCCAACTCCAATAATCTGGTGAGATCTTTCCTGACATATGGAACTACCTAGTTCTATTTCAAATGGTGCTTTCCCTAACAAAGTTCCATTTATTTCTTTACTTTCTTCTTGGTTTTGGTTCCTGTTCTCTGTCAGAGTTTCATCTATTTTTTCTCTCACTTTTTTTCAAGTTTCATAACTTATCTCACTTCAATTTTTAACATATGGTCTAATGTTTCAGAGTCTAACTTAGACGTCTTTATTATCTCTGAGTTCCTAAGGTTTTTTCCTCTGGTATTTTATCCCAATTTATTGGTATGCTTGACTTTTTTGTCTCTTCATCCTGTTCAGTGCAGAATAAGCCTGAGCAGATGCTCTCTACTGTATGTTTAACTCTGTGCAATGTGAAGAGTGTCTAATTTATGTACAACTGCTAGGTCTGGGGGAAGTGTCTGACAGGATCACTGCATAACTAATATGGTTGTGTGATGTTGAACCTGAGACCTTGCAGTGGCAAACAGGGGCCTCTCAGTAGAGGTAGGTCAGGCTGAAAGTGCAGTTATTAAGCTGTGTGAGTAGGCAGTTCAACCTATAGATTCTACCTACTGTGATTTATTAGTCAAAAGGAGGTTTCTACTTAAACCAGGCAGGATCCAATAATCTAATGGAGAGAGAGAGAGAAGCAGTAATACATGAATGTCATAGTTTCATAGGATATAAATGTTCCCCTTGTAAATGCAGTTTAGTCTAGAGCAGGTGTATTAAGTTGTAGCTGGGTCTTCTTCAATCTAAGGATAGCTAATCAAAGCTCCAGGCTAATCCAAGTGTACACTGGATTTTCTTGTAGAAATAATGATATTTATTAGTATGACCTACATTGGCAGGTGTTGGCTAATATCAGTGGGAGACTTGCCAGGGGTTACCAATTAATTGTCGGAATACAGTCTGGATGGCTGGCTCCTTGTAAGGATAATGAGGTGCTAAATGCAATCTGTAGTGATAGAGTGGGCTGCAGGTCTGTATTCTCTGCAGCTGGGACCACGTTGGGCCTCGGGCAGCAGTGGGTAAGCCTTGGGGGTTCCAGTATGGCTATGTAAGATATACCAGTGTCATAGTGTGACCTGAAGACATAAGCTGTTTGTATCAGATTGCAGAGAGCTTCTGCTGATAAAAGGCTGACCAAAGAAGCAATTACAGAAGCCAGACCTTTCACTTTCTGCAACCCATAATGACCCTGAGTGCATGCTTCCAGAGGTATAAAAAATAAGAAAGCTTTCAAGGGGGGGATGGGATATGAAGTTCTGGTGGTGGGAATTGTGTGGAATTTTACCCCTCTTGTATTATCAATATTTCCATTTTGTAAATGAATCTTTAAAAAAAGCAAATATAAAAAGCTAACTAGAAATGACTCAGGGGCACACACAAATGCACTAGACCTGGGAGGACATAAATGGCTTTGGTAGGCTACAGAAAGATCCCTGGGTAGACAGTGAATGCAAAGGAAATCTGTTATGAACAATGGGGTTCAGGAAACAGGGGATTTAGTGAGATATCCTGAGGGATGTTGATCTGAGATGATCACAAAGGGGTCCCTGGGCTGAATAGTAGTCCCTGAGCTACCTGGGCAAGACATCCAATGAAATCGCTGATCTGGGACAGAATGCAAAGGGGTATCCCGCGTGGATGACAGACTGGGAGCAACTCAATGCAGTACTTGAAGAAATGCCAGGTTTAAAACAAGCAGTAATTTATATGATCATGATTTAATAGGAGTGTACATAAACACCATTCCCATCACCAAAAGACTGTGTCCATCCCACCCACCCACCCCTATCCCCACCACCCTGGAAAGCCGAATATCCACCCTCCCCCTCACCACAGGGTTTTTACTTTGGTACCCTACTCTAGATTTAGTCAGATCTTGCTTTTAGTTTCCTTTTCTGTTCTTCTTTCTCAACTTCTGTTGATGAGTGGGATCATCCCATACTCATCTTTATCTTTCTGACTTAGCTCACTTAACATAATTCCTTCTAGGTCCATCTGAGATGGGTCAGAGAAGGTGGGTTCATTGTTCTTAATAGCTGCATAGCATTCCATTGTGAATATATACCACAGCTTTCTCAGCCACTTATCTGTTGTTGGGCACCTGGGTTGCTTCCAGGTTTTAACTATTATGAATTGTGCTGCTATGAACATAGGTGTACACATATCTTTTTAGATGGGCATTATGGAATCCTTGGGGTATATCCTCAGGAGAGGAATTACTGAGTCATATGGATTGTATGTCTAAAACTTTTTAAAACACAGACTGAGTTTTTTTTAATACATAGGCTGAGTCTTTGATATGTTGACTCTCTCAAAAGCCTAGACCAGGTAAAACAGAAGCAACCGGTGGCACAGCTATATACAAGATACTTGGTATTATACAGCAAACCCTAACAAAGGAACTTTTCAGAGTTAACCCAATTACCAAATAATGTGATGATAACAATAACTATCCATTGTCTTCTTGAACCCTAAGACAGCAGGAACCTCACATTTCCACTATAGAGCCTATATTTCCCCCAGTCCTGGAACCTTAGGGTGAGGTGCACTTTCCTGCATGCTTCTCTCAATTCATATCAAATAATATTGCATCCGCCGATCACAACCTAACCAACGCAATGAGTGCCACCCCGGCATGCTTCACTTCAGACTGTGTCCAGAGACTTTAGGTGTGGAATGACAACCCTTCAGCTTCATTACTCAGGTGAGACCTTTCCTTTCATAGTATTCTCTAATTCCATTCCAGGTGGTTCACTTTCTAACAAAGTCCCAAAACCTAGATATAGACCAGGTCCCCTGAGATAGAGCATATGTTTACATGTATCCAGAAACTAGGGCAAAATATACACCTGAAAGCAGAACTACACAATAGTCTGCAGTGAGTACCCCCCAACACTTCATCTGCACTATTTCAGCCTTTAGGTCCATGATTGTTCAACAATTTGTTTGGCTTTGTATGTTAACTCTCTTTTCAGCCACCAGGTTCCAGATGCCAGCATGATGCCGACCAGACTTCCCTTCCCTGGACAGAGGACCCCACCAACGTGTCCTGGAGCTTCACTTCCCCAGAGACTCACCCTACTAGGGAAAGAGAGGCACACTGGGAGTATGGATCAACCAGTCAACACCCAAGTTCATCGGGGAAGCAATTACAGAAGCCAAACCTTCCACCTTCTGCAACCCACAATGACCTTGGGTTCATACTCCCAGAGGGATAGAGAATGGGAATCAGGGGATGGGATGGGATATAGACATCTGGTAGTGTGAAGTTGTATCCCTCCTATCCTACGGTTTTGTTAATGTCTCCTTTTTAATATAAATAAATAAATAAATAAATAAATAAAAGTATAAAGCAAACAAACAGTAAAGAGGAAGCTGAATGCTGTCATCAGTGTTGGAGCTCAGGAAGCTCTGTTGGCTGGGAGGACTCCAGGTGGAACTTTGTTTCACTGATATTACTTGTGTTTTAGAAGTCTTGTGCCAAACTTTTTTTTGCAGGTGTGCCAAACCCTGAGTGGGACAGTTTAGTATTTGTCTTTCAGTTGTCCTTATCTCCTTGCCTGTATTCTACATTCTTCTTTTTTCTGTGCATTTCTAGTTTCTGTGCTTCAAGGAGTTTTTCTATATTTTTTATTGCATATAATTTGTGTAGCTATAGGGGTTTTTTTTTTTCTTTTGTTTTCTTTTTCTGCCAAGGTTGTGCAGAGAGCAAACTAGGTGTCTGCTAGGTGTCTGATATTTTGAAACTTCTCTGGCAGTCATTTCTTAAAAGTGTTCACTTTCTATTTGCTAAAAATCTTAAATATAAGCTCCAATTTTGTCAGAATCAAGGACATTTCCTGTGTCAGAAAATGGAAACACTATTCCCAGATGCCCTAAACCTATGAGAATATTTATCTTTCTACTCATTAGTTGGCTTTTTTATAGGATGGTAAGGTTAAATGCTGTAAAGGATTAATTTGGTATACTGAAGTTTCAAATCAAGAGGAGCAGGTGACTTTTCTCAAGGATAAGCCACAGGAGCTACTTACATGCCCTTTAGCTTGAATACTTAGTTGCTAAAAATGACTCAGTATAAGAATCTTCTTGAGCCTCATAGAATCTGATAAGCATAAGCACTTTAAAAATCTCTAAGGGACTGAATCTTGTCATATTCCTCACTTAAAAAGACATTATAGACCACATCAAAATTGAAAATGCTTGCTCTGTGAAAGACCCTGTGTAAAGTATGAAATCACAAATACTGAGTTGGATAATAATATTTGGAGACTACATACTCAAAAAAACACTTAAATGTGAAATGTGGGAAGCACTCTTAGAACACACTAGTAAAACACACACAATATCAAAACAATCCCATTAAAAATGCTCAAAAATAAATCAATTAGAAAGTTATAAAAGAGCAAACATTTTAATAAACAGATTTTACAGATGGGAAATAACCATAAATTACTTTTGTATCATTAAACATTAAGGATATCCAAATGAGAGCTAAAATGAAATGTAATTATTAAAATTACTAAAACTAAAAAAAAATAGTGGCAACATCAGATGTGGTGAGTATAAAATTAATTATTCATATATTGCCAGTGAGAATATAAAATAATTCAGCTATTCTATAGTAATATTTTAAAATAATTTTACTAATGATTTAATATTGATTTACAATATTATAAGATAACAAGGATATAATTACACACCTTTACCACCACCAGAGTTCTGTGTTCCCATTCTGTCCATTGGAAACTGCATTAGTTCTCCCAAGATCACAGATATATGTTGAATATTTTTTCTATAACTTCCTATATATATTTATATATAGTGTAGCAATAAAATGTAAAGAACTATCCTTAGAAATTTGACTAATTTGGATGTGATTATGTTGAGTAAAAACAAGGCCAATGAAGGTTTTATATCATATATCTGCACACATATGCATAGTTCCAAACTTAATGTAAAATTTGTAGAGGTGGAGGAAGATGGTGGACTGAGAAGCTGCTACCAGCGTGTGCTCTGATCACATCTCGAAACGGCCAGTCAATAATTATAGTCACCAGAGAGGTGACAATAATTTAATTTGGGTTAAGAATTAGAGTAAAGGTGGCACAGACTAGTGGGGCTCCAGACTTCCCAGGCGGCGCCAGGCAAGGCAGGTACACCGGGCATTGTCCTCCGCCTGGGAAGGTGGCTCCTCCGCCCGGGAAGGTGGCTCCTCCACCGGTTGCAGAGTGCTGCTGGGCCCAGAGGGAGCACTGTAGCTTGGGGGCTTTCTCTTGGGAGTCTCCAGGGACCACCGTGACCCTGAGGGCGGATCCAAAGACTTCTTAAGTATAGCTCTCATTGTATCAAAGGACTTGGAGCTAGTTTTCATTTTCGAGAAATCCTTTAAAAAAGTCTGGAGGGGGGGGGTTACCCGGAAGATGGCAGACTGAGAAGCTGCTAGCCACTGAGCTTTGAACACATCCCCTGGAGACAATAGGATTTTCTGCCTTTAGCAGGCCAGCCAATAAGGTGTCATAGCGGTGACAAGGAGATGACTATAACTTAATTTGGGTTAAGAATTAGAGTAGGGGGAAAAATTCTTTTTTATTCCTTTAAATTTTCAAGCATACCTCCTCCCCCCACCCCCCACACCCACGCCATAAGCAGTCCCCTGGGACCAGCTCCTAGCAGGATACCCCACACCACCAAACAGGGTGCTTTTTATTGAATTCACTGATACACATTTGGGAAGTTCCTTGCACTGCTCTTTAATTACAACTCTTTTTCTTATCTTCTCCCTTTTCTCTCTCTTGTCTCTTTCTCTCTCTCTCTCTCTCTCTTTTTTTAATCTTGTCATACACTTCTTCCTTCTTCTTTGCCTTTCTGAATTTGTGAATTACTTTGGGGAAGAAATCTGACTCAGAGCGGACTCTCTATGTGTGTATCTCTGCTCTAGTTCCCTTTCCCCTCTTGTTACCCCTAGAATATACGGTGGATAGTATATTTGCATAACTGTCTATTCTTGCTGTCCTCTCTTTCTTTTCTCTTTCTTCACTGGGATTTGGTTACTATTTTTTCACGGATTGGAGAAATTGTTTGGCTAACTGGTGACAATTAAACTACTTCAATACTTACTTCAGTTGCTACTGTAATTCCGGAGGTCGGTGAGTGCAATTGTCATAAAGGTATTTAGTACAGTGTTACTTGTACTCAAGACACAAAAACTGAGGAACAACAGAGCATAAAAAAAAAGAAGAAAGAAACACACAAATAAAAAAATGGGTAAATCAAAAACAAATAAAACTGCTACTCCAATGAATGAAGACAAGAGTCCAGAAGAAACTACAAATCAGCCAGAAGTAACCATAGATAAGAAAAGTATGCAAGCAATAATAAAATTATTAATCACAGAAATGAAAACAACATTTGAGGAAAGGAATGGCAGTATTAGGGAAATAACAGTTGAGACCCCCAAGAAAAATACAGATTATCTTGAGGCAATTAGAGAACTGAAAGCTGAAATAGCTGTAATGAAGAAAGAAGCTGAGGCAAGGGAAAGCAGACTAACAGAAGCAGAAAACAGGATTAGACAGACAGAGGATGAGTTAGAGAAAACAAAGAAAGAGGTAAAAGAGCTTAAAAAGAGATTGAGAGACACTGAAAACAACAACAGAGACATATGGGATGATCTCAAAAGAAGTAACATTCGTATAATTGGCCTGCCAGAGGAAGAAAGAGAGGAAGGGGAAGCAAACATTCTAGAGGAAATAATAGAAGAAAACTTCCCAGACCTGAATAACAGAAAGGATATCAAGGTTCAAGAGGCCCAGAGAGTACCAAACAGAATCAACCCAGACCTGAAGACACCAAGACACATCATAGTCACAATGAGAAGAAGTAAGGATAAAGAAAGGATCCTAAAGGCTGCAAGAGAGAAACAAAAAGTCACATACAGAAGAAAACTCATAAGATTATCTGCAGACTTCTCCACTCAAACTCTAAAAGCCAGAAGGGAGTGGCAAGATATCTATTGAGCCCTGAATGAAAAAGGGTTTCAACCAAGGATAATATATCCTGCTAGAATTTCATTCAAACTAGATGGAGGGATCAAAACCTTCTTAGATAAACAACAGTTAAAGGAGGCAACCATCACCAAGCCGGCCCTGAAAGAGGTACTAAAAGACCTCTTATAAACAAGAACATCACTATAATACTTGCAATATATCAGAGCAAACAAATTTTTTTAGAACAATGGCACTACAATACATTAAATCCATGATATCAATAAATGTCAATGGCTTAAACTCACCCATCAAAAGGCACAGGGTGGGGGGATGGATCAGAAAACATAACCCAACCATATGCTGCTTGCAAGAATCCCATCTGTCACAACAAGATAAACACAGACTTAAAGTGAAAGGATGGAAAACTATCATACAGGCTAACGGACCACAAAAAGGGCAGGAACAGCCATTCTCATCTCAGACACGATAGATTTTAAATTAAATAAAGTAATAAAAGATAGGCAAGGACATTACATAATGATTAGAGGATCAATCAGCCAAGAAGACTTAACAATTATTAACATCTATGCACCCAACGAGGGACCATCTAAATACATTAAGCATCTACTGAAAGAATTTAAAAATACATCAATAGTAATACAATAATAGTGGGAGATTTCAATACCCCACTCTCACACTTAGACAGATCAACAAAGCAGAGAACCAATAAAGATACAAGAGAATTGAATGAAGAGATTGACAGACTAGACCTCTTGGACATTTTCAGACTCCTCCACCCCAAAAAACTGGAATACACCTTCTTTTCAAATCCACATAACACATATTCAAGGATAGACCACATGTTAGGCCACAAAGACAGCATCAATAAATTCAAGAGCATTGAAATCATCCCAAGTATCTTCTCAGACGACAGTGGAGTAAAACTAACATTTAACAACAAACGGAAAGTTATGAAAAGACACAGAATTTTGAAACTAAACAACATGCTCCTTAAGAACCACTGGGTCAGAGACTCACTCAAGCAGGAAATTCAAATGTTCCTGGAAGCTAATGAAAATGAAGACACAACCTATCAAAATATTTGGGACACAGCTAAAGCAGTACTGAGAGGGAAACTTATAGCCATACAATCACATATTAAACACCAAGAAGAAGCTCAAATGAATGACCTTACTGCACACCTCAAGGACTTAGAGGAAGAGGAACAAAGGAACCCTAAAGCTACCAGAAGGACAGAAATCACTAAAGTTAGAGCAGAAATAAACAACATTGAAAATAAAAGAACCATACAAAAGATCAATGAAGCCAAATGTTGGTTCTTTGAAAGATTAAACAAAATTGACAAACCCCTAGCCAGACTCACCAAACAAAAAAGAGAGAAGACTCAAATTAATAGAATTGTAAACGATGCAGGAGATATCACAACTGACACCACAGAAATCCAGAGAATCCTGTGAAACTTCTATAAAGAACTATATGTCACCAAGCTAGAGAATCTGGAAGAAATGGAACAATTCCTAGAAACCTATGCACTTCCAAAACTGAACCAAGAATAACTACAAAATCTAAATGCACCAATCACAGACAAAGAAATTGAAACTGTTATTAAGAGTCTCCCCAACAACAAAAGTCCTGGACCAGATGGCTTCACAAACGAATTCTACAAAACTTTCAGGAAACAGTTAATACCCATACTTCTTAAGCTATTACATAAGATTGAAGAAACAGGAATACTCCCTTCCACCTTTTATGAAGCCAACATCACTCTGATACCAAAAGCTGATAGGGACAGAACAAAAAAGGAAAACTACAGACCAATATCTCTGATGAAAATAGATGCCAAAATATTAAACAAGATCTTGGCCAACCGGATACAGCAACACATCAAAAAGATTGTTCATCATGACCAAGTGGGATTCATCCCAGCAATGCAAGGCTGCTTCAACATCCGTAAGTCAATCAATGTCATTCACCACATCAATAAAAGCAAAGCCAAAAACCACATGATTATCTCGACAGATGCAGAGAAAGCCTTTGACAAAATCCAACAACCATTCATGCTCAAAACTCTACAAAAAGTGGGAATAGATGGGAAATTCCTCAAGATAGTGGAGTCTATATATAGCAAACCTACAGCCAACATCATACTCAATGGACAGAAGCTGAAAGCATTCCCCCTCAGATCAGGGACTAGACAGGGCTGTCCACTGTCACCGCTACTCTTCAACATAATATTGGAAGTTCTTGCCATAGCAATCAGGCAAGAGAAAGAAATCAAAGGAATACAGATTGGAAGGGAAGAAGTCAAGCTCTCACTATTTGCAGATGATATGATAGTATACATAGAAAGACCTAAAGAATCCAGTAGAAAATTACTGGAAGTTATTAGGCAATATAGCAAGGCATCAGGCTAAAAAATCAATGTACAAAAATCAGTGGCATTTCTTTATGAAAACACTAAATCTGAAGAAGAAGACATCCAGAAATCACTCCCATTTACTGTTTCAGCAAAATCAATCAAATACCTAGGAATAAAGTTGACCAAAGAAGTGAAAGACTTGTATGTTGAAAACTATGAGTCGCTACTCAAGGAAACAGAAAATGATACCAAGAAATGGAGAGATATCCCATGCTCATGGATTGAAAGAATAAATATCATCAAAATGAATATTCTCCCCAGAGCCATAGACAAATTTAATGCAATACCCATCAAAGTTCCACCAAGCTTCTTTAAGAGAATAGAACAAACATTACAATCATTTATCTGGAACCTGAAAACACCTAGAATTGCCAAAACCATCTTGAGGAAAAGAAACAGAAATGGAGGCATCACACTCCCAGACCTTAAACTATATTATAAATCCATCATCATCAAAACAGCATTGTACTGGAACAAAAATAGGCACACAAACCAGTGGAACAGAATTGAAAGCCCAGAAGTAAATCCCAACACCTATGGGCATCTAATCTTTGATAAGGGGGCCCAAAGGATTAAATGGAAGAAGGATGCTCTCTTCAATAAATGGTGCTAGGAAAACTGGGTTGTAACATGCAGAAGAATGAAATTGAACCACTTTCTCTCACCAGAAACAAAAATCAACTCCAAATGGATCAAAGACCTAGATGTCAGACCAGAAACAATCAAATACTTAGAGGAAAACATTGGTTAAACAGTTTCCCACCTATACCTCAAGGACATCTTTGATGAATCAAACCCAATTGCAAGGAAGACTAAAGCAGAAACAAACCAATGGGACTACATCAAATTGAAAAGCTTCTGCACATTCAAAGAAACTATTAAACAAACAGAGAGACCCCTCACAGAATGGGAGAAGATCTTCACATGCCAGACATCAGACAAGAAACTAATTACCAAAATATATAAAGAGCTCAGCAATCTTAGCACCAAAAAAGCAAATGACCCCATCCAAAAATGGGCAGAGGGTATGAACAAAACATTCACATCAGAGAGAAACAAAAGGCTAACAAACATATGAAAGACTGCTCTAGGTCACTGATTGTCAGAGAAATGCAAATTAAGACAACACTAAGATACCACCTCACTCCTGTAAGAATGGAATACATCAAAAAGGACAGCAGCAACAAATGCTGGAGAGGATGTGGTGACAGAGGAACCCTTTTACATTGCTGGTGGGAATGTAAATTGGTCCAGCCTCTGTGAAGAGCAGTCTGGAAAACTCTCAGAAGGCTAGACATGGACCTTCCATATGATCCAGTAATTCCTCTCCTGGGGTTATACCCCAAGGACTCCATAACACCCAACCAAAAAGAGGTGTGTACTCCTATGTTCATAGCAGCACAATTCATAATAGCTAAAACCTGGAAGCAACCCAGGTGCCCAACAACAGATGAGTGGCTGAGAAAGCTCTGGTATATATACACAATGAATACTATGCAGCTATCAAAAACAATGAACCCACCTTCTCTGACCCATCTTGGACAGAGCTAGAAGGAATTATGTTAAGTGAACTAAGTCAGAAAGATAAAGATGAGTATGGGATGATACCACTCATCAACAGAAGTTGATTAAGAAGCTCTGAAGGGGAAACTAAAAGCAGGACCTGATCAAATTGTAAGTAGGGCACCAAAGTAAAAACCCTGTGGTGAGGGGTAGACATGTACCTTCCTGTGCCAGTGGGGGGTGGGAATGGGCGGGAAGGATGGGTCACAGTCCTTTGGTGGAGGGAATGGTGTTTTTGTACACTCCTAGAAAAATGTAGACATATAAATCAGTAGTTAATTAATATGAGAGGGGGAAAATCAATTGTATGTCTCAAAGTTTCTTAAAACACAAACTGAATCCTTTTAATATATAGGCTGTGTATTTGATACGCAGACTCTCTCAAAAGCATAGACCAAGTACATTAGAAGCATCCAATAGCACAGCTATATACAAGATACTGGATACTGTACTGCAAACCCTAACAAAAGGACTTTTCAAAGTTAACCCAATTACCAAATAATGTGATGATAACATTAACTATCGATTGTCTTTTTGAACCCTAAGACAGCAGGAACCTCACATCTCCACTATAGAGCCCCTACTTCCCCCAGTCCTGGAACCCTTGGATAGGGCCCACTTTCCCGTATGCGTCTCCGAATCCATACCAAATAATATTGCATCCGCCGATCACAACCTAACCAACGCAACGATTGCCACCTTAACATGCTTCACCTCAGACTGTGTTCAGAGACTTCACGTGTGGAATGACAACCCTTCAGCTTCATTACTCGGGTGAGACCTTTCCTTTTATAGTACACTCTAATTTCATCTCAGGTAGCTTACTTTCTAACAAAGTCCCATAACCTAGATATACACCAGTTTCTGTGAGAGAGAGCTTATGTGAACATGTATCCATAAACTACTGCAAAATATATACCTGAAAGCAGTAGTACACTAGAGTTTGCAGTGAGTACCTCCCTAACACTTCCTCTCCACTATTCCAAGCTTGGGATCCATGATTGCTCAACAAATTGTTTGGCTTCGTATGTTAACTCTCTTTTCAATCACCAGGTCCCAGATGCCACCAGGATGCTGGCCAGGCTTCCCTGGATTGAAGACCCCACCAATGTGTCCTGGAGCTCAGCTTCCCCAGAGACACAGCTTACTAGGGAAAGAGAGAGGCAGACTGGGAGTATGGACCGACCAGTCAACGCCCATGTTCAGCAGGGAAGCAATTACAGAAGCCAGACCTTCTACCTTCTGCAACCCTCAATGACCCTGGGTCCATGCTCCCAGAGGGATAGAGAATGGGAAAGTTATCATGGGATGGGGTGGGCTATGGAGATTGGGTGGTGGGAATTGTGTGGAGTTGTACCTCTCCTACTTTATGTTTTTGTTCATTAATCCTTTCTTAAATAAAAAATTTAAAATAAAAAATATTTGGAGAGGTTTACATATATAGTGCTCTTCTGGTTGATTGATACTGCAGGAGTCTCATTCATGTGCAAATGCACTGTTCTAGTGAATCAGATATATAAAAAAAAGCAGAGAGATATTACAGCAGTGGAGTTTCCTCTAGTGGTGCCATAACATTTCCATATACTGCTGGAACTTGAACCTGGACTTCCAGCATGACAATGTAGGTGATGGACAAAGTGAACTATCTTTCCAGCTCTAGAGCATTCTTGAAGTAAGAAAACCAGATATTAGTGAAACAAGATATTCAGGTCTGGGTGAATAAGTACTAGAGGAAGAAACACATGACCATAAAAAACAGAACTAGAGATCCCACTTGTGAGATTTTTTTTTATTATTAAATTCACTTTATTAAGGATTTGATATGGGCAGAGAAGATCATACTGCTACAGGGGAATAGTTCCATACTGCAGTAACTAACACAGTTCTCTGTCAGTCCCCCACCCTTGGCCTACAACACTCTCCCTAAGGATAACCACCATAGTTTTCACTAAGTCTTAGAAATGGTTTGATTATTATTTTTTTTTACTTTTAACAATTCAGTGTGTTTTAGTTTATTATATTGCACATATGAGAAAAGACATCTGAAAGCTGTCATTCAGAGAAATGCAAGTCATTTGGTAACATATAAACTACAAAAACAAAACTCTATAAAAACAAACATCTAGTAAAGGAACCTATATACATGATGAGGAGGATGAGAAAAACAATCAAACAACAACACTGGGGTCAGACAGTGTTGGGCCTGTTGGAGAATGGGCCCACTGTTCCAGAAAGTCCAGGCCATGGTTCCCATGAGGTATGAGTAGGTTGACCCCCAACTCTCCCTTCAGGTTGAGACAAGGGCTGGTTCCTCAGGTCTCTGGAATTTATGACGGTTGGACCCCGGACATAGGATCCTTTCTACACATGCCACCTCCCCCCCTTTCCTTCTCAAATTAAAAGCTTTGGATTACTGTGCTAACTTTAAAACCATCAGCAAACCTCTTGATTGCTCAAGCTGTCTCCTTTTCCTCTCTCTTGTTGCTCTAAAGTGCCTGTGATTTACCTCCAGAAAAATGTACATTGTCAAGCTTATGGTCAAACTGTCTGTTGGTCAAAATGTAATTATGTATTGTGTTACTTTGGGTTTGGGTTAATGGATAACCCAAACCTTCCCCCCCCCAAGTTATGTTCTATATTTACCTGCTTTTTCTTTCAATAAACAAATTGTCCCACTGAGGCTTTCCCAGGACTGACAGTTTGTCTCCCTGCACACTTTGCCTCTACATGCTAAGCTACCCCTAGATTCCCTGGAGAGCTGCACTGACTCTCATCCCTTGTGGCCAGGGGCCAGGGAACCCAGAGCAGGACCATAGCATGGCGCCCAATAGGGACCTGGGCCTCTGAAGTGTGGTGATCAAGGAATTTGGGTGAATGATCTCCATATAGGAGTAATGCCAGTGTGTATAATGTCCTCTGGAACACTGGGGTGTCTTGTACTGTGTATAATGTCCCCTGAGAAGCTGGAGTATCATGTGTTTATTTTCTAAACTGTCCACTGTATTGTCTTTCCATGCTATATTCTTCAGGCCAACCTGTTGAGTGGAATTGAGTATGATGTGAAGTAATTGTGGGTTTTCTGGCCAGGGCCACACTCTGGTGTGACCCAAAGGCTTCACATTCTCTGCGCAAGTTCTCGACTGCCCAAAGGGTGTCAGGGACATCTGATTAATTCTCTTAATATCTATCATTTAATGCCGGGTACTCCTACGACCAAATTAAAAGCTGTTAGGGCAGTCATCAGCCATCAAATTAAGTGTAGGAGTACCTGAGTCAATGGGAGAGGTAGTACAAAAATGCATGGCTCAGTCATGCATTGTATTAATAACATAAATTAGTAACACACATTGTCACTAATGTGTGTTAACTCTCTAAGTAACTTGAGTTTGTTTTAAGTTTAAAATAAAATTAGTCAAAAGTCAATATACTGTAACTAAGTTTGGTTTAAAGATCCTAGCATAAAGAGATTGCTACACATGGTTGAATAAGCTAACCTCTAAAGTTATTTTCTTTAAAATTCAAACAGAGCCTCTTAAAATGGGTATCACACACTTCAGGTGTGTCTCGATCTTAACTGAGTGTGACATAAGGCAGAAGAAATATTATTGATATATAAAGTTTTCGAATACCTTCGCAATTAAAGAAGTTGAACCAGCCTGAGTGGATGAGAGAATACACAATCGTTATGCTAATAAATTTCATGCCTGAGGCTATAGCTCAGTTTTCCCTCTTTACATTTTCCTACATTTAAAAAATATCTGGTTTGTTTCAAGACACTGTCAGAAGTTTATTCTTGATAAATTAAGTTGGTACATATGTTTATGTTATTATAAAAGATTTAATGTTTGACAAATCTTCATTAGACAAAATTATTTAGTCTAAAATTATTATTTTAAAGTGATGTAAAAGTAAAATATTATTTTAAGCTATAAGGTTTATTTTAGCCTTTTAAGTTGCCAGATCAGAATTTTAAAGTATAAAATCTAGTAAAGTTTTATATCCACCCTTACTCATATCCACTCCTAGGGTGTTATGCAAGAAATAAAATACAGCTAAGTATAAGAGTGTGAACAAGTAATTAAATAAGCTTGTGACAAATTTATAATAAATAAATTACTAAGATACTAACAGTAAACTAAATTCTAATATTGTGTTTAAATTACTTAAACAGTTGTAAAATCACACTAAAGAGATGATAATCATTTTATTGTTAAAAAATAGATAGGCCTTACACAATTATATAAAGATATTTAAGTCAATTCTAATCATTGAGTTATCAGTTCTAGTGAACTCTTAACTTATTACAAGTTTTTTTATTCCTCCTGGACTTGTGTATGTCTTGCTGGTCACAAGTGAACAACTACAGCTGTGACAAGCCTTCACATAGAGAATCAACTGCTCATATGGTGAGACCTTTCTTATTCCCCTATATGCAGTCCAATTTCAGCTTATGTGACTTAATAATATATTTTTACATTTTGCTCATAAATGGGTATTGACCCCTAAGGTAACTCATATCTCTCGTTTTTATAAAAGAAATAAAAGAGGAGGATACTCCTCCAACATACAATTGGACATAGCCTTAACAAAAATTTAAAATTTTTTCAAACAACCCCCCCCATATGAGTCAGATAAAATATGGCTCCTAGATGGCTTATGGAAAGGGCCAGACCCCGTTGTAACCACGGGAAGAGAGTTTGCTTGTGTTTTTTCACAGGACCAACCAAAGCCTCTGTGGATACCAGCTCAAAATATCAGACATCAGCCCACCTACAGACAAGATGGCCAGACTCTTCATAAGTCAAAGGCCCAAGCTTGCCAAAGTGACCCACCAGAATTGCTGCACAATGGACCTGATGACAGCCAAGAAAGATGAGACCTTCATCTTCCTGAAGGAGGAGTGCTGTTTTACATTATAAATCTGGACTGGTTGAACAGAATATACAGACTCTGACTAAATTGACTATTGACCTTCACAGCCGCTAGGCTCTTGAGTCTTCTTCCTCATGGCTGCAAGGCCTATTGACCACCCCTTGTGTGACCCCTGATTTTGACTTGTTTATTCTTTCTCCTTGCCCCCTTTCTCTTTAAGTTCCTTCAGCTTCTCATTCATGATATGACCAGAGTAATTGTTAATCATGCTCTTGTTCACCCCTATAAGCCTTTACCCACTGACACCCAGTAACCCTATTTTGACTCTGAGCTCTAAATATTTTTGCTATCATTTATACACCTTCATTAAAAAAAAAGAAAAGAAAGAAAAATAAAAAGGAGGATGTGTTGGAGAACTGGCCCACTGTCCCAGAAAGTCCAGGCCATTGTTCCCATGAGGTATGAGCAGGTTGACCCCCAACTCTCCCTTCAGGTTGAGACAAGGGCTGGTTACTCAGGTGTTGGTATGCTTCTTATTCTGCTTCTAAAAACCCCTTCTGTTTCATTTGGTTTAACCACCCCCCTGCTTAATCCTGTATTCTATTTACATAACCACTGTTAACTAAGCACCTGGCATTCATTGGTTCCCACTTAAAGCTGCGGTCTATTTACATAAACCACTGTTAACTAAGCACCACCCTCCCTCCAGGGCATTGGTGGTTCAGTGGTAGAATTCTTGCCTGCTCTGCCCCCTCTCCTTGTCACACCCTGATTTTCACCAGTCACTTTTTGCTCCACCCTCTCTACTCACATCCTGTTTACACCCTACTTGACAAGTATATATAAGGACAGGATTGTTAGTTTTAGTTTAGTTTAGTTTTAGATGGCTTAGCTTGTGCTGCGTTCTGCATGAATAAAGACTGATGTGCGTACCACTCAGCCATGAGTCCCTGGTCATCTGACTCCCACCTGCGAAGATAGACCGACACTCAGGTCTCTGGAATTTATGGTGGCTGGACCCCGCACATGGGTGTCTTTCTACACATGCCATCTCTCCTCCCTTTCCTTCTTGAATTAAAAGCCATGGATTACTGTGCTAACTTTAAAACCATCAGCAAACCTCTTGATTGCTCAAGCTGTCTCCTTTTCCTTCTCTCCTGCTGCTCTAAAGTGCCCGTGATTTACCTCCAGAAAAATGTACATTGTAAAGCTTATGGTCAAACTGTCTGTTGGTCAAAATGTAACTATGCATTGTGCTACTTTGTGTTTGGGTTAATGGATAACCCAAACCTTCCCGGGAGTTACAGTCTATATTTACCTGCTTTTTCTTTCAATAAACAAATTGTCCCACTGAGGCTTTCCCAGGACTGACTGCTTGTCTCCCTGTGAAATTTGCCCTCTACACCCTGAGCTACCCCTGGACTTCCTGGAGAGCCACTTTGACCCTAGTCCCTTGTGGCCAGGGGGGCGGGGAACCCAGACCAGGACCTCAGCCTTGCTCTGCTTAAGTGAGCACATTATAGGGTCCATGGACTCAGGTTCAAACTCACAGTCCCAACTGTAGGGGGAAGTATCACATGCAATGAAACAGTACTGCATGTGTCTCTATTCCTCTCTATTTTCTTCTTAGTTCCTCTCTCTATTATTAAAATAAATAAATAAATAAAATATTGTTTTTTAAAAAAAGAAGGGTCCAGGTGGTGGTGCATCTGATTGCATACACATGTCACAATGCACAAAGACCCAAGTTGGAGCCCTCAGTCCCCACCTGCAGGAGGAGAGCTTTTCAAGTGGTGAAGCATGGCTGCAGATGTCTCTCTGTCTCTTTTTCCCTCCATCTTCACCTTCCTTCTTGATTTCTACATCTCTATCCAATAAATAAATAAAGCTAATAAAAATTAAAATATAATAGAAGAAAAAGAAAGGAAACAAGAAACAGTGTAGGAAAGATTAAAAAGTAATGAAGAGAAAATGTTATAATTTAAAAAGACATTGAAGACTATACATTTAAATGTAAAATAATATATACAATTTATATATAAATATAATATATATAAACATATATGAGATGCTTTATGCTATTTTTCTCCAACCATTATTTGCTTTAACATCCTCTATCCATTTCTTTTTCCCCTTTCATGTTTTATATAAAATATTTTATGGCTTATATTTCTGAGGCTGTATTACTGTGTCTCACCTTGTTGAGTGTTAAATATTTCTTGTTTCTTTGTCTGTAGAACTCCTTTGAATAACTCTCATAAGGCAGGTGTAGTAATAGGAAACTCCTTTACTTAATTTATATTTAGTAGTGTTCTGATTGCCGCTTCATATTTGAATGAAAGTCTTGCAGGATAAAGTATATATAGGTAGCAGTTGTTGTATTTTACCACAGGGGATAGACCACTCCACTCTCTCCTGACCTCCATGATTCCTGCAGAAAAATGTGATTAGAGATGACTATACTGCCTTTATATGCCATATGTTGCTTTTTCCCCTCTGGAAATGTGCAATTATTATTCTTTTTGTCCTTGACTTTTGATAGTTTCACAATTCTCTCTGTGTGTAGGTCTATTTGGGTTCAAGACTTTGAGAGTTTTCTCAAATTCTGGTGGGCAGATGACCTTACCAATGTGTCCTGGAACCCCACCTTCCCAGGGCCTAATCCCAGTAGGGGAAGATAGAAACAGACTGGTTGTATAAATCTAACTACCAACATCCATGTCCAACAGAAAAGAAATTACAGAGGCCAGACTCCCACCTTCTGTATCTCAAAAATATATTTTTTTGTAAAGCAGTAATGCCTTTTTGCTTAAGTTTTTTTTTCCTTCCCTTCTATTTCCACTATCTATATAAAACAGTCAACCTTCAGAGAGTGATGCTCCTTTCTTTAACATAAATTTTAGCTATTTTGAAATCCATTGAGTTTTTATATTAGTTTGCTGGGTGCCTGGCTTTATAATCTTAACTCTATCATTTCCAGTGATCTAGCTGTGAGTTCAAATTAGACAATTTTAAGATGTTATTGCTGGTGGAAGTACAGTATTCATAAAGTTCTCTCCATGGTATGTCAAATCCATGAGAATAGTTTTTTTCAAAATAAAAGGAAAAATATTATTTCACACATTCCTTTGGAATGTCATCACATCATATTTTATGAGCCCATTTATCTAATTTCTGATTTTTGCTCACTTAAAAATATTGAAGTCATGACATCATCTCCCCAGACAATAACTTGGGTCCACCTGAATATCAGATGTCAGGCTCAGAAAAACAAAGACAAAATACAAAACACTAGTATAGTCATAGGCCCTTTGGAATATAAATAAAATAAGCCTACTAACTACAAAATGGAGACCCCCAAATCTTCATCAGCACTATTCCAGCCTTTAGGTCCATGATTAGTCAACAACTTGTTTGGTTTTATATGTTAACTTTTCTTTCAGCTACCAGGTTCCAGATGCTACCATGATGCCAACCAGATTTCTCTAGACGACTCCACCAACATGTCCTGTAATTGTTTCTCCAGAAGCCTGCCCCACTAGAGAGAGACACTCTGGGAGTTTGGATTGACCTGCCAATGCACATGTTCAGAGGGTATGCAGTTCAGAAGCAGATTTTCTATACCCCATAATGTCCCTTGGTCCATGATCCCAGAGGGATGAAGTATAAGAAAGTTATCAAGGGGGGGGGGATGGGATATGGAGTTCTGGTGGGGGGAATTGTGGAGTTGTACCCCTCTTATCCTATGTTTTTTTTTTGGTGTTTCTATTTTCTAAATAAAAATTATTAAAAAATCCTGAAGTCAGTAATTTAGAAATTTTGAAAAAAGATGAAAGCAAACTTCCCTATTGAGATTCAAAGTCAGGTCATAATTCTAGCTCTGCTTATGGTCTGATAATTAATGTTAGCCATTAAATTAAGCAATTAATTATGTCTTTAGAGACTTATTAATACAATGTACAGTTCCCGCACTTTACCGTGGGAAATAGTGTAATATGTAAATGTTTTGGCTGACCTTCCATTTTGTTTAAGAGGTATAAAGTTATTAATGTACTTATGAAGAAATATAATATCTTTAGTTGACACGATAATAGGTATCTTTATTTTCTAAAAGAAAAAATATTAATTGTACTGGCTAACATTTAGAGTAGCAAAAAAAGGAAGAGAAACCAGTATTTTTTTTTTATTTAAGAAAGGATTAACAAAACCATAGGGTAGGAGGGGTACAACTCCACACAATTCTCACCACCCAATCTCCATATCGCCCGATAGCTTTCCCATTCTCTATCCCTCTGGGAGCATGGACCCAGGGTCATTGAGGGTTGCAGAAGGTAGAAGGTCTGGCTTCTGTAATTGCTTCCCCGCTGAACATGGGCGTTGACTGGATGGTCCATGCTCCCAGTCTGCCTCTCTCTTTCCCTAGTAGGGTGTGTCTCTGGGGAAGCTGAGCTCCAGGACACATTGGTGGGGTCTTCAATCCAGGGAAGCCTGGCTAGCATCCTGATAGCATCTGGAACCTGGTGATTTAAAAGAGATTTAACATACAAAGCCAAACAAATTGTTGAGCAATCATGGACACAAAGCTTGGAATAGTGGAGAGGAAGTATTAGGGAGGTACTCACTGCAAACTCTAGTGTACTTCTGCTTTCAGGTATATATTTTGCAGTAGTTTATGGATACGTGTGAACATAAGCTCTCTCTCACAGAAACTGGTGTCTATCTAGGTTTTGGGACTTTGTTAGAAAGTGAACCACCTGAGATGAAATTAGAGTGTACTATAAAAGGAAAGGTCTCACCTGAGTAATGAAGCTGAAGGGTTGTCATTCCACACGTGAAGTCTCTGAACACAGTCTGAGGTGAAGCATGTTGAGGTGGTAATCATTGCGTTGGTTAGGTTGTAGTCGGCGGATGCAATCTTATTTGATATGGATTGGGAGAGGCATACGGGAAAGTGGGCCCTATCCAAGGGTTCCAGGACTGGGGGAAGTAGGGGCTCGATAGTGGAGATGTGAGGTTCCTGCTGTCTTAGGGTTCAAAAAGACAATCGATAGTTAATGTTATCATCACATTATTTGGTAATTGGGTTAACTTTGAAAAGTCCTTTTGTTAGGGTTTGCTGTACAGTATCCAGTATCTTGTATATAGCTGTGCTATTGGATGCTCCTAATCTACTTGGTCTAGGCTTTTGAGAGAGTCTGCATAATCAATACACAGCCTATATATATATTAAAAAGATTCAGTTTGTGTTTTGAAAAACTTTGAGACATACAATTGATTTTCCCCCTCATATTAATTAACTAGTGATTTATATGTCTACATTTTTCTAGGAGTGTACATAACCACCATTCCCACCACCAAAAGACTGTGACCCATCCCTCCCACCCACTCCCACCCCCCACTGGCCCAGGAAGCTGCATGTCTACCTCTCACCACAGGCTTTTACTTTGGTGCCCTACTTACAATTTGGTCAGGTCCTGCTTTTAGTTTCCCTTTTAGATCTTCTTAGTCAACTTCTGTTGATGAGTGGGATCATCCCATACTCATCTTTATCTTTCTGACTTAGCTCACTTAACATAATTCCTTCTAGCTCTGTCCAAGATGGGTCAGAGAAGGTGGGTTAATTGTTTTTAATAGCTGCATAGTATTCATTGTGTATATATACCAGAGCTTTCTCAGCCACTCATCTATTGTTGGGCACCTGGGTTGCTTCCAGGTTTTAGCTATTATGAATTGTGCTGCTATGAACATAGGAGTACACACCTCTTTTTTGTTGGTACAGCCTCTGTGGAGAGCAGTCTGGAAAACTCTCAGAAGGCTAGACATGGACCTTCCATATGATCCAGTAATTCCTCTCCTGGGGTTATACCCCAAGGACTCCATAATACCCAACCGGAAACCAGTATTTTTATATGTAGGTTATACAGAAACAGATAAAGGATGAATATACCTCATTTAGTGCTACACTAAGCAATATTGGCTAGTAAAGGGTGTAAAGAACTTGAACTCTGAAAGAAATAATATGTTTATTTCTGCCCCTTAAAATATAGAGTCAATAAAATTTCAAACTTTGAAGGTATTTATTGCATATTAAATGATAAAAAGAATTCCTAACATAATCTTGGGTAGAATAGCATGGTAAGAAAACTTGTTCTTCAATTGTCAAAAGTTAATACAATGATATCATAAAAGAAGCGAAAGACTTGTATACTGAAAATTATGAGTCACTATTTTCTATTGAAAGAAATAGAAAAAGGCACACATAAGTGGAAAGATATTCCATGTTCATGGGTTGGAAAAATTAACATAATCAAAATGAATATACTACTCTGAGCCTTATACAAATTTAGTGCAATCCCCATCAAGGTCCCATCTGTTATTTTTAGGAGAATAGAACAAAAGCTGAAAATGTTTATTTGAAACCAGAAAATACACAGAATTTACAAAACAACCTTGAGTAGAAAGAACAGAACTAGAGGCATCATACTCCCAGATCTCAAACTGTATTAGAGGGCCATTGTGATAATCTTGGCAAAACTGCTTGGAAATGCTAGCTAGGCAGTATATTTATATTTTTATCATAAATAGTCATCCCAACTAAATCTTTATTAGTAGATGATAAACAAATGAGTCTTTCAGAGGCATGGCAACAGAGTAGCAGCTGACACACTTTACCCCTCTGATCAACTAGCTAAACCATGAAAAATCAATGAGTATTTTCAAAAAATACTGTAGTGGTAGATTTGTTCAATTTATGTATTTTTTGAGAATACTTTTCCTTTTCCTTCATGCTTAAAGGATAATTTTGCAGGATATAGTATTTTTGACTGGAAATTCTTTTTTATTTTTTTAAATAATTTATATGACTACAAATTGATAGGAGTGTACATAAACACCGTTCCCACCACCAAAAGACTGTGTCCCATTCCACCACCCCCGCCTCCCAGGGAAGCCGAATATCCACCCTCACCCTCCACCCAGGGTTTTTACTTTGGTGCCCTACTACAAATTTAGTCAGATCCTGCTTTTAGTTTCCCTTTCTGTTATTCTTTCGCAACTTCTGTTTATGAGTGGGATCATCCCATACTTGTGTTTATCTTTCTGACTTAGCTCACTTGACATAACTTCTTCTAGCTCCTTTTGAGACAATGGATAAGATACTCCACTCCCTCCTTGCTTCTTGCGTTTATGATGAGAAATCTTAAGAAAGCCTAAAAGTTCAATATCAGGATTTCATTCCCCCCTTGCCGTATCAGCCAGCAATATTTTTTACTTTGTTTTGGGATAGTTTTACTATGAAAATGTGTTAGTATGATTTATTTGAGTATATTCTTTGTTGGCCATATTTTATTCTAATATACTATTGGTCATTCAAAATGATTTTTTTCCTTGAGTTATCCCTGGGGCTTAGTGCCTGTATTAAGAATCTACTGGTCCTGTGGCCATTTTTTCAATTTTTTAGGTTGGGAGGGATGGAGAGAGAGAGAGTTGAGAGGGGAGGAGAAGATAGAGAGGGAGAGAGAAAGATACCTGCAGATCTGCACATGGAGATCCTGGGGCTTGAACCAGAATCCTTACAGTGGTCCTTGGGCATACTATGTGTGCTTATCCTGGTGAGTCACTGCCTGGCCCCCAAAATGAACTATTCTCTTCATTACTCCCATGTTATATAGCACTTTTTATAGCTAAAGTACATTGATAAAAGCATAGAATATTCCACTCAAAAGTAACCAAAGTGAAATCTAAACTTAGGTTCACTTATGTGAAGCTGCTAATCTCTCTTTTTTTTTTCTACCATCTGCAAACTATTGTACTGACACTGCAAATGTTAGTATTATCTATTTTCTATTTGGCCTTTTTTGAGATTTATTGATGGAATGAAAAATAAGAGTTTGGTCTTAATATATATAACACAATGGAATATTGAGGCATTTTAATTATTATTGGAAAGCTGGGGATTTTGAATCAGGATTCATACAAATGAGTAATCATCAGAATTTTTGTTAAGTTTCTACCTTTACTGATTTAGTTTCTTTATCTTGATGTGTCCACAGACAGAGCTGATCAAAATAGTTTCCTTTGTCTTTAGGTTAGTGATAAGATTTCCTTGAAAAAGGAGGAGGAGGAGGAGGAGATGAGGAGGAAGAAGAGTAGTAGTAGAAGAAGAAGAAGAAGAAGAAGAAGAAGAAGAAGAAGAAGAAGAAGAAGAAGAAGAAGAAGAAGAAAGAGAAAAATAAGAAAGAGAAAAAGAAGGAGAAAGAGAAGGAGAAGAAGAAGGAGGAGGAGGAGGAGGGGGAGGAGGAGGAGGAGGAGGGGGAAGAGGAAAGAAGAAGGAGAAGAAAGAAGAAGAAGGAGGAGGAGAAGGAGAAGGAGAAGAAGGAGAAGGAGAAGGAGAAGGAGAAGGAGAAAGAGAAAGAGAGAAAGAAAAGAAAAAAGAGGAGCAATACTACAGTGTAATTTGTAGTATCCTAGGAACTTCTTTATACCCTGACTAAATTCCAAGGTCCAATCACAGTAGTTTCTCATTTACAATAATCCAATAGTCCTGCTAGATATCACATTTGACGGTTGAGAAAGATCCAGATCTCTTTGTCATGATCACTAGCTCAGAGAAATTTATCAAATTGCCTTTTCCCCCTCATTTTGAAATAAAGAATCGGAGCTGATATGGTGACTATTAGTGGAGAAAAATTATTCAGTACATTCAGATGTAGGAAATTAAATCCTCTGTATTATAGTAATTCAGAAACAACCCTCTCACTTCTACCTTCATTCTTTTTTTTAAAATTTTTTTATTTATTTATTCCCTTTTGTTGCCCTTGTTGTTTTATTGTTGTAGTTATTATTGTTGTTGTCGTTGTTGGATAGGACAGAGAGAAATGGAGAGAGGAGGGGAAGACAGAGAGGAGGAGAGAAAGATAGACACCTGCAGACCTGCTTCACCGCCTGTGAAGCGACTCCCCTGCAGGTGGGGAGCCGGGGTTCGAATCTACCTTCATTCTAAACTCAAATAGGGTTTTTTAATTTTTTTAAATTGATGCTATTTCTTTTGTAAAGTCCTCAGTTGGTCAGTATATCTTTAAATAGTTACCTATAAGGAATATTCTATTGTCAGAATACATGAAAACTACACCATTTGAGGTTAGAAATAAAGATTTGACATTTCAGTTGGTATTTCTCGTATTCACTGAGTTAAAATTTCTCAAGATATCTATCTATTTTAGTGACAGAAAATTCAGCTAGATCAAAATGACAGGATTTGCAGTAGAATTATAAATCTGGCAGTAGGTATGTCCAGGTCCCTTTCTACAGTGGTAGTAATTTGCTTTTATCGGAGATTGTCTCAAGGATATGGTCCAAATGGGGTTCTAGTGAGCTGCTGGAATTCTGTAAGGCAAAAAGGGATATGAATTAGCTGACATTTTCTATGCTGAAGTATCTTTCTTATTTGATCAAATGTTGATAGATTGGCAAGAAGGAGAGCACAGCTGGGTTTCTGGAACTGAATATGTGTTATTCTGCTAGAACTATTCCTTTACTATATGGCAATGTCTTGAAGGAGTGCTAACATCTAGTGATTTAGTCATTTAGTTATTAAGGGTTACATTTAATTTAAGTCCAAGGAAATAGACACATGTAATTTTTTTCAGAATATTTTAATTTTGGTGCAAATTTTATATCAATAAATTCAGTACAAGGAAAAAAATTTTTAGAAACCCCTGCATGTCTCATACAATAGGTGGTTTTGTCATTATGAAAATAATCTTATTTTCCATCTCCCCCATTTACTTTAGGTGAATGAAAACCTTACCAGATATTTCATGATTTATGCAGTATACAATTTTGTATTAGAACTACCTCTAAATATTTTACTTATTATAGTTCTATAAGATAATTTTAATTTATTATGTCCATCTATCATAATTCTTAAATGTTTCTGATAAAGTGCCAAAATTTAGTGGATTAAAACAAATATATAATTTCATACATCTGTAATGAAAAAAAAACTTTTCTATGAAGCTCCTTTCTGTAGAAAATAATAGTGAGAATAAACCTCTCAAGTAAACTGAAAAAAAAAACCAGGTGACACAAATTTAAAAACTCTATTGAAGTAAAATAGAAGTTATCATGAAGATGTCAGGTTAAGGGCCCTCTTCTCTCATACCCACTAAAGGCATTTAAAAAGGCATACTCTTGGGAGTCAGGTGGTAGCACAGCAGGTTAAATGCAGGTGGAGCAAAGCACAAGGTCCAGTTTAAGGATCTCAGTCAGAGCCCCTGGCTCCCCACCTGCAGGGGAGTTGCTTCACAAGTGGTAAAGCAGGTCTGCAAGTGTCTATCTTTCTCTCCCCCTCTCTGTCTTCCTCTCCTCTCTCCATTTCTCTCTGTCCTAAAAATAACAACATCAATAACAACAATAATAACAATCAATACAACAAGGGCAACAAAAGGGAATAAATAAATAAATAAAAATATATAAAAGGCATACTCTCCATGAATGAAATATAAGAGGAAAAAAAAAGCAACAAAATGTCAGAAGTTACAAAATGTAATAAAACTGACAGTGACTCATTAGACATAGGAAAAATGAATCCTAAACCTGAAAAAAGGAACTCCATTCAGCCATATAGTAGCAAATGTGACATTAAACCTCCTTCAAATATCATAGTCTGAAAGAATCTTTAGAGATGGCAATCCATTATAGAGTTGAAAACAAAATGATTGGAGACAGATTCTTGGTTTGCAATGCCCCTGTCTTACCATGTACAGGATCTCAAGTTTAAGCCCCTGAACTGTATTACTGAAGGTGAAGCAATGCTGTTATGTCCCTTTTTCATTTCTTCTTTCCTCTCTTTCTTTTACTCTAAATTATTACGTAATGAGTGGCATGGGAGTTAGTATCCTCCCATGGATGGCACATTTGATGAAATATTTGACTGTCATTCTCTAGCATTACATGAACTAGCATGAGGCTTAATCCTCTTTTTCCCCTTCTCTCATTAATACATACATAAATTTAAAAAGTAAAAATGAAAAGTTGTCTAGTAGAAGTAGAGTCACATATGTTCCAGGTTCTGGCACTGGAAAATAAATTAATACATGAATTAATTAATAAACTGGTTTAATGCATACTTAAGAAGCAAAGTAGATACCAAAGACCTTTTTATTTGTTTTATTTTTATGTTTTACTTAATACCCCAGCAAGATACTACATATTACAAGAAAAGTAGGGGTTTTTTTTGTTTGTTGTTTTTTCTAGACAACTACTCAGTTCTGGTATATGATCCTGTGGGGAATTGAACCTGGGAATTTGAAACCTCAGTATGAGAGTCTGTTAGCATAAATAAGATGCTACTTGCCTCCTAAGAAAAATAATAATGTTATCTAATATGTGAAAAATAAACTAGAAAAAAAGTTGCCATAAAGTGGATGAAATATAATATTCAATATTATAAAATGAATTTTAACCCACACAGGATGAAACTTGGCCAATAAATATATATGTACTAAAGTTGAGAGAAAGTCAAATATCTGGAGGTTATTATTAGAAGAAAGAAGAACTAGTACTGGTAGATCTTTAAAGGAATAAAAAAAAAGGACAAAATAATTTCAGAAGTAGACTCCAAATTAAAGAAACTCAAAGAATATTTTATAAATAAAAAATAAAAAAGAAACACACACACAAAAGATTAGACAGTCACAGTAGTAAGTAGTGTATATGAATACTTTTCTATAAAGGAAATTTCAGAAGACCTAAAGTCGACTAAATATAAGTTCCACTTGAATGGCTATAGGAAATTTATAAATTAAACTCAAATCAAAGGCCACTTCAAACTAATAATAAATGTTTGGTCAATACTAGCTGGTCAACACCATGGGTGATATATTAGAGACATAAACTTTATTATAATAATGGGGGGGTTATTATTGATGTGTGGTCAAACTGTAAACAATTCTAGCTCTTCCTAAAAAGTGAGTACACTCAAATATGTCCTATATATGTAATAAATAGACTCTTTAACATCAATACCAGGGACACTTATGGTGTGTTTGTTTTGTATTTATTTGATATAATCAGTGTTGAAGCTAGCTGTAGTGTTCATTATATAAATTTATATTTTGATTATACAGTTTAGATTTCTGTGTATAGTCATATAGATTATACTTCTAATATGTATACAGTCATGTAATCCCTATTATCCTGTCTCTAGGATCTTTCATTTAGCATAATATCTTATAAATTCATCCATGTAGCAAAGGGTAAAATCACTTCTTTATAGAGACTCAATAATACTAGTTTATAGCAGATTTTTTATTCATTTATCTGCTGATGAATATTTAGTTTGCTTTCATGCTTTTTCTAACATACATAATGCTACAACAAATATAAAATACGAAATGTGTCTATTTTATGTAATAAAAAAATAAGAAAGGAAGGAAGGAAGAAAGAAGCTAGGGAGAGATGATAGAACCAGATTATTACTTTGATCTATGCAGTGCCAAGGATCAAACTTGAGACCTCATTCTTGCAAATCCAGTACTCCACATACTGTGCCAGGTACCTCATAGACAATTCTCTCTTTTTTTAAAAAATATTTTATTTATTTATGGAAAGATAGAGGGAGAGAGAAAGAACCAGACATCACTCTGGCACATGTGCTGCCGGGGATTGAACTCGGGATCTCATGCTTGAGAGTCCAAAGCTTTATCACTGCGCCACCTCCCGGACCACCATTGTCTCTTTTTTTGTTCAGTCAATTATAATTAAATTTCTTTTTAAAAATGTAATGTATTGTTTCTTGAATATAACACAGATGTCAGATAAAGGTAAAAGAATTGGACTAGACATTATGTAGGGTGAAAAAGTTGAAAGCAGAATGAGGTAACACATTTCAGTATCAATTATCACATTAAGACATGTGATATCTAAAATAATGCTGAATATAACTTTCAGCGATTAAAATGCATGTATATTAACAAAAAGTCACTATAAAAATTTGATGATAAATGTATATATATATATATATATTATCTCAAGTGTACTACAGATGAGACAAATTGACATAATAATGACAGTCTGTTATTAGCTGAGACTGGAAACTAACATACTGTTTAGTCCCTGCCACTTTGTAGACAATACTAAAAAGTGATCTACAAAAGGTGTTCATCATCAGGGGGGTAATGCCTAATGAATAGCACCTGATGCTTACTTATTTTTCAATTGTTTTACAACTGAATGGATAAATAAATGTGTGAATGAGAAAGTGAATAAATTACATAAATTTTAAGTTCTGTGAGGTATTCTATATCATATAGAAAGTCTGTATAAAAATGGAATGTAGGGAGTCGGGCTGTAGCGCAGCGGGTTAAGTGTAGGTGGCGCAAAGCACAAGGACTGGCATAAGGATCCCGGTTGGAACCCTGGCTCCCCACCTGCAGGGGAGTCGCTTCACAGGCGGTGAAGCAGGTCTGCAGGTGTCTTTCTCTCCTCCTCTCTGTCTTCCCCTCCTCTCTCCATTTCTCTCTGTCCTATCCAACAACGACAACAACAATAATAACTACAACAATAAAACAACAAGGGCAACAAAAGGGAATAAATAAATAAGAATAAAATATTTAAAAATTTTTTAAAAAAAATGGAATGTAGGGAGTCGGATGGTAGCGCAGGGGGTTAAGCGCACATAGCGCAAAGCAGAAGGACAGGCGTAAGGATCCTGGTTCGAGTTCCTGGCTCCCCACCCGGAGGGGAGTCGCTTTACAGGTAGTGAAGCAGGTCTGCAGGTATCTCTCTTTCTCTCCCCCTCTCTCCATTTTTCTCTGTCGTATCCAACAAGGACGACATCAATAACAACAACAGTAATAACTACAACAAGGGCAACAAAAGGGAATCAATCAATCAATAAACAAAATATTAAAAAATACTTAAAACATGGAATGTAACCAAAAATATATATTTTTTCTTATGGAGTACACCTAAATGTGTACTACAGCGATTGATAATTGCTTTGGGCTGGGACTTCGTTATGATTATTTATGAAATCAAAAGAAAAATCAGGTGATGCTGGTTGTGCTGAAAATGCATGGTGCTGGTTGAAATTCAAGTCATTATATGCATTTTTTGATCATCCTATGGGCCCTTCGGTATAATCATAAGAAAAGGAAACTATGATCAATTTGGAAATCTCTCTAAGGCAAACATATTTCAGTGGGAGATACATTTTCCCATCTGCAGTGTTTAGTTCAACATAATTAACATGAATAATTCAGGACAATTTCCTGATACTTATTATGTTTGAGAGCTTAGCTCGATCCTAACTGCCCTAGAAATGTAGTCAGAATGTAAATTTCTCAGAAAGAGTGGGAAGTAGGTGGTTTGATTAAAATGTAATATGTACTTAGAGTTAACAATATTCAGTGTTTTAACAAAATTACCCTAACTGTATTATTTTAAAAAATACATTTGCATAATTGGTCCAGTGACCTCTCCCTCTCTTCCCAACTCTTCCTCATACCCACTCATTTATGAATTTACCACCTTGATAAATAGGCTTTCGTGGAAAAAAACATATTTTATAGTATGTTTTAAGCTTAATATAGCCTAATGAAAGGGTAATACTGTTAGTCTTAAAAAAGTAGAAAGAAAAATGCACTGCTCTGAAAAAATGAGACTGTGTATTAGCTATTTGTACTAGGCCATATTTGCCATATTCACTTTATTTAACAAAAAAAGAGATTCATTCATCTTTACAACTGTCCATCTTACTATACTATTTTTATTTTGTCCCTTTTGTTGCCCTTGTTGTTTATCATTGTTATTGTTATCATTGTTGTTGTTATTGCTGTCATTGTTGTTTGATAGGACAGAGAGAAATCGAGAGAGGAGGGGAAAACAGAGAGGGGAGGAAAAGATAGGCACCTGTAGACCTGCTTCACCGCATTTGATGCGAACCCCCTGCAGGTGGGGAGCCGGGGGTTCGAACCAGGATACTTACACCAGTCCTAGTGCTTTGTGACATGTGTGCTTAACCTGCTGAGCTACTGCCCGGCTCCCCATCTTAGTATCCTATGTATAAAACTCAGGAAAAATACATTAGGCTTTAAAATAGGCTATAAGAACATGAATTATATATATTACAATAAAATTAAAAAAATTCAGACAGAATCAATTGAAATGTTTTTAGTATGAAACAAAATGTCTTATGAAATATCTTGATTAACTGGTAAGTTATAACAAA
The DNA here is from genome assembly GCF_950295315.1 of Erinaceus europaeus. Lineage (NCBI taxonomy): Eukaryota > Metazoa > Chordata > Mammalia > Eulipotyphla > Erinaceidae > Erinaceus > Erinaceus europaeus. The sequence goes on along the minus strand of NC_080164.1, from coordinate 80,454,212 downwards.
ATTACATCTTAGTGCTTTTCCTGTATCAAAGTATATATGTATTTAATATTTATTTTTCTCTTGTTGGTCTCATATTTTTGTATTATATTTATTTATTGTACAGAGATAGCCAGAGATTGAGAGTGGAGGAGGTGATAGAGAGGGAGAGAGTGCTTCACCACTCACAAAGTTTTGCTCCTATAGGTGGGGACCATGGGCTGAACCCACTTCCTTGTGTACTGTAATGCATGTGCTTAACCAGGTGCTCTATCACCCAGCCCCAATATTGGTTTCCTATTTTGTGTTGACTGTGCTCTATTGCCCTGACCTTACAGAAATAAATACTTTGATCTGGTCTTGGAGAGTCAGTTGAGAGTCTAGATCCCAGCTACAAGATTGCACAATGTTATGGGGGGAGTTTCTGAGGCTTCAGTGTCCCAGTTTAATCCTCAGCACCACTATCAGTCAGAGTTCTGGCTATAAGAAAGTGTGTAGGAATCATTGAGAGTGGGTATTACAGATAGCAAATGTATGATAAATGGAAAAGGAGAGGTGCAAGAGGCAAGATCATCAACTGGTATTACACTGCCATCCATCAGAGAAGTACTTAAGCCACCAGTTTTGTATTTTTTGTCTCCAGGGCTACTGCTGGGACTCAGTGCCTGCACCATGAATCAACTGCTCCTGGAGACTATGTTTTTCCCTTCTGTTGACCTTGTTGTTTTATCATTATGGTTATCATTATTGTTGTTATTGCTGTCATTATTGTTGGGTAGGACAGAGAGAAATGGAGAGAGGAGAGGAAGACAGAGAGGGGGAGAGAAAGACAGACACCTGCAGACCTGCTTCACCGCTGGTGAAGCAAGACCCCTGCAGTTGGGGAGCCAGGGGCTTGAACCAGGATCTTTATGCAGGTCCTTGTGCTTTACACCATGTGCACTTAACCTGCTGCGCTTCCACCAGACCCCCCAAGAGGCCCGCAAGATACCAGTTTTTTAAACCTGTTGCTTCTAGTTCTGTAGGTCTCTGGGATATAAGAAATTTATTTATTTGTATACTTATTTATTTTCATGAAAGAGAGAGAGATCTATTGCTCATCCACCTATCATGTCACTCAAATTATGTGCATCAAAATAATTTTAGCTCTATTTTCCTGTTGCACATTTTCTATCATTTAGAACCCTTAGAAATAATATAATATTGAAAGAAAATTTAGATACTGCTGTCTTTAATTTAGTTACTTTCAGATTACATGATGCATTAAGTACAAAAGTTCAGCTGATTGTGTAAAAGTGACTTTCCTGATGAGCAAAATAGCTCACTTGGGAGAGAAATTATTTACAAAATATTTTTTCTTTGGTGGTTCTGGGGAAAAACCAGACCTTGAAGCCTTAGGCATAGGTGTCGTTTTGCATAACCATTATGCTATCTCCCCAAACAGCCCTGCTGAATTTTATGTTGTCAATTTTTTTTCTTTTGTTGAGTCTTTCCTACATATTCATTTGAAGTCTGGGGTATAAGTTTGTTATAATGTTAGAATATGCAAGTATCAATGTGTTTTCCCTTTTCCTCACTTTTACTTATTTCACAGTAATGATCCTGGTACTTTAAACCAGTCTAAGAAAAGTACTTTTCATATGGTTTAGTTTGTTAGCTGCAGCAGTTCTCTGCATCTAGAAACCTAAGGTTCATTGTGGAAGACAGTGTGTGAGCAAATGATTAAAAGTAGGATCTAAAAAGTGTTAGAAGATCTCTCTCACAGAAACTGGTGTATATCTAGGTTATGGGACTTTGTTAGAAAGTGAACTACCTGAGATGAAATTAGAGTGTTCTATAAAAGGAAGGGTCTCACCCGAGTAATGAAGCTGAAGGGTTGTCATTCCACACGTGAAGTCTCTGGATACAGTCTGAGGTGAAGCATGTTGAGGTGGCAATCGTTGCTTTGGTTAGGTTGTGATCGGCAGATGCAATATTATTTGGTTTGGATTGGGAGATGCATACGGGAAAGTGGGCCCTATCCAAGGGTTCCAGGACTGGGGGAAGTAGGGGCTCTATAGTGAAGATGTGAGGTTCTGTCTTAGGGTTCAAAAAGACAATCAATAGTTAATATTATCATCACATTATTTGTTAATTGGGTTAACTTTGAAAAGTCCCTTTGTTATGGTTTGCTGGACAGTACCCAGTATCTTGTATATAGCTGTGCTATTGGATGCTTCTAATCTACTTGGTCTAGGCTTTTGAGAGAGTCCGCATATCAAATACATAGCCTATATATTAAAAAGATTCAGTTTGTCTTTTGAGAGAGACCTTTGTGCACACGTATCCATAAACTACTGCAAAATATATACCTGAAAGCAGAAGTACACTAGAGTTTGCAGTGAGTACCTCCCTAACACTTCCTCTCCACTATTCCAAGCTTGGGATCCATGATTGCTCAACAAATTGTTTGGCTTCATATGTTAACTATCTTTTCAATCACCAGGTTCCAGATGCCACCAGGATGCTGGCCAGGCTTCCCTGGATTGAAGAACCCACCAATGTGTCCTGGAGCGCAGCTTCCCCAGAGACACAACTTACTAGGGAAAGAGAGAGGCAGACTGGGGGTATGGACCGATCAGTCAACGCCCATGTTCAGCGGGGAAGCAATTACTGAAGCCAGACCTTCTACCTTCTGCAACCCTCAACGACCCTGGGTCCATGCTCTCAGAGGGCTAGAGAATGGGAAAGCTACCACGGGAGGGGGTGGGTTATGGGGATTGGGTGTTGGGAATTGTGTGGAGTTGTACCCCTCCTACCTTATGTTTTTGTTCACTAATCCTTTCTTAAATAAAAAATTAAAAAATTAAATAAAAAAAATAAAAATAAATAAATCATGTTAAGTGAGAAGCCAAAAACAAAAATAAATATGTGATGCTCTCACTCAGAAGTTGAAAAAAAAGGTCAGAAGGGAAAACACAAAGCAGAACTTGGACTGGGGTTGGTGTATTGCACCAAAGTAAAAGACTCTGGGGTGTGTGGGTGGGGTTCAGGTCCTGGAACATGATGGTGGAGGATAACCTAGTGGGGGCTGAATTGTTATGTGGTAAATGTTATGCATGTGAAAACTATTGTATTTTACTGTCAACTGTAAACCACTAATCCCTCAATAAAGAAATTTTGAAAAGAAAGGAAAAAAAAGTGTTAGAAGAATAATATAATCTTGTCAGAATATAAATTCAGCAAGTCAGTAAGAGTGATAACTCAGGTCATGTTTATAACATAAAATAAGACACATTCAAAGAAATAATAGAAAAGGAATCAGTGGTGTGATTATGTGCAGTCACAGATTGGGTTTGGAGTAATGGAATGGAATGATGAGACACTCAGGGGGTAGTAACAGTGGAAAATACACAGCCTAAAGAGCCAGGAATACCTTTGGTGGTGGGAATGGTGTTTATGTACACTCCTAGCAAAATGTAGACATATAAATCAGTAGCTAATTAATATGAGAGGGGGAAATCAATTGTATGTCTCAAAGTTTCTCAAAAGACAAACTGAATCTTTTTAATATATAGGCTATGTATTTGATATGCGGACTCTCTCAAAAGCCTAGACCAAGTAGATTAGAAGCTTCCAATAGCACAGCTATATACAAGATACTGGGTACTGTCCAGCAAACCATAACAAAGGGACTTTTCAAAGTTAACCCAATTAACAAATAATGTGATGATAATATTAACTATTGATTGTCTTTTTGAACCCTAAGACAGCAGGAACCTCACATCTTCACTATAGAGCCCCTACTTCCCCCAGTCCTGGAACCCTTGGATAGGGCCCACTTTCCCGTATGCATCTCCCAATCCAAACCAAATAACATTGCATCTGCCGATCACAACCTAACCAAAGCAACGATTGCTACCTCAACATGCTTCACCTCAGAATGTATCCAGAGACTTCACATGTGGAATGACAACCCTTCAGCTTCATTACTCGGGTGAGACCTTTCCTTTTATAGTACACTCTAATTTCATCTCAGGTAGTTCACTTTCCAACAAAGTCCCATAACCTAGATATACACCAGTTTCTGTGAGAGAGAGCTTATGTGCACACGTATCCATAAACTACTGCAAAATATATACCTGAAAGCAGGACTACACTAGAGTTTGCAGTGAGTACCTCCCTAACACTTCCTCTCCACTATTCCAAGCTTGGGGTCCATGATTGCTCAACAAATTGTTTGGCTTCATATGTTAACTCTCTTTTCAATCACCAGGTTCCAGATGCCACCAGGATGCTGGCTAGGCTTCCCTGGATTGAAGACCCCACCAATGTGTCCTGGAGCTCAGCTTCCCCAGAGTCACACCCTACTAGGGAAAGAGAGAGGCAGACTGGGGGTATGGACCAACCAGTCAACGCCCATGTTCAGCGGGGAAGCAATTACAGAAGCCAGACCTTCTACCTTCTGCAACCCTCAACGACCCTGGGTCCATGCTCCCAGAGGGATAGAGAATGGGAAAGCTACCATGGGAGGGGGTGGGTTATGGGGATTGGGTGTTGGGAATTGTGTGGAGTTGTACCCCTCCTACCTTATGCTTTTGTTCACTAATCCTTTCTTAAATAAAAAATTAAAAAAAAAAGAGCCAGGAATAGAATGTTATTCAAATTTATCAAAATTTCAGACATAGAGAAGGTATTGCCTACATCATTTGAAATTTTATTTTGAGTAAAGAAAGCTAACATTATCTAAGTTATAGTTTTTGTGGCCAAGAGATGGTTTATAGCATAAATACCCTGGGTTTTCTTCCTGTGTTAAATTTTTGTATTGATACCACTTAAAAAATAGAAAAGAGGTGTGTTGTAGAGAAATCAGTTTCTTGGCATACAGAAAAGGACAAAAAAGACAAGAATAATGTACCTGTTGTGTGCCAGCTGGCTGTGATGAGTGGAAAGAATGTTGCCAGTTGTGTACCAGCAACTGGAGCTGGTGCAGTAGGCCTTCAGACTTTCAACTTTCCTTATGAGTACAGATAAGATGGCTGAGGTAAATAAGGTTTCTCCTTTCAGTTCTTCTCTTTGTTGCATAGGGAATTTCTGTGAAAGTTGTATGTGTGTATGAGTTTGTGTGTTTTATTTTCTCATGTACCTAACTTTCAGAAGTTACAACAGACAAAGAATTTCCGAAGTTACAACAGACAAAAAAAATTGAGATTTTGATATTATTTATAGATTTAAATATTTTAATCACTAAGAAATATTTTAATGGAAAATTAGTAACTTGCCACTATAAAATGCATAATTATACAAAATATGCAATGCATAGCATATCTACTGGCCTTGGAGAGCCTAGAGGACTCACAAGGGATTAGTAAGTGCTGAATCTATACAAATTCAGTTTTCAGTTTATCACATCACATATCAGGCTGAGCAGAAATGTGAAGATGTTTCAGATTCTCATCAAAATGAAAGTGGTTCAATGTGCTTTGAGATAGGCTAGTTTTTGCCACTTCAATTCTACTTGAGCTCCAGATAACTTTTTTTTGATGATTGTAATAATTGGCCAAATACCTATGTACCTCCATCAGTTTTTATAATTAGGTTAGCATTTCTCACTCCAAGCTTTGTTGGAAAAATGACAAAGATGAGCTGTTTGTATATCATTAATCTGCATCCTTGTTAACTGAAGGAAGATCTTCAGTCAACAGGAAGAGCTTGAGCTAATGATGCTTTCTGGCTGTTAGATTGTTTATCGCTCCTTTTGTCATTTTCACCCTGTAATTTCCTTGATTGAGCCAATTGTGAATAGAAGCAATCAATAAAACTCCAGGTGTCATGATTTGGCACTTTTCTTGCATATATTACTTGAGATGGGAGAAATGAAAATATAAGTTAATCAATTAAGAGTACAAGAAGATTAAAAGAACAGAAACAGCAAAACCCTAAAAAATTTTCAAGCCAACATGATCTGACTGTGTTTTGTGAATCCACATTGTATAAAACTATGGTCATATTTCTGAAACATTATTTTGTTAGAACAAATATGTGTATTGAATCCAGAGCCATTATATGTTAGTCCTGTGCATGTTATATACCACAATATGTATTCCATAAGCACTAATTATATCTATAAATCATGTGTGTGGGTGTTTTTCTTTTTAGCAGTAAACAAGTTTTTATTGACCTTAATGTTCTTCATATATTAATAAGAAGGAAATATTGATATTTCTTTTGGTAATTAAGATACCAGTTAGTCAGTAAGCACTTCAAAATACGTTATCCACTAACAATAAAAATAATTACCCAGCATGATTCCTCTCTACAACAAATTGAATGTGTTATAGAGGAAACCTGAACTATTAGACCTGTCAAATTTTGTATTAAAATACCAAATTACTAAATATTTTGAAAGTTAATTTTTACTTTTATTTTAAAATATAATTTTACATGTTTAATTTGCATAACATTACTATATATTAATCGATATTCTCATGCTAATTAAGATACTTTCTTAGTTGTTACTTTTTTATTTTACCCATGAGATCTTAAGTTTTAAATAATGAGTCGTTTTTTTCATAGTCCTTTCATTTATAAATAATTACTTTGGATTCAGGAATGAAGAAACCAAGAACCTGAAATCTATACTAGAGCAACAAAACAGTCTATAATTCAGAACTTGGAGTCAAGAGAAGTTGAGGGTTGAAAGTGTTAGCTAAGGGGCTGAGTGGTGGTGCACTTGCTTGAGCACACATGTTACAATGTGTAAGGATCTGGATTTGAACCCCCTGGTCCCCACCAGGAGAGGGAAATCTTTGTAGTGTTGCAGGTGTTTCTCTCTTTCTCTCCCCATCTCCCCCTTCCCTCTCGATTTCTGGTTGCCTCTATCCAATACATAAAAATAATAAATTGCCACCTCAACATGCTTCACTTCAGACTGTGTCCAGAGACTTCACGTGTGGAATGGCAACCCTTCAGCTTCATTACTCGGGTGAGACCTTTCCTTTAACAGTATACTCTAATTTCATCTCAGGTGGTTCACTTTCTAACAAAGTCCCAAAACCTAGATATACACCAGTTTCTATGAGAGAGAGCATATGTTCACACGTATCTATAAACTACTGAAAAATATATACCTGAAAGCAGAAGTATACTAGAGTTTGCAGTGAGTACCTCCCTAATGCTTCCTCTCCACTATTCCAAGCTTTGGGTCCATGATTGCTCAACAATTTGTTTGGCTTCGTATGTTAACTCTCTTTTCAGTCACCAGGCTCCAGATGCCATCAGGATGCTGGCCAGGCTTCCCTGCACTGAAGACCCCACCAATGTGTCCTGGAGCTCAGCTTCCCTAGCTCAGCTAGGGAAAGAGAGAGGCAGACTGGGAGTATGAACTGACCATTCAATGCCCATGTTCAGTGGGGAAGCAATTACAGAAGCCAGACCTTCTACCTTCTGCAACCCACAATGACCCTGGGTCCATGCTCCCAGAGGGATGGAGAATGGGAAAGCTATCAGGGGAGGGAGTGGGATATGGAGATTGGGTGGTGGGAATTGTGTGGTGTTGTACCCCTCCTACCCTATGGTTTTGTTAATTAATCCTTTCTTAAATAAAAAAATAAAAAATAAAATTAAAAAATTTAAAGAAGATAAAATTTAAAAAGAAAGAATTAGGAAGGAAGGAAGGAAGAAAGGAAGGAACAAAGAAAGAAAGAAAGAAAGAAAGAAAGAAAGAAAGAAAGAAAGAAAGAAAGAAAGAAAGAAAGAAAAAACAAAAAAGTCATGGGTCTGGGTGGTGGCGCACCTGGTTAAGCGCACATGTTACAGTGTGCAAGGACCTGGGCTCAAGCCCCTGGTCCCCACCTGCAGAGGGAAAGCTTCACAAGTGGTGAAGCAGGGCTTCTGGTGTCTCTCTGTCTCTCTACCTCTCTATCTCCCCCTTTCTTCTCAACTTCTGGCTGTTTCTATCCAAAAAATTTAAATAAAAAAAGAAAGAAAGGGGGAAAGAAAGAAAGAAAGAAAGAGAGGAAGGAAGAAATAAAGAAAGAGTTTGCTAAATCTGACTACTCCATATCATCACTGGAAATTCTGTGTTCCTTGTCCCTCCTCACCATGGAGCAGAGAGAACTCAGTTTGAGAAGTAATGTCACTGATACAGATTTTATGTACCAGCTCTGTTAAACTGAAGAACTCACCTGAGACTTGCTCTTGAATAGTGACTGTCATCATGTCTGTGTGAATGGCAAGGATAATAGAAAGACACTGAGAAAGAAAACAGTGTTACATTCTTCTTGCTGGGAGACTTAGAATCAAGGAAGAAAATAACTAAATAGCAATATCCACTGACCAGTTGGGGTTGATTTTGCTGATTGTGCTCAAGAACCGTTGACTAATGCTTCTCCTTGTTGTGTTAGCTAACAGAATAAGCACAAGTGGGTCATTTCCCAATAGTTTCTGCTTTAAGGGATTCAGTGGGCTAAGATAAAGAGTTTGGTTTTCTGTTCATTTACTGATCTTCATACAGACTTGGAAAGGTCATTTTGTAATCTTTAAATCATATGACTTTTTTTTCTTTCCTGCCTTTCTCTTAAACTTTCTTCATCTTTCCAATACCCAACTATAAATTATGACTATAGATGAAACACCCTTGAAGCACTAAATATATCAAAATAAATTTACTAACTTGGGGCTAAAGAGGCTAAATAAGACAAACAACAAAAAATTTATAAGCAACAAGATGCAGCATACACCAAAAAAAATAAAAGATAAGGAGATAGGCATATGTAAATGTTTATTTTTATTTTGATTTTACTAGATATAACAAAGTATTTGAGAAGGGAGAGGAAGATAGAGAGGACAAGTGAAAGAAAGATACCTGTAGAATTGCTTTTCCATTATTGAAGCTTTGTTCCTGCTGGTGGGGAGAAGGGACTAGATCCTATGTCCTTATTCATGGTAACGTGTGCTTAACGAGGTGCACCATCACCCAGTACCCTGTAACATAGTATTTTAGATAATTGGACAATGGCATTGGCTTTCTAGGGATGATTCCCAAACAGACATGATGGGCCTAGACCTTGAATAAATCCCTCTCTCCACTGTTACCGGTCATCTCTATCAGGAACAACACAATATACCCCTTTCTGGGCTCCCATAGGATCTTGTCCTCAACATGGGTCAACAACATGGATCATCTGAAGGGAGGATGGACAACATACTCTGTGTTCCACCTGAGGAAGATGGGTCCTGAAATTGGGGCAGCTTGCAATGTTCCTACTCATGAACACAGAATGTGAGCTCAGATTCACAGGGATACAGAGGTCACATAGGCTCTTAATCTTAATATGGGCCCCAGAAAAGATCAAATTGATGGGGTTTACAGTCAACAATATTTACAAACCTTTCCCATATTTGGAAGCTACTCTTTTCCCTGATCCAACTTTCTGGTACTTTTTCCAGCCATGACATCATCTCCCCAGACAAAAACTTGGATCTACCTGCATATCAGATTTCAGGCTCAGGGAACAAACAAACAAACAAACAAGCAAACAAAAAGAAGTATCATCAGGCCCTTTGGAATAGAACTAAAATAGGCCTACTAGCTATCTACAAAATGGAGAGCCCCCAACTCTTCATCTGCAGTATTCCAACCTTTAGGTTCATGATTAATCAACAACTTTTTTGGCTTTATATGTTAACTCTCTTTACAGCCACCAGGTTCCAGATACTACCATGATGCCAACTATACTTCTCTGGACAGACAACCTCTCCAATGTATCCTGGAGCCCCTCTTCCCGAGAGCCCTGCCCCACAAGGGAAAGAGAAAGACAGGCTGGGAGTATGGATCGACCTGTCAACACCCATGTTCAGCGGCAAAGCAATTACAGAAGCCAGACCTTCCACCTTCTGCATTCCATAATGACTCTGAGTCTATATTCCCAGATGGTTAAAAAATAGGTTAGCTATCAGGGAAGGAGATGGGATGCAGAGTTCTGGTGGTGGGAACTGTGTGGAGTTGTACCCCTCTTATCCTATGGTTTTGTCGATGTTTCCTTTTTATAAATAAATTAAAAAAAAACGTCACCAATTTTTTCCCCCATATTTCTGGATTCCAGAAATCCTAAATAAACTTGATGGTAGAGATGCTATTAAGGTTGAATTCTAGTATAGTGTACAACAACCCAGTTTTCATCAGAGTTGCAAGATTGTACATAAGACAATTGTTACGACTCTCAAAAATCTGTAGTTTCTTAACCACCAGTTCTGAAAGAATGAGGGATGCCTACAGCTCTGTTCCACCACTACTGAAGCATTCCTCCTAAGGGTAGGACTTGGAGCCTAAATCAGGGACTCTGTGCATTGTGGAAACTTTTTGCCTTGAAAGTAACTTTTTAGTTGTATTCCCTTAAGACAAAATGGCAACTGAGTTCTCCTATTTTCCTCTATTTTAGTCAAAAGCAGTATCTTGCTTTACTTTGATGAAATTGTAAACATTAGCTTCAACTATCTTCAGATGGATTGGTTTGGCATGGATAATATGTCTTCTTTCAATATGAAACCTTTTCTTTTAGAACAGAAAGTTAAAATGCCCCACTGAGTGCTTTATTGGTTTGTTCTTCGAATTTAAGATAGCATATGGAATGTGGCAAAGAAAAAAAATCATGACATCTAGGATAAAAGTATCTAAGCTACAACCCTTTGTTAGTATTGAATTCAGTAACTTAAAAAGTAGTTCTTCATAGTAAGGATTAGTGGCAACCAATCTTGTCATTCATTCTACAGTTCTCTATATACACAAGCTTTATATTTATTCACATTAAAGAGGACAGTTAAACATACTTAATAGTACATACTGGAGCAGAAATAGCATCAAGATGAGCATTCTAATTTTAGCTCTACATCTAACATAAGCTCCACTATCTTCTGAAGTCTAAATCTCCTCAGATGCTGGAATACAAAATTTGAAATAGACTATATTTAAGGTCACTTCCTGTTAAGTGTTTCAATAGTACTGCTTATATTATTGGAGAAAATGATTAGTAGTTTATAGATAAATCCTTATCGGTTGCATGAGAGTGAAAAAAAGTGATTTGCACACTTATGTCATAATTTTTCTGGTGGCATAGAACATGAAAGTTAAATCTAATTGTTACAGCCATCTAGATCACTATTGTCCAGTAGAAATGCAGTGTGAATACCATATGCCTGATGTTAAGTACTCTAGCAGTGATATTCAAGAAGTAAACATAAAAAAGGAGAAATTAATTTAATAGTATATTTGATTTAATTTATCACTTTAACATATAATCAATGTAAAATACAGATTTTTTTGCACTCATTATATCACTAGGTATTTTAAATTTGATCTTTTTTTCTTCTTCTTTTTTTTTTTTTGGTACAGACCTCAGTTTTTTGCCTCCCAGTCAGCTTACTCCCTGTCTCCAGAGACCCTGCATTTTTCTGCCTCCAGGGGCTCCAGGGACTCAGCATTCCTTAAAACATTAAGCCAGCTCCCCCGCTTCACCCTGCATTCCTTGATTCAATGGCCTGCTCTCTTATTATCTACCTAGCAATGTTCTGCTTTGTCTAAAAAATGACTTAAGGTCTCCTCCCTATTTCCCCACCCATTCTGCTCATTTGATATATTCTTTTCCTACCCTCAAGACCCTCCCTGACTGCAGGGTTTTATTAATCCTACCAGTTAAACCCTTCACAACAGTTGCTAAGGAAATTCCTACCTTTCCCAGCCCCTTTTACCTTTCTCCACCCCTTTCCTAACCATATATGGTATTGTCAAGCCACTTGCGTTTCTGACTTGCCACTTCTGTTTTCCAGCCTTTAAGAGCTTGGGTGCAGAAACAAATAAAGATTTGAGCCATTTTGCCACTGCCAGGTCTGTCACTAGCCCAACAGTTATTTACCACCCTACCACCACTCTCCCGTCGCTAGCCCTACAGTTATTTACAACTTAAAGATTAGTAGGAGCATAGGAGTTAGCTCAGCCTGTTAAAGAATACAAAGGCTGCAGGTTGAATCTCAAAACTTTAGCATGCCAGAACTAAACAGTTCTCTGGTTCTCTCTCTCTCTCTCTCTCTCTCTTTCTCTCTCTCTCTCTCTCTCTCTCTCTCACACACACACACACACACACGCGCGCACACACACACACACACACAAACACACAAACACACACTTCTGTACCCAATATAAATGTAAGGTTTGTGGCTGGGGATTATGGACACTAGCTGGAGGTTATTACTTTCTTTTTTTAATTTCTGCATTTCAAACTACCTATTGACAGGATTTTCCTCTCCATCAGTCTTGTGTGAACTTGCCTGGTAAATTGAGATAAAAAATATTTTTGAACTTCTTAGTTCAAAAATCTCCAGTCTTGGTCTTCCCTTTAAGGTAGCTTTTTTCATTTCCAGTGAATCTGGGACGTGTGTGTGTGTGTGTGTGTGTGTGTGTGTGTGTGTTATTATTCCCATGAATAAACTGTGTCAGGATTACAAGAGGTAAAGTATTTTTCCAAACTTTTTCTCTATTAGAATATTAGTCTTTGAGGGTTGAGCCACAGTATAAAAGTCCAGTTATCCAAAGTTACTTCCTTGGATAACTGGATAATTCCAGTCCTACCCTAACAGGAAGTGCATAAAACCTTGAGCAAGGATTAAATAGCCTAGCTCACTTAATTCTAAAATTATGAGACTTGATCAAAAAATGGCTGACATTTTAACCACTAAGAGCTGATTTTTTTAAAAAAGAACTAACAAGTAACTGTACAATATAATAATTTTCTAACAGTTATCTAGGAGTGATTTTTTTAAAAATAAAGTTTCTGTTACTATTTCCATGAAAATCTAAGAAGTTGAGTCTTTTAGGGATCATATTATACTTTGCATTATGAATCTACCTGGTTCAGCCACTGGGTTCCAGATGCTACCAGACTTCCCTGGGCAGATGATCCCACCAATGTGTCCTAGAGCCCCACTTTCCCAGAGCTCTGCCCCATCAGGGAAAGAGAAAAACAGGCTGGGAGTATGGATCTACTTGTCAATATCTATGTTCAGTGGGAAAGCAATTACAGAAGCCAGACCTTGCACCTTCTCCACCCCATAATGTCCCTGGGTCCATGCTTCCAAAGGGACAAAGAATAGGAAAGCTTCAGGGGAGGAGATAGGATATTGAGTTCTGGTGTTTGAAACTGTGCGGAGTTGTGCCCCTCTTGTCCTGTGCTTTTATTTTCTTTTCATGCTACATTTTTCTTTTATATATATATATATATTTAAAATTTTTTATTTATAAAAAGGAAACAATGACAAAACCAAAGGATAAGAAGGGTACAACTCCACACAGTTTCCACCATCAGAACTCCAGATCTCATCTATCATCATGATAGAATACAAAAGCATAGATTAAAAAGTAATCCATTATGCAATGTATACATTTATATCTGGCAATATATAATTAATGGTACGTTATTTTCTTATATTATTAAACTAAGTCATTCTTATTTAACTTCACTATTAAAAATATTTTGTTTATTATTGCATAGAGACAGAGAGAAATTGAGAGGGGAGGGAGAGGAAGAGAGGGACGGAGAGATACCTGCAGCACTGCTTTACCACTTGTGAATCTTACCTACTGCAGGTGTGGACCAAGGGCTTGAACCTGGATCCCTGACGACTGTAATGTGTATACTCAACCAGGTACGCCACTGCCTGGCCCCTAACTTCACTATTTTTCATCATTTCAGATATTGTGGACTTATTTCTATTTAATTATCCTGAGATTTTATGGCTTCAACTAAGAAGACACATGCATTATGGTGTCCAGGACTTACACATTAATATATTGAAACAGACCATAGTCCTACAGGTTTCAGCAGTTTCTGAACTGTACATAATGGTAGCTAAGATTAAGAGACTATTTTCTGACCTAAATAAATCTGAACAATTAGTTCTAGTGGAGATTTCAAATAAAAGTAAATTGCAGTGAAGTTAAGAAAATTGAAGGCTTTATTAAGAATATATAAATTATAACTGACTAATGTTGTTGAAAATTGCACAGACAAAAATATGATTTTACAATAAGAAAAAAAAATCCATGAAAAGGACTATAGGTGTCATTCCTAATAGTCTTAGGGAATTTATAAATTTTTATTAAGATTTTAAACTTAATATTTGATAATTTATTTTTATCACCTTTATAGTTGTCAATTGATATAATTAGAAGATTGACCTTACACTCTCGACCACATTTTACTTAGAGAAGTTTCAAGTTGGCACTATATAAACTTATTTTAAAAGAGATATATATATATATATATATATATATATATATATATATATATATATATATATATATATATATATTCCTGTTTTAAGTACAATAATCATTATCAATTTTTTGGTTGCACTGAAGCTTTCTAAAAATTTTATTTCTTACAGAAGAACATCAAATGTATAAATATCACTCTTTTACAATCATATAGTATCTCTTTTCTTCAGATTCAAATCAAGCTTATAATGATTGAAGCAATGATTTATAGCAGCAGTGTTTGCTTAAATACACCTTTTCTAATTGAATCTTCCTGTTTTGTGTGTCTGATATTTTTTATTACTTCCTTGCAGTTTTGGAAACTATGAAATTAAGGCTATGTGATTCGGCCTTTGTTATGTGCACAATGAATACAGGAATTAATATGCAGATCCTCTCTCAATCCAAGCCCAGTGATGATCTACTACCTACATACAATGCCTCTTGTGATAATTTATTATACTATTTTTTCTAATTTTATGATTTAAGGCTCTTCTATTTTAATAGATTGTATGTGTATAAGACATAGGAATTGCATAGTTTTACATTTTTGTAATTTTATTCAATATTCTTATAAACACTTTTGACAAGTTGAAAGTTGCAAAAAGTGCTTGAAAGTGGTGAGTATTTACTAGTTGAATCCTAGTAAACTAGTTGCATGAATGACATCTTAACATATTCATTTTTTTAGAATCTGAAGAAAGAATGCAACATTATTTCCCCTTCATCATGCCATTTTTTTAAAAAAAATTTGAAGGGGAAATATCTTTATTTTTAATCATTTTAAAATTATAGAAATATTTTGTTAGATTTTTAAACTGGGATGGAAGATAGCTAATCTGTCAGAGTATGTGCTCTGATATTGTCTAATTTATTTATATATTAATTAATTTTTTACTTTTTGTGGGAATTGAGAAGGAATGAGTAGAGAGGGAGAGGGAGTGAGTACCTGCAGCACTGTTTCACTATTTATGAAGCTTCCTTCATGCAGGTGGGGAGTCAGGGGTTGAACCCTCTTCCTGGGGTACTATAATGTGTGTGCTTTACCCGTATGCCATCACATGATACTACATAGTCTATTTTTGAACCCCAACAGCACACAGGAGGATAATCACACTGTTGGATGCCCTGATGCATCTCTCTCTCTCTTTCTTCCTCTCTTTCTTTCTGAAAGAATGGAATAAAAAAGTAGACCTGGGAATGGTAAAATCATGTACATACAAGACCCAACAATACAAAATTAAGTTTCTAAATCATCTGTCTAGTCTCTAAATTAGTCTGATATTCTTTAGACACTTATTGTTAACACTTGATTAATTTTGTTAAATTATTTTAAAAAGTGAATTGTTTAAACTTGATTTATTTTCATTCAAATATTCAAATAGATCATTCCAAATCACTTAGTCCAAATTTGTCTTAGAGAACTGTGTCCCTTCCTGCTTTGTTATATCATTTAGGCTTATGCCCAAAAGGTTTCTGCTCCATGATAGTCTTTTACAGACTTTGTACATCTTATGCAATTACTAGATAGAAAGATAGAAAAGATGTAGAGATATTGTGAAGAGATGGTTGAGCAGACTGCGCTTAAACTTATGAGATGAGTCTCTCCAGGTAAGTCTCTCTCTCTAAAGAGGGGTTGAGCACAGGAGGACACATAAATCTCACAAGGTTCGCAGCCATTTAAGCCTTCCATCCTCCACAGAAAGTCCTACATCTTCCCACCTGAGCATGGCATTCCTCTAAAACATTTAAGCCTGCTCCATTCCATTTTTCTTTACTGTGTCCATTTAGATATAAAGGGATAGGAGGAGATGTTGCTGAGGAGTTATTCTGATGCAGTCTCCGCCCCCAGGTTTTACTACGCCGCGCGAAACCCTAGCATTGCCCCCTTCAACCAATCCTGGCCCTACATGTCACGCCGCGCGAAACCCTAGTATTGCCCCCTTCAACCAATCCTGGCCCTACACGTCACCTCTGGTTGTCGCCCAATAAAAGTCCCCTCACCCCCCCTTCTCTCTCTAGGCTCTCAGCTCTCCCTCTCTGAGGTCTCGCTCCCTGCTCTCCCCCCCGTGGTTGGCCATTGCTGGCTGGCTCCACGTGGTCTGAACCAACCCCCCCCCATCCTATAATAAAGATTTGTGTACCCCTTTGCTCTGGACGTCCGCTCTCTTCTCCGCGGTGCAGCCTGACACCAGACCACCACAACAACAGAGAACATTGCACTGTTCATGGTTTTTAATTATGTGTATCAAAGAATGAGAGACACAGAAAAAAGTTTAGCAATGTTCTCTGCTAGGGAATAGGAGGGAAAGATAAGCATGATGACATAGTATTATCATTAAGAGCAAAACACTTATTAGATCACATGGATGAAAGTATAATCTTATAAGTTTCATGAGAAAAATGGTACCTGCTAAAATTTAAAGATGATGAACCTCATTACTGCCAGGATTTGTGTGAAGATACAATTTATAAGTCAATTCAATGCAATTATTCTGCATTTGAAAAAGTCTAAATTCCAACTTCTATTTTGCTTAATGTATCATGTCCATAACTAAATATAATGCAAAGGGAGAATGAAAATCTAATATTTCATATGTTGAATGTTCAATTTGTTGAATATGGCAAATATTCATTAAACAATGACTACTAAGAAACAAGTACATGCAAAAAATCTTGCAAACATCTGTTAAAAAATGTCATCTTTTTGATGAGGCTTCTTGGGCTGGTGGGGGGGTGGGTGGGATGGGACACAATCTTTTGGTGATGGGAATGGTGTTTATGTACACAACTATTAAATTGTAGTCATATAAATCACTATTTAATTAATATGAGAAGGGGAAAATTGACTATATGTCTAACAAAGGGACTTTTCAAAGCTAACCCAATTACCAAATAATGTGATGATAACAATAACTATCCATTGTCTTCTCGAACCTTAAGACAGCAGGAACCTCACATTTTCACTATAGAGCTTAAACTTCCCCCAGTCCTGGGACCTTAGGGCTAGGCCCACCTTCCCGTATGCTTCTCCCAATTCTTATCAAATAATATAGCATCCACTGATCACAACCTAATCAATGTAACGAGTGCCACCCCAGCATGCTTCACTTCAGACTGTGTCCAGAGACTTCAGGTGTGGAACGACAACCCTTCAGCTTCATCACTCTGTTGAGACCTTTTCTTTCATAGTATTGTCTAACCATCCCAGGTGGTTCACTTCCTAACAAAGTCCCAAAACCTAGACATAGACTAGGTTCCAGGAGATAGAGCATATGTTCACAGGTATCCATAAACTAGGGAAAATACATACCTGAAAGGAGTAGTACACTAGAGTCTGCAGTGAGTACCCCCCAACACTTCCTCTCCACTATTCCAACTTTTGGGTCCATGATTGCTCAGCAATTTGTTTGGCATTGCATGTTAATTCTCTTTTCAGTCACCAGGTTCCAGATGCCATCAGGATGCCAGCCAGGCTTCCCTGGACTGAAGACCCCACCAATGCGTCCTGGAGTTCAGCTTCCCCAGAGACTCACCCTTCTAGGAAAAGAGAGAGGCAGACTGGGAGTATGGACTGGATCGGCCAGTCAATGCCCATGTTCAGTGGGGAAGCAATTACAGAAGCCAGACCTTCCACCTTCTGCAACCCACAGTGACCCTGGGTCCATGCTCCAAGAGGGATAGAGAATGAGAAAGCTATCAGGAGAGGGGATGGGATATGGAGATTGGGTGGCAGAAATTGTGTAGAGTTGTACCCCCCCATCCTATGATTTAGTTAATGTCTCCTTAAATGAATAAATAAATTTTAAAAAAAGTCATTTTTCCCTACATTCACTGAACTCATAACACCTTAAAATCCATGTTTTTTTACTTGAATATATTTGATAGATTTGAGATCTTCTTTCCATTTCTTGCCCTCCCAGCCCTAAGAAAAAAAGTGGAGATTGTTTCTTGACTGCAGTGATAATTCAGAATACTAATTTATAACTATGATTTTATGATGTTTCCTCTTTACAAATGCATACCGACTATTATTATTCTCTAACTGGTGATTTATAAAAAATAGTCAGGGGGGTTCCCGGAAGATAGCAGACTGAGAAGCTGCTAGTGGCTTGAGCTCTGACTACATCTTCTGGAAATGGTAGGATTTTCTGCTTTTAGTAGGCCAGTCAATAAGGGGTCCTAGCGGTGACACCAAGGAGGGGACTATAACTTAATTTGGGTTAAAAAAGAGTAGAAAAGAAGGGGAAATTTTTTTCTTTCTTTTAAATTATTAAACACACCTCCACACCCCCCCCCCCCCATAACCAGTCCCTGGGGACTAGCTCCTAGCAAGCTCCCCTGCTGAGCCTCTTTCTTTACCAAGATTCCTGTCCCACCAGGGATTATCATTTATTCTAAGTCTATACCCTTCTGAAACCTCTGGCCTTTTTTCTTTCTATGTAGCCAACCCCCAACACCTCACCCCACATAGCTAATTAAATAATTAAAAAAAATAAATAAAACTCTTTCACCGCTCTTTTATGACTGTTCTTTTTCTTATCTTTTTCTTTTTTCTCTCTCTTTCTTTTATTTCTTTTTCTCATTCCTGTCATCCTTTCTTCCTTAATCCTACAGCTTCCAAAGCCACGATCCCCATCCCCCACACCACCAAACAGTGTACTTTTTTGAATTCACTGATACACATTTGGGAGTTATTTTGGGGAAGAATTCTGACTCAGAGTTGGACTCTCACTGTGAGTATCTCTGTTCAACTTCCCTTCCTCCTTTAGCTACCCCTAGAATATACAGTGGATAGTAGGTTTTCATAAGTGTTTATTTCAGCTATCCTTGTCTAGTCCTGAGTTGTTTTTTTTTTCTTTCTTAACAATCAGCTGCCTCTGATCACAAGATTTGAGGTAATCTGGGAGAGGGTTTTTTTTTTACCCTGCTCTATTTTATTATTAATATTATATAAAGTAATATATCTTCCCCCCCCCTTTAGGTTGATCAGAATTAACTCTTAGGGTATCTTTCATTGCTAGGGTAGTGGGCATCTTATCTATTGTGGGAGGAACTTGTCTCATTACTCCTACCACCTCTACAGATGCTCCCCTCCATTCTTCTCCTAGCTAATTAAAAATTTTAAATTAAATTAAATTAAAAATAAAGTAATAAAAAACCCTTTCAACACACTGCTCTTTAATTACAGCTCTTTATCTTATCTTTTCTCTTTTATCTCTCTTGTCTTGTTGAGACCCCCAAGGAAAATACTGATTATCTTGAGGCAATTAGAACTGAAAGCTGAAATAGCTGTAATGAAGAAAGAAGCTGAGGCAAGGGAAAGCAGACTCACAGAATCAGAAAACAGAATAAGTCAGACATAGGGTGAGTTACAGAAAACTAAGAAAGAGGTGAAAGAGCTTAAAAAGAGATTGAGAGACACTGAAAACAACAACAGAGACATATGGAATGATCTCAAAAGAAGTAACATTCATATAATTGGCCTGCCAGAGGAAGAAAGAGAGGAAGGGGAAGCAAACATTCTTGAGGAAATAATAGAAGAAAACTTGCCAGACCTGAATAACAGAAAGGACATCAAGATTCAAGAGGCCCAGAGAGTACCAAACAGAATCAACCCAGACCTGAAGACAGCAAGACAAATCATAGTCACAATGAGAAGTAAGGATAAAGAAAGGATCCTAAAGGCTTCAAGAGAGAAACAAAAAGTCACATACAAGGGAAAACCCATAACATTATCTGCAGACTTCTCCACTCAATCTCTAAAAGCCAGAAGAGAATGGCAAGATATCTATCAAGCCCTGAATGAAAAAGGGTTTCAACCAAGGATAATATATCCTGCTAGACTTTCATTCAAACTAGATGGAGGGATCAAAACCTTCTTAGACAAACAACAGTTAAAGGAGGCAACCATCATCAAACCGGCCCTGAAAGAGGTTCTAAAAGACCTCTTATAAACAAGAACATCACTATAATACTTGCAATATATCAGAGTAAACAAATTGTTTTTTAGAACAATGGCACTACAATACATTAAATCCATAATATCAATAAATGTCAATGGCTTAAACTCACCCATCAAAAGGCACAGGGTGGGGGGATGGATCAGAAAACATAACCCAACCATATGCTGCTTGCAAGAATCCCATCTGTCACAACAAGATAAACACAGACTTAAAGTGAAAGGATGGAAAACTATCATACAGGCTAACGGTCCACAAAAAAGGGCAGGAACAGCCATTCTCATCTCAGACACGATAGATTTTAAATTAAATAAAGTAATAAAAGATAGGCAAGGACATTACATAATGATTAGAGGATCAATCAGCCAAGAAGACTTAACAATTATTAACATCTATGCACCCAATGAGGGACCATCTAAATACATTAAGCATCTACTGAAAGAATTTCAAAAATACATCAATAGTAATACAATAATAGTGGGAGACTTCAATACCCCACTCTCAGACAGATCAACAAAGCAGAGAACCAACAAAGATACAAGAGAATTGAATGAAGAAATTTACAAAATAGACCTCTTGGACTTTTTGAGAGTCCTTCACCCCAAAAAACGGGAATACACCTTCTTTTCAAATCCACATAACACATACTCAAGGATAGACCACTTGTTAGGCCACAAAGACAGCATCAATAAATTCAAGAACATTGAAATCATCCCAAGTATCTTCTCAGGCCACAGTGGAGTAAAACTAACATTTAACAACAAACAGACAATTATTATATGTCACAGAATTTGGAAACTAAACAACATACTCCTTAAGAACCACTGGGTCAGAGAGTCACTCAAGCAGGAAATTCAAATGTTCCTGGAAACAAATGAAAATGAAGACACAACCTATCAAAATATTTGGGACACAGCTAAAGCAGAACTGAGAGGGAAACTTATAGCCATACAACCACATATTAAACACCAAGAAGAAGCTCAAATGAACGACCTTACTGGACACCACAAGGACTTAGAGGAAGAGGAACAAAGGAACCCTATAGCAACCAGAAGGACAGAAATCTCTAAAGTTAGAGCAGAAATAAACAACATCGAAAATAAAAGAACCATACAAAAGATCAATGAAGCCAAATGTTGGTTCTTTGAAAGATTAAACAAAATTGACAAACCCCTAGCCAGACTCACCAAACAAAAAAAAAAGAAGACTCAAATTTATTGAATTGTAAATGATGGAAGAAATATCAAAACTGACACCACAGAAATCCAGAGAATCCTGTGAAACTTCTATAAAGAACTATGCGACACCAAGCTAGTGAATACGGAAGAAATGGAACAATTTCTAGAAACATATGCCCTTCCAAAACTGAACCAAGAAGAACTACAATATCTAAATGCAACAATCACCGACAAAGAAATTGAAACCGTTATTAAGAACCTCCCCAACAACAAAAGTCCTCGACCAGATGGCTTCAAAAATGAATTCTACAAAACTTTCAGGAAACAGTTAGTACCCATACTTCTTAAGCTTTTCCATAAGATTGAAGAAACAGAAATATTCCCTTCCACCTTCTATGAAGCCAACATCACCCTGATACCAAGAGCTGATAGGGACAGAACAAAAAAGGAAAACTACAGACCAATATCTCTGATGAACATAGATGCCAAAATATTAACAAGATCTTGCCAACCGGATATGGCAACATATCAAAAAGTTTGTTCATCATGACCAAGTGGGATTCATCCCAGGAATGCAAGGCTGTTTCACATCCACAAGTCGATCAATGTCATTCACCACATCAATAAAAGCAAAGCCAAAAACCACGTGATTATCTCAATAGATGTAGAGAAAGCCTTTGACAAAATCCAACATCCATTCATACTCAAAACCCTACAAAAAAATGGGAATAGATGGGAAATTCCTCAAGATAGTGGAGTCTATATATAGCAAACCTACAGCCAACATCATACTCAATGGACAGAAGCTGAAAGCATTCCACTTCAGATCAGGGACTACACAGGGCTGTCCACTGTAACCGTTACTCTTCAACATAGTATTGGAAGTTCTTGCCAAGCAATCTGGCAAGAGAAAGGAATCAAAGGAATACAGATTGAAAGGGAAGAAGTCAAGCTCTTCTATTTGCAGATGATATAATAGTATACATAGAAAAACCTAAAGAATCCAGCAGAAAACTACTGGAAGTTATTAGGCAATATAGCAAGGTATCAGGCTACAAAATCAATGTGCAAAAAAAGTGGCATTTCTTTATGCAAACACTAAATCTGAAGAAGAAGACATCCAGAAATCACTCCCATTTACTGTTTCAACAAAATCAATCAAATACCTAGGAATAAAGTTGACCAAAGAAGTGAAAGACTTATATACTGAAAACTATGAGTCACTACTCAAGGAAATAGAAACGAATACCAAGAAATGGAAAGATATCCCATGCTCATGGATTGGAAGAATAAATATCATCAGAAAGGATTATTCTCCCCAGAGTTATATACAAATTTAATGCAATACCCATCAAAGTTCCACCAAGCTTCTTTAAGAGATAAGAAAAAACACTACAATCATTGATCTGGAACCAGAAAACACCTAAAATTGCCAAAACCATCTTGAGAAAAAGAAACAGATATGGAGGCATCACACTCCCAGATCTCAATCTATATTATAAAGCCATCATCATCAAAACAGCATGGTAATGGAACAAAAATAGGCACACAAACCAGTGGAACAGAATTGAAAGCCCAGAAATAATTCCCCACACCTATGGACATCTAATCTTTGATAAGGGGGTGCAAAGGATTAAATTGAAAAAGGAGTCTCTCTTCAATAAATGGTGCTGGGAAAACTGGGTTGTAACATGCAGAAGAATGAAATTGAACCATTTTATCTCACAAGAAACAAAAATCAACTGCAAATGGATCAAAGACCTAGATGTCAGACCAGAAACAATCACATACTTAGAGGAAAACATTGGTAGAACACTTTCCCACCTACAGCTTAAGGACATCTTTGATGAATCAAACCCAATTGCAAGGAAGACTAAAGCAGAAACAAACCAATGAGACTACATCAAATTGAAAAGCTTCTGCACAGCAAAGAAACTATCACACAAACAAAAAGACCCCTCACAGAAGGGGAGAAGATCTTCACATGCCATACATCAGACAAGAAATTAGTCACCAAGAAATATAAAGAGCTCAGCAAACTTAGCACCAAAAAGCAAATGAGCCCACCCATAAATGGGCAGAGGATATGAACAAAACATTCACTACAGAGGAGATCCAAAAGGCTAACAAACATATGAAAAACTGCTGCTCTAGGTCACTGATTGTCAGAGAAATGCAAATTCAGACAACAGTAAGACACCACCTCACTCCAGTAAGAATGGCATACATCAAAAAGGACAGCAGCAACAAATGCTGGAGAGGATGTGGGGACAGAGGAACCCTTTTACATTGCTGGTGGGAATGTAAATTGGTACAGCCTCTGTGGAGAGCAGTCTGGAAAACTCTCAGAAGGCTAGGCATGACCTTCCATATGATCCAGTAATTCCTCTCCTGGGGTTATACCCCAAGGACTCCATAACTCCCAACCAAAAAGAGGTGTGTACTCCTATGTTCATAGCAGCACAATTCATAATAGCTAAAACCTGGAATCAACTCAGGTGCCCAACACCAGATGAGTGGCTGAGAAAGCTGTGGTATATATATATACAATGAATACTATGCAGCTATCAAGAACAATGAACCCACCTTCTCTGACCCATCTTGGACAGAACTAGATGGAATTATGTTAAGTGAGCTAAGTCAGAAAGATAAAGATGAGTATGGGATGATCCCACACTCATCAACAGAAGTTGACTAAGAAGATCTAAAAGGGAAACTAAAAGCAGGACCTGACCAAATTGTAAGTAGGGCACCAAAGTAAAAACCCTATGGTGAGGGGTAGACATGCAGCTTCCTGGGACAGTGGGGAGTGGGAGTGGGTCGGAGGGATAGGTCACAGTCTTTTGGTGGTGGGAACGGTGTTTATTTTCACTCCTAGCAAAATGTAGACATATAAATCACTAGTTAATTAATATGAAAGGGTGAAAATCAATTGTATATCTCAAAGTTTTTCAAAATACAAACTGAATCTATTTTAATATATAGGCTGTGTAATTGATATGTAGACTCTCTCAAAAGCCTAGACCAAGTAGATCAGAAGCAACCAATAGGACAACTATATACAAGGTACTGGGCACTGTACAGCAAACCTTAATAAAAGGACTTTTCAAAGTTAACCCAATTACCAAATAATGTGATGATAACATTAACTATCAATTGTCTTTTTGAACCCTAAGACAGCAGGAACCTCACATCTCCACTGTAGAGCCTCTACTCCCTCCAGTCCTGGAACAATTGGATAGGGCCCACTTTCCCGTATGCCTCTCCCAATCCATATCAAATAATATTGCATCTGCCGATCACAACCTAACCAACGCAACGATTGCCACCTCAACATGCTTCGCTTCAGACTCTGTCCAGAGACTTCACGTGTGGAATGACAACCCTTCAGCTTCATTATTCGGGTGAGACCTTTCCTTTCATAGTATCCTCTAATTCCATCTCTGGTGGTTCACTTTCTAACAAAGTCCTAAAACCTAGATATACACCAGTTTCTGGGAGAGAGAGAGCATAAGTTCACACGTATTTGTAAACTACTGAAAAATATATACCTGAAAGCAGAAGTACACTAGAATTTGCAGCGAGTATCCCCCTAACACTTCCTCTCCACTATTCTAAGCTTTGGGTCCATGATTGCTCAACAATTTGTTTGGCTTTGTATGTTAACTCTTTTCAGTCACCAGGCTCCAGATGTCATCAGGATGCTGGCCAGGCTTCCCTGGACTGAAGACCCCACCAATGTGTCCTGGAGCTCAGCTTCCCCAGAGACCCACCTTACTAGGGAAGGAGAGAGGCAGACTGGGAGAATGGACTGACCAGTCAATGCCCATGTTCAGCGGGGAAGCAATTACAGAAGCCAGACCTTCTACCTTTCTCAACCCACAATGACCCTGGCTCCATGCTCCCAGAAGGATAGAGAGTGGGAAAGCTATCAGGGGAGGGGGTGGGAAATGGAGATTGGGTGGTGGGAATTGTGTGGAATTCTGCCCCTCCTACCCTATGGTTTTGTTAATTAATCCTTTCTTAAATAAAAAAGAAAAAAAATAGTCAATAATCACAATCACCATTGTTGTTGTTGTTATTATTATTATTACCCTAGCACTGGCTTATGATTTATGGTGGTACGAGGGACTGAATCTCAGATTTTGGACCCTCATTCACCAGAATCTCTTAGCAATAATCACAATGATCTTCCTGTTTTCTCTCAATTCTACTCATAGTTTCTCCAGAAATGCATTGATAACCCACTTTCATTCATCATTGTTGTCCCAGTTGAAAATACAGTTATCTATAACCTCCATTATCCTGCCTCATTACTCTGCCATATCTGCTTCACATCATCAAAACTTGGATTGGTTCTCTATTACTTGTATCAAAATTCTTATTTCTTCCTTCTCATTCCCACATTTACTGAAATTAGTTTTTACCTCATTTAACTCTTCATTTTCTAAATCCATTAGTCATACTATAACCAAAAGTCCATACACTCCAGTAATCACGTGGTTTCTTGTTTCTATTTTACTCTCCTCGATATCCCGGATACATGAGATTGTAAATTTTCACAATGCCTACAGTGGCAATATTAATGTCTAGTACATGTTTGTTTCTCATTTGAAAGTCAAGAAACTGGCCATGAACTTTTTGACCACTATATTTTTGAGTCGAGATAATTAGCTTAATTTTTACCTTCTCTTATGCTCAAATGTGTTTTAGTTCCTTTCTTATAGAAAAATCACTACTTCTAAGTAAAATAAATGTGTTAATAAATTATGGCTCTGATGCCCCCAGGCTCAATCCCAAGTACCACCATAAACCAGAGCTGGGCAGTGTTCTGGTTTCTATGTTACTCTCTCTCTCTGTCTCTCTCTCTTTCTCTTCTCCCTCTCATTAAAATAAAACAGTTTTGCTCAGTGACTTCAGGATGAAATCATAGTAGCATCCATAGCTTGATGGCTATTATAAGATATAAAGGCAGTAAAATATAAAGTAGTACAAAATGTTTAATAACAAGGCACCAAAATGTATGACTAGAGCATATGAGAATAGGGACTTCTGAGTTGAAAAGAAGCTAAAGAGTTTATTTTAGTTTATTTATTTTCCAAGAGGCCTATGACTTTCATAATTTTTGCTTGAGCTTCATACCTAACATGGAGGAAGACTAAATTTATTGTCTGGGAAGATTGTGTCAGAGTTGAGAATAGGACAAGAAAGCTGAATCAGGACAGAGAGTAGCTCCTGGCTTGTAGAAAATATATCAATGCAATGAACTGTTTATCACATTGGTCAGAGCAAGGGCGCATAGATTCATATTTAGCATGAGCCTAGTAACCTCTGAGTCCCTATCAGTCTGAGTGTGCAGTCCATGGTCACAGTGGGAGCATTCTAGGCTGCACTCATATCAGGATTAGTTTTTCTTGATTGACAGAGTAGAATGGCCCAGCCTCCCTTTGGACAGTGGAGGAAGTTCTTGACTTTTGCCATTCATAGTGAGGGTACAGTCCTGAAGAAGCCCACATGAGGGCTTACAATGACAATCCTGATGGAAGTGACTGGTGATGGTGGATAGAGGGATCTATTAGAGGTCTGGTCCCTTTATATCTATGCGGGAGTCCAAAGATTCCATCACTGTTACCCCAGGTGACCTGGCAGTGAACAAAAAAGTCATCATTAAGTGAGTCAGTCTCCTACCCTTTTCAAGTCTCTTAATTACTTGACAACCTTGTGCTTTCTCTTAATTATTAAAGCGATGGGTATCATTTGTTGTATGCAAGGTATTATTAGTTTTATGGGGTTTGGTCTCAAATTACAGAGAAAGGAAAAAAATACACCTAGGATTTTAGTGGAGTCTAAGTTAACCTTGAGTTTTACTGCATTTACTTGTTTGATAATTCTAATAAAGGTTATCATAGAGATAATATTTTTCCTTTAGTTGATAAATATATTTAGCCAGTATGTCTCTTGGTCAATTGTATACAGTGTTATTATAAAGATTATCAAAGGGTGTCAATAATTCTGATTTGCTCTGAAACCTCACCTCTCTGGAGTTCTACCCCACTAGGGAAAGATAGAAATGGGCTGGAGGTATGCATCTATTTGCCAATGCCCATGTTTAACAGAGAGGCAACTAAAACCACCCAAAGAATTTTGATCCATAATCCTAGAGGCAGAGAAATCTTAGGGAAGATGACCAGAGGGCTCTGAACTCCAATTTCAGCAGGACTCAGAGAGAGAAGAACAAGAACAAGGAGAAGAAGGAGAAGGAGAAGGAGAAGGAGAAGAAGACTTGAAAGAAGTTGAAAGTAGTTGGTGTGACTTAAAAGGAAGGAAAGGCAGAACTATAGGAAACAATGGTATTTTTATAATAGAAATAATAGTCAATCCATATCTGTGATCTTGGGAGAAATGCTGCAATGGAGGAATTGGAACAAAGAACTCTGGCGGTGGGAATAGCATGGAATTATACCCATTATTATTTTGCAAATCAATTTCAATCATTAATAAAAATTTAAAAAGACTATTGGTTGATGAGGGAAATGATGATTATCTTGAAATAAATATACCTTTGATGGACTATCTATTGTGTGAAGGCTTTACATGTCTAGTCTCATTGTTTTTTAAGGATTTATTTCATAAGACAGAGATTGCGAAATATAAAGAAAGAGAGAGAGAGAGAGAGAGAGATGTTAGAGCAATGCTTTGACATATATGCTTCCAGCTAATGAACTCTAGACCTTCTACTTGAGCATCTTGAACTTGGTAATGGTATCTTGTTCAAGTGACTAAATGATTAGATTTAGTAATCCTGACTAAGGTTCTAGTTCTATAATCTTATGTAGCCAAATCACCCCAACTAATTTATTAACAAGTAGAACTTTCTGTATTGTATTAGTCACAGCAGCAGCTTTTTGGGAAACAAAGAAGTAGACTGGATCATTTGGGCTTGATTAGCAGATGTCATTAGCATAACTTCCTTAGGAGATTTAAGAAGAGGTCTAGAGCTAAACAGGATGTAGAAGTAAACTTCAGTAGTAGATTCCTGTCAAAACAAGTTACCTATTCTTTTAAAGTCTCTTAACAGCCACCAAAAAAAGGAATGTTAAATCTGTTTAACTATTGTTCATAGATGTCAATCTTAACAATACAAATATTGACTTGTTATGTCTAAATGTATTTAACCAATGAGTGTTCCTTGAGTCATACTTTGAAGCATAAAATACTTTAAATGTTGATTGTTGTTATTTAAAAAAATGGATTATAGTTGTCCCTCATTTACTGGGGTTCCAGACTCTGCTTCAATGAGTGAATGTCCACGAAGTAGGATGCTTTACTTGTAAATCAAATATTTTCATTGTTAGAGGATGGAAAACCTGTTTATGTATAGAGGCAGTTTTTTTTTTAGCATCAGGGCCCTCTAGACATGAAATAACAACCTTTTAACTTTGCTTCCTTGTTGAACGAGATAGTACCCATTGCACAGATGTTCTTTTCATCTTTACGCATGAAGCAATTGGTAGACTCATTGAAGTTGTAATGGCAGGTGACCTCCATGATTTTCTTGCCATCTTTGATTATATCCAAGAGTTTCGCCTTCTCTTGGATGGTAAACCTCTTCCTCTGGTTAGTTAGTTTCATCTTCAGAAGGCTTAGAAGAAGCAGCATGTTCAGGAGCTATAATAGGGCTTAGATAAAATTTCTCAGAAATTGCAAATACAAGAGCAAAGATGCTTCCAATGCGTAGCCATGTAGAAGAGCTAATGAGAGAAACACACTCTGGCTTGGTTTTACCATACCTGATTTCAAACACACACACAGGGAGTGGCTGAGTGGCTACACCTGGTATTGAAGGATTCGTCGGGGTACTTGAATACATATTCCTACAGTCCATATGGACAGTCATTTTAATTTTAATTGTAATACAGCAGTGTATAAGTGACTCAGACCACCGAGCACTTGTATTATTTTCATTGTCTCTATCAGATTTTTAATGAATATATTTGAAAAAAACATGATAGAGTGAAGCCACAAAAGTCAAAGCGTAAAGTGGCAAGGGATGACTGTAGCGAATCTAACATCAAAAGGAAATCAGTTAATATGAAACTTTTATTATAGATAATCAGCAATAAGATCAAGAACCCACTTTAACTCAGCATTGCTACTAGATCAATTAGAAGAGAACAATAAATGTAATGTACTCATATTTATTCATATCTTAATAAAAGAACTGTTATTTTAATAATCATAAATAGACAGTATAACTATGTGAATAATGCCAAGTATTCCTAATGTATAAAATTTACTCCTTAGGTAAAGAAAATAAAAGAGAAAGAAAAATATTAGATTTTAATGGAAAAGAAATAGTTATTTGACTTTTTGTAAAAAAAATCAATAAAATAAAAAAAAGAAAATGCAGCCAATTAGCAAGAAACTGCTAATAAATACAAAATTATAAGACATCTTGTGATATCTGATAGGAAGATTCAAGTGTTATTTAAAGAATTATCACGCTTTATTGAGAGACATCTTTGAAAGAGTTAACTAATGGAGAGATTTACCATGTTAGTGTTTAGGAGGAATCAACGTAATAAAATATTTATTTAATCTAAATTTAATGTGGGAAGATTCAATAACAACCCGTCAGAAATCCTGATGCACGCTGATGAGCTAGGTCTATAACCCAAGAAGGAACATTAATTGTCACTATGACCTTGCTCAGATAAGATCTACAATAGTTATGTTCTACCTTAAGGGATAAAATACAGGGAAAGGTAGCAAATGCAAAGAGAATGACCAAATTACGAATGTTAAGTAAACACTACCACATAATTAAAAAGTTGTTACTTTGTGAAAATGAATGAAAAAAATTCTTAAAAAAATT
The DNA here is from genome assembly GCF_950295315.1 of Erinaceus europaeus. Lineage (NCBI taxonomy): Eukaryota > Metazoa > Chordata > Mammalia > Eulipotyphla > Erinaceidae > Erinaceus > Erinaceus europaeus. The sequence continues at coordinate 80,423,933 of NC_080164.1, read as the reverse complement.
TTTTTGTATTTATTTTCCCTTTTGTTATCCTAGTTTTTTTTTATTGCTGTTAGTTATTGTTGTTACTGATATCATTGTTGTTAGATAGGACAGAGAGAAATGGAGAGAAGAGTGTAAGAGAGAGGGGGAAGAAAGACACCTGGAGACCTGTTTCACTGCCTGAAAAACAACTCCCCTGCAGCTGGGGAGCCAGGGGCTCCAACTGGGATCCTTTTGTCAGCTCTTGTGGTTCCCGCCACTTGCGCTTAACCCATGGTGCTACCACCCTACTCCCGAAAAAATAATTCTATATAAATAGTCTTGAGCTCAAGAGTTGTTTTTGTTGTTGTTGTTTGTTTGTTTGTTTTTGTCTCCAGAGTTATTGCTGGTGCTTGGTGCCTGCACTATGAATCCACTGCTTCTGGAGGCCATTTTTTCCTGTTTTGTTGCCTTTGCTGTTGTTATTGCTATTGTAGTAGTTGTTGGATAGGACAGAGAGAACTGAGAGAGGAGGGGAAGACAGAGGGGGAGAGAAAGATAGAAACCTGCAGACCTGCTTCACCTCCTGTGAAGTGACTCCCCTACAGGTGGGGAGCCTAGAGCTGGAACCAGGATCCTTATGCTGCTCCTTGTGCTTCCTGCCATGTGCACTTAAGCTGTTGTGCTACCACGGGACCTCCATCTCAGGAGTTTTTTTACTTGTAGCCACACTTGGTCTAAAGTTCAATCACATTCACAGTGTTTTTTCACAGTGAGATTTTCAACACTTTAAAAAGTGGTACATTTTCTATGTGCAAAATAAATTGAGTTGCAGAATGCATGCACTTAGTTTGGACAAAATAAAAATATGAACTCACACAACCTATCCATATTCTTTTGTTTTGTTCTGTTTTTAATTGTTTGAACTCTGATCCATTTTATTTAATGATCGTCCAAACTTACCCACTAGACTGTAATAAAACTGTCAAGAACCCTCTCCTTTTCTACATTCTGGTAGAATTCTCTAAGAGCAAACAATAACTGACAATAAACAAAATGAACATTTTTTTAGAGATCATATTGTCTTTAGTTTGTAATGAAAACCATAAAGAAGTAACTCCTTGAAAATATGCAGCCACATTGCTTATCACAGTCTTGCAGACATGGATCTTGCACCTCAGACTTGATTTTCTGCCACCAACTTTAGGTGATCTGTACATTACACTTTTCATCATCTGCCGGGTTCTCAGCTGAGTATTGCAGTCTCTAAAACCACAGCTTGATTATCTCGTTTGTGTTGCAGTTTTAGTAATTCAAAGTCCTCTAGTGTTCTATACATACCAGCTAGCTTTGCACATTTTGGAGTTTAGAAAAATATTCACAGTTCCACACTATTACATCCATTTAAATTTGTTGCCTGACTATGCTTTGAGGACAAAACAAAACACATAACTATCATCTTCTTATCCAATCCCAAATATCTGTCTTATGGTTAATTCCCATTTGTCATTCATCATTCATCATAAAAAACTGGGGAATTGAGAGATAGTATAGAAGTTATACAAAAAACACTTTCAAGCCTGTGGCTACAAGGCCTCAGGTTCATTCCCCAACACCACCTCAGGTCAAAGTTGAGCAGTGCTCTAATATCTCTTTTCTTTTGTATCTTTCTCTCTGTAGTTTTCATTAAAATGCATTATTTTTAATTTATTTCTCATTTATGCTATGAATTATGTCACTTGCCTTCAATCCTCAGCACATAACACATAGAGAATATGGTAAGTGTCCAGTTGGTATTATCAATGGTTTTTATAATTATGTTTTAATTGTGTAGGGTTTTTTTTTTTTTGTAGATTCAAAATGTTTTCCTATACTGTTATGCTGAGAAAGTATCTTTTTTGCTCATTTAAATAACAATCAATCATTCAAACCAACAAAAAACTCCTATGTAGCCTTTATAGTTCTAGTAGAAATTTCACATCCTCTATGACTGCCAAATGAATTTAGACACTCAGTTTTATATATGGTTACAACACATATGACATGGTAGTATATCACAATGTCTGATGTAGATAAACAACAGCATTAGGCTGAGTGTCTCCTGATTTTCTTTTTGGCCCAGAAGTTGAAGGCTTGTTAATAGATAATATAATGTAATCATTGTTTTATTTTAGTCTGTTAGTAAGCCTCATTAACAATATATACATACACTATTTTCCTATTTGCTTTTAGTAGAATTTAAGGAATTATTGTATTGATGTCAGTGTGAATCTTCTCTTCCTGATGTTTCTAATGATCCTTTAAATGATTTAGCAACAGCTTTTTCCTTGGTATGTAATTAAAAAAATGTTGCATGGCTTTGGCTCGGGTTTAAACACAGGAGAGGTTTATTACATCGCAGGTTATTTAGGTACAGCAAAATAGGCAAAGGGGCAAAGGTTGGCTAGTCATGATGGCTGGAAGCCTTGAGTCATTTAGCTAGTTATCAGAACTTGGCTACATGTGTTCAGGTCCTGTGGGAAGTGGCATGGCAAGTCTGAGGAGAAGGAGAACAGGCAAGGACAGCAGGAACAGAGAGCAGTTTCCACTAGACATTCACTTAAATAACTTCCTAAACACCCACAATATCTTATGGGTTTGCATAAGTCCATTGCATGCTCCTCACGCTGACATTAGCTATATGCTAATTAGGTTCATATCCAAATAGGTGTTAATGCTACTGGCACCCAGTGTCCCTCTCCTGGGTAGGGTGTGGCAGGCTATTGGTAATGACTATTTTTTTCCTCCCTATCCCTTTAAAATCTTTTTTTAAATTTATCTTTATTTACGTATTGGATAGAGTCAACCAGAAATCAAGAACAAAGGGGTGATATATAGAGAGACAGAGAAACACCTGCAGCATTACTTTACAATTTGCAAAGCTTTTCCCCTGTAGGTAGAGACTGGGGGCTTGAACACTGGTCCTTACTGGCCCCTCCCTTTAAAATCTTATAGATGTTTGCATTTGAATTTAAATTGCTATCCTGAATAAACTTACCCATACTTCTTTTTCTAAGAAATTTTCTTAACATATAAACAAATGCATATCATAAAATATGGCTTGGTGACTAATTATAAATGCCTCATTAATGTTTTAATCAACTTTCAGGAAAAAATACCCCCCCAATCAAAAGCCATGTTACTTTCTCTAGATTGGTAGTACCCTAGTGACCATAAAATCATCTTTAGAATGATAAATATAACTGTTTAGCTCTAGGCATATCTTGGGATCTTTGTCATAGCTTTGGCATAGTGTCTCTTTCCTTTTTATTTCTTTTCTTCTTACTGTTTGCTTGTTACTGGAGGCTTACAGGCTTATAGTACAGTTGTTAGTATAAGAGTAAAATTTCTCATCTCACTATGATAAGTGTCTGCAAAAACATTCTCCAGTCTCCCAGACTGATTCCATTTCTACCATCATGCAACAGGTTTCAAAGTCTCCCCCCGACCAACCTCCTTTTTTCTCAGAATCCTCTGTTTAGGTGTAATACACTAAAACCAGTTCAAATTCTACTCTGTGTTTCCTTTTTCTGTTCTTGTTTCTTAAGTTCCAACTTTGAGGGAGATCATCTGATATTCATCTTTTTCTTTCTGACTTATCTCACTGAGCATGATTTCTTCAAGCTCCACCAAAGATGAAGTAAAGATGGCAAGCTCCTCCTCATTCTTAATAGCTGAGTAGTATTCTGTTGTATATGTATACCACAACTTCCCTAGCCACTCATCTGTTGGACAACTAGGTGGCTTCCAAGTTTGGGCTACTACAAAGTGTGCTGCTATGAACATATGTATTCACACGTCTTTTAGGATGGGTGTGCTTGATTCCTTAGGATATACCTGAGAAGAGGTTTTGCTTGCCTATAGAGAAGTCAACTTCTAGTCTTTCCATGAGTTCTCAAGACTGCTTTCCTCAGGGTTGGACCAACTTACATTCCTGTCAACAGTGCAGAAAGGTCCCTTACTGATCACCCTCAATCCACCCACATGTCCAGCACTATCTAAAACAAAAAATTCCCTCTGACATATGACAAACAGGTAGTAAAATATCATTCTTTTTATAATTTTGAATGAATAATTAGTTTTTTAAAGGGAGAAAATAGAAAATAAAGTTTATTAGGTAATTGATATAATAAATTATGGACAACTGAATGTATCTACACATATAAACAAGGTAGGTAGTTGATAGATAATGATGAAATAGAGAATGTGTAGGTAGTAGATGGAGAGTATATTGATATATCTATAAATATTTTATTATCTTAATTTGGTGATTTAATAGAAAAGGCAGTTGATACTGGTGCTTCGTGTTTTGATTGATAGAAAATGAAAATGGTATTGATTTGATCCAGCTGGATAAAATTTTATATCATCCTTGATTTTACTTTATAGTTTATTTATGCCAAAGTTTACTTTAAAATATTTACATTGTAACTTGTTTGTTTATTTTGCTCTGTTTTATTTTTTGTTTACATACTCCCCTTCAGGATTTAATTAGCATAATTTTTTCACTCAGTCAACAGCTTTTGTTTTTATTGAACTCCTTTGTACCAATAGCATGTAGAGGTCTTCACTTACTAAGATAAAGTCTTAGACAACAAGTAAAATGGACACTTGCCTTTGTCTAGGGAAGATAAGGAAACCAGCATTTACTTTGAGACCACAATGATGATACAGTTTAATTATGAGGAACAGGGGATAAGTAACAATTTTAGAATAATATACTTTATCTGCAAAGTAGATCTGATGAGTTTTAATTCGTTCCAGAGGGTTGGAGGGGAAAAGAATGAGTGAAATTTTGACAGCAGAGCAGATCCATTTTATAACTAGTTGTATTTACTGAAGGAAATTTTTACTTAAACATAAAGATAATGATGTGGAATGGTCAGAATTTGCTTCATAAAAATGAATCTGACTGGACTATTCAGAAGTTTAAGTCAGTCCACAAGCCTGAAAGTCATTTAAGAATACAACCTGAATGCCTCTCTCTCTCTCTCTCTCTCTCTTTCTCCTCTCTCTCCTTTTATTCTCTTTCTCTCTCTCTCCTTTTATTGTTTCCTTCAAAATGTAAAATAGAAAGTAGGAGGCCCTTGCTGCTCTCTCTATCAGGAGTGTACATGTCTCTAAAGCATGTGTTTTCAACTCTTCTCTATTCTTTCTTTGTTCCAATAAATTCACATCTCCCTGAGAAGAAGGAGGAGGAGAAGAAGATGACGAAGAATAAGAATAAGAATAAGAATAAAAAGAAGAAGAAGAAGAAGAAGAAGAAGAAGAAGAAGAAGAAGAAGAAGAAGAAGAAGAAGAAGAAGAAGAAGAAGAAGAAGAAGGAGAAGAAGAAGAAGAGAAAGTAGAAGGTAGCTCAGTAGCATCACACATGCTAAAGGTCCTTGATTCATTTCCCCATTTGGCAGCATCATAAAATAAGTGAATATAATAATAATATAATCAAAAAGTAGTAATAGCTTCAAGAAAGAATCTTTGCAAATATTAGAGAGAAACAGATTTTTAATTTAATTAGTTTTTGGCTGTAAACAAGAGAAAAAAAGAAACACACACACATATATGATATATATTTGCGGTCCATTAGATTGAGAGGAATACTACTCTCTAAGGTATAAAACTTGGGAAAATATTGAAGGTAAGTGGTGAATTCAGTTTTGATTATATACATTGACTTTGAGGTTCCTGTGGGACATTCCATCGAAAATATCCAGGAGGCTTCTGAATATAGGGACAAGTTGCTCACCAGAGGTGTCATTGATTTTGATAGGACAGAGAAAAATAGAGAGGGGAGGGGAAGACAGAGAGGGGGAGAGAAAGACAGATACCTGCAGACTTGCTTCATTGCTTGTGAAGCGACTCCCCAGCAGGTGGGAAGCCAGGGGCTCAAACCTGGATCCTTAAGCTGGTCATTGTGCTTTGTGCCACCCCTGCACTTAACCTGTGGCGCTACCGCCCGACTCCCGCTTAACAATTTTTTTTAAATTTATTTTTTATTTTTTTATTTAAGAAAGGATTAATTAACAAAACCATAGGGTAGGAGGGGTACAACTCCACACAATTCCCACCGCCCAATCTCCATATCCCACCCCCTCCCCAGTAGCTTTCCCATTCTCTATCCCTCTGGGAGCATGGACCCAGGGTCATTGAGGGTTGCAGAAGGTAGAAGGTCTGGCTTAACAATTTTTATATGTATTTGTTAGAGACAGAACAAGGACAGGGTATTTGGAACCTTCAACAGTGGGGACATGGACACTTTGTTGTACATTATTACATGCCTTCTCACAGCCAGTGGGGAAAAAGTTAAAAGAAGCCTTGAGAATGGTAGTGCGACAGTGTTTGGAAGCACCTTATTATTATTATTATTATTATTTTATTTAAGAAAGGAGACATTAACCAAACCATAGGATAAGAGGGGTACAGTTCCACACAATTCCCACCACCTGGTCTCCATATCCCATCCCCTCCCCTGATAGCTTTCCCTTTCTCTATCCCTCTGGGAGTATGGACCCAGGGTCCTTGTAGGTTGCAGAAAGTGGAAGGTCTGGCTTCTGTAATTGCTTCCCCGCTGAACATGGACATTGACTGGTCGATCCCAGTCTGCCTCTCTCTTTCCCTAGTAGGGTGGGTCTCTGGGGAAGCTTTATCACTCGGGTGAGACCTTTCCTTTCATAGTATTCTCTAATTCTATTCCTGGTGGTCCACTCCCCAATAAAGTCCCCAAACCTAGATATAGTCCAGGTCCCCTGAGATAGAGCATATGTTCACATGTGCCCATAAACTAGGGAAAAATATATACCGGAAAAGTACACAAGAGCCTTCAGGGAATACCCCCCAACACTTCATCTGCACTATTCCAGTCTTTAGGTCCATGGTTGTTCAACAATTTGCTTGGCTTTGTATGGAAGCACCTTTATGTTAAAGCACCTTGAAAACTATGAGAGGAGCTTTAAGAAGGTAACCAAACCTGGTGGTCTCAACAGACCAATGGGAAGCTAGCCCAAGTATGAGGCAGATGGGGGCTATAAGAAAAGGTAAAATGGTTCCAAATAAATGATTGTCATTTTTCTCCATTCTCTTAAAGAAGCTTGGTGGAACTTTGATAAGTATCATGTTAAATTTGTATATGGCTCTGGGGAGAATATTCATTTTGATGATACGAATTCTTCCATTCTATGAGCATGGGATATCTTTCCATTTCTTGGTATCATTTTCTATTTCAATGAGTAGTGACTTATAGTTTTCAGTATACAAATCTTTCACTTCTTTGGTCAGCTTTACTCCTAGGTATTTTATTGATTTTGCTGAAACAGTGAATGGGAGTGATTTCTGGATGTCCTCTCCTTTGGATGCAGTGTTTGCATAAAAAAATGCCACTGATTTCTGTACATTGATTGTGTAGCCTGACACCAGTAGTTTTCTGCTGGATTCTTTAGGTTTTTCTATCTATACTATCATATCATCTGCAAATAGTGAGAGCTTGACTTCTTCCCTTCCAATCTGTATTGCTTTGATTTCTTTCTCTTGCCTGATTGTTATGGCAAGAACTTCCAAAACTATGTTGAAGAGTAATTGTAATAATGGACAGCCCTGTCTAGTTCCTGATCAGAGGTGTCCTAGTAAGTGATGCATTTTTGAGTCATACCTATGTAGAAAACATAAACATAAACCTAATTTCAGAAAGTCACAGTTAGGAACATAGCATGTGGGCCTAAATGATCAGTGTAAAGTTGTTCATATAATAGATCTGCCATTTTAATTTTTATTTTTGTGAACTTGAGGGAAATATTTAGTTTAACTATGCTTCAGTTCCTTCATAAGTAAAATATATCATAATATTTCCCCTGAGTCTGATACACAGTCTTTTGGTGGTGGGAATGGTATTTATGCACACTCTCATTAATTTGTAGTCATAGAAATCACTGTTTAATTAATATGAGAGGGGAAAATTGAATGTCTCAAACTTTTTAATGTACAGACCATAGGCTAAGTCTTTGATATGTTGACTGTTTCTTTGTGGGCCCCCATAGGACCTTGCCCTTAACTTGGATCAACAATGGTAGAGAATGTTTCATCCTCTAAAGGGAGGTGACAACATACTCTAGCTTCCATCTGAGGATGATGGGTTCTGAAATTGGGGCAGCTTGGAACATTCCTACTCATGAACACAGAATGTGAACTCGGATCAGATAGAAGGGAAAACCAAGAACGCCAAAAAAAAAAAAAAAAAAATGAACAGGTAAAACTCTACCAAATCAATTACACAAACCCTTTTCCAAAACAAAGCAAAAACAATTACAAAAAGGAACTACCAAATATAAACTCAAGAGGGATAGGGAAGAAAGAAAAATAGATACCCAACATCATCATAATGTATGTCCTTTGTTATTATTTGCATATACCTGTGCCATCGTTCCTTCTACTTTCCCTGGTCTAGGCTTTTGAGTCAACATATCAAAGACTCAGCTTATGTATTAAAAAAACTCAGTCTGTGCTTTAAAAAATAGAGACAATCAGTATTAGGCTATTCTCTTTTAGTCCTTTTGGAATTCCCCATAAGCTGTCTTTTCACATTACATATCAATTCTGCGTGATATCTACCTCACATCTCTGTAATAAAGAAGCTTAAATCTTGCACATTTGAGCGCAGAACCACTTATAACAATTTTAAGATTGTGCTATGATGGATCCTTTTCTAGGGAGTCAACTGGTAGTCCTAAGTCCTTTCACAGACCTAGCAAATGTCTTCGCTACAAATTCTATGTTAGTACTTAGAGAAAGGCAAATATAAATTACCTAAAAACATTATTTAAGTAAAGGTAAGGGCTAGTGAAATAGTTCACTTAGATGGATTTTGAGTCCGGGTGCCTTATCACTGAGGGGATTTTGGCACTGTGGTCTATTTCCTTCTCTCTCTGCTTCTGTCAAAATAACTAAATAAATACATACATATTTTATCACTCAGAAAATATGTGTCTATGAAGTATACATCACTTTTTATGACCAGTGTAGTAATACACTATAAAGTTCTTATACATAAGCCTACACAACTTTTTAAATTTTATTTTTTATTAGTGATTTAATATTGACTTATAAAATCACAAGTCAAAAGTGGTACAACTCCATACCATTCTCACCACCAGAGTTCTGGATCCCTAGTCCCTCCCCTGTAAGCTCCAACAGTTGCCTCAAGGCTGCAGATATGGGTTAACTATTATTTCTACAACTATCTTTGTATATATTTCCCCCCTCCCTTTTAACATCTCATCTTCTCTTCCTTTCTAAGTCACAAATACACTTATTATTACATCCAAATGCCTCTCCCCTTTTCCTCCTCTCTTTCCAGGCCCTGATGGAGTTGGGCTTCAGAGCCTATGGTTTAAGCATTGAGTACCCAATCAGAATTAGATTTTTGGGATCTGTCCTCTTTGGGCCTTTCTGCTAGATTGCCAAGCTATTGTGGTCCAAGTTTGTTGGAAGCTGTTAAATATATGAAATATATTATGTGCTTGACTCAGGGTAAATATTATGATAATATATGCCTTAGTTATGATCTTAATCTCAAGTTCCTGTGTACATTGTAAAATGAGGTATTTGATATGTAATATATTGTTTTTTGATACTATTTACATATTTATCCTAAAACATGTATAAATAAAACTCCTCTTATGCTAGTTAATATACATATCTCACATTTTCTTTAAACCTTCCATTATTTAGAAGATGATCTATTTAATAAGAAATAAAAGTTAGGGCTGGGAGAGCGTGGAGGGGGGGCAGCATAATGGTTATACAAAAAGACTTTTCATGCCTGGGTTTCTGAGGTCTCAAGTTCAGTGAACCATGTGCCAGAGCTGAGCAGTGCTCTGATCTTTCTCTTTTCTATCTTTTCCTTAGTATCTATCTCATTAAAAATAAATAAAATATATCAAATAATGAAAATTTAATCAAGACTTAGTTATGACTTTGTTTCCAGTTAAGTGTTTTGTGCAACTATCAGAATGATACAGAATTAAATTAAGAGGGTCAAATTGCTTGTGTGCTTTTGAAGTAAAGGTTGTATTTGTAATCATTGCCCTACAGTATTTTTTTTTATAAACTGAGTCTTTAAATTGCTTCCTAATAAAATGCTGGGATCTTTATAAAAACAATAAATGGTTTGTTTTCAAAACACAAAGTTTATTTTTGAAGTAAAGGTTTATGTTCCATGGAAGTCTCTGAGCCTAAGAGTGCTTTCAATTCTTGTTGGAGCCCCAAAGTAGCTGCTATAATCATTGAAGTACCCTCCTGGGTGTGACATTCCCAGCTTGATGACTTGATGGCTTAATTTACTTATATGGTGTTCTTGAAAGTGATTTTGTAGCTTAGGGTAGGAAACTGAAACCAGAGTTACTGAGCCACAAATAAGTGAAATTTATACTCATGAACACTGAAGATTGCTATAATCATTTTCAGGGTGAAAAAAATTTAACCACTGACATCAAGTCAAAACATCAAATGTAAAAGCTTTTCTATGTGGTTGAAAGAAAAGTCAAATGAACAAACTGAGTTTAGCTCCAAAAAGAACTCTTGGCAAATTGCTTTTATTAAGGTTGTGTTGAACGTCTATTAACAAGTCAAACAATTTGAATGAAAAGTTCCTAAAATAATATTACCATTGCTTCCTATGCTTAAAGAATGTTCATTGTTGATTTATGCATTTGAATAATATCTTAAAATGATCTGAAGTGGCATTTCATTTGAAATCACACTGGACCTGTAGAATAACACTTAAGAGGGAGTCGGGCTGTAGCGCAGCGGGTTAAGCGCAGGTGGCGCAAAGCACAAGGACCGGCATAAGGATCCCGGTTCGAACCCCGGCTCCCCACCTGCAGGGGAGTCGCTTCACAGGCGGTGAAGCAGGTCTGCAGGTGTCTATCTTTGTCTCCTTCTCTCTGTCTTCCCCTCCTCTCTCCATTTCTCTCTGTCCTATCCAACAACGACAACAACAATAATAACTACAACAATAAAACAACAAGGGCAACAAAAGGGAATAAATAAATAAAATAAATATTAAAAAAAGAATAACACTTAAGAAATATAATAAAACTTTGAAAGAAAGTACTCATAAAGTAAATTGTTGCTAACTATGTAACAGAATTGAGACTAAAGTGGAAACTTTGACAGTGGGAGCATATTCAAACTTTTATTTATGTATTGACTGTCTTATTACTTGAAGTAAGTATATTGAGCCCAGGTGGTGGCACACCTGGTTCTTGCCCCTGGTCCCCACCTGCAGGGGAAAAGCTTTATGAATGGTGAAGCAGAGCTGCAGGTGTCTCTCTTTTTCCCTCTCTATCACCCCCTTCCCTTTTGATTTCTGGCTATCTCCGTCCAATAATTAAAGATAATAAACAAAAATTAAAAAAATAAGTATATTAATTCCACCAATATGCACCAAGACCTGAAAATCCCCCTTCCGCCAAATTCCCTTTATTTTGGTGCACTACACCAAATCTAGCTCAAGTTCTGCTTTGTATTTTCTCTTTCTGTTCTTATTTTTCAACTTCTATTTATGAGCGATATCATCTCACATTCATCCTCTGTCTCTCTCTGGCTTATCTCACCTCAAATGATTCTTTATTTCTGTTTCTGTCTTTTCATCTGAAAGAAGTCAGCCTGGAGGGGGTATGGCAGTGGTATATTAGGTCAAGCACACAGTACTAAAAGCAAGGACCCACACAAGCATCCCAGTTCAAGCCCCTGGCTCCCCACCTGCAGAAGATGCTTCTGGGAAGCAGGTTTGCAGGTGTCTGTCTCGTTCCCTCTCTATCTTTCCCTCTACTGTCAATTTCTCTCTGTCCTATCTAAAAAATCAAAAAAATTGCAACAGGACCAGTGGATTCCCAGTGCAGGCTCCAGGTCCCAGCGATAATCCTGGAGGCAAACAAATAAACAAACAAAAAATCTCTCTGGGTTAGAATACTACTCTTATTTTGATAAATGTGGTTTGAAGTAACTCAACAATAGAACTGGAACATAAGTTTTTTTAATTATTATTTTTATATAATTTTTATTTATAAACAGGAAACACTGACAAAAACCATAGGATAATAGGGGTACAACTCCATACAATTCCCGCCACCAGAACTCCGCATCTCATCCCCTCCCATTCCCTGATAGCTTTCCTAGTCTTTATCCCTCTGGGAGCATGGGCCAAGGGACATGGGGTGCAGAAGGTGGAAGGTCTGGCTTCTGTAATTGCTTCTTCGCTGAACATGGGAGTTAAAAGGTCATTCATATTCTTAGCCTATCTCTATCTGGTGGGGCGGGGCTCTGGGTAAGCGGGGCTCCAGGATATTGGATCATCTGCCCAGGGAAGTCCGGTTGGTATCATGGTAGCATCTGGAACCTGGTGGCTGAAAAGAGAGTTAACATATAAAGCCAAAGAAATTGTTGGCTAATCATGAACCTAAAGGCTGGAATAGTGAAGATGAAGATTTGGAGGTCTCTGTTTTGTAGATAGGTAGCAGGCCTATTTTTGGTATATTCCAAAGGGCCCATGACTATATTAGTTTTTTTTTTTTCCTGACCCTGACATGCAAGTGGACCAAGTTATTATCTGGGGAGATGATGTCATGGCTGGAACAAGGACCAGAAAGCTGGATCAGGGAAGAGAGTAGCTCCCAAATATGGAAAAGTTGTATAAATGTTGTTGACTGTAAACCCCATCAATTTGATCTGAATGTAAGTTTTTAAGTTTCTCAGAATGTAACTTAAGTATAATAAATAATGTTTATATTCCTGTCTTCTAAAACAATTATGACTCTATTTTTTATATTTATTTATTTATTTTCCATTTTGTTGTCCTTGTTGTTTAACATTGTTGTGGTTATTGATGTTGTTGGTGGATAGGACAGAGAGAAATGGAGAGAGTAGGGGAAGACAGAGAGGAGGAGAGAAAGATAGACACCTGCAGACCTGCTTCACCACCTGTGAAGCGACTCCCCTGCAGGTGGGGAGTCGGGGGCTGGAAACGGGATCCTTACTCTGGTCCTTGCACATGACTCTATTTTTAATTCACTAATAATATGTACTATTTCCAAAGGTATATTATTAATTATTCTAATAAAACACTTCTCATTTTTGTGAAAAATGTAATAATCAGTATCTTTTTTTCTTATCAAAATAATGAAAATAAATCAGTGGAGCCAAATTAAGAAGCAATAAAGTTAATGTGATAATAGTTTTTAAGGATATATATTTATAGGATAGCAATATATATATATATATATATATATATATACATGTTTGACTATATCTCATATTTTGTTGTAGTTATTATTGATATGGTTGTTGTTGGATAGGACAGAGAAAAATGGAGAGAGGAGGGGAAGACCGAGAGGGGAAGAGAAAGATATACATCTGCAGACATGCTTCACCACCTGTGAAGCAACTCCCCTGTAGGTGGGGAGACGGGGACTCGAACCGGGCTCCTTATTCTGGTTCTTGCGCTTTATGCCAACTCCACCTAAGCTTAACCCGCTGTGCTACTGCCTGACAACCTATCATATGTATTTTAATTTTGTCTTGTTTTGTTTTATTTAAGTACTCTCGATACTGTGCTCCATCAAGTAAGCCCCATGATTTTACTAAATACTCAAATGCTTCTAATGATCTTTGTAATTTGAATAATGAAATTAGTGTGAGCAACCATAGAAGGACTAAATAGAAGGAACATAGCTAAAGATAAGAAGATAAGCAACTTTTAGATATTTCACAGGGTGTCCATTAATGATAATTTCAGAATTATATTAGCAGTTATCATATGAGTATGGATTAGTCTCATTTTTAGAATCGCTTCAATGTATTTGTGGAGCAATGAGAGCCAGAGACCAGAATGCCACAGCACTAAACTTTAAAAAGTTTATTAATGCTGGAAATTGGGTACTTGCAAAGAGTCAATTAATCTCTGAATAGCAAAAATAAGTGACAATATTGCAAATGGTTGCCCTAATCTCTAGGCTATTTGAATTTTAAAAAACGGTATTTTGAGAAACTCTCAAGTCTTACTTCAAAGGAGGAAATCCTAAATGTACACTTTAGGACTTATATCAAAGAGTGAAAAAACCCCTTGCCAAGCAGAAATTATTCCAGATTGTTCACCAAACCTCTTTAGAGGACTACCTCATAATCCATCTTATATATGTAGGACTGCATTGCTTTGGCATTTGTATGACAGAGTAAATTTTCTGAATCTGCATGAGGTTCTACTTGCTACCCAACATGAGGATATTTTTATGTTTATTATACTTTGTATAGTCAGTGAGGTAGATGTGATTAACAAACATTTCTATCAGATGATAAAAAGTAAATTGATGAGTGACAGAGCAACTAGAAAATACTAGAGACATAAAATAACATTTTTATTTTCTTAAATTAAGAGTTACTTCAGACATTATCATCTAGAAACACTTATCATAATTTGAGTCTCATGGTTATTGCCTCCTCCTGTGTGAAGAGGTTTGAATAAATAGCACATTGGGAGGAACCTATTAGTTACTTTCCTTAAAGACTGATGAAATATTTTTTTGATAATATATTGCTTTGTCATGTTGTGGCACTTGATTTGATTCTGCCTCTTCCATACACACACATCACTGAAGGATAATCCTCTATCTCTATCTAACTCTATTTATATCTATCTCTATCTCTATGTCTCTACACTTCACTCTCAAAAAAAAGTACTTCCCTTCCTTTCATTTTATGATTGTCTGTAAGAATTCACATTTGGGGATGTGTGGCACACTAGTTGAGCAAATATTACCATGTTCAATGACCCAAGTTTGAGCTTCACTCTTCACCTGTGGGAGGAAGATTCCTGAGCAGTGAAATAGGTCTGCAGGTTTCTTTCTCTTTTCCTCTGACTGTATCCATCCCTCAGAATTTCTTTTCAAATAAAATCAAAAGAAAAAGAGAAAAATGACAGGCAGAAACTGTATATTTGTATACAAAGCCCCATTGATTATTCTGGTTCAATATATATATATTTAACATATATGTAAGAATTCACATTAGTAAAGCATTTTTATTATTTTTTCATCATGCATACATGTACACACATAAAATTATGCTCTAGTAATCACTATTTTTGTATTGTTATAATCTTCCCATTATCAAAAGGCTTTGAAAAATGAATATATAAATATTTTATGGTTCAGAGTAAATTTATTAAGGTACTGAAATATCTGAAGAGTAATCCTCTGAAGGAGAGTTTGAATTTTATATCGTTATAAATATCACATTAAAATGCACAATGTCAGTGAATATGATGAAAATTCAACCAAAAATTTTAAAATGTCAGTCTCCAGGGACAGGCATGATGCACCCATATTACCATGCCCAAGGACGTGGGTTCAAGCCTCCAGTCCCTACCTGCAGGGTGAATGGGTACTTCATGAGTGGTGGAAGTGCTGCACACTTCTCTATTTTTCTCTCCCTCTTTTACAGTTCTTTGTAAATTCCTCTTTGTGTCTATCAAGAGGAAAAAAGAGAAAGAAAATATCAGTTTTCAAAGTAATCTAGAGAAGGAGGTGAAGAGAAAGTATAGAGGGGTCTTGGAAGTTCTGATGTTTGATGGTTGAAAAAGTCCTAAATCCCCACCTGCAGGGAAAATTCATGAGTGGTGAAGCAGGGCTACTGGTGTCTCTCTGTCCCTCTGTCCCCATCTATGCCTCTTCCCTCTCAATATCCTTTGTCCCAGCAAAATATAAATAAATATTTTAAAAAAGAAAGAAAAATTCCTAACCTCTTTTCACTCTCAGATTAGTGTTCAACGGACCTACCATAGGAGAATGAGAAATTATACCCATATGTAAATAACTGTACTTTCAATCACTAACTATAAATAATAAATAATTTAAAAAAATGTCAGTCCTGAAGGACTTCTGGAGGCAGGGTTATGGAGCAGCAGCAGCTTTGTTTCTCTCCTAGGTCAACTAGGAATACCAAAGGAGACCAACTGAGACCGCAACAAGACAGGACTAGAATGACTACAGGAACCCAGCAAATCGGTGGTGAGTGCAAACACATGTGGCTCATGGACAGAGAGGAGCCTAGAGATAGATTAAGTGGTAGCTAACAGTCTGGCAGATTACCAGTTGAGACACCACCTCCAGTCTGTTTCACCAACGAAAAGATGGCTGAAGGGAGGAGCGAACTCCCTTGAAACTCACCAAATGCAACTGTGAGTCTCCACTGCTACTACACTCAGAATCTGGAGCAGCTGTGGGGAGGCCCTGTGCTGACAGAAGGGGGCAGAGAACTAATGAGGAAATTCAGGAGAAAATCTATACCTTGGTGGCCTAGCGGTGGGCTTATAAGAGTCTCTTTACGAAAAGGTTCCCAGAAGAAGGCGGACTGAGAAGCTGCTAGTGGCTGAGCTCTGACCACATCTCCTGGAAACGGTAGGATTTTCTGCCTTTAGGGTCCTAGCGGTGACACCAAGGAGGTGACTAAAACTTAATTTGGGTTAAGAATTAGAGTAGGAAAAAAAGGGGAAATTTTTTTTTTCCTTTTAATTTTTAAGCATACCTCCTCCCCTTCCCCCCCCCCATAACCAGTCCCTGGGGACCAGCTCCTAGCAGGATTCCCTGCTAGGAGCTCCTTTTCTTTACCAAATTCCTGTCCCACCAGGGAGTATCATTAATTCTAAGTCTATACCCTTCTGAAACCTCTGGCCTTTTTTCTTTCTAAGTAGCCAACCACCCCCCACCTCACCCAGCATAGCTAATTAAATAATTAAAAATAAATACATAAAAAACCCCTTTCCTTTCACTGCCCTTTTATGACTGTTCTTTTTCTTATCTTTATCTTTTTTCTCTCTCTTTCTTTCTTTTTTTTACTTTTTCTCATTCTTGTCATCCTTTCTTCCTTAATCCTACAGCTTCCAAAGTCACAGCACCCAGCTCCCACACCACCAAACAGTGTGCTTTTTTGAATTCACTGATACACATTTGGGAATTTCCTTTCACTGCTCTTTAATTACAGCTCTTTTTCTTATCTTTTCTCTTTTCTCTCTCTAGCCTCTTTTTTTTTTTTATTATCTTGTCATACACTTCTTCCTTCTTCTTTACCTTTCTGAATTTGTGAATTATTTTGGGGAAGAAATCTGACTCAGAGTGGACTCTCTATATGTGTATCTCTGCTCTAGTTCCCTTTCCCCTCTTGTTACCCCTAGAATATAGAGTGGATAGTAGATTTGCATACCTGTCTATTCTTGCTATCCCTTCTTTCTTTTCTCTTTCTTATTCACTGGGATTTGGTTACTATTTATTCATGACTGGAGAAATTGTTTGGCTAACTGGTAATGATTAAACTGCTTCAATACTTGCTTCAGATGCTACTGTAATTCCTGAGGTCGGTGAGTGCAACTGTCATAAAGGTATTTAGTACAGTGTTACTTGTACATAAGACACAACAACTGAGGAACAACAGAGCATAAAAAAAAAGAAACACATAAATCAAAAAAATGGGTAGGTCAAAAACAAATAAAACTGCTACTCCAATGAATGAAGACAAGAGCCCAGAAGAAACTACAAATCAGGCGGAAGTAACCATAGATAAGAAAAGCATGCAAGCAATAATAAACTTATTAATCACAGAAATGAAAACAACATTGGAGGAAAAGAATGGCAGTATGAGAGAAACAACAGTTCAGACCCCCAAGGAAAATACTGATTATATTGAGGCAATAAGAGAACTGCAAGCTGAAATAGCTGTAATAAAGAAAGAAGCTGAGGCAAGGGAAAGCAGACTAACAGAAGCAGAAAACAGAATTAGTCAACAGAGGGTGAGTTAGAGAAAATGAAGAAAGAGGTGAAAGAGCTTAAAAAGAGATTGAGAGACACTGAAAACAACAACAGAGACATATTGGATGATCTCAAAAGAAGTAACATTCGCATAATTGGCCTGCCAGAGGAAGAAAGACAGGAAGGGGAAGCAAATATTCTAGAGGAAATAATAGAAGAAAACACTAAATCTGAAGAAGAAGACATCCAGAAATCACTCCCATTTACTGTTTCAGCAAAATCAATCAAATACCTAGGAATAAAGTTGACCAAAGAAGTGAAAGACTTGTATGTTGAAAACTATGAGTCGCTACTCAAGGAAATAGAAACTGATACCAAGAAATGGAAAGATATCCCATGCTCATGGATTGGAAGAATAAATATCATCAAAATGAATATTCTCTCCAGAGCCATATACAAATTTAATGCAATACCCATCAAAGTTCCACCAAGCTTCTTTAAGAGAATAGAACAAACACTACAATCATTTATCTGGAACCTGAAAACACCTAGAATTGCCAAAACCATCTTGAGGAAAAGAAACAGAAATGGAGGCATCAAACTCCCAGACCTTAAACTATATTATAAAACCATCATCATCAAAACAGCATGGTACTGGAACAAAAATAGGCACACAGACCAGTGGAACAGAATTGAAATCCCCACACCTATGGAATCTAATCTTTGATAAGAGGGACCAAAGGATTAAATGGAAAAAGGAGGCTCTCTTCAATAAATGGTGCTGTGTTGCTGAGGACTTATTCTGATGCAATCTCCGCCCCCAGGTTTTTCTATGCCCCGCTAAATCCTAGAGTGCCCCCTTTCAACCAATCCTGGCCTTACACGTCACCCCTGGTTGTCACCCAATAAAAAGCCCCCTCACCCCTCCCCTCGCTCTCTCTCTGGGCTCTCGGCTCTCCCTCTCTGAGGTCTCGCTCCCTGCTCTCCCCCGGTGGTCGGCCATTGCTGGCTGGCTCCACGTGGTCTGAACCAAACCTCCCCCCATCCTATAATAAATATTTGTGTACCCCTTTGCTCTGGACATCCGCTCTCTTCTCCGCGGTGCAGCCCAACACCAGACCACTGCAACAACAGTGCTGGGAAAACTGGGTTGTAACATGCAGAAGAATGAAGTTGAACCACTTTATCTCACCAGAAACAAAAATCAACTCCAAATGGATCAAAGACATAGATGTCAGACCAGAAACAATCAAATACTTAGAGGAAAAGATTGGTAAAACTGTTTCTCACCTACACATCAAGGATATCTTTGATGAATCAAACCCAATTGCAAGGAAGACTAAAGCAGAAACAAACCAATGGGACTACATAAAATTGAAAAGCTTCTGCACATCCATAGAAACTATTAAACAAACAAAGAGACCCCTCACAGAATGGGAGAAGATCTCCATATGCCATATCAGACAAGAAACTAATCACCAAAATATATAAAGAGCTCAGCAAACTTAGCACCAAAAAGCAAATGACCACATACAAAAATGGGCAGAGGATATGAACAAAACATTCACTACAGAGGAGATCCAAAAGGCTAAAAACATATGAAAAACTGCTGCTCTAGGTCACTGATTGTCAGAGAAATGCAAATTAAGACAACACTAAGATACCACCTCACTCCTGTAAGAATGGCATACATCAAAAAGGACAGCAGCAACAAATGCTGGAGAGGATGTGGGGACAGAGGAACCCTTTTACATTGCTGGTGGGAATGTAAATTGGTACAATCTCTGTGGAGAGCAGTCTGGAAAACTCTCAGAAGGCTAGACATGGACCTTCCATATGATCCAGTAATTCCTCTCCTGGGGGTATACCCCAAGAACTCCATAACACCCAACCAAAAAAGAGGTGTGTACTTCTATGTTCATAGCAGCACAATTCATAATAGCTAAAACCTGGAAGCAACCCAGGTGCCCAACACCACATGAGAGGCTGAGAAAGCTCTGGTATATATACACAATGGAATACTATGCAGCTATCAAGAACAATGAACCCACCTTCTCTGACCCATCTTGGACAGAGCTAGAAGGAATTATGTTAAGTGAGCTAAGTCAGAATGATAAAGATGAGTATGGGATGATCCCACTCATCAACAGAAGTTGAGTAAGAAGATCTGAAAGGGAAACTAAAAGCAGGACCTGACCAAATTGTAAGTAGGGCACCAAAGTAAAAACCCTGTGGTGAAGGGTAGACATGCAGCTTCCTGGGCCAGTGGGAGGTGGGAGTGGGTGGGAGGGATGGGTCACAGTCTTTTGGTGGTGGGAATGGTGTTTATGTACACTCCTAGAAAAATGTAGACATATAAATCAGTAGTTAATTAATATGAGAGGGGTAAAATCAATTGTATGTCTCCAAGTTTTTCAAAACACAAACTGAATCTTTTTTAATATACAGGCTGTGTATTTGATATGCAGACTCTCTCAAAAGCCTAGACCAAGTAGATCAGAAGCATCCAATAGCACAACTATATACAAGATACTGGGTAATGTAGAGCAAACCCTAACAAAAGGACTTTTCAAAGTAACCCAATTACCAAATAATGTGATGATAACATTAACTATCAATTGTCTTTTTGAACCCTAAGACAGCAGGAACCTCACATCTCTACTATAGAGCCCCTACTTCCCCCAGTCCTGGAACCCTTGGATAGGGCCCACTTTCCCATATGCCTCTCCCAATCCATACCAAATAATATTGCATCCACTGACCACAACCTAACCAACACAACGATTGCCATCTCAATATGCTTCACCTCAGACTGTGTCCAGAGACTTCACGTGTGGAATTACAACCCTTTAGCTTCATTACTCAGGTGAGACCTTTCCTTTTATAGTATACTCTAATTTCATCTCAGGTGGTTCACTCTCTAACAAAGTCCCAAAACCTAGATATACACCAGTTTCTGTGAGAGAGAGCTTATGTTCACACGTATCCATAAACTACTGAAAAATATATACCTGAAAGCAGAAGTACACTAGAGTTTGCAGTGAGTACTCCCCTAACACTTCCTTTCCACTATTCCAAGCTTTGGGTCCATGATTGCTCAACAATTTGTTTGGCTTCGTATGTTAACTCTCTTGGTTCCAGATGCCATCAGGATGCTGGCCAGGCTTCCCTGGATTGAAGACCCCACCAATGTGTCCTGGAGCTCAGCTTCCCCAGAGACACACCCTACTAGGGAAAGAGAGAGGCAGACTGGGAGTATGGATTGACCAGTCAATGCCCATGTTCAGCGGGGAAGCAGTTACAGAAGCCTGACCTTCTACCTTCTGCAACCCTCAATGACCCTCGGTCCATGCTGCCTGAGAAATAGAGAATGGGAAAGCTATCAGGGGAGGGGGTGGGATATGGAGATTGGGTGGTGGGAATTGTGTGGAGTTGTACCCCTCATACCCTATGGTTTTGTTAATTAATCCTTTCTAAATAAAAAAAGTTTTAAAAAGAATCTCTTTACATAACCACTGGATTATCTCTAGACACCCTGCTTTATCTCTTGGTCAGGAGTCAGTGATTAAGATAA
Source organism: Erinaceus europaeus (assembly GCF_950295315.1). Taxonomy (NCBI): domain Eukaryota; kingdom Metazoa; phylum Chordata; class Mammalia; order Eulipotyphla; family Erinaceidae; genus Erinaceus; species Erinaceus europaeus. The sequence goes on along the minus strand of NC_080164.1, from coordinate 80,402,576 downwards.
GAAGAAGTCTACTTATAGTTTAAAAGCCCTCAGGCTCTTTTAGCCTACAGGGAAGAAAATGAACAAAAGAGGCTTTTAAGCCTCTTAACTTTTTTAAGCTACAATTCAGGGATTAAAATTATATTGAAACAATGATCAATTTCCACAGCTGTTAACTTTTAATTACCTTACTTTGACACCAGTCAGTACAGGCAAGAGTGATCAGTAATTTGAAAAGTACTGAGAGAGGGACCTCATAACATATTATATAAAATGGTTAAACCATGAGAAGAAATATTGGAGAAATGAACCAGGAGAAGAGTCCAGCTAAAAGCCCCACAGAAGCTGAAGCACAAAATAATGAGATCAACTTCTAAACACTAGTTAAGGAAATAATCATAGGCGTGAGTAAAGAGTTTGAAATAATTGTCTTCAGAAATGCAGAAATAACAAATGAGACACTGGAAGAAAACACTAACTATCTCGAGGTTATTAGAGAGCTGAAAGCTAAAATAGCTCAGCTAAGAACATGACTAGCTGAACAAGCTAAAACAGTATCAGAACAGGGTAACAGAACAGAAGAACTTCAGAAAAAAAGTAGAGAGGAGAGAGAATAGAATCAATAAGGATGAAGGCAGAATTAGCAAGATCAAGGACAAATTAGAGACAACTAAAAAAGAAGAGATCTCAAAAAGAGATTGAGAGACACTGAAAACAACAACAGAGACCTATGGGATGACTTCACAATAAATAATATACACATTATTGGCTTACCAGAGGAAGGAGTGGGAGAGAAAGAAAGCATTTTTCAAGACATAATAGCTGAGAACATCTCTAGTCTAGACTACATAAAAGACAGAGTAGTTCAAGAAGCCTAGAGGGTCCCTTACAGAATTAACCCAGACTTAAAGACACTGAGCCAGATCATATTAAGAATGGAAAGTAATAAGGATAAAGAAAGGGTCCTGAAGGTTGCAAGAGAAAAAAGAAAGAGTCACCTACATAGGAAAACACATAGAATTAGCAGCAGACTTCTCCACAGAGACACTGCAGGTCAAAAGAGAATGGCAAGATATCTATCAAGTGCTCAATGAGAAAGGCTTTCAACCAAGACTACTGTATCCTGATAGGCTTTTATTCAGACTAGATGGAGGCATAAAAAGCTTTTCAGACAAGCAACAGTTGATACAATCAACTATCAGCAAGCCTGCCCTGAAAGAAGTTCTGAAAGATCTCCTATCAACAGTCAGACCACCATAAATATACCCTCTATCAGAACACTTTAAAAATCTACAAGAATGACGATAAAATATCTTCAGTCTTTGATATCAATAAAAGCCAATGCCTTAATTCACTTATTAAAAGGCACAGAGTAGGAAGATGGATCAGAAAACACAACCCAACAATATACTGTCTACAGGAAACTACCTAACTCAACAAGATAAACACAGACTTAAAGTGAAAGGATAGAAAACTATCATACAAGCCAATGGCCCACAAAAAAGGGCAGGAACAGCTATTCTCATTTCTGACATGATAGAATTTAAAATAAAAATGTAAAAGATAGGGATGGACACTACTTAATGCTCAGAGGACCAGTGAATGAAGAGTACTTAACAATTATTAGCCTTTATGCACACAATGAGAAGCCATCTAAGTACATCAAACATCTACTGAAAGAGCTACAGCAATATATTCACAGCAACACAGTCATAGTAGGGGACTTCAACACCTCACTCTCTCAACTTGACCGATCATCCAGGCAGAAAATCAATAAAGACATAAATGAAGAGATAGATAAACTAGAACTATTGGACATTTTCAGAGTCATTCATCCCAAGCAACTGGAAGACACATTTTACTGAAGTCCACATGGGTCATTCTCAAGGATAGACCATATGTTAGGCCACAAACACAGCATCAGCAAATTCAAGAGCACTGAAATCATCCCAAGCACCTTCTCAGACCACAGTGGAATTAAACTAACACTTAACAATCAACAAACAATTAGTCATAGTTCCAAAATGTGGAAGTTCAAAATTAACTAAAGAGGAACCAGTTAACATAAACAGGCCCATCACAACTAATGAAATTGAAACAGTTATCAAAAAACTTCCCAAGAATAAAAGTCCTGGACCAGATGGTTTTACAAATGAATTCTATAAAACCTTCAAAGAAGAATTAATACCTCTACTTTCAAAAGTCTATCAGAATGTTAAAGACAATGGAATACTCCCTTCCAGCTTCTATGAAGCCAACATCACTTTGATACTGAAAGCAGACAGGGGCACAACCATAAAAGAAAACTACAGACCAACATCTCTGATGAACATAGATGCTAAAATATTGGACAAAATTCTAGCCAACTGTATACAGCAGTATATTTAAAATATTATTCACCATGACCAATAGACCTGGCCAGTGGAATAGACTTGAGAGGCCAGAAGTAAGCCCCCATAGCTATGGACATCGAAACTTGACAAACATGGCAGACTATTACATGGGGAAATCAGAGTTTCTTCAACAAATTGTGTTGGAAAAAATGGGCTGAAACATGCAGAAGAATGAAACTGAACCACTATATTTCACCAAATACAAAAGTAAATTTCAAGTGGATCAAGGACTTGAATGTTAGATGAGAAACTATCAAGGGACTTAGAGGAAAATATTGGTAGAACTACTTTCCACATAAATTTAAAAAACATCTTCAGTGAAACAAATCCAATTACAAAGTATAAGGCAAGCGTAAACCTATGGGGCTACATCAAATTAAAAAGCTTCTGCACAGTAAAACAAACCACTATCCATACCAAGAGACCCCTCACAAAATGGGAGATCTTTGCATGCTAAACATCAGCCAAGAGTTTAATAACCAAAATATATAAAGAGCTTGCCAAACTCAATAACAAGAAAACAAATAACCCCATCCAAAAATGGGGGGAGGACTCGGACAGAATATTCACCACAGGAGAGATCCACAAGGCTGAGAAACACATGAAAAAATGCTCCAAGTCTTTGATTATCAGAGAAATGCATATAAAGACAACAATGAGATACCACTTCACTCCTGTGAGGATGTCATACATCAGAAACGGTAACAGAAGCAAATGATGGAGAGGTTGTGGGGTCAAAGGACATTTCCACTGCACTGCTGGTGGAAATGTCAATTGGCCCAACCTCTGTGGAGAACAGTCTGGAGAACTCTTAGAAGGTTAGAAATGGACCTACCCTATGATCCTGCAATTCCTCTCCTAGGGATATATTCTAAAGAACTCAACACACCCATCCAAAAAGATCTCTGTAAACATATGTTCTTGGCAGCACAATTTGTAATAGTCAAAACCTGGAAGCAACCCAGGTGTCCAACAACAGATGAGTGGGTTGAGCAAGTTGTGGTATATATACACAATGGAATACTACTCAGCTATAAAAATGGTGGCTTCACCGTTTTCAGCACATCTTGGATGGACCTTGAAAAATTCATGTTAAGTGAAATAAGTCAGAAACAGAAGGTAGAAAGGTAGTCTGGTGGCAGCGCAGCAGGTTAAGCACACGTGGCGCGAAGCGCAAGGACCGGCTTAAGAAACAGAAGGTAGAATATGGGATGATTTCACTCTCTGGAAGTAGTTGAAAAACAATATCAGAAGAGAAAATACAAGTAGAACCTGAACTGGAATTGGCATTTTGCACCAAAGTAAAAAACTCTGGGTTGTGTGTGTGGGAGAATACAGGTCCAAAAAGGATGACAGAGGACCTAATGGTGGTTGTATTGCTATATGGAAAATTTGGAAATGTTATGCATGTACAAACTATTATATTTACTTTCAAATGTAAAACATTATTTCCCCAATAAAGAAATTAAAAACAAACAAAAAAGTCAATCCTTTGCAGTTAGCAGTAGATATTTAACCTAAATAGGTAATATTTAATTACATGTTAATCAAAACAATAATTAAGGTATTCATTCTCTATTTGGTTACAACTTTGTGTCTTTTCAACACAACTTGCTTTAATTAAAGCTAATATTTGCTTTACATATATAATATATTATATTAAATTTCATAGCAATTCATTCTTGGAAAGATTTATTTGAATCAGTACTCATGTTTGAAATATATTATTAAACTTGAGACCTCTATTAATTTATGAAACTCTACATTTGATATTATATATGTGTGTGTATTTATATATAGAGATATTTTACTCTTAATATATGTGATTAGTTTAATTATGATTGAATCATGTAAAAGGTAATTATTAGAACCCTTGGATAGGGCCCACTTTCCCATATGCCTCTCCCAATCCATACCAAATAATATTGCATCCGCCGATCACAACCTAACCAAAGCAACAATTGCCACCTCAACATGCTTCACTTCAGACTGTGTCCAGAGACTTCACGTGTGGAATTACAACCCTTCAGCTTCATTACTCGGGTGAGACCTTTCCTTTCATAGTATACTCTAATTTCATCTCAGGTGCTTCACTTTCTAACAAAGTCCCCAAACCTAGATATACACCAGTTTCTGTGAGAGAGAGCATATGTTCACACGTGTCTATAAACTACTGAAAAATATATACCTGAAAGCAGAAGTACACTAGAGTTTGCAGTGAGTACCTCCCTAAAACTTCTTCTCCACTATTTCAAGCTTTGGGTCCATGATTGCTCAACAATTTGTTTGGCTTCGTATGTTAACTCTCTTTTCAGTCACCAGGTTCCAGATGCCATCAGGATGCTGGCCAGGCTTCCCTGGATTGAAGACCCCACCAGTGTGTCCTGGAGCTCAGCTTCCTGAAAGACACACCCTACTAGGGAAAGAGAGAGGCAGACTGGGAGTGTGGACTGACCAGTCAACGCCCATGTTCAGGGGGGAAGCAATTACAGAAGCCAGACCTTCTACCTTCTGCAACCCTCAATGACCCTGGGTCCATGCTCCCAGAGGGATGGAGAATGGGAAAGCTATCAGGGGAGGGGGTGGGATATGGAGATTGGGTGGTGGGAATTGTACCCCTCCTACCCTATGGTTTTGTTAATTAATCCTTTCTTAAATAAAATTAAAAAACAGAAAGTCCACAATTGTTTAAAATGAAAAAAATAGGTCCACTTATTTCAGATAGCAGTAGCATATAAGATTTCTAATTAAACTATGCAAATTTAATCCATCTTTCCCACTGCCCTGATGTTCATTGCTATATGAAAGTTTCACAGACTACCGGAAACACTAAGATCAAATGCATATCTTATGCATATCCTAAGGTATGTAAATATTTCTTCACTTTTGGGATACTAAGATTCCTTTTCTCCAGAAGTATTTTACTAGACTTTTGCTTTCAAACCTGTAAAGTGATAATAATAATTTATCATATCATAAAATGGGAAATTAAGATAATGGATCACATCTATGGGGTACTTAAAAAGTATTACAAGGTAAAATATGTACATAAAAATTAATGTTAGCAAAATAATAATCTTTAAAGTAAATTTTCAGGATTAGATATGATCTAAAAGTCACAGGGGAAAATCTCACAATGTTTTTTCATAGAAATTAGTGAGCTAATATTATATTTGGTATTGAAAAATAAAGCAGTGCAACTTATTTAAATGGTTTTGAAAAGTAGTGCCAAAGATGAGACTTTCTATTATTCTGTGTTCCTATCATTTTGATTATTTTAGATTATTCTCATATAAATGTAATGTAATCTATAGACACTGTTCTTGATAAGTTAGTGGTAGCTCAAAGAATTTGTAAATCCTTTTTTAAAATAGCTTGGCTTTTAAAACTATTGCCTTGCAAGGACTAGAGAGGAAATAACAGTCATAGCTGAGAAATGATTTTGTTTCTCTAGCTGGCAGTTCATCCTTCCCTTGCTGCAGCAAAACCCATTGATTCAGTGGAAGGGAAGCCAGAGGGCAAAAGAATTTTTTGGACATGAGATATTTCAAAAAACATTATCCATTCTAAAAAATTAATAAAGAATAAGAAGAAAAGTAGCATACAATATCTATATTACTGAGACTGAGGTAGAGCTATGTTCTTATGCCATAAAAAATGTTATAAGTGGTGATGAGGGAGAAAGAGGAAATAAAGCAATAATAAAGTCTCAGTTTCTACCTTAACCTTTCTGGATGCAGTGCAGGGCAGCTTATAAGACACTGTTCACAAGCGCTTTATATTTAGAGAAAAGTAACCACTTGTAAAGTCTTGAAAAACCTTGAGAAATAAAATCCTTTTCATTCATTGCTTCAGGCAGGGTCATTACCAAAATCTTGAATTTACTTGTATTGGTTTTTCTTGGTTTGTCTGCTTAGAGAAAGTCACATAGCTTTTCCCAAATGGTCACTTATATATACAAATTGTTGACCCCTTTGTGGGCCCCCATAGGACCTTGTCCTAAACTTGGATCAACAACAGTAGAGATTCCTATGAAAGGAAAAGCCTCACCCGAGTAGCGAGGCTGAAGGGTTGACATCCAGGCATGATGTCTCTGGACACAGTCTGCAGTGAAGCATGCTGAGGTGGTACTCATTGTGTTGATTAGGTTGGGATCAGCAGATGCTATATCTTTTGGTATGACTTGAGAGAAGCATGCAGGAAAAGTGTGGCCCACCTTAGAGGTTCCAGGACTGGGGAAATAAAGGCTCTATAGAGGAAGTGGGAGGTTCCTGCTATCTTAGGGCTTAAGAAGACAATAGATAGTTATTGCTATAATCACATTATTTGGCAATTGGGTTAACTTTGAAAAATCCCTTTGTTAGGATTGGCTGTGTCATACACAACATCACCATATTTATGTCCTTTGACATGATTTGTATATAGCCGTGCCACCGGTTGCTTCTGTTCTCCCTGGTCTAAGCTTTTAAGAGAGTCAACATATCAAAGACTCAGCCTACATATTAAAAAGACTTTTTAAAAAAGAAACCATGACTTTCTAGAGATCTAGTTGGATTTTTCCATTTTATTTTCTCAGATCCTGAAAAGGGAAATACAACAAATGATGCTAAACCTATAGACTAAAACTTTTAGCCTGAAGAAAAAATGGTATTTATAAATGCGGAACTAGTTAATGAGATCCAGACACAGTATATTGAGACGAAAGGAAGACCTATAAAGACCAGGTACTAATTCTAGATGAAAAAGTCATCCAAGAAAGAACAATAACAACAACAACAACAACAAAAATATTACAGATATGCGATTTTTGTTCAGATGACTATCTTCTAGAGGACATTGGCAAGATGAAAGGAAAAAGAAGTGAAGCAGAGGAATAGAAGAGAAGTTTATCTGAGACTTGAGGATACATTGATTATCTTCAAAAGAACTTACTTGGGGCCATGTAGTGGCACACCTGGCTGAGTGCACATGTTACAGTTGACATTGACCTGGGTTTGAGCCCCAGTCATTATCTGCAGGGGGAAAATTTTACTGGTGATAAAGCCATATTGCAAGTCACTCTATGTCTTTCTCCTATTCTATCACCCCCTTCTGTCTCAATTTCTGGCCTTCTCTAGCCAATAAATAAAAATGATTTAAATATTAAAAAACTAAACTTAACAAAACCAAAAAAATTACTACAAGTAGTTTGGTAAATTTAGTAGGTCTAAACTGGAACTCTATAATATCAATTTTCATATTTTTATTACTTTTTCTAGTGAGTTTGAGTCTGTTGATCTGGTATCACTCTTGAAGAACTACATATGGAGAAGGTTATATTTTTTCAGAATTGAATTTTATATTGTAACAAGAAAAATCAAACATTATTTTCCTGTCTTCTATATTAGCTTTATTCTGAATGCTACAGGTATTATGAAATATCATTCTGCTGGATGTTCTGCTTTTGGGAATTTCTATGTTTTTTTAATTACAGTTTTCTTGGTAATATATGCTAAAGAGGCAGCTTATTTACTGATTTAAATGAAAAAAATATATAAAGACAATAGAATATCTAGAAATCACACTCTTATGAAATGTTTTGTTTTTTCCTACTTTAGTGAAAGAATAATATAAAAGTATTTTGTTTGTATGACACATTATAACATGCCTGCCCTATCTACCATGTTATCAATATCTAAAATTTACATATCAATTCTTAATAGAAGTCATTTTAAAACATATTCTCTAAAAATATGTGTCTATCCTTCAAATACCCCTTCTGATTAAAAGTGGTGAAAATAAGCCCAATTTTATAAGTTGCCAAAAATACATTATAGTTAGTAAAATGACTTTATAGTTAGTAAAATGACTACATTATCCATTAATAAGTTTGGGATCAGTCCAGCTTCTGTGTATCTTGATCAGTCCACCAAAATTTAATTCCTGGTACCTTTCTTCCTTTGATTGTGTGATTTTCTTTATCAGTCCTTAATCTAACGTTATATATGACTTCATTTTACTAGTAGCATATGTATCTTAATGTAACAAATTACAACAATGATGTAAGTGAACAGCGACAATACAACAAAAAAGTCAAGGGTTTTCAGGAGCTGCAGTGTACCATCATTTTCTTCTATTCTTATTTGAGATAATTGGTTGAAATTGAAGGCAGTAACAGTAAGAAAGAAAACTTAATGAAGCTCGTGTTTATAAAGTTTATAGAATGGTTATAATGAAAGCTTCCTCTTCTGCCATACAGAATTTTTGTAATAATGATGAAATCTTTGCACGTTGCATGTTGTCTTTATTTTCCTTTACTTCAGTATTTATCTCTGTCTCTCTGGAAAAGTTGGCCCAGTAGACTAGCAGAAATTCACCCTTTCTGACTTTCTGTTCATGTCACTGCTATTTGTCCTGGGACCATGAATGAGGAAGCTGAATTCAGGTGAACCATGTCTAGTTCAGTAGGCTGGCTAGTCTATTCCTTCTCTCTCGCCTATTTTCCTACCTCGGTTTTTTAAAAATATTTATTTATTTCCTTTTGTTGTCCTTGTTATTTTACTGTTGTAGTTATTGATGTCATTGTTGTTGGATACGACAGAGAAAAATGGAGAAAGTAGGGGAAGACAGAGAGAGGGAGAGAAAGAGAGACACCTGCAGACCTGCTTCACTGCCTGTGAAGCAACTCCCCTGCAGGTGGGGAGCCTGGGGCTCCAAACGGGCTCCTTAGGCTGGTCCTTGCACTCTGTGCCACCTGCTTAACCCACTGCACTACTGCCCGACTCCCTCTACCTCAGTTTGTAAGTAACTTATAAATGTTCCTCATTGATAAACCCACATGAAAAAGAGATGTTGCTTGTTATTTACTTTTTATTCTTATAATACTAAACACATACAAAGAGATCTAAGATTTTAAAGAAACTAACATACAGAGCTAAAGAAGGAAAATGAAAAAGGAAAGGTTAAACAAAGAAGATAGGTTCAGGTGATATTAAGTAAACTTCAGTATTAATACAATATGGTAAAGTAGATTAATTTAATTTAGACCATATACAAATACTCAAGTTGTAAATTGTAAATGGACAAAACACTATGTTTAAGACATTTGTGGGGAACTTACTAGGTTGAACTATGATGAACTAGTTTCCAGAAATGGGTTCTCTGTCAGAGAGCATATATTATAACAAAATAACTCAATGAATTTGACCAGAGAACAGTTGGAATTTCTTGTAAGGAAAGAAACATCGCTGTCAGAAGGATGGTGATTACACGTGGACAGCAAGAGCAGGAATGGAGAGAGAAGCACTCAAGATGGAAGGCAGTACAGCATTGCCTGTGGAGGCAGTATTTACAATTACTTTAAATCTGCAAGGCAAGTCTAAAAGGCCCACAAGAAACCACTCTGTAACAAAGTCATTATTAAAAAGGAGTTCAGGGATGCTTGTTAAAGCTATAGAAATCACAGGTACCTGTAGAAAGACCAGAGAACCATCTGGCAAACCTAGAGAACTGAACAATTTTACAAATTGCCAGTAAAAAGAAGAACACAACATACAAACATAGTACAGTTAGCCTCTACTCAGACTTCACTGCAGGAACCATGGAGGCCAGAAGAGAGTGAAATAGTATATCCAAGGTGCTAGGAAAGAACAACTGCCAACCAGCGCACCTCCCCCCCCCCCCCCCCCCCCGCCACACACACACACCTAAAAAAGTAGCTTTGAAGGATAAGGTTAGTTTTATAGCACTGTCTAACCTTAGCTGCAAATGCTCCAACTAACTCGAAGTTCTCCCACCCTCAAATTATGTAGGACCTTGAGATAACCATATTAGAGAGTCGACTTTAGGGAAGTGGAAGAATTTCCCTTTTACTCTTACTTCTAGTTTGTGTTAAAAATGGGCAATTCATAAATTCACAAAGAATTCCCATATGTCATGCAGAAGCTGATATACTCTGCCCAGTAGGTCTATCAGTCTACTATGAAGGAGCAATCAAAACAGTACCAGGGATACAAAACAAACAAAAAAATAAATAAGTTTTTCATTACAAGCTTAGCCTTGCAAGAGTTACTGAAAGAACTGCCAGGGAGGAAGAAACAAAGAATATTTAACTCTCAGCAAGGTGATGCATAGTAAAGCAGACCTAGAAACACAAGTCATGGAAACATGAGACAACTTTAATGTGTTAAAGAGAAGGAAGAAAGGGGTAGATGCTGTTCAAGCAAAGAATATTGAGATAAGAATAGTTTAAGCTCGCTTAACATAATTCCTTTTAACTCCGTACAAGATGGGTCAGATAAATAAGGTAAGTTCATTGTTCTGCTGTGTGTAGAGGGGAAATCGGCTTCAGTCCCACACTTCATCTCACCCCAGCCACATGCATGAGTACCCACCTGAAGTTGTGGTATTTCTGTAGTTGTTTTAGCTGTAGTTGGTGAATTTCGTAAAGTTCAATAGTTGTAGATATTTGTTGTTTTGGGGAAGAGTCTGATCTGGTAGCTACTACTAAAAACCATGCCCGGAAAGAACATCTGAGCAAAGTGGTGTGCACCCAACTGGGCACTGACATTCTCATGCTCAAGGGCTTAGGCTTGATCCCCCAGTTTCCACCATCAGAAGGGAAGCTTCATAGACTGTGGTGAGGCAGAGCTACAGGTATCTCTCTGCCTTTCTATATCCAACTTCCCTCTCAATTCCTCCTTGTACTATCAATTAATGAAAAATAGACATTATTAAAAAATAAACAACAAAACTAACAAAAGTGCATGGATACTTAGAACACGAGTGGTCTTCTGCTGGTTATATTTCCACTAGTTTCTACTTTGTCTTTGGGGTGACTTACTTTTATAAGGTAAAATTATGTTTTAAAAACCCTTTTGAATGAAAAAAGCCTCTGATGCTTGAGGAACTAAAGGTCCCAGGTTCAGTCTCCAGTACTACCATATACCATATGCCAAAGTTGAGCGGTGCTCTGGGGGAAAAAGTATTACTATGGAGAAAATGACCAGTATTAGTCATATCCTGTTTGCCTTCCCCTTTCTTTCAAACACTAAGAATAGGCTGTGACCTATAATAAATTTTGTGTCTAAGGACACAGCTACAGGAAGGCAAGAAGCTACAAATTGGATACAACATATATTCTAGATTCTTAACCATACAGGATAATGAGATTACACGGAGGCACTGGTAAAAACTAAAGGCTTTTTCTCTTGAAAAATTAATCATCTGATCACATGTACAATTTCAGGGTACTTCCATATCTGTTGACCTCAATGGGGGAGAAACTCAATCTCCTACCCTCCCTTCCCCAGCCTGGTCTCTCACCTGAGTCCTCATCTCCTCGAGAAAGGAAATCAGATCTGAGATCTTTCAAAAGACCTCCCCACCATCCTCACTCCTCCCAGCTCAAGAACTGCACCCTGGAAACAGCTAGAATGTTCTGGGGACACCAGAGCACTCAGAGTCTCTCTCTCCTTATTATTATTATTATTATTATTATTATTTACTATTATTTTCTCATTCTCATAATTATTTTTATTATTAATGGTCTTTGTGGAGATATGGCGTGAAAAGGGAAGGAGAGAGCCAGAGTGAGATGGAGAATGGAAAACACCTGAAAGGTGTTACTGAAAGCAGAAAGTGGGTCCTTGCAGGTTTCCCTGATTATGGATAGAAACTAAGATTACTAGAAACCTTCCCCCTGCATGGCTGACAGCTGTGGCCTAGAGGTTAAGTCCTTGGATGTGAAGTTAGAGGCCTGTGAATCCAATCCCTGGAATTGGCTGTCTTTACTCAAAGGTAAGCCCCAACTAAGAGGAGAACCCAAAGGTATCCCTGGATGGGGAGAGAGGAGAGAAATCACTGCTTCTTCTGAAAATTTAACAGTAGAGATATAATATAATTTTTGTTTAAAAAATCTGGGATTGTCATAGGTCACTGATTTGAAGGAATTAAAATTGAATGGGGGACCACCTATAAAGTTTCTTTAGTGATCCAGAAAAGAAATAATGGTGAAAAAAGTAATATAATTAAGATAAGTGTAATGAGATGTCTGTCCTACCCACTTGCTATTAACTTACCCTTTTCTAGCAGATTTTTTCTTTTTTTTATTATTTAAGAAAGGAGACATTAACAAAACCACAGAATAAGAGGGGTACAGTTCCACACAATTCCCATAACCCGATATCCATATCCCATCCCCTCCCCTGATAGCCTTCCCATTCTCTATCTCTCTGGGAGTATGGATCCAGGGTCGTTATGGGTTGCAGAGGGTGGAAGGTCTGGCTTCTGTAATTCCCCGCTGAACATGGGTGTTGACTGATCAATCCATACTCCCAGTCTGCCTCTCTCTTTCCCTAGTAGAGTGGGGCTCTGAGGAAGTGGAGCTCCAGTACACATTGATGGGGTCATCTGTCCAGGGAAGTCTGGTCAGCATCTTGCTGGCATCCGGAACCTAGTGGCTGAAAAGAGAGTTATCATACAAAGTCAAACAAATTGTTGAACAATCATGGACCTAAAGACTGGAATAGTGCAGATGAAGTGTTGGGGGGTATTCCCCGCATGGTCTTGTGTACTTTTGCTTTCAGGTATATAGTTTTCCCTAGTTTATGGGCACATGTGAACCTATGCTCTATCTCAGGGGATCTGGACTATATCTAGGTTTGGGGACTTTATTGGGGAGTGGAATACCTGGAATGGAATTAGAGAATACTATGAAAGGAAAGGTCTCAGCTGAGTGATGAGGCTGAAGGGTTGTCATTCCACACCTGAAGTCTCTGGTCACAGTCTGAAGTGAAGCATGTTGGGGTGGCATTCAATTTTTTTAAAAAACAATCATATGAAAACTTTTCTAGTGCTCTCCCAGGATCATAACAAGTGCCAATGAAAGTACAAGTGCTGAAACTTAGAATTTATTTGTTTTACAGTATATCCACTTCAGTTGAGAATGGTTCAGCAATGTATTTTCCTCAAAATCCTAAGTGGGCTCAGAGAGAGTATAGAGAAAGATAAAGAGACAGCATATTTAGACACCACTATCAAAAGCTGTGTTTCAAAAGGGAGTTGAAATGAAATGAAATGAATTGTAAAAAGGGGGGATTGTTAATTATTATATCTATGCAGATCTGGAAGTAGAATGATCCTATACCAATGAGTGGTATAGAATGAGACAGTAATTCATGTTAACTTACATGAATACTTTTAAAATATTTCTAGACCCCTAAACATGTGGTTTAACTAATAATGTGAGATAATAAATTAAAACCTAATATACCATTCTTAGTGAAAATAGGCTGTTGTGATAAGTATACAATCAACCAAAATCATTTCCAGGGAAAAAGGTTAATTGTACTACTTGGGACTCACAGTCTCTATTAATTATTGATGTAAAATAAACATAAGATACTATGAAATACTTCTTTATTATGAAAAGAAGAAAAGTATAAAATCAAGAGAACGTCTAAAAGAAACACAAGACAGTGTAACAAAATAGTAAGTCACAAACATGTAAACCAGATAAAGAGTGCAGTTATGATAAAGGTCATATTTTGAATCAACAGAAAATAATTATTTGATTTAGTAGATACTGAGACAACTGGAAAATAATGTAAAAATAAAAAGTTAAGTGTCTGAGTTACACTGTGTACTAACTCCAAATAGATTGAAACATCATCTGTAAAATAATACACAACAAAATTACAAGAAAAAGTGGCAAATTATTATAGGTACTGATAATTTATAAGAATTATGTGAAAATGAAATTAACTAAATTGCCTAAAGTAACATGTCTAATACATGACTGACTGAGGTTTGAGTCAAAGCAAACTGATTCCATGCTTAAAGCCTTTAAATTACCTTATGAGTGAAAAAACACTAGCAAACCAAATATAGTTTTAGAAAGGAAACATAAACATTAAGCATTGCTTTATATTTTGACTTATGTCAAAGAAACAAAAGGCCTCTCTGGATTTCTTTTAGTTTGTGGATACAAGTACTAATTAATGTAGGTATTTTGAATAGATGAAGTGGCATACTTGAATTTTTGATAACAGGATATGCTAGTACATGGGGGAAAGTAAGATTTTTGTTTATTTTTTTAAAATGTGATTAGACATAAATGGCATGTTTACATGTCTTTGAATATAATCCAGTAAAAAAGTAGAAATTTATGATGTAGTAAAAAAAGACTAAATATTTAAATAGTGCATTGGTGTAATTTTTATCGCTCCCCATGCACTCTACTTCTCCTTTAAAGATGATTCAGAAATAAGGTAAGAGAAGGCAATTTGGTAAAATCATCCAGGCATTAATTACTTCCTGGGTTCTTTCCCCCAGTAACAATTTAAATGATAATTAAATTTGTACCTTTCATATTATTTACTGAAATTCACTATTTTTCTTTTTTTTACATTCAAAAAATTGTTTTATTTTAGTAAATATTATTTTACTATGTCCAGTGGTGGTGGTTTCTGATTGTATGATCAGCCCTAAATTCATATACTGACACCTTAACCCACAAAAAAAATTGCAGTTGGCAGACTGGTAGGTGACACAGTAGATAAAACAAGGCTCCAGAGGCAGAGCCAAGATGGCAACTGGAAAGTAGCAGCACCCGTGGGCTCTGACATCAACTGCTAGAAAGCCTTGAAATCCTGGCCTTCAGCGGGACAAGCAAGGAGGCATCCTAAAGGTAGACCAGGGAGGTGATTATAATTCAATTTGGGTTAAAAATTAGATCAAAAAGAAAGGAAATTTCTTGATTATTTCTCTCAGTCCCCCTCTCCCCATAACCAGACCCCAGGGGTAGGGAGCTTCTGCTAGCAGTCTCCCGTGGAGCTCCTTTCTTTACCAAGATTCCTGGCCCACCTGGGTGCCATTAAACCCAGAATCCAAAATTCTAGGTTATTTCTGTTGTTCCTCCGACTAAGGGACTTAGAACCATTCAAGTGGCAATTAGCTAATCAAGCAAGCCTCACCCAGCCTGGGAAAAACTGCTTGAAAGTTTTTTTTTTCTTTTTTCCTGTTTCTTTTGTATTGTTTTTTCTTTCTCAATCAGTTATCTAGACTCAATGTACATAGGCTAACGGGGAGCTGTCCAAGCTGTGGACCCATTGCTTGGGCTTTTTACTCTGTTCTATTTTATAAATACTATTATATATACACGCATATCCCTCCCCCCCTCAGGTGACCAAAATTAACTCTTAGTATACTTTCCATTTCTAGGTGACAAGAATTATCACCCACTGTGAGAGAAACTTGTCTCACTTTTCATACCTCCTCTATACACTATCGCCCTTCTCCCACCTCCAAGCCAATTAAAAAAAAAAAAAAAAAAAATATATATATATATATATATATATATATATATACAACTGTACTTTCACTGCTTTTTAAAATGTTTCCTTCTTTTCTTTCTTCTTTCTCTCGTTTTCTTCCCCCGTCTTCCTTTCTCCCTTCCTCCTCCCTCTGCCTTCTGAATTCACTGAAACTTATTTGTAAACTATTTCAGGGAAGAAGTCTGACTCAGAGCAGATTCTTTTTGTGTGTGTCTCTGCTCTACTTCCCCTTCCCCTCATGCTACCCCTAGAATCTACAGTGGACAGTAGATTTACATAATTGTCTACTCCTGCTATCCCTTTTTTCCTTTCTCTTTCTTTTTCATTTAAATTTGGTTGCTATTTTTTCTTCAACTGGAGACATTGTGGGACAAAGTGGTATTGGTTAAACTGCTTCAGTCATTGCTTTAGTTACTATTGTAATTTCTGAGGGTGGTGATTGCATTTGTCATAAAGGTATTTAGTATAGTGTGGCTAGTACATAAAACAAAGCAACTGAGGAACAACAGAACATAAAAAACACATTAAAAATGGGTAGATCAAGAGCAAAAAAAACTGCTAATACAATGAATGAAGACAAGAGCATAGAAGAAACTACAAATCAGCCAGAAGTAACCATAGATAAGAAAAGCATGCAAGCAATAATAAATTTATTAACTACAGAAATGAAAACAACTTTGGAGGAAAGGAATAGCAGTATAAGGGAAACAACAGATGAGACCATCAAAGAAAATACCAACTACCTTAAGGCAATTAGAGAACTGCAAGCTGAAATAGCTGTAATGAAGAAAGCAGCCGAGGAAAGGGAAAGCAGACTAGCAGAAGCAGAAAACAGAATTAGCCAGACAGAGGATGAGCTAGATAAAACTAAGAAAAAGGTGAAAGAGCTCAAAAACAGATTGAGAGACACTGAAAACAACAGTAGAGACATATGGGATGATCTCAAAAGAAGTAATATTTGTATAATTGGCCTGCCAGAGGAAGAAAGAGAGGAAGGGGAAGCAAGCATTCTAGAGGAAATTATAGAAGAAAACTTCCCAGACATGAACAATAGAAAGGACATTAAAATCCAAGAGGCTCAGAGAATCCAAAAAAGAATCAACCCAGACTTGAAGACACCAAGACACATCATAGTCACAATGAAAAGAAGTTAGGATGAAGAAAGGATCCTAAAGGCTGCAAGAGAAAAACAAAAAAACACATACCGGGGAAAACCTCTAAGACTATCAGCAGACTTCTCTACCCAAACTCTAAAGGCCAGAAGAGAATGGCAAGATATCTATTGAGCCCTGAATGAAAATGGGTATCAACCAAGGATAATATATCCCGCTAGACATTCATTTATACTAGACGGAGTTATCAAAACCTTCTCAAACAACAGTTAAAGGAAGCAACTACCACCAAACCGGCCCTAAAAAGGTTCTAAAAGACCTCTTATAAACAAGAACATCACTATAATACTTGCAACATATCAAATAAAAACTTGTTGAACAATGGCACTACAACACATTAAATCCATAATATCAGTAAATGTCAATGGCTTAAACTCATCCATCAAAAGGCACAGAGTGGGAGGATGGATCAGAAAACATAACCCAACCATATGCTGCTTGCAAGAATCCCACTTGACCCAACAAGATAAACACAGACTTAAAGTGAAAGGATGGAAAACTATCCTGCAGGCTAATGGACCTCAAAAAAAGGCAGGAACAGCCATTCTCATCTCTGACACAATAGATTTTAAATTAAATAAAGTAATAAAAGATGGGCAAGGTTATTACATAATGATTAAAGGATCAATCAGCCAAGAGGATATAACAATTATTAACATCCATGCACCCAATGAAGGACCATCTAGATACAACAATCACCTTCTGAAAGAAGTTCAAACAGATCAACAAAGCACAGAATCAACAAAGAAAAAAGAGAATTAAATGAAGAGATGGACAGACTGGACCTCTTGGACATTTTCAGGGCTCTTCATACCAAAAAATTGTAATATACATTTTTATAAATCCACACAACACATACTCAAGGATAGAGCAAATGTTAGGCCACAAAGACTGCATCAATAAATTCAAGAACATTGAAATCATCCCAAGTGTCTTTTCAGACCACAGTGGAGTAAAACTAACATTTAAAAACAAACAGAAAATTATTAAAAGTCACAGTATTTGGAAATAAATAACATACTGCTTAAGAACCACTGAGTCAGAGAGACACTCAAGCAGGAAATACAAATGTTCCAGGAAACAAATGAAAATGAAGACACAACCTATCAAAATATTTTGGACACAGCTAAAGCAGTATTGAGCAGGAAACTCATAGCTATACAATCACATATTAAACAACAAGAAAAAAACCAAATAAACAACCTTATTGCACACCCTAAGGACTTAGAGAAAGAGGAACAAAGGAACCCTAAAGCAACCAGAAGGACAGAAATCACTAAAATTATAGCAGAAATAAACAACATTGAAAATAAGAGAACCATATAAAAGATCAATGAAGCCAAATGTTGGTTCTTTGAAAAATTAAATAAGATTGACAAACCCCTAGCCAGACTCACTAAAAAAAAGGGAGAAGACTCAAATTAATAGAATTGTAAATGATAGAGGAGATATCACAACTGACACCACAGAAATCCAGAAAATCATGCAAGACTTCTATGAAGAACTATACGCCACCAAGCTAGAAAATCTGGAAGAAATGGAAGAATTCCTAGAAGCATATGCACTTCCAAAACTGAATCAAGAAGAACAACAAAACCTAAATGCACCAATCACAGACAAAGAAATCAAAACTGTTATTAAGAATCTCCCTAACAACAAAAGTCCTGGACCAGATGGCTTCACAAACGATTTCTACAAAACCTTCAGGAAACAGTTAATACCCATACTCCTAAAGCTTTTCCATAAGATCAAAGAAACAGGAATACTCCCTTCCACCTTCTATGAAGCCAGCATCACTCTGATACCAAAAGCAGATTTAGACACAACTAAAAAGGAAAACTACAGACCAATATCTCTGATGAACATAGATGCCAAAATATTAAACAAGATCTTGGTTAACCGGATACAGCAGCATATCAAAAAGATTATTCATCACGACCATGAGGGATTCATCCTAGGAATGCAAGGCTGGTTCAACATCCGTAAGTCTATCAATGTCATTCACCACATCAATAAAAGCAAAGCCATAAACCACATGATTATCTCAAAAGATGCAGAGAAAGCCTTTGACAAATTCCAATACCCATTCATGCTCAAAACTCTACAAAAAATCGGAATAGATGGGAAATTCCTAAAGATAGTGGAATTCATATATAGCAGACCAACAGCCAACATCATATTCAATGGACAGAAGTTGAATGCATTTCCCCTCAGATGAGGGACTATACAGGGCTTCTCACTATCACCATTACTCTTTAACATAGTATTGGAAGTTCTTGCCATAGCAATCAGGCAAGAGAAAGAAATCAAAGGAATACAGATTGGAAGGGAAGAAGTCAAGCTCTCACTATTTGCAGATGACATGATAGTATACATAGAAAAACCTAAAGAATCCAGTAAAAAATTAATGGAAGTTATTAGGAAATATAGCAAGATGCCAGGCTACAAAATCAATGTACAGAAATCAGTGGCATTTCTCTATGCAAACACTAAAGCTGAAGAAGAAGATCTAGAAATCACTCCCATTCACTGTTACAACAAAGTCAATAAAATACCTAGGAGTAAAGCTGACCAAAGAAGTGAAAGACTTCTATACTGAAACTATGAGTCACTCTTCAAGGAAATAGAAACTGATACCAAGAAATGGAAAGACATCCCATGCTCATGGATCAGAAGAATAAATATCATCAAAATGAAGATTCTCCCCAGAGCCATATACAAATTTAATGCGACACCCATCAAAGTTCCACCAAGCTTCTTTAAGAAAATAGAACAAAAACTACATTCATTTTTCTGGAACCAGAAAACACCTAGAAATGCCTAAATCATCTTTAGGAAAAGAAACAGAAATGGAGGCATCACACTCCCAGATCTCAATCTATATTATAATGCCATCATCATCAAAACAGCCTGGTACTGGAACAAAAATAGGCATATAGACCAGTGGAACAGAATTGAAAGCCCATATTTAAACTCCCACACCTATGGACATCTAATCTTTGATAAGGGGCCCCAAAGTATTAAATGGAAGAAGGAGTCTCTCTTCAATAAATGGTGCTGGAAAAACTGGGTTATAACATGCAGAAGAATGAAATTGAACCACCTTATCTCACCAGAAACAAAAATCAACTCCAAATGGGTCATAGACCTGTATGTCAGACCGGAAATTATCAAATACTTAGAGGAAAACATTGGAGCAACACTCTCCCACCTAAACCTCAAGGACATCTTTGATGAAACAAACCCAATTGCAAGGAAGACTAAAGCAGATACAAACCAATGGGACTACATCAAATTGAAAAGCTTCTGCACAGCCAAAGAAACTATCACACAAGCAAAGAGACCCCTCACAGAAGGGGAGAAGATCTTCACATGCCAAACATCAGACAAGAGACTAATCACCAAAATATATAGAGTACTTAGCAAACTTAGCACCAAAAAAGCAAATGAGCCCATCCAAAAATGGGCAGAGGATATGAACAAGACATTCACTTCAGAGGAGATCCAAAAGACTAACAAACATATGAAAAACTGTTCCAGGTCGCTGACTGTCAGTGACATGCAAATGAAGACAACATTGAGATACCACCTCACTCCTGTGAGAATGGCATACATCAAAAAGGACAGCAGCAACAAATCTTGGAGAGGCTGTGGGGACAGAGGAACCCTTCTACACTGCTGGTGGGAATGTAACTTGGTCCAGCGTCTCTGGACAGCAGTCTGGAGAACTCTCACAAGGTTAGACATAGACCTTCCATATGACCCAATAATTCCTCGCCTGGGGATATACCCCAAGGATTCCATAACACCCAACCAAAAAGATGTGTGTACATCTATGTTCATAGCAGCACAGTTCATAATAGCTAAAACCTGGAAGGAACCCATGTGCCCAACAGCAGATGAGTGGCTGAGAAAGCTGTGGTACATTTACACAATGGAATACTATGCAGGTATTAAGGAAATGAGCCCACCTTATCTGACCCATCTTGGAAAGAGCTAGAAGGAATTATGTTAAGTCAGCTAAGTCAGAAAGATAAAGTTGAATATGGGATGTCCCCACTCATCAACAGAAGTTGAGAAAGAAGAACAGAAAGGTAAACTAAAAGCAGGGTCTGATTAAATTGAGAGCAGGGCACCAATGTAAAAACACTGTGGTGAAGGGGAGGGTGGCCATTGGTCTTCCCGGCACGGCGGGGGGGAGTGGGGGGGTGGGGATGGGACACAGCCTTTTGTTGGTGGGAGTGATGTTTATGTACAATCCTATTAAAGTGTAAACATATAAACCACTATTTAATTAATAGGAGAGTCGAAAAACTGATGATATATCTAGAACTTCTTAAAACACAGACTGAGTCTTTTTAATACATAGGCTGTCTTTGATATGTTGTCATCCCAAAAGCCTAGACCAGGGAGAACAGAAGCAACCGATAGCACAGCTATATACAAGATGCTGGGTTTTTATACCCAAAACCCTATCAAAGGGACTTTCCAAAGTTAGCTCTATCACCAAATAACGTGACGATAACAATAACTATCCATTGTCTTCTTGAACCCTAAGACAACAGGAACCTCATATTTCCACTATAGAGCCTATATTTCCCCCAGTCCTGGAACCTTAGGGTGGGGCCCACTTTTCTGCATGCTGCTCTCAATTCAAATCAAATAATATTGCATCTGCAGATCGCCTAATCAACGCAACGAGTGCCACCCCAGCATGCTTCACTTCAGACTGTGACCAGAGACTTCAGGTGTGGAATGACAACCCTTCAGGCTCATCACTCAGCTGAGACCTTTCCTCTCATAGTATTCTCTAATTCCATTCCAGGTATTCCACTCCCCAATAAAGTCCCCAAACCTAGATATAGTCCAGGTCCCCTGAGATGGAGCATAGGTTCACCTGTGCCCATAAACTAGGGGAAAAATATATACCTGAAAGCAGAAGTACACAAGAGCATGCGGGGAATACCCCCCAACACTTCATCTGCACTAGTCCAGTCTTTAGGTTCATGATTGTTCAACAATTTGTTTGACTTTGTATGTTAACTCTCTTTTCAGCCACCAGGTTCCAGATGCCAGCAAGATACTGACCAGACTTCGCTGGACAGATGACCCCATCAATGTGTACTGGAGCTCCACTTCCTCAGAGCCCCACCCTACTAGGGAAAGAGAGAGGCAGACTAGGAGTATGGGTCGACCAGTCAACGCCCATGTTCAGCGGGGAAGCAATTACAGAAGCCAGAACTTCCACCCTCTGCAACCCACAATGACCCTGGATCCATACCCCCAGAGAGATAGAGAATGGGAAAGCTATCAGGGGAGGGGGTGGGATATGGAGATCGCGTTATGGGAATTGTGCAGAATTGTACCCCTCTTATTCTATGGTTTTGTTTATGTCTCCTTTCTTAAATAAAAAAAATAAAATAAGGCTCCAAAGTATGAGAGCATGAGGTCCTGAATTTGATTCCTGATATTACATGTGTCACAGTGATCTTCTATTTATTCACTTATTTTATTTTTTTGCCTCCAGGGTTATCGTTGGGGCTCAGTGCCTGCACTACGAATCCACTGCTCCTGGAGGCTATTTTTTCCCTTTTGTTGCCCTTGTTGTTTATCATTGCTGTTGTCATTATTTGTTGTTAGTATTGCTGTTATTGCTGTCATTGTTGCTGGATAGGACAGAGAAATGGAGAGAGGAGGGGAAGACAGATAGGAGGAGAGAAAGACATCTGTAGAGCTGCTTCACCGCCAGTGAAGCGACTTCCCTGTAGGTGGGGATCCAGGGGATCGAACCAGGATCCTTAGGCAGTCCTTGTG
Organism: Erinaceus europaeus; assembly: GCF_950295315.1. NCBI lineage: Eukaryota > Metazoa > Chordata > Mammalia > Eulipotyphla > Erinaceidae > Erinaceus > Erinaceus europaeus. The sequence goes on along the minus strand of NC_080164.1, from coordinate 80,379,905 downwards.
CTTCGCACCATGTGAGCTTAACCCTCTGTGCCACCACCCGGTACCCCTACTTATTTATTTTTTATTTGACAGGACAAAGAGAAATTGAGAGAAGAGGGTGAGATTGGGAAAGAAACAGACACCTGCAGCCCCGCTTCACCACTAGTGAAGCTTCCCTCCTGCAGGTGGGCAGAGTGAGATTCTGATTCTGTTTTCTCCCCCTTCTCTCTTCACTGAAAATAAATATTTAAAAAAAAAAAAGAATTATGGAGCTGGGTGGTTGAACACATGTTACAATGTACAGGTATATGAGTTTGAGCCCCCAGTCCCCATCGGCAGGGGGAAAACTATGCAAGTGGTGAAGCAGGGCTGCAGGTGTCATTCTGTCTCCTTTATTTTTCTTTTTTAAATACTTTTTAAATTATCTTTGTTTATTGGATAGAGACAGCCAGAAACTGAGAAGAGATGGAGAGACACCTGCAGACCCGTTTCACAATTGCAAAGCTTTCGCCTTGCAAGTGGGGGCTGGAAGCTTTAGCCCGGATCTTTGCACATTATAACATATATGCTCAACCAGCTGGATCACCACCCTACCCCTAGCTCTATCCTTTCTATCACTTCCCTTCCACTCAATTTCTGGCTGTCTCTGTACAATAAAGATAATGAAAAAAAATTGGGGGTGGGTACAGGATAGATAGCATAATGATTATGCAAAGAGACCTTCATGCCTGAGGCTCCAAAGTCCTGGGTTCAATCCCCCACACCACCATAAGCCAGAGCTAAGCAGTGCTCTGTTTTTTTTTTTTTTTTTTAAGTTAATTTTTGTTGGGAGTGGGGCCTTTGGATGTTTAAATCACAAAGGTCAAGTCTTCAGGAATGGTATTAGCATTTTTGTAGAAGACCACTCACTCAGAGATCCCTGTGCCTCTCACCATGTGGCTTATCACTGAGGTTTGGTGGCAGTTTTATGAATCCACTGTTCCTGCTGGCCATTTATTCCCTATTTTTTCTAATCAGGTGTAACATTGCCCAGCACCTGTTTCTCCCTCTCTACCTCCTCCTGCTCTCTCAATTTCTCTCTGTCAAGTCCAATAAAATGGAAAAAATGTCTGCCAGGAGCAGTGGATTCATAATGCTGACACTGAGCCCCAACAATAACCCTGGAGGGGAAAAAACTTTCTTATTCTGGAGGCTCTAAAGTCCCAGATTCAACCCCCAGCATCACCTTAAGCCAGAGTTGAACAGTGCTCTGTGCTCTGGTAAGAAAAAATAAAATTAAAATCGGGGCGGGGGGGGGGGAGATAGCATAATGATTATGCAAAGAGACTCTCATGGGCGAAGCACTGAAGTCCCAGGTTCCATGCCCCACACCACCATAAACAGGAGCTGAGCAGTGCTCAGGTTTAAAAAAAAAAAAGAGGTAGTTGGGCAGTAGCACAGCAGGTTAAGTGCACATGGCGTAAAGCACAAGGACCAGCGTAAGGATCCCATTTCAAGCCCCTGGCTCCCCACCTGCAGGGAAGTCGCTTTACAGGCAGTGAAGCAGGTCTGCAGGTGTCTATCTTTCTCTCCCCCTCTGTCTTCCCCTCCTTTCTCCATTTCTCTCTGTCCAACAATGAATGTCATAACAGTAACTACAGGGATAAAACAAGGGCAACAAAAGGGAATAAATAAATATTTAAAAAAAGAAAAAGAAACCAGAGCAAGGTGGTATGTCGGGCTAGCGTGGGGGTGCCTCTTCCTAGTCGTGTACTCTCTGGGTTGTAGAAAACTCAACCTGAGCCAGCCTGGGCTGCTACTCACTCAGCAATGTGGGAGACAGATGACTCAGGAACCAAACACGTGAAGCGAGGTAATGTAATCTTTTTTCTGAAATTCACTATTTTTCATTACTCTTTTATATGCCAGTTGGGTTAATCTACTTTTAGCAAGCTTCAATATGTTTTAGTGGACTTTTTTACTGAGGCATTTTTTTACCTGAATCTAAAAATAGTTTTATTTTTTTAATTCTCTAATATTTATCTTTTATTTCTTCATTATTACATCAGGGGGTACTCCATATATTTTTTGTGGAAATAAAAGTACAATCATTCTGGACATTATCCCGATTTTAGGAAAAAATCTATATTTTACAAATAAGATAGGCTCAGTACAAAGATGATGAATCTCATGTTGAAAATTATTTAAGGCAAGAATAGTCTGTGCTGCTGCAATTTTTTTTCTCTGTGATAGTCTAACTAGTATTAGTATCATGGATATAATTGTCACATAAAATGAATTAATATGAGTTTCATCTAGTTTCTAAATAAGTTTGTATACAATTAGTATAATTTATACATAAAATTTAATAAAATTCACTAATGAAGGGAATGCCATAAAATTATTACTGCAATAAATCCAGTTTTTCTAAAAGCCATTGCTGCTTTCTATTTTATTCATTTCTTTAGTCTGTTAGCTTCTGTGTGTTTGTGTGTGTTTTTAAAGACCTTGCACTATTCATTCAAAGAGCAACCTTTCTCCCAGAAAAGCTTTAAAAATATTCCCACTCTAAAATTTGAAGATCTCTATTTTTCTCAGCTACAATCCAAAATTCCCATTCAGCTAAAATGGTGGAATCATTGATTTTATCTGTTAAATTGGCAAACAGTTTGCTTGCAGCTTCCTTACTCAATTCACATTTTCACAGTTGCCTTCAAATGTATTGAAGGTGAGTTCAGTATCTCTCTCCTTATAGATGAGCCTTGACATTTCACTTCAAGGTGACTAGATCCCAAAACTGTAAGAAATAAAGTGCATGGAATTCTTTACTCTGTCAGACATCCAAATACTCCAGTACTAAAAGGTTCATTTCTTCTTTCTTTTCTTTCTCTCTCTCTCTCTCTCTCTCGCTAATTTTAATTTTTATTACATAGGACAGAGAGAAATTGAGAGGGATTAGGGGAACAGAAGATAGAGAGAGGGAGAGAAAGACACCTGCAAACCTGCTTCAGTGCTGATAAATTGGAGTGTACTCCCTATAAGTGGGGAGCAGGGCTTAGTTATATATGTACTTTACCAGGTGCCCCACAGCCAGGCACTTCTGTTTTGTTTTTTTTAACTTTTTAAAATGTTTATTTATTTATTTATTTATTTATTTATTTATTGGCTAGAGACAGCCAGAAATTAAGAGGGAATGGGGAGAGAGACAGAGAGAGAGAGACACCTGCAACCTTGCTTCACCACTCACAAAAGCTTTCACCCTGCAGTTGGGGACCAGGGGCTCTACACCTAGCCCCTGCACACTGTAATGTGTCTCTGTCTGCTTTTCAACCTCATTCTGTCTTTGTTTACTCCCCAAATGCTTTGTGGAAATTAATTAGTGTGTAAAGAGTTTTACCTTTGTCCTTTTGGCACCGATTTTCAGACATGGCAGGTCATTTCACTTCATGGAATGGTATTTAGTTGACAAACTAGTCTCCCCATGTGAAGATTTCTTTTTCTGTGAAGTGTCTATGTTTTCGTACACCTGCAACCAATCCCAGCAACTATTACTAGATAATCTTTAACTATACAGAATGAATTCACATCTGTAGTGTTTTCATATATTTGCTTTCTTTGAGTTTACAGTTTGTAACTGGTGATAAGCAAATAATATTTTGTTTTATTTAAGCAGGATCATAATTCATTGTGTCCTTCTACATCCAGTTGGTGGAATAAGCCACTGCCTTCATATTGTACATGTACATAATAAAACCTCATCCTGGATTTATGATAATTATTTTGGGGGTATGCAACTATCAATTAAATAATTTTTGAAATATTTCTTAGTGTAAAATCATTAAACTTGAGGATAGCATAAGACCATGTTTAGGTTTGACTGAAATATTGTAAAGTACTATGAAATATACTATTTACTAGAGCATTATTTGTCATGCAATATAGGTATCCTTTTCCTTTGGTATTTTAGAATTACTCTGTTCCAAAAGTTATGAATGGGATGCAAGAAAGAAACTTCACTGGGTAGAATGATTGTCTTGTTGCACATCTTATCTAGACTTGATCTCTGACTATATAGAACCAGGGAAAACTCCAGCAATGTGGTGTCTTGACCTATCCCTGCTGTGTCTTTATATGAAAAAATTAGGTCTGGATGCAATAAAATCCACATGAGCAAGACCTTGACTTCACACACACACACACACACACACACACATTAAGCAATTAAATAATTTGAAATAGTGATTGACGGGTCCAACAGTGGGGCACCCAGTTAAGCGCACACATTAGTATGTGCAAGGACCCATATATAGCCCTTGGTCCTCACCTGTGAAACAAATATGCAGGTGTCTATCTTTCTCTCTCCCTTTGTTTCCCATTCTCCTATCAATTTCTCTTTCTTTCTGTCCTATCCAAAAATGAAAATAAAAAGAAAAAAAAAAAGGGGAAATAATGGCTGCTGGGAGCAATGCTGTCACGAGGCCACAGTGATAATCTTGGTGGTAATTTAAGTAAGTAAGAAAATAAATAATTAATTGAATAATAACCCTCTTATTAGTCCTTTTATTATAGTAAAATATATGTAATTAACATTTAGTACATAATTATAGTGTCATTTTTTATATCTCCAATATGCTATGCAAATTTAAATTCCTTTTTATTCTTCATATTTCTTACATTTTTATAATAGCTCTAAAGACATGTATATAAATGCTGGGAAATTATACAGATGCAGTCACATCTGCCATGTTGTCCCCTCAGGCTACTGCTAGTTCCCGCCAGAGTTGGGACATTCTCGGAGTGACTGTTTCGCCATGTTGTGCCCTTAGGGCATTGTCTATTTCCCCGCGATATTTGGAGTGCTTTGGTCACTCCTCCCCCTTCCCATTCTCATGAGAGTTATTATCCTATCCTGGAGTGCTATGGTTACTCCTCCCCCTTCCCATTCTCGCGAAAGCTGCTCCTATAAAAGCCCTTCTTCTTCCGCACCTTGTTCTCTTGCCAGCGCTCCACTTTGTTGTTCAGATGCAGGAAAGGTTACTGTGTGAGGCGGCCATTTTCACTACCTCCACATGGCCCAACCTGTTTCTCTAGCACCCAACTCTGAGGTGCCAGCGCAAATAAAGATTTGTGTTCCCTCTTCGCTCCGGACCTTCTCTCTCTCTTCTCCGTGGCCCGCACAACAACATATAAATATAATGTTTTCTTTAATAAGATAATTTTTGTCCTGCTAAAACTAGAGTTTTTTTGTTTTAAACTCTTACCAGATCTATATAATTTTTGCAGCACAAATTTTTAGCATACATCTGGAATAAATAGAAGAATGCTTTTTTTTTTTTTTTTTTTTTACTGTCTTTCTACTTGCTTTCCTTTTCTATTATATGTATGCTTTGTAAATCTACAGAGACTAGAATAATTAGGCTTCCTGGACAGCTGTGATCTAAACTTTCCATAAATTGTTAGCGAAAAGATTGCTTCAAAGCACTTCTTTTATTTTACCTATAATTTTACCTTACAGTTTTCTATAAATCCTTCTATAAATCACATGGGTTCAGCAATTCTTTAGCACTTGCTGTTTTTCCCCATTGTTTAGTAAAACTGCCAACTACAGTGTTTCTTGAAATGTTGAGAGTAGCAGAACCAATCCCATATATGGATACAAATCAGTCTGGGTTCTCAGCACTCAAGGAAACCAGTCAGATTTAAGGAAACACTGATGAATTGACATGCAGAGGGAACCCTGGCCATGACTGTTTGAGGAAACTCAAACAGATGACCTGTTTAATTAAAAGGTCCAAGTATAAGAGCTGTCAACCAGACCTCTGCGATCTCACAGCCTTGTTGATCTGAATTACTATCATTATTAGTTGCTTTTGGCATGTAATATGTGAATGTTTATATGTAAATAAAACATTTATTTTATCACAAAATACATTTACAATAACACCTTAAATATAATTGAATTAATTATATTTTATATACTTCTGTCTTCAAAAACATTCTAATGAACAGAAATAAATATTAGTTTTCTAAGTTCTATGATTGTTTCCTTTATAAAATTTATTTACTGGATAGATGCAGAGAGAAACTGAGAGTGATTGGAGAGATAAGTAGGGAGAGAGAATGAGAAACCTTGAGCCCTACTTCTCCCTTGCTGTTGGGGACCAGGGGCTTGAACCTAGATTCTTGCACATTGTAACAAAAGCACTCAGTAGGGTTCACTACCACTCCCAGCCTCCTTCAGCTTCATTTAATATTTTATTCATTTACTTATTTATTTTACTTTCATCAGAGAACTACAGAGAGAAAGAGATATAGATATAGAAAGAGAGCTGGTGATCAGAGCTCTGGGTTTATGGTTGTGTTAGGAATTGAACCTGCAACCTCAGACACTCAGGCTTGAGTTTTTTCTTTTTTTTTTTAATAAGCATTATGCTGTCTACCCTTCCATGTCATCTTGATTCTTAAGGTCTTCCCCAGATTTAACAAAGGCCAATCCATATTATCAAGAATATTATTGAATTAAAGTTACCATCTACAAGCATTTTTTCTATTTTTATTAGTGATTTACATAATTCAAAATAACAGGAATACAATTACACACTGTTCCCACTACCAGAGTTCTGTGTCCCCCCATCTTTCCATTGGAAACTGCAGTGGTTCTCCCAAGGTCACAGATATTATTTCTATATTTCTATTATTATTATTTCTGTATCCCTATCTGCCTATTTTTCCCATGATCCTGACTTCTCTCCCTTTTTAAATCACACCTACACCTATTACTATTTCAGAATGTCCTCTTTCTCATTCTCTCCCTCTCTCCCCGGGCCCTAATGGGACTGTAGTTCAGAGCACTCTAGTCATCTTCCCCTAACATTTCTCTCCCTCTGGGAGTATGGACCAAAATTATTTTTGAGATGCAGAAGGTGAGAGTTCTGTATTATGTAATATCTTCTCCACTGGACATGCATGCTGGCAGGTCAGTTCATACCCCTAGTGTGTTTCTCTTTTTCCCTAGTGGGGTAGGGCTCTGGAGAGGTGAGGTTCTGGGACACATTGGAGAGAGGTCTTCTGTCCATGGAGTTCAGGATAGAATCATTGGTGTCTGAAAGGCAGTAAATTATGAGGTAGAGCAAAATGTCTAATAAATAGAAACAAGAAAGTATAGTAGAGCAGGTGAGAAGAAGGCTTTTAGAGTAGTAAGAAACTGCAAAGTCTATTTTAGATATGTTCTTAGGGGCCCATTACTTTAGTGATTTTTTGCCTGAGCAACTTGGAAGTGGGCTAAAAATATTGTCTGGGAAGATATAGTCAGAGTTAAAACTAGAACTAGAAAGCTGCATTAGAGCAACTTGTTCCTCAACTTGAAGAACATATATAAATGCAATTAAGTACTTACCTCATCATTCTGACCCAGGGCCCATGAAAATTTATATTTAGGACAGAAACAGATCTTTTCTTTACTTTTTTCTCTTTCTTTCTTTCTTTCTTTCTTTCTTTCTTTCTTTCTTTCTTTCTTTCTTTCTTTCTTTAGGTTTCTGCTCTCAAGGTTAATTTATTTTTTTAATTATGCATTTATTTTTTAGAGAAAGGGGCCAGAGAACTGCTAGGGAATCAACACAGAGCCTTTAGGACTCCAGATATGCAATCCTTCTGGCGTAATCTTCAGTTATCTTCATGAGACAGAAGTTTCTTTCTATTTTATTTTATTTTATTTTATTTTATTTTATTTTATTTTATTTTTATTTATAAAATGGAGACACTGACAAGACCATAGCATAAGAAGGGTGCAGTTCCACATAATTCTCACCAACGGAACTCTATATCCTGTCCCTTCCCCTGATAGCTTCTCTATTCTTTATCCCTCTGGGAGTATGCACCCAGGGTCATTATGGGGTGCAGAAGGCCGAAGATCTGGCTTCTGTAATTGCTTCCCCTCTGAACATGGGTGTTGGCAGGTCTATCCATACTCCCAGCTTGTCTCTTTCCCTAGTGAGGCAGGGCTCTGGGGAAGTAGGGCTCCAGGACACATTGGTGGGGTTGTCTGTACAGGGAAGTACGGTTACAAATGAAGATTTGGGGTCTCCATTTTGGAAATAGCTAGAAGATCTACTTTAGTTATATTCAGAGGAGCCCATGACTTTACTAGTTTTTTCTTGAGCTTGACATGTGATATGCAGGTGGACACAAGTTATTGTCTGGGGAGATGATGTTATGGCCGGAAAAGGGGCTAGAAAGCTAGGTCAGGGAAGAGAGTAGCTCTCAAATACGGGTTAAGTGTCTAAATCTTGTTGACTATAAACCCCATCATTTTGATCTGGGGCCCAAATTCACAGGAGTATTTCTAACCTCCTTGTCACTGTCAGTGTTTGCAGTTCATTGTCACAACCTGGAACATTCTAGGTTGCACTCTTTTCAGGTCCAATCTTCCTCTAGTAGCAGAGTATTATGGTCCAGACTCCCTTCAGAAAGTGAAGCAGTCCTTACCATTGCTACTTTATAGTGAAGGCAAGTTCTTGAAGAAGGCCACAGAGGGCTAATGATGATGTTCCTGAGGGAAGTGACCAATGATGGTGAGGAAAGGAATGATAGAGGTCTAAGTCCATTGTATTTATGGGGAGCTCCAATGATTTCCTGACTTGGACCTCAGATGATGGGGTGGCCTGGCTGTGACCAAAGAGTCTACTATTAAGTTAGCCAATATTTTACCCTTTTCCAGATTCTGTAGTCACTTTTTTATCTGATGAGCCTGGATTTTTTTCCCCCAGTAATTAAAGTATTGAGTATCATTTGTTGTATCCAAGTCAGTTTATAGGGCCTCAATTTGGGGAGTAAATACACCTAGGATTTTAGTGGGCTCTAAGTTATCCCCAAGTTTCACTACATTTACTTGTTTGATGATTCTAATACTAAAGGTTGTCATAGGACCAATAGTTGTCCTTTCATTAACATAATATTTTTGCCAATATATCTCTTGGTCAATTGTACAGTTTTTTTTCTTCTAAAGATTATCAAGGAATGACAACTATGCTGATGCTCTCAGAAGAGATCAGGAAACATAGCTTACCTACTTTTTTATAGTTAATTAAAGTATACAGAGTGAATAAGGGATGTGAAATAAGGGGCAGGAGAGGACAGTATCTAAGCCTAAGTAGTAAACCTTTGATTTTAAATTTTATAGTGCCTTCTTTAGTCATTTTACTAGACTGCTGTGTATACAATCATTACTTACAATTGTAAGTTACCTTCAAAGCAGTTGTTACGTTGGCAGTTGGCAATTCCATAAATGGATACTGTACCTTAACCAAATTGACATATATAATGATTCTCATGGCAGAAAACATTTAATTGAAGAAGAAATCCAACAGATGATGATAGAAATTATTATTTAAGAAATACTTGAATATCACATCTGATACTCACTAAAAAATAGTAAGTATATCTAATTTAGATGTGTTCACACAAATAGCTATCAGAAATATAGTATCAGCAATTTAAGTTGTATAAATATGTTCATTTATACATGGGAAGAAAATATCTGTGAATAAATGGAATCATGGAGGTAAAAGATGAACTTCTGAAATCATTGATGAAATAAATTGAAGAAGCCTAATATATAGTTATATTGCATATGCATCAATTGGGAAAATAATTGTACAATTAGATATTCATATTGTCCAAATATATCTATAATTTCAGTGAAATCTCTTTTAAAATTCCATAGACATGAACTGAATATACAGTCCTATAATGCTTAAATGACCACAAAATAACCCTAATAGTTGAAAAAAACCTTTGGATATTAAGAAAGATAAAGCTAACAGGAGATTTTTCTTCAGTAGGATGTTGAGATACATACATTAATGCAATAGAATAAATTTCAGAAATTAATTTTTAAATATATAGTAAACATTTATAGCAAAGAACTAAAACATATGCAGTCACAAAAGAAATGTCTCATTTATAAATGTTGTTGGAAAACTGAGCAGTAATATGCAAAATAATGAAATGGATCACTATCTTACACCATGAACAAAATCAGCTCAGAATGAATATAAGCTTTAGGGCAGAGAGAATTAAACTCATAATAGAAAGAATAGTAGATATGTTCCTTGACACTGCTTTTTGCAATTATTTCTTTAAGATTTAGCTCATAATGTGAAAAAAATGAAAGAAAAAACAAATATCTGGAACTGTATCAGATTAACTAAATAAAAACCAGTCTGTGCAGTAAACTGTTAACAACAAAAAACAGGTTAGAGAATCGGACAAAGTAACTGAAGAAACCATATATCTGATAAAAAGTTGATTGTTCAGAACATGTAAAAGAACTCATACAACTCAATAGAGAAAACTAATAAAAATCAAAAAGAAAATATTTGTAACAATATGATTCACACCTGAGGTCATTATGCTAAGTGAAATATGTGAAAGGGGAAAATCAACGAGAGGGTCATCTTACGTGAAAAAAAAAAACTTGGCTCTTACACACTTAGAAGATTGGCTGTTAGAGCAGGATATAGGAAATGAGTATTGGTTAACAAAAGATAAAACCTTCTAGTTATAAATAAATACCCCTTGGAATTTTTGTTTTCGGGTCTATATGCAACTGTTGTGTATTGTGTGTTTGAAAGTAGTTAAGGTATTATGTCTTACAAGTTATCATAAGAAAAATGCAACTGTGCAGTTTTTAACTATGGCAGTAGTAATTTTGCAGTATATACATATACGTGGTTGTTATACTTTAATCCTGAACCTAATCTAATGTAGGTTAATAGCTTGGAAGATGACAGTGCTTAGACATACCTGCTAACTTTATTTAAACAACTTTCCTGTGGAAGGCTTTGTTCATGAAAGATAGACAGGAAGTGTAAAAAAAAATCCATATTACTTCTGGTAATTCAGTGGTTAAGATAGCCCATTGTTTTTTTGTTTGTTTGTTTGTACTGGTCCATTCTAATTTCTGAATCAAAAATTCAGTTGTGGCTTATGTCAACTTTAGCATGATATTTTAACTAAGATTGAACAGAAGACTCTTAGATTTGTCAAGTTGCACATCAAAAAATTTTTACTCTTTGCAAATGTATATTATCCCCTATGGTTTTGTTAATGTCTCCTTTCTTAATTAAATAATAAAAAAAGATATATCCCCAGTAGAGGAATTGCAGGGTCATAGGGTAGGTCCACTTCTAGCCTTCTGGATTAGAAGATAAGTTAAAGTACCACTATTTGAAGATGATAGGACACTATATATAGAAATACCTAAATAATATAACAATAAGCTTCTGGAAATTATTAAGCAATATAGTATGATGTCAGGCTACAAAATTAAGACACAAAAGTTGGTGGCATTCATTTATCCAAACACCAAGCCAGAAGAAGAAATTCAGAAATTAACCCCACTAACTACAGCAACAAAAACAAAATATGTAGGAATGAGCCTAACAATAGAAATGAGAAACTTTCATACTGAAAACTATGAGTCAATATTCAAGAAAATAGAAAATAGATATAAAGAAGTGGAAAGATATTCCATTTTAATGGATTAGAAGAATCAAGATCATAAAAATGATTATTCTACCCAGAGACATATACAAGTTTGATGCAATCCCCATCAAGTTCCCACCCAGTTTTTTAGAGTGTAGAACAAAATTACAAAAGTTATTTGGAACCAGAAAACACATTGAATTGCCAAAAAATAAAAAAAAACAATTTGGGGAAAAAAAAAGAACATCTGGAGGGATCATACTCCCAGATCTCAAACTATATTATAGGGCTACTGTAAACAAAACTGCCTGGTTCTGGAACAAAAAAAATATTCACAGTTATCAGTGTAATAGTATTTAGAGACCATAAATATGCCCCCATATAAATGGACATGTACTTTTTGACAAGAGGGCTCAAACTATTAAATAGGGAAAGGAGAGTCTCTCCAACAAATGGGGTTGGGAAAATTGGGTTGAATCATACAGGAGAATGAAGAGAATGAAAATGAACACTTCACCAGACACAAAAGTAAATTCCAAAGGGATCAAGGACTTGGATGTTAGAAAAGAAACCATCAAATACTTAGAAGAAAATATTGGATGAACCCTTTTCTATCTAAATTTTATAGGCATCTTAAATAGCACACATCCAATCGGAAGAAAAGCTTAGGGAGAACTCCACATCCTTGGATGGAGATCTGAGAAGATACCCTCTTGGTTAGTCTCTCTCAACCGAGGTGAGCAAAGGGGAGTTCAGACTTAATTCTTTCCTTCTTGACTCTCAGGCCCACAGAAACCCCAATACTTCTCCCCATTAACTGCAGGCCGCATGGCCACCTACTCTAAGATTCACTTACTCAAAGTCACCTTCTGATCACAGAGGAACATATCTTATCACACACTCCTAGCAGTGCCCTTTGAAGTCCTCAATTTACATCAAACCTTGCTCATCTTCTCTCTATTTTGCCTTAACTGGTTCAACCCCTCTCCTTCCCTCAAATGCCTTTGGGTAATTAAATGCATGCATCGGGAGATTAATTATCTTGACCTTTATGTATCTGCATCAATTCTTGTCATACCAGCCCCCTACCATAGGGGCAAGCTGACCTTTAAGAAACCTGTAATTTCTGACCTATTTCAATAATAATTTCCTTTGTTTGATTTTCTATTTAACTCATGTCCACCTGCTAATAAATTAGATCTGAGCACGCTGCAACTTTCCCTGGTGTCTTTTACTTCGTGTAGAGTGAGAAAGAACCGGTCCATTACCTATTCCCTGGAGATCACCATGCCAGAGACGCCGACACATTTATACGTGGTTTAAGACACATTACTGCTAGACTTTTTATTAGTTTTTCTTTTTTTTAATTTATTTTTTATTTTTTATTTAAGAAAGGATTAATTCACAAAACCATAGGGTAGGAGGGGTACAACTCCACACAATTCCCACCACCCGATCTCCATAACCCACCCCCTCCCTTGATAGCTTTCCCATTCTCCATCCCTCTGGGAGCATGGACCCAGGGTCATTGTGGGTTGCAGAAGGTAGAAGGTCGGGCTTCTGTAATTGCTTCCCCGCTGAACATGGGCGTTGACTGGTTGGTCCATACTCCAAGTCTGCATCCCTCTTTCCCTAATAGGATGGGCCTCAGGGGAAGTGGACTCCAGGACACATTGGTGGAGTCTTCAATCCAGAGAAGTCTGGCCAGCATCCTGATGGCATCTGGAACCTGGTGACTGAAAAGAGAGTTAACATACTAAGCCAAACAAATTGTAGAGAAATCATGGACCCAAAGCTTGGAATAGTGGAGAGGAAGTGTTAGGGAGGTACTCACTGCAAACTCTAGTGTACTTCTGCTTTCAGGTATATATTTTGCAGTAGTTTATAGAGACGTGTGAAGATATGCTCTCTCTCACAGAAACTGGTGTATATCTAGGTTTTGGGACTTTGTTAGAAAGTGAACCAACTAAGATGAAATTAGAGTATACTATGAAAGGAAAGGTCTCACCCAAGTAATGAAACTGAAGGGTTGTCATTCCACATGTGAAGTCTCTGGACACAGTCTGAGGTGAAGCATGTTGAGGTGGCAATCATTGCGTTGGTTAGGTTGTGATTGGCGGATGCAATATTATTTGATGTGGATTTGGAGAGGCATATGGGAAAGTGGGCCCTATCCAAGGGCTCCAGGACTGGGGGAAGTAGGGGCTCTATAGTGGAGATGTGAGGTTCCTGCTGTCTTAGGGTTCAAAAAGACAATCAATAGTTAATGTTATCGTCACATTATTTGGTAATTGGGTTAACTTTGAAAAGTCCTTTTGTTAGGGTTTGCTGTACAATACCCAGTACCTTGTATATACCTGTGCTATTGGATGCTTCTGATCTACTTGGTCTAGGCTTTTGAGAGAGTCCACATATCAAATACACTGCCTATATATTAAAAAGATTCAGTTTGTGTTTTGAAAAACTTTGAGACATACAATTGATTTTACCTCTCTCATATTAATTAACTAGTGATTTATATGTCTCCATTTTGCTAGGAGTGTACATAAACACCATTCCCACCAACAAAAGACTGTGACCCATCCCTACCACCCACTCCCACCCGCCACTGGCCCAGGAAGCTGCATGTCTACCCCCTCACCACAGGGTTTTTACTTTGGTGCCCTACTTACAATTTGGTCAGGTCCTGCTTTTAGTTTCCTTTTCAGATTTCTTAGTCAACTTCTGTTGATGAGTGGGATCATCCCATACTCATCTTTATCTTTCTGACTTAGTTCACTTAACATAATTCCTTCTAGCCCTGTCCAAGATGGGTCAGAGAAGGTGAGTTCATTGTTCTTGATAGCTGCATAGTATTCCATTGTGTATATATACCACAACTTTCTCAGCCACTCATCTGGTGTTGGGCACCAGGGTTCCTTCCAGGTTTTAGCTATTATGAATTGTGCTGCTATGAACATAGGAGTACACACCTCATTTTGGTTGGGTGTTATGGAGTCCTTGGGGTATAACCCCAGGAGAGGAATTACTGGATCAGATGGAAGGTCCATGCCTAGCCTTCTGAGAATTTTCCAGACTGCTCTCCACAGAGGCTGTACCAATTTACATTCCCACCAGCAATGTAAAAGGGTTCCTTTGTCTCCACAGCCTCTCCAGCATATGTTGCTGCTATCCTTTTTGATGTATGCCATTCTTACAGGAGTGAGTTGGTATCTTAGTGTTGTCTTAATTTGCATTTCTCTGACAATCAGTGACCTAGAGCAGTTTTTCATATGTTTGTTAGCCTTTTGGATCTCCTCTGTAGTGAATGTTTTGTTTATATCCTCTGCCCATTTTTGGATGGGGTCATTTGCTTTTTTGGTGCTAAGTTTGCTGAACTCTTTATATATTTTGGTGATTAGTCTCTTGTCTGATATATGGCATGTGAAGATCTTCTCCCATTCTGTGAGTGGTCTCTTTGTTTTCTAAATAGTTTATTTGGATGTGAAGAAGCTTTTCAATTTGATGTAGTCCCATTGGTTTGTTTCTGCTTTAGTCTTCCTTGCAATTGGTTTTGATTCATCAAAGATGTCCTTGAGGTGTAGGTGGGAAATTGTTTTACCAATGTTTTCCTCTAAGTATTTGATTGTTTCTGGTCTGACATCTAGGTCTTTGATACATTTGGAGTTGCTTTTGTTTCTGGTGAGATAAAGTGGTTCAATTTCATTCTTCTGCATGTTACAACCCAGTTTTTCCAGCACCATTTATTGAAAAGAGCCTCCTTTTTCCACTTAATCCTTTAGGCCCCCTTATCAAAGATAAGATGTCCATAGGTGTTGGGATTTATTTCTCGGCTTTCAATTCTGTTCCACTGGTCTGTGTGCCTATTTTTGTTCCAGTACCATGCTGTTTTGATGATGATGGCTTTATAATATAGTTTAAGGTCTAGGAGTGTGATGCCTCCATTTCTGTTTCTTTTCCTCAAGATGGTTTTGGCAATTCTAGGTGTTTTCCGGTTCCAGATAAATGATTGTAGTGTTTGTTCTATTCTCTTAAAGAGAGCTTGGTGGAACTTTGATGGGTATTGCATTAAATTTGTATATGGCTCTGGGGAGAATATTCATTTTGATGATATTTATTCTTCCAATCCATGAGCATGGGATATCTTTCCATTTCTTGGTATCAGTTTCTATTTCCTTGAGTAGCAACTCATAGTTTTCAGCATACAAGTCTTTCACTAGTTTGGTCAACTTTATTCCTAGGTATTTGATTGATTTTGCTGAAACAGTAAATGGGAATGATTTCTGGATGTCTTCTTCTTCAGATTTAGTGTTTGCATAAAGAAATGCCACTGATTTTTGTACATTGATTTTGTAGCCAGATACCTTGCTATATTGCCTAATAACTTTCAGTAATTTTCTGCTGGATTCTTTAGGTCTTTCTATGAATACTATCATATCATCTGAAAATAGTGAGAGCTTGACTTCTTCCCTTCCAATCTGTATTCCTTTGATTTCTTTCTCTTGCCTGATTGCTATGGCAAGAACTTCCAATACTATGTTGAAGAGTAACGGTGACAGTGGACAGCCCTGTCTAGTCCCCGATCTGAGGGGGAATGCTTTCAGCTTCTGTGCATTGAGTAGGATGTTGGTTGTAGGTTTGCTATATATGGACTCTAATGTCTTGAGGAATTTCCCATCTATTCCCATTTTTTGTAGAGTTTTGAGCATGAATGGATGTTGGATTTTGTCAAAGGCTTTCTCTGCATCTATTGAAGTAATCATGGGGTTTTTGGCTTTGCTTTTATAGATGTGGTGAATGACATTGATTGACTTATGGATGTTGAACCAGGCTTGCATTCCTGGGATGAATCCCACTTGGTTGTGATGAACAATGTTTTTGATATGTTGCTGTATCCGGTTGGCCAAGATCTTGTTTAATATTTTGGCATCTATGTTCCTCAGAGATATTGGTCTGTAGTTTTCCTTTTTTGTTCTGTCCCTATCAGCTTTTGGTATCAGGGTGATGTTGGCTTCATAGAAGGTGGAAGGCAGTATTCCTGTTTCTTCAATCTTATGGAATAGCTTAAGAAGTATGAGTATTAAATGTTTCCTGAAAGTTTTGTAGAATTCGTTTGTGAAGCCATCGTGTCCAGGACTTTGTTGTTGGGAAGATTCTTAATAACGGTTTCCATTTCTTTGTCTGTGATTGTTGCATTTAGATTTTGTAGTTCTTCTTGGTTCAGTTTTGTAAGGGAATAGGTTTCTAGGAATTGTTCCATTTCTTCCAGATTCTCTAGCTTGGTGGCATATAGTTCTTTATAGAAGTTTCGCAGGATTCTCTGGATTTCTGTGGTGTCAGTTGTGATATCTACTCCATAGTTTACAATTCTATTAATTTGAGTCTTCTCTCTTTTTTGTTTGGTGAGTCTGGCTAGGGGTTTGTCAGTTTTGTTTAATCTTTCAAAGAGCCAACCTTTGGCTTCATTGATCTTTTGTATGGTTCTTTTATTTTCAATGTTGTTTATTTCTGCTCTAACTTCAGTGATTTCTGTCCTTCTGGTTGCTTTAGGGTTCCTTTGTTCCTCTTCCTCTAAGTCCTTGAGGTATGCAGTAAGGTCGTTCATTTGAGCTTCTTCTTGGTGTTTAATATGTGATTGTATGGCTATAAATTTCCCTCTCAGTACTGCTTTAGCTGTGTCCAAAATATTTGTTAGGTTGTGTCTTCATTTTCATTTGTTTCCAGGAACATTTGAATTTCCTGCTAGAGTGAGTCTCTGACCCAGTGGTTCTTAAGGAGTACGTTGTTTTGTTTCCAAATCTGTGACTTTTAATAATTGTCTGTTTGTTGTTAAATGTTAGTTTTACTCCACTGTGGTCTGAGAAGATACTTGGGATGATTTCAATGTTCTTGAGTTTATTGATGCTGTCTTTGTGGCCTAACATGTGGTCTATCCTTGAGTATGTGTTATGTGGATTTTAAAAGAAGGTGTATTCCAGTTTTTTGGGTTGAAGGTCTCTGTAAATGTCCAAGAGGTCTAGTCTGTCAATCTCTTCATTCAATTCTCTTGTATCTTTATTGGTTCTCTGCTTTGTTGATCTGTCTAAGTGTGAGAGTGGGGTATTGAAGTCTCCCACTATATTGTATTACTATTGATTTATTTTTGGAATTCTTTTAGTAGGTGCTTAATGTATTTAGATGGTCCTTCATTGGGTGCATAGATGTTAATAATTGTTAAGTCTTCTTAGCTGATTGATCCTCTAATCATTATGTAATGCCCTTACCTATCTTTTATTACTTTATTTAATTTAAAATCTATCGAGTCTGTGATGAGAATGGCTGTTCCTGCCATTTTTTGTGGTCCATTAGCCTGTATGATAGTTTTCCATCCTTTTATTTTACGTCTGTGTTTATCTTGTTGTGACAGATGGGATTCTTGCAAGCAGCATATGGTTGGGTTATGTTTTCTGATCCATCCCCCCACCTGTGCCTTTTGATGGGTGAGTTTAAGCCATTGACATTTATTGATATTATGGATTTAATGTATTGTAGTGCCTTTGTTCAAAAAAATTTTTTTGTTTACTCTGATATATTGCCAGTATTATAGTGATGTTCTTGTTTATAAGAGGTCTTTTAGTACCTCTTTCAGGGCCGGCTTGGTGATGGTTGCCTCCTTTAACTGTTGTTTGTCTAAGAAGGTTTTGATCCCTCCATCTAGCTTTAATGAAAGTCTAGCAGGATATATTATCCTTGGTTGAAACCCTTTTTCATTCAGGGCTCGATAGATATTTGCCACTCCCTTCTGGCTTTTAGAGTTTGAGTGGAGAAGTCTGCAGATAATCTTATGGGTTTTCCCTTGTATGTGACTTTTTGTTTCTCTCTTGCAGCCTTTAGGATCCTTTCTTTATCCTTATTTCTTCTCATTGTGACTATGGTGTGTCTTGGTGTCTTCATGTCTGGGTTGATTCTGTTTGGTACTCTCTGGGCCTCTTGGATCTTGATGTCCTTTCTGTTATTCAGGTCTGGGAAGTTTTCTTCTTTTATTTCCTCTAGGATGTTTGCTTCCCCTTCCTCTCTTTCTTCCTCTGGCAGGCCAATTATATGAATGTTACTTCTTTTGATATCATCCCATATGTCTCTATTGTTTTCAGTGTCTGTCAATCTCTTTTTAAGCTCTTTCACCTCTTTCTTTGTTTTCTCTAACTCATCCTCTGTCTAATTCTGTT
Source organism: Erinaceus europaeus (assembly GCF_950295315.1). NCBI lineage: Eukaryota > Metazoa > Chordata > Mammalia > Eulipotyphla > Erinaceidae > Erinaceus > Erinaceus europaeus. The sequence goes on along the minus strand of NC_080164.1, from coordinate 80,361,258 downwards.
TTCTATTTCTGTTAGTCTGCTTTCCCTTGTCTCAGCTTCTTTCTTCATTACAGCTATTTCAACTTTAGTTCTCTAATTGCCTCAAGATAATCAGTATTTTCCTGGGGGGTCTCAACTGTTGTTTCCCTAATACTGCCATTCCTTTCCTCCAATGTTGTTTTCATTTCTGTGATTAATAAGTTTATTATTGCTTGCATACTTTTCTTATCTATGGTTACTTCTGGCTGATTTGTAGTTTCTTCTGGGCTCTTGTCTTCATTCATTGGAGTAGCAGTTTTATTTGTTTTTGACTTACCCATTTTTTTTATTTATGTGTTTTTTTTATATGCTCTGTTGTTCCTCATTTGTTGTGTCTTGAGTACAAGCAACACTCTACTAAATACCTTCATGACAATTGCACTCACCAACCTCAGGAATTACGGTAGCAACTGAAGCAAGTATTGAAGCAGTTTAATCATTACCAGTTAGCCAAACAATTTCTCCAGTCCTTGAAAAAATAGTAACCAAATCCCAGTGAATAAGAAAGAGAAAAGAAAGAAGGGATAGCAAGAATAGACAGTTATGTAAATCCACTATCCACTGTATATTCTAGGGGTAGCAAGAGGGGAAAGGGAACTAGAGCCAGAGATAAACACATAGAGAGTCCACTCTGAGTCAGATATCTTCCCCAAAATAATTCACAAATTCAGAAAGCAAAGAAGAAGGAAGAAGTGTATGACAAGATAAAAAAAAAAAAGAAAAAGAAAGAAGGGACAAGAGAGAGAAAAGGGACAAGAGGTAAGAAAAAGCTGTAAGTTAAGAGCAGTGAAAGGAAAGGGTTTTTTTATTACTTTATTTTTAATTTAATTTTATTTAATTTTTTTGATTAGCTAGTAGGGGGAGGGTGGGGAGAGTCTGTAGAGGAGGTAGGATTAAGGAGACAAGTTCGTCCCACAATAGATAAGATGCCTACTACCCTAGCACTGAAATATATGCTAAGAGTTAATTATGATAAACCTAAAGGGGGGAAGGTATATGCCTTTATAGAATATTAATAGTAAAATAGAGCAGGGTAAAATAAAATAAAATAAAAACCCTGTCCCAGATTACCTCAAACCTTGTGATCAGAGGCAGATGATTGTTAAGAATGAGGGACAAAAAAAAACAAAACAAACCTCAGGACTAGACAAGGATAGCTGAAATAGACAGTTATGCAAATATACTATCCACTGTATATTCTAGGGGTGGCTAAAGGAGGAAGGGAAGTTGAGCAGAGACACTCGCAGTGAGAGTCCACACTGAGTCAGAATTCTTCCCCAAAATAATTCCCAAATGTGTATCAGTGAATTCAAAAAAGCTCACTGTTTGGTGGTATGGGGGTTGGGGGCTGTGGCTTTGGAAGCTGTAGGATTAAGGAAGAAAGGATGACAAGAGTAAGAAAAAGGAAAAAAAAAAGAAAGAGAGAGAGAGAAAAAAGAAAAAGATAAGAAAAAGAACAGTCATAAAAGCGCAATGAAAGGAAAGGTTTTTTTAATTTATTTATTTTTAATTATTTAATTAGCTATACGGGGTGAGGTGGGGGGTTGGCTACTTAGAAAGAAAAAAGGCCAGATGTTTCAAAAGGGTATAGACTTAGAATGAATGATACTCCCTGGTGGGACAGTAATTTGGTAAATAAAGAGGCTCCTAGCAGGGGAGCCTTATAGGAGCTGGTCCCCAGGGACTGGTTATTGGGGGGGGGGGAAGGGAAGGAGGTATGCTTAAAAATTAAAAGGAAAAAAAAATTTCCCCTTTTTTCCTACTCTAATTCTTAACCCAAATTAAGTTATAGTCACCTCCTTGGTGTCACCGCTTGGACCCCTTATTGACTGGCCTACTAAAGGTGGAAAATCCTACCGTTTCCAGGAGATGTGGTCAGAGCTCAAGCCACTAGCAGCTTCTCAGTCCGCCATCTTCCGGGAACCCCTTAGTTTTTCTTCAGAAGCACAAATATGACCTCTTCCCAAGAGCAAATTTAAAAATGGGGTGTTAAGCACAGGTGGCACAAAGCACAAGGATCAGTGTAAGGATCCCGATTCGAGCCCTGGCTCCCCACCTGCAGAAGAGTTGCTACATAGGCGGTGAAGCAGGTCTGCAGGTATCTATCTTTCTCTCCCCTTCTCTGTCTTCCCCTCCTTTCTCCATTTCTCTCTGTCCTATCCAAGAATGATGGCAAAAATAATAATAACTACAACAAAAAAAAACAACAAGGGCAACAAAAGCGAATAAATAAATTAAATAAATTTTTTTAAAAAATGGTGTGTGTGTGTGTGTGTGTGTGTGTGTGTGTGTGTGTAGCAAATTTGCACAAGCAAGGTCGCTTCCTATTCTTGCTGTGGGAGAATAAGATAAAATTTCAGATTTGTGTCTGGTATGTCATTGCCAGTGAGTGATTTCATCTTTCAAGAGATATTTTTTCATTTTTATTAGTTAATTATCTTACACAATTATATTTCAGAGATATATTTTCATAACTACAAGCAGTATGTATAAGTCATCACACCAGTTTTCTCACTCTCCCTATGCTTACTTTTATTTTTACTTTTCACATTTGTTTTAGTCATCTATACGTCACACATGAGTGAAAGCATCTGATACTTGACTTTCACTTAATCTTTCACTTAATATAATCACCTTCAGTTCTTTCCATTTTGTTTCAAATGGAACAATTTTATCTTTTCTAAATTGCATAGTAGTGTTCCATTAAGTATAGATTCAATAGCTAAAGATTGATTGTAAGTCAGCATAGCTGTGCTTGTTTTACAGATAAATATATTGAGATGGCTGACCCTATATCATACAAAAATCAGTGTGAGACTAAGTAACCAAATTTATATTTTATCTGAATTTTCTTGCTTTGAAAATTGAGTGCTGGTATGATTTAGTTCATAACCATTTTTGATTAACAAGTTGATTTGTAATAGATATATGCTTTCAGAAGGAAAACATATTTTCAACTTTTTTTAAAGCATTACTTTAAAAAATGTTTTAATCTATATGTTTACAGTTTTATTGAAGTGCAGCTGATGTGTATTTAATGATCATTTTATTATCTCTGGCAGTAAGAATGATACACAGAGGTATTATTTTAGAAAATTATTTATTTAGCATGTGTTTTATACAAGAAATGCTGTTTTATAAGACTGGGCTGCGATGAAGATCCAATTTCACATGTCTTTCAAATATATGTTAGTGCTCCTCACCCTCTACCAAAGTGCCACTTTCTCGTGTCTGTAGGCCAATTTTTCCCTTCCCCTAATTTTAACTCCTTCCCCAGTCCTTTTCCTTTTTAGTAACTTCAAATTTTCAGGTAAATACCATGGGCTTGTTACCATTTCACCCTCTCCTTTCTCCACCCTTCATATATATATATATAGTATATATGTGTAATATATATATATATATAGTATATATGTGTAATATATATATATATATATAGTATATATGTGTAATATATATATATAGTATATATGTGTAATATATATACTTGTTTTTCTTAAATGTATTATCTAAGGAACTTCATCTTACACTTGCCCTTTTTCCTTCTGGCCTATTTCACACAGTGTATCCCCTCCAGCTCCATCTAGATTGCAATAAGAGATAAGATTTTATATTTTCTTGCAGCTGAATAGTATTAAATCATGCATATATGCCACACTTTTTTATTCATTCATCTGTTCTGGTATGCTTGAGTTCTTTCTTCCCATATGTTAGCTCTTGTATATAGCACTATGATGAATCTTAGGATATATGTTCTTGTGCTTTTCAGATAGATAGTTAGGAAGGAGTAGCTGGATCATATGTTAGATCTATTTTTAATACTTTGAGGCGCATCCATACTGTTTTCCATTTACATTTACCCAGCAATACAATAATATTTTTTCTTTCTCACCTTCTCACAGCCAGGATTAAAGCACACATTTGTTTTTATTTGTTCTTTTTGTGTTTTGCTTAAAACATTTTATGAGTGATTTAATAGTGACTTACAAGATTTTAATAGTAGGGATATAATTCTATACCATCCCCTCCAGTGGCAACCACTATGGTTATCCCAATTTTATCCCAATACAGATTGGTATATGTATATACTTTTCAAGTTTATGTATTTTAATTCCACATATGAATGAAATCATCTGGTAGTTGCTCATCACTTCTTTACTTCACGAAGAATAATTACTACCAGTGTCATTCAATGTGTCCAAAAGGACATAATATATAGTGTTAACAATTAATCTTTATCCTTGCTTACCATGTGTGCCATGGAATGAAAAAAATACAAATTTGACTAATGAAAGACTGACTACACAAAAAACGATGATTTCAATTATTTCACTGGTTTCATTGATTATCAAGTTAGGAAAATTTTTAAATAAAAATTCAAAAATAATGTTTTTAAACGATGTATTATAAATATATTGAATAACCACTATTTATTTTGTATTTTTACCTTGAAACTTGATGGGTTATTTGCCGTTCTTAATGCTTATATTTTTAAATATAAAAATAAATACTTTTTTGAATATATAAATTTATAAAGATTTTTTTCTTCACTTTATTGGGGAAGAAAAATTGGCATGGTTAACAGTTTAAAGTACAGTTTATGACATATAGATAAAATTTCTCAGCTCAAAAAAAAAAAAAAAAAAATTTCTCAGCTCACTGTAATGGGTGTCTTCAAGAAACTGTCTCCTCCAACCAAGTCCTTTTTAACCATTATGCACTGGGACTTCAACACCACTCTACCCTACCCTTTTTCCTTTGTCCACAGAGTAACTTTGCTTTGGTGCATTACACTCATTTTATGTTATCCCATGCTTCTAAGTTCTGTCTATTAATGCAATCAAACAGTGTTTATCTTTTTTTTTTCTGACTTATTTTACTAAACATGATAACCCCTAGGTCTAGGGAAGATGAGGCAAAGGAGATCATTTCATTATTTTTGATAGCTAAACTGTATTCCATTGTGAGTATATACCACAACATTCTACCCACTCATCTGTCATAGGGGATTTGGATTGCTTTCAAATTTGGACTGTTACAAATTGTGCTGTTATAAACCTAAGTGTTCATAGGTCTCTTTGGATAGGTGTCTTAACTTCCTTTGGATAAATCCCCAGTTGTAGTGCTTTTCTAATATTACTTCTTGTTGAACTAAAAGTTAATAAAAAGTAGCATAGTGTATAATAGTTTTACAAATGTAAGTTAACAAAGTGTTTTCCATTCTAATTTATAACAAGTTATTTTTATTGGTAACTTTTATTCATTATTTTAATGTATTCAAAATAGAAGTCGTCTAAAATTTGATGCTTAATTTAATACCCTATTTTCTAAGGCTATAACAGTTTTTATTTTAAAATCTTATTTGTATACATTTCATGTCAGACTGTATGATGTAAAATACAACTTATTTTAGTTCTTGGGATTTTTAATTGAACAGCATAGTGTTCTATTTTCTCACCCAATCTGAAAAACAGGAAAATACTCATTAAAATATTTATATGGATACAGTTACATTGTTGTAGATTGCAAATGTTTACTTCTCTTTTTTTTGGCAGTTACAAGTAGTTTCTCCCATTCACATTACATATTATTTATGTTTCTTAAAGTGATTGTTAAATTTTGCTTATCTCCAAATATTTCTTCATCATATGTAATAATTTCAGAATCCATGAAATTAATATAAGTATATGATGACAATTATATACACAATTCATAAATATTGTACACAAATTTCTACTTTCTTCAGGACATAGAGGGAATACTAAAGCATTGTGTTGTGTTTCATCAATCGTATGCTAACATTTGTATTCTTTAGAGTCCATTGTTATTTTTTAACAAAACCAGGCATGAATTATTTTAATTACTGGCAATACAGATTTATTTTTAATTTTTCATAAAAGTGATCTAAACAATGAAATCGCCAAAAGAAAATACACATCTCGGTTTAAGAAGCCATCTGTGTTCCAAGTGTCAATGAGATTCCAGTTTATTTTTTCACATTGACTTAGGAGTGTCAACCCGATGTATATATCTTTTCCAATAATGTTTTAAACATTTTTTCTTCAGTTGGTATTATTAAACATGATATAGCTATATCAATTATGTATGATATTTGTATATGATATAGTTTTATGCCATTGTTATACTTTAATGGGAAATAAACATGATAGAGCCCTTGAATATTAATAAAACTACAACCTCATGTTTTACATTTCAGCAATAATTACCTATTTCAATGTTGAAATTGGGAAAATAGAGAAAATGAATGTCTCAGATTAAATACAAGCATTTGAATAAAATTTGTTAATAAGCAGTTTTATTTGCCTATGACAAAGTATTTCAAATACATCAGGTAATTATCACAAACCACCATAAGATAATGACATTCAGTCAGGTAGAGATTTTAGGACATGGAAACAAATAATATACTAAATTTAATAAAATCTACTTTTATATTGCATTCTTCTTCTATTAGTGATTTAATAATTATCAACAAACTTGTGGGACAAAAGGGGTACAATTTCATACAATTCCCACCATCAGAGTTCCATATCCTATTACCTCCATTGGAATCTCTCCTGCTCTTTATTCCTCTGTCACTATGGATCCAGTATCTCTATGAGGTGCAGAAGGTGGAAGATCTGTCTTCTGTAAATTCTTCTCTGCTGGACATGTGCATTGACAGGTCAATCCATACCTCTGGTCTGTTTCTATCTTTCCGTAGTGGGACAGGTCTCTGGGGAAGTGGGGTTCAACTGTAAACCATATTAATCTGACTTTATGACCCATGTCTATTCATATTTAGCATAGGAACCTTAGTAACCTCTGGATTCCTGTTGGTCTGAACTCATATTACATGGTCATAGCTAGGAACATTCTAGATTCCACTCATTTCAAGACCAATCTTCCTTGAGTGGCAGAGAGTAGGGCAGTTTCTACCATTGTTGTTCCACATTGAGGACAAGGTCCTGTAGATGTCCACTTGAGGGTTTTTCTGCTATGACTACAAAACATTTCCCCCCACAATATTCTGGTTTCACCAAAACTACCTACAAAAAAAAAAGTAACAACAGAAACAATTACAAAAAACAATTTCATTAACAACTAATCTTAATAGTTTGATGTATATATTCCCCAGAGTATGTAAAACAAACATTTGATATGTAGCATTTTTATCACATTAGTTTTATGATATGAAATCCTATCAAACATAATATTTAGAGCACCATAGTAAAACTTTATACTAACAACATTTTCGTGAACTATATTGCTATTATTTAATAAGTTTTATAGTTTAAAATTAATGCTTTTCCAATATAGATATCAGGGTGATTCAATAATATTTTTCTCTTTTTGGAAATTTCTAGCATTTAATTTTATAAAGTAATAATTTTAATTATGCCACTGGAGCACAAAGTAGAACCCCTCTCTGTGTTGGTAAGTTTATATATAAAAATAAATAACCCCTCTTACCATGTAGTCTTGTCAATGTTTCCATTTTATAAATAAATAAGTAAATACAGAAAAAATAAAATACAGTACATATGCATTAAAACAGTTAAATAGTGTAAATAAACAACAAATTAAGTTAAGCATATATAAAACATGAGTTGATATATAAATGATCAATTGCTCAGATAACATTAATGGAAATGCACAAAAAGAAAGAAAAAAAGTGATGAAATAAAGGAAGGAAAAAAGGAAGGAAGTGAGAAAGGAAGGAAGGAAAGAAGGAAGGAAGGAAGGAAGGAAAGGAGATTCATGCATGTGTCTTCCATGTTCCAGGTTCATTCCCTAGTACCACTGTAATCCAGAGTTGAGCAGTGCTCTAGTCTTTCTGCATCTTTCCCTCTCTATTTCTCTCCCATTGAGATAAAATAAATAAAATATTTTTAAAACACATAAATGACAAAAGTATTACTAAATATAGTTATTACATTCACATACATCCCAAATATTTTTCTTTTTATAAAAAAGAGCAACTATTCATGTTAAACTATGTAATTGGTAATCTCAAAATGGATACATAGATTTTTGTTAACATGTTCAGGCTAGTTCTTCTTCCAATAAGTATAGCCATTTTGTCATTTTATGGAGTACTAAAGGTCAACAGTGGCTCTATGGGCATTAGAAGAAATTTATGTAACTCAAGAAAAATAAATAAAAGCAGTAAAAATTCTACTGACCAAGTAGAAGCTATTGTCCCAATCCAGGTACTTTACAATTTTCCTAATAAAAACAAAACAAAGCAAAAGCACTGCTCTGTCTTTTTATGAACTCTAAGAATATATAGTTAGACAGGAGTTTGGCGATGCACAGGTAATTTAATGGAAGGGCAAATAGAACTTAGAAACTAATAATGCCAATCATTATTTTATCTTATTTATATCTTTTTAATGCCATTGTGTCTGTACGTGTGGAGTAATGATTTACAGTACAGTCTTTAACATATAGGGACATCCTTTCATCTCCCCTTGATTTGTGTCTAGGAGACACAACAGGTTCCCTTCATCCTGTCCCATTTCCTCCTCTCCCAGAGTCCTTTGCTTTGGTGCAATACACAATGCCCAGTCTGAGTTCTACTGAGTTTTCCCATATTGGTCTTCATTTTTAATTTATACTGATAAATTAGGATTGGTCATTCAGGATTGGTTTTTCTCTTTGTGGCTTGTTTCACTCAACATAATACCTTCATGTTCTGATAAAGATATTGCAAAGGAAATAACCTCATCATTTATAACTGGGTAGTATTCAGTTATGTATATGTATCATGAAAGTCACCAGAACTCTAGAAATACTTTTACTTAGATATCGCTAGACTCGCAAGACATCATCTTTAAGAAATACGAGGCTACATTTATTTATTTATTTATTTATTTATTTGATACAGAAACACTGAGAAGGGAGGGAGGGGAAAATAGAGAGGGAAAGGGACAGAGAGACATCTACAGTCTTGCTTCACAGCTGATGAAGCTTTCCCCTTGTAGGTGGGGACCAAGAGATTGAACTCTGGTCCTTGCATACTGTAATGTGTGCACTTAACCAGGTGTATCACTGCCTGGCCCTGAGAATATTTTTATTAAAGATAACTTTTAATTTTCTAGAATTTGGGATATTTCATCTTTTGTTGTTATGTAAGTACTTCAAGTTAATCCATAGTGCTATTGACTTTATTTTATTGTTATTTCTCTGGATAGAAACTTTTAGAGATAAAATATCATAAACACTTCACTAATAAAAGCTAGATTTTTGTTAATCCTTTATCTTAGTCTTTCATGGCATTTTATCAACTTAATATAAATTATATATGCATAGATTCTCTACTATATGCATTTTCCTATAGGAAATTTTTATGGTGTGTCATATTAAGCATTCCTAAAAAAATAAGTCTTTTACAGTCTATCTGAACCTAATATTTAGTTTTTATTTTTGTATTATATCTTAATATCTCTATTTCTATTAAGGGAAAATTAAGATAACTCAATCAGAAAATAAGCCTTGGGGGGACCTTCTATAGAGTGGTTTCCTTTATTTCTTAAAGACATTAAATTTGATAGCTATATTTGTTTTTCCTTCTTTATTTAGTTTGTCTGGATTCAAAACTCCATTTAAAATGGGTATTTTAAAAATTAGTGATAAACCTATGGCAAATCTGCTTCATTATATTTGATATTGCTATATCTTTCCTTGAGTTTTCTACTGATTCATTTTTTAACAGAGAAAAGAGATACAAAATAAGAGATCTCTGTTCAATAGACTACCATCACCTCTAAAATTAATGACTTAGTGGAGTTCTACTTTAGAACCTTATATTGATTTCTTACTCTGTGAAAACATTGTATCTCACTTAGAAGTTATGAGTAATTTTAAAATTTTCCTCCACTTGACCTCATTGAATCTAAGGCTTCAATAAACTGTTTAAAGTGGGTTCTGTATTTGGAATCATGCTCTGGTTTTAAAACACTATTCAGAGTTACCCATTTTAATATATCCTTCTGTCTCTAGCAGTCAGTATTTAGGAAAAGAGGATTTAAATGCTTGCCTCACATTGTCATTTTTTAGAAGTAGAATCTATCTTGTTTTGCTGACTTATCATCAAGCACAAACATCTATTATTGGTCTGTGTCACATTAATACAGTGACAGTCCCAGGAGCTATTGAGGTTTATGGGAATATTTTATCTTTCTATAAATTGTCCCCCAGCAGTGTGCTTTTCTTTGCTTCCAGGCTGTAATTTCTCAGTACATAGTGTCTCCAGATACCAGTCAATCACCACTTACTATTTTTCTGATTCTAACATTCTGAGTGATTAGTGAAAAGATCGTCAGTCTGTCTTAGAGTTTCATAAAGACTTTCCAGAATAAAAGCATTTTCTTTTAATGTATAAATTGATATGACCCTTTATGGTATTTAATTATTTTATATGTTTTACTTTTATTTAAAATATGTATTTTAGGTGTGTGGCAGTAGCATGTGTACACATTGTCATGTGCAAGGACCTGAGTTTAACCTCCTACTCCCTACCTCTGGAGGGGTGGTTCTCTAGTAGTGAAGCACCTTTGAGAGTCCCTATCTATCATCTGTCTGTCCGTCCATCTATCTATCTATCTATCTATCTATCTATCTATCTATCTATCTATCTATCACCTACCACCTCTCTCTCTATATATATATAAATATACATATTTATATTCTATCATTCATCTATCATCTATCACCTCTCTCTTTCTCTCTCTATATATATCATCTATCATTCATCTATCTATCTCTTTCTATCTATCATCTGTCTGCTTCGCCTCTCTCAATTTCTTTCTGTCCTATCAAAATAAAGACGAAGAACGAAAGGGAGAGGGAGAGGGTAGGGGGAGGGAGAGGGGGAGGAGCAAAAGAGGAGGAAGAGGGAAAGAGAAAGAGGTGGTGGTGGTGAAGGAGGAGGAGGAAGGAAGAGAGGAAAAATAGTTGCCAGTTGTGGTGGATTTGTAGTGTTGGCACCGAACCCCAGCAATAACATTATTATTTTAACCAAGTTATTTAGGAATTTACTTTGAAAACCCCATAGTAAGGATTTACTGTACCATATCTTACTGTACCATATACCATATTGTATCTTACCATGATTTATGCCATTGAATGCTATTTACAAATAACTGTATCTTATATACTGACAAGACCAGTTGTTTCTGTTTTCCCTGGTCTATGGTTATAGGGGGGTTAATATTTAAAAGAAAACGACATTATTAGAAATGTATTAACAACTTAAGACCACTGTTTAAATTCAGTCAGGTTACCAATTTGAAACTTAGTGCTTAGATTGAAGGAATATATACCCAGAACTGGGGTCTATGCATCAAAAAGTTCAAGACATTCAGTCTATTTTCCTCCTCTCATATTGATTAAATAGTGATTTATAAGACTATAGGTTAATAAGAGTATATATTAACACCATTCCACCACCAAAGGTGTGTGTGTCCCAACCCCTACCCCTATAATGAAGCTGAAAATCTACCCTCACCCTCCACCTAGAGTTTTTTTTACTTTGGTGCAATACTGCAAACTCAGTCAAATTCAGCTTCGCATTTCCCTTTCTATTCTTCTTTCTCAAGTGTTTTTTATGAGTGGGAACATCCCACACTAGTCTTTCTCTTTCTAACTTATCTCCCTTAGCATAATTCCTTCTAGCTCCATCCAAGATGAGTCAGAGAAGGTGGATTCATCATTCTCAATAACTGAGTAGTATTCCATTGTGTATATATACTACTACTTTGCTAGCCATTCATCTGTTGTTGGGTATTTTGGGTGTTTCCAGGTTTTTGGTTACCACAAATTGTGCTGCTATGAACACAGATATATATATATTTGGATGTATATGCTTGACTCCTTAGGATATATCTTATATCTCTAGGAGAGGAATCACTGGGTCATAAGGAAAGTCTAGCCTTATAAGCGTTCTCCAGACTGCTCACCACAAGGGTTGGAACAATTTATATTCCCACCAGCAGTACAGGAGGGATATTTTGTCCCCATAACCTCTCTGGTACTTGTTGTTGTTGTCTTTCTGATGTATGACATTCTCACAGGGGTGAGATGGTATCTCACTGTTGTTTTTATTTGCATTTCTCTGATAGTCAGTGACTTGGAACAATTTTTTTTCATAAATCTGAAGGCCTTTTGTATCTCTTCTGTAGTGAATATTCTGCACATCTCCTCTCCTCACTTTTGAATTGTGTCATTTGCTATTTTGTTGCTAAGTTTGGTGAGCTCTTTATATATTTTACCTCTTGTCTGATGTATAGCACGTAAAAATCTTTTGACATTCTATGAGGAGTTTGTTTGGGTAATGGTTTCTTTTTCTGTGCAGAAGCCTTTCAATTCGATATAGTCCCACTGATTTTTCTTTTCTTTTTTATTTTGTCTTCTTTGCAGTTGATATTGTGTCGTCAAAGATGTGCTTCAGATTTTGATGGGAAAGTGTTCTGTCAATATTTTTCTCTAAGTATTTGATGGTTTCTAGGCCTCTAGTAGATTCCTCCCTCTACCACCACTGTTTACTTACATCAGGAATGTCATAAGCCCTCTTCTAGGCCCTTCCATGATCTTTCCCTCACCATTAAGCAGCAGTGGTAAGTGCATCCCCAGTCTCTGGAGACTGAGGTATCTTGCCCTGCCACTCAAGGAACACCGGTCCTGAAATGAGTACATCCTGCATTGTTCTCAGATGTGGCCATGAGCTGTGAGCTCAGACCAATAGGTAGGGACTCAGAGGTTACACAGGCTCTGGTGATATATATATATATCCCCTGGGTCAGGTGGATTACAATAAATAGTTAACTGAATCCACAATTTTTTTTTCAAGAATGGGAGCTACTCATTGCCCTAATCCAACATTCTAACCCTTTTGTCTACTCTGACACCATTTTCTCAGATGAAATTTATATCCGACTTCAGGCTAGTTATCATTCTCAAGCAAAACTATCACGACTGTGTGCCCCCAGGAACATGCCTAGGATGGACTTTCTAGCTTTCTTCTACCTTAAAATCTGCTAATATAATCTCATCTGCTCTATTTCTGCCTTTTGGTTCCTGTTCATTAACCATTTTGTCTCAATTTATGTCCTACAACAACTTGGAGGTGCTACTATAACTCCATCCTGACTACTCTGGGTAGGTGACCTCACCAGGGTGTCCTAAAACCTTGCCTCTCCAGAGCTGTAGCCTACTGGGGAAGGATAGGCACAGGATGGGGGTATGGATCAATCTGCCAATGTCCATGCCCAGCAGAGAAGCAATTATAGAAGTTAGAACTTCTACCTTCTGTACCCCAAAAGCAGCCTTGATGCATATTCCCAGTAGGGGATACGTAACAGGAGGAAGATAAGAGAGCTCTGAATTCCAGCTCCATCAACACCCAGAGAGAGAAGAGGAAAAGAGGGGCATTACTATGGAGGTAGTAATGGTGTCATGAGTGACTTGGAGAGGAATAGAGGGTTGGCTCAGGAAGATAAAGGGGGGATTAGGTATAAATGTAGACAGATGTAGAGATGATGTCTAGCACATGTGGTGGCTTGCAGTGGGGCGACTGAAGATCCATAATCTGATGGTGGGAATCAAGTAATTTTGACATGTTGACATGTAATTTTTTAAATTAATATTAAATATCTAGTAAAATTAAAAAAGAAAACTGGAAAATGACATGTATGTACAAACTATTGTATTGTGCTGTCAATTGTAAGCCATTAATCCCCCAATAAAAAAAAATAATAAGAAAGCACTATCACATCAGACTGACATCCTCCCATAGAGGGAGCACAGCTAATCGCCAGCCACCAACACTACAATGATAAAAATAAAATCTTGATCAAATAAGAAAGGAAAAAAACAAAACAATAAAATACAAAAGACATGCATAAACACAAAAACACAAAACAAGACAAATTTTTAAAATGCAAAAAATGGCCTACAACTCAACCAAAACCAGTTAACCAAGCAAAACTCCCCTTCCAAAAAAAAAAATAGATGATTATAAAAAATCAATTATCAAACCTAAATTTAAGAGATAGTGGAAAAGAAGAAAGAAAAAGAGAGAAAGCAAAACCACACAAAGTCAACTCCTTCCACATTATAGATCACAAACAAGCACAAGTAAATACAACAAAAATGAAGATTGTTCAAAACAGAGAGGAGGAAATAAAAAGAAAAGAGAAAAAAACAAGCTTCTCACACAATAGAGAGCACAACCCATCCCCAGTCAATACAACAACAACAACAAGAGCTAATTTTGATTAAAGCAGATAGAAGGGAAAACCAACAACACCAAAAAAAAAAAAAAAAAACATAAACAGGTAAAACTACACAAATTACATAAACCCCTTTACAAGACAAAGCAAAAACAATTACAAAAAGGAACCACCAAATATAAACTCAAGAGGTAGAGGAAAGAAAGAAAATTAGATTCCCAACATCACCATATTTTATGTCCTTTGATATTATTTGTATATAGCTGTGCCATCAGTTGCTTCTATTCTCCCTGGTCTAGGCTTTTGAGAGGGTCAACATATCAAAGACTCAGCCTACATATTAGAAAGACTCAGTCTGTGCTTTAAAAAGTTTGAGACATACAATCAATGTTTCCCCTCTCATATAAATTAAATAGTGACTTATATGACTACAAATTAATAGGAATGTACATAAACACCATTCCCACCACCAAAAGACTGTGTTCTATCCTACCCCTCCCCCCCCCAGGAAATCAGGCAAAGCAATGGTTTAAACCCATGTTCAGGACCTTGAGAAAATGGATTAAAGGGGCTGGGTTGTGGCACACCTGGTTAAACACACATGTTACAATGCTCAAGGACCTGGGTTTGAGCCCCCAGTCCCCATCTGCAGGGGGAAAGATTTGCAAGTGGTTAAACAGTGTTGCAGCTGTCTCTCTGTATCTCTCCTGTATCACTCTTTTCCTTCTTGATCTCTGGCTGTCTCTACACAATAAGTAAATGAAGATAATGATAAAAATATTTAAAAAAATGGGATGAAGTATTTCAACTTAAGCTGGCAGTTGGGAAGGAAAAAAAATCTCTTTTTTTTTTTTGTAGGAGTGATCTACTTTACTGTATTTATGGAACCAAATGTCAAACTTTACTAGAAATGCTATCAAAGACATATTCAGAAACAACACTTAATTTGGGTACCTTGTGGTTAGTCAAGTTGAAAATTATTAATCACCATAGTCACATACAAATGAATAATTGGAACACAGATAATGAAGAAATTAAATCACGAGGAAGACATGGTAACATTTGTTTTTAATTAGCATATGACTACAATTTCAAAGGCTTGAACAGAAAGTAGAGATTCAAAAAAATAATTCAAAGCCCGTGGATGGCAGAGAATTGTGATGGCAGTGTGCATAAAAGATTTACTATATGGACTGGGACTCAAAGAATGATGGTGTCTGGATTTTAGCAAACATAATGTTATGTATTGGAATGAGCACTAACTTGTAGATACAAAAGCTAGTTAAGCTAATCAAATGATAGGTTATCATTTCTGAGTCTTATCAAGTCTGAAACACAAAGAAACAGAACCAATTGTGAACAAAGGTATCAGAGCAGTGTTATAAAAATCTAAAAATCTCCCAAAATAGAAAGCCCAGGCCTGGATAATAACTCATCATATAGGAGAGGTATCTTGCCCTGCACAAGGCCCTGTTTCTGTAAAAAAAAAAAAAAAAAAAAAAAAAGACAACAAAGAAACAATAAAGATCAGGAGCAGATGACTCCATGATTAATTATATGAAACATTATAGAAGCATCAAAACCAACTCCTACTAATTCTTAAAAATTGAAGAGATGGGGCTAAATCCAATCTGGGTAAAACCCCTAGATAATATTGATTGGAATGAAAATATATATACCTAATATAGAAAGCAGTATTGAGGTTTCTTCAAAAATTCGATGTAAGACTACCATAAGATTCATGAATCTTATTTCTGTCTATATACTAAAGTGCCAGTCCCTGTTCAGGGCGCCATTATGCCAGGCTAGCTTCGCAGGTGGGAGACAGATGACCAGGGACTCATGGCTGAGCTGTAGACAGTATCTCTTTATTCATGTGGAATGCAGTGCAATCTAAGCTAAGCTATCTAAACTATCTCTAATCACAATCCTGTCCTTATATATATACTCGCCAAGTAGGGTGAAAACAGGATGTGACATAGAGAGGGTGGAGCGAAAAGAGAATGGTGAAAATCAGGGTGTGACAAGGAGAGGGGGCGGAGCAAAAAGACACCGTGAATCAGTGGGGATTAAACTAATGCCCTGGAGACAGGGTGGTGCTTAGTTAACAGTGGTTTATGTAAATAGAATACAGTGTTAAGCAGGGGGATTAAACCAATGAAACAGAAGGGGATTTAAAAGCAGAATTAGAAGCATACCAACACTTACCATCCTTCATGGACCTGTATTGGAAATCTTTGTTCTTGAAATGAAATTTGCCCTCAATGTATTTGTGCTGCTCTTTTCTTTTTTTCTTCTCCTTTTTTCTTTTTTTTTTTTTATACAAATTTTTCCTTTGTTTTGTAAATAGTTATTTAACATTTAAAAATGTATCAGATCTCAAGTCAACCAATTTTTCTCTTGCACAATATGAGGACAAAAACGGTTATGGGGGCAGAAGAAGAACTAGTGGGAAAACATAATCTTATCTTTTCCTTTTAGAAATTTTTCATTGTTGTTATCACCAGTGCTAAACTGCTGTGAGCCAATTGTGTTCCAACAGACAGAGGAGACAGAGACCAGAGGGACAAAGGGAAAGATGCCACAGCACTAGATGTTCCCTCATGTGTTTTGGAGGTTAGACATAAATATGGGTTGAGCACATGACAAAGCAGGTGAAATACCTAGGTAAGCTATCTTGCTAGTTAGGCTATTTTCTACTTAATTTTTTTCTTAAATAGCATTTGCCTATTTTACATTTTTTTGTGCTATACAAGGAAATATTTCTGTTTGCCTCCATCTTTTCTTTTCTGCTAATTGTATCCCCTGGTTATTTTTAATTGCTTAAAAACTTGACTATGTATCGAAATACATTCATTTCTTAATTATAACACTCAAAGTTTGCATTGTAAATACCTTGATATATTTTCTATTCAGTTTTTCTCTCTTATAAGTACTCTGTAATCGAACTTAGTTTTTCTAACATCAACTACGTATTTAGAAGAGTATTTTTATTTAACTTTCAAATGCTTCTGCTATGATTTTGTGAAATGCATTGAGATTCATATTATTCATTGCTAATTAGTCTTGTTATGATCACAAAATATAATACACAGCAATTAAAAAATTAATGAGGTTTAATTTTTTCATTTACTTTTTGGAAAAAATACAGCATTTCAAACACATTAAAATGGACTTATGTCAGGGAGAATTGAATGTATTAGTCCATAGCACATAATAAATATAATTTTTTCTAGATACAATTTGTTTTTATGACTTTAAATATTGTAATTAATTTTAATGATTAACAATATGTTACTAGTGATGAAGTGTGCTTTATGTATGCAAAAACAAAACAAAACAATATGAGCTCAGACTGATAGGAGTGCAGACATTACAGAGTTTCCTGTGCTAAATATGAATAAATATAGGACCTACATCAGATCTATGGGATTTATAGTAAATGGCATTTATACACTTTTCACATATTTGGTAGCTACTCTCTGCTCTAATCCAGCGTTCTAATGCTATTTGTAACTCTGACACCATCTTCGAAGACAATACTTTTAGCTCATCTGCATATTAAATCACCAATTTCCTGCATGCTTCTCTCAATTCATACCAAATGATATTGCATCTGCTGATCCTAACCTAATCAATGCAAAGTGTATCACCTTGGCATGCTTCACTTCAGACTGTGTCCAGAGACATCAGGCGAGGAATGTCAATCTGAATTCAGCCTCATTACTCGGGTGAGATCTTTCCTTTTATAGTATTCTCTAATTCCATTTCAGGTGGTTCATTTTCTAACAAAGTCCCAAAACCTAGATATAGACCAGCTCCCATGAGACAGGGCATATGTACACATATATACATAAATTAGAGCAAAATATATACCTGAAAGCAAAAGTGCACAGTAGACTTCAATGAGTCAATAAATGAAGTTAACAAGTAAAAAGACCTAAAAAGACACCATAAAGTACCTAATGAAATAGTTTTTACTTAAACTTAGATACGCTACTCACCTACTTCCTATTACACTTTACTCCAAAGAGAAGGTTATGTAAGGACTACAAAATCTGGATAAGGGCAAGAGACTGGCATACTTTAATGATGACTCTTTAGTCACTATCAGGCCACCCCATCATCTGGAGCCCTAGTTGGAGTGTCCTGAGATTCCCACATAGACATGATGGGCCTAGACCTCAAATAGTTCCCTCTCTGCACTGTCACCAGTCAACTCTATCAGGAATAACACAATAGACTCCTTTGTGGATCCCCACAGGAGATTTCCCTCAACTTGGATCAACAATGGTAGAGAATGTTCCATTCTCTGAAGAGAGACTAAATAGCATACTATATCTACCACCTGAGGAAGATGAGTCCTGAAATTGGGGTATCTTGGAACGATCCTACTCAAGACCACAGAATGTGAACTCAGACCTATAGGGATGCAGATGTTACATAGGCTCCTAAGCTGAATATGGGCCCCAGATCAAATCAGTGAGGTTTACAGTCAACAATATTTATACACCTTTCCCTAATTTGGGAACTACTCTTTTCCCTGATCCAGCTTTCTAGGCCTTCTCCAGCCATGACATTTCCCCAGACAATAACTTGAGTCCATCTGCATATCAGAGGGCAGACTCAGGAAAAAAATAGTATGGCCCCAGGCCTTTTGGAATGTAACTAAAATAGGCCTACTGGCTATCTTCAAAACTGAGACCTCAAATCTTCATCTGCAGCATCCCAGCCTTTAAGTTCAACAATTTGTTTGGCTTTATATTTTAACTCTCTTTTCAGCCACCAGGTTCCAGATGCTACCATAATGCCAACTGGACCTCCTTGGGCTGACGAATCCACCAATATGTCCTGGAGCCCTGCTTCCCCAGAACCCTACCTCACTAGATAAAGAGAGAGAGGCTGCAAATATGGGTCAACCTGCCAATGTCCATGTTCAGTGGGGAAGCAATTACAGAAGCTAGACCTTCCACCTTCTGCACCCCATAATGACTCTAGGTCCATACTCCTATAGGGATAAAGAATAGGAAAGCTATCAGGGGAGGGGATAAGATATGGAGTTCTGGATAAGATATGGAGTTCTAAGCCTGATCACTCTCCTACCTAATGAAAACTAGTGGGGTTGAGTGGTGGTGCAACTGGTTGAGCACACGTTACAATGCACAAGGACCCCGGTTCGAGCCCCCAGTCCCCACCTGCAGGGGGAAAGCTTCACAAGTGGTGAAGCAGGGTTGCAGGTGTCTCTCAGTCTCTCTGCCCTCTCCATTTCTGACTATCTCTATACAACGAATTAAAAAGTAATAATTTTTTTTTTATAAAAAGAAAGAAAACTGGCCCAACCATGTGGGTGTCATCGTCTAAGCAGGTCTCTGGCCCAGTCCATCTCCTTCATGCCAGTTCTGCCCTGGTTCTGCCCATGCTCTCTCACTTGAAGAGCTCCAATAACACACATTGACCTTGACCTAGCCTAAGAACCCCTACCTGGGACCTGGTAGTGGAGCGCACGTGTTATAATATGCAAGGAACACAGCTGAAGCCTCTAGTTCCCATCTGCAAGGCAGAAGCTTCACAAGTGATGAAGCAGTGCTGCAGATATATCCTTATCCCCCTTTTCCCCTCTCAATTTCTCTCTGTATTTATCTAATATATAAGTAAATAAATCAAATTAAAATATATTTTTTAAAAAGAGCCTTTACCCATAGGGTCAGGCAGTGGTACACACATTTAAATGCTCGAGGACCCAGATCAAGTCCCCCCACCCAAGTCCTCACTTGTAGCAGGGAAGTTTCATGTGCAGCAGAGCAATGCTGCAGGTGTCTCTCCATCTCTCTGTCTCTCTTCTCTCTATATTTCTCTCACACACAGCTTCTATCAGTAAAGAGAAAAAGGAAAAGGAAACAAAAGGCCCTACTTTCCCCCACTCTTCCCATTTTGTGTACTGGGGTAATTGGGGCACAAAGGCCTAGAACACACATAGGCACACTGCTCCTGCGTTGATGGTTTCATTCTTTTTATTTCAGATGGAAAACAAAGACTAGAGACCACACTAGCTGCTCCACTGACTGTGAAACTTCCCCTGATGCCATCCATGGTGTTTCCATGTGGTGTCAGGGCGCAAACCCAGATCTTCACGCATAATAAAGCATGAGTTTTACTGGGTGAGCTATCTCCTGGCCCCCACCAACTCTTTTGCTTGCTTGTTTTGTTTTGCTTTGCTTTGCCTTTGGTGCCAGGCGTCAAAAGCCAGGCCCTCATATATGCAAAGCATGTGCTCTACCACTGAGTTAAACCCCTGGCTCCCCTCCACACCCTTTTCAAACTGAGGACCTTACATGTGTACACAGTGAAAAGCAAAAAAAGAAAAAAAAGATATGGAGTTCTGGTGGTGGGAATTGTGACAAGCTGTACCCCTTTTATCCTATGGTTTTGTCAGTGTTCCCTTTTTATAAATAATAATAAAGAAGAAGTCATACAAAAAAGATTAATAAAACTAAGAATATGACACTGTTTTGGGAAATAATATGAAAGGTAAAAGTTAATTATCTCTGTGAAATAGGTCCTGAAATTGGCATCACTGGACTTTCATAGATAAGTTTACATGAAGATATATGGAAACACAAGTTACTGTGGTGATAAACTAGGTTACTTTTTAGTCTATTGTATTAACTGGCAACTGTAAAATATTAATCCCCCAATAAGGGAAAAAATGTTAAAAATAAAAAAGAAAATAGAATGAGAAAATGGTACGGCTACAAAGTTTGGGTATAATTTTAGTCACTTGTTACCTCATGTGTTATACATTACACATGTAAATATGTCATATTAGTATATATATATATATATATATATATATATATATATATGTTATAGGTATTTTGTATTTGCTCTAGCAAAAATTTGCAGGTTGAGGAAAGAAAGGCTTGCTAGATGAGAAAGAAGAAAGAAGAGATAATATGAGAGAAAGAAAAGGCAAAGATATAAGGAGAAAAAATTGAATGGATCATTGGACTTTAAGATATGAAAAGTCTTTTATGCTGAATTACTGAATTTCACCATGGAAGCAATCAACCCTGAGATGTTTGCATTATGCATACAGCTATGTCTAGTCTCCATTTGAGTAGAAATCAATGTCTATAGATCATTTCAAGCCTATGAACTTGAAACTTTGATTTCTTTTTCTTGATTTGATGAAAAATGTGAATAAGCTTTTGTTTGTGTTCTACTTTTGAAATAAATTAAGATTCATCATTAAATAGACTGATTCTAGGCTCCACTCCCATGTTGACTATTTCAAAATGGTAATCACCCATTAAGTCATTAAGGTGATTGTTTAGTTGATGGGTGATGATGTAATTAATGACTTAAGTGGACTTCATCAATCATATTCACAAAGTCTATTTCTAATTCAGAACTCAAATTGAACTTTTACTTCCGTTTACTTTTGTCCTCTTTGGTGGTGAAAAATAGTTTCAAGTTCATGTGAAAGTGGATTGCTTTTTTTTAACTTCTAAGTGATAGAAGTATATATATGGAAAATGTGTGTAAACAGAATAGTCCAGTTAGTGTTAATATAAATTCATAAATCTTAGAATATTTCATTATGTATTTACTTAGAAACATTATATTATCATTGTAGTCAACTGATATGGTTATAGTTCATTGGCTGTAATAATTACTATGTCAATTTTCCTATTAATTGACAATTTATTCTTATCACAAGTTAATATTTTGATTATTTTATGAAAAACATTGAAATGAAATATATTTATAGGATTTAGCACTTCGTATTTACTCTTTCATAGAGTGTATAATTACAGAAATACTAGATTCTGTGCAAAAAGTCAGTGTCTTAGATTAAAATAGTTGATTCAACATATATTTACTTTATTGAAAATATTTATTAAGTTTAAGTACCAGTACATTATAACATTATCTATGTTTCTGATGTGCATCATTGAAAACCAACATGTGTATTCTTCTGTAAACATCACCAAAACCATTGCTATATATATCAGAGCACTCAAGACATGTTTAAGATAATGGCGTTGAAATATCTTAAAGTCATTAATATCAATACGTTAGTAGTCTGAATTCATCTATTAAAAGGCACAGAGTAGAAAAATGGATCAGAAAACACAACTCAACAATATGTTGTCTGCAGGAATATCACCTAACTCAACAGGACAAAAATAGATTTAAAGTGAAAAGATGGAAAACTACCATACAAGGTAATGGACCAGAAAATAGGGCAAGAATATAAATTGTCATATATAATACAATAGACTTAATATAAAGTAATAAAATATAGAAATGACATTATATAATGTTCAGAGTATCAGTCATTGAGTACATAATGTTAAGCAAGAGGACTTAACAATTATTAACAAATATGTACCCAATGAGACATCAAATTATATTAAATATCTATGAAAGAGATATGAAAATTCATCAATAACAATAAAGTAATAGTAGAGAATTAATAAAGACACAAGATAATTAAATGAAGAGATAGATATATTAGAATTCCTGTATGTTTTTAAAACCCTTCACCCCAAGGAATTGTAATATATATTCTTGTTGAGTTCATAAGAGACATTCTCAAGCCCATATGTTAGGCCACAAAGCATCAGCAAACATTTAAGAACATTAAAATTATCCCAAACATCTTCTTAGAACACAATGAAATTAAACTAATACTTAACAAAAACAGGGAACAAGTAAAAGTCCCAATATGTGGAAGTTTAATAATACACTGCTTAACAACTATTGCATACAAGGGGAAATAAAGGAAGTTATTAAATTTTGCAAGAAGCAAATGAAAATGAAGACAGTAGCTATCAAAATATTTGAGACACAGCTAAGGCAGTATGAAAAATTCACAGTAAAAGAAATTTGTAGTCATAAAGGCACACATTAGTAAAAAAGAAATATAACTCAAACAACCTGGCTACACACCTTAAGAGTTTAGAATAAGATCAAGGGGATCCTAAAGCAAGCAGAAGGAATGACATAAGTAAAATTACAGCAAAAAATAAATAACACTGAAGATAAAATAAATATAAAAATGATCAATGAAGCTAAGTGTTAGTTCTTTGAAAAAGTAAACAAAATTGACAAAACCTTGGCAAATTCACTTTAAAAAAAAGGGAGAAGACTCAAATAAATAAGATTGTAAATGAACGAGGAGCTATTATAATAGACACTAAAGAAGTCTAAAACATCACATGATCCATCTATGAAGAATCAACTAAGCTAGAGAACCTGAAAGAAATAGAAAAGATCCTAAAAATATATCACCTTAAAAAACTGAACCAAGAGGACCTGAACAACATAAGCAGATAAATCACAACCAAGAAACTGAAACAGTTGTCAAGAACCATCCCAACAACAAATGATGAATTTACTGCCTCCACTTATCTTGGGTTTAGCTTGTAGGAACCATTTTAACTGAGATAAGCCAGAAAAAAAAAAAGGTGGACATTGGATGATTTCACTCAGGTCCTTGTGAATGATGGTGGAAGAGGACCTATGCTGGGGGTGAAAGTGTGTTGCAGAAATCTGTGAAGTTCTACACGTGTATCAACAACAATGTATATTGTTATCTACAATTTTCCCCAAACAATGGTAATTAATTCATTTAAGCCTGTATTTCTCAATGTCTGTTTTCTTAATCTAAATAGAATTATCTCGATTTTTCCATACTTAGTACCTTTGCTAAAAATACTTTAGGAAATAAAATATCTCACCACTGAAGATATAAAATTATTTTATGAAATGTCTACTGTTAATGAAATTAGACTTAAGTTTTAGTACCTTATTCAGTATTACCCAGCAAGTGATCTTTGAGTAGTCCTTGGCTCTCCACTCTCCTGGCCACTGGCTACAGAGACCAGGGCGGCCCCTGGGGGTCTAGGGAAAGGAACCTGCAGATGGGGGTGAGCGTGGGGAGAGAGACTCTGGGAGTGTGTCAGGGAGCAAACTGGTTTCACTGTCGCAAGCAAGGGTATTTATATATTTATGTTGGGGGTTATGGGTATAGTACCAATCACATTTAGTTTTAGCAATCATTCCATATATGGTGAGTAAGGGTCTTAGTGTTGGGTAACACAGGGTATGAGGAGCAAGGAACAAGTATGTTTATCAGAAAACTGAAACTAACAGCCATTTAGCGGTTGAGGTTATCTTGTAACTCTTGTAAGCAGGGGGTTAACAGAAGGTAGTTTCAACCATAAGGCCTATACTTTGGGATAAACATCTTTTGTTATAGGCAGATACCTTAGTTAATCTCGAGGTACCCTTTTTTGGGGACAATGGTCCCAAAGGTCATGACCCATTCGGTTATTCCTCAGTCGAGGTGAGGTAGGGCACACCTACTGTCCTCACGCAGAAGGTAGCTGGGGTCCACCCTCCTCAAGGCCTTAGGGTTCCCTAGGAGTCATTCCTCAGGGACCTTCTCCAAAGTGATCAGACAATTACAATTTAAACACAATAACTTAAATGCCATAATGGCTGTCCCAGATACTATACTACATTAAATTTCATACTCAAGGGCAGATATATACAACTTAAGAAAGAATTTATTTAGGGGGTCGGGCTGTAGCGCAGTGGGTTAAGCGCATGTGGCTCAAAGCACAAGGAGTGGCATAAGGATCCCGGCTCAAGCCTCTGGCTCTCCACCTTCAGAGGAGTCGCCTCACAGGCGTGAAGCAGGTCTGCAGTTGTCTTTCTCTCCTCCTCTCTGTTTTCCCCTCCTCTCTCCATTTCTCTCTGTCCTATCCAACAACGACAATATCAATAACAACAATAATAATAACCACAACAATAGTAAAACAACCAGGGTAACAAAACAGAAAAAATGGCCTCCAGGAGCAGTGGATTCATAGTACAGGCCCCGAGCCCCAGCAATAACCCTGGAGGCAAAAAAGAAAAGAAAAAACTGGTCTGGGAGGTGGCGCAGTGTATAAGGCATTGGATTCTCAAGCATGAGGTCCTAAATTAAATCCCCGGCAGCACATGTACCAGAGTGGTGCCTGGTTCTTTCTCTCCTATCATTTCTCATGAATCAATAAATAAAATCTTTAGAAAAAGAATTAATTTAAAGAAAGTTTTGAATGCATACCGATTTATGTTAGTTTTCTATGCATGTTGCACTTATTCTAAGATGGGAAAGATTAATGCAGGTCCTGATTAAGATACAACAGTGCTGTCCTTTGAGCTGACCCAAGTTGCAATGGTTGAACTGAGACCTAGTAGGAAATAAAAATTTAGAAAAAATCTCATCACATGACATAGCTATCTCACATGAGATGGTTCCTAGATATAGTGGGCTGCATCTATTTCTAGATTTTATACAAGTGGATAGTGAATTAAATGGGAAAAGCTACATCAAAGTACTAAAGTCAAGAGATATGACCCAATCATACTTGACTTCCTACAAAAATATTGCAGTCTAATGTCCATGTCCAGGGGAGATGCAATTACAGAAACCAGGGGAAAAACACACTCTAGATTCCTTATAACTCACACTACAGTCCATAACCCTGAAAATAATATAGGTGGTGGTTGCAGTTGTTGACTTTATAGCAGTTCTTTTTTGTTGTGCTGGTTTTAGAAGCTATTCATACACTTGCTCTCATCATAAGTTTTATAGTTAGAATAGTTATGGGCCCCTAGAGTATTTTAACTGACCTGTAGTTTCTAACTGATATGCATGGAAAACACTAGGGGCACATAAAGGATACCATAAGTCATTTCTTACAAAATATTATGTGAAATAAATTAGTAAGGAGCTACAATGTCAGTCCACTTTGGAATGGGATACAGCCAATTTTGGGGTAATTTGTGTTCTAAACATAAAAGGCCCCTTGCACTCACTTTCAATTTCATGCATCTCTATCACTTTCTTTTAGTGCTGACAGATGTCTGTCTCTAGTATTTCTGTCATATAAAATGAGATCAGCATCTAACTTTACTTTTTTGAACTTCCTGTCCTTAGCAGTTATACATGCCATTACGCCATTACGAGTGGTGAAGACTACACACAAGTGAAGCTAAATGTCAGTCTGCAGTCCATTTGCTCAACATGCTCACCAATACTTGTCATCTCTTTACTTATTGTAAGCTATTTTCACAAGTGCAAGTGGTATTTCATTGTGGTTTCAATTTGCATTGTCCTAATTATCAATGACATGAAACATTCTTTTTCTTATGTTTGTGGACCATCTGAATGGCATGCTCAGAATACCCTCTATTCATATCTCTTGTCTACATTTTAGGTGGACTGTTTGTTATTTTGCTGTTTAGCTATTTGATTTCTTTATACTATTTTTTTCATAAATTTTATTTGTTACTTGAAAGAGTGAGACAGAAAGAAAGAGGAAGACCCCAGGACCTCGTGCTTCCAAGTCCTGCACAGTACTCACAGCACAACCTCCAATAGCACAACTTATTTTTTAAGACTATAATTTCAAGGTATGCATATATTTTTAAGTGAACCTGTGAGTTCAAAAAATTTTAATTGGGGAGTTGGGCTGTAGCGCAGCGGGCTAAGCGCAGGTGGCGCAAAGCACAAAGACCGTCATAAGGATCCCGGTTCGAACCCCGGCTCCCCACCTGCAGGGGAGTCGCTTCACAGGCGGTGAAGCAGGTCTGCAGGTGTCTATCTTTCTCTCCTCCTCTCTGTCTTCCCTTCCCTCTCTCCATTTCTCTCTGTCCTATCCAACAACAACAACAATAATAACTACAACAATAAAACAACAAGGGCAACAAAAGGGAAAAAATAAATAAAATAAATATTTAAAAAATATATTAAAAAAATTTTAATTATCCTACTTAGTTGTCATCCTTGGCATTGGACTGATGATATCAAACCAATGATATCACGCCATGCCTTACCCCAGGTTCACCTACAAATAATGGATTCTACTTTTGAATAAAGAACAAACAAGCAAGAGAACTAAAATAACTACTCCCTTTATAAACTTTTAATAAAATGTTTTGTCTGATATGTGATACCCAGATATTTTCTCCCAGTTGCTTAGTGCTGATGAACATTGAATCTATCAGGTATTGTCTGTATCAATATCTGAATTTTAGTCACCTCAAAATTATTTTGTTTCATGAAAATTGACCTTTTGTACAAGCCTTTGTCTTAGTTATAATAAATAGTGGTTTACAAGATCATAAGACTATAAGGTATAGTTCTATACCATCCCTACCACCAAAGTTCAGTGGCCCATCCTCCAGATGGTTATCAGTATAGTCCTTACAAGACTTAAATACAAGACTTTTGCATTATTATTATTATTATTGGCCTCCAGGGGTATCGCTGGGGTTCAGTGTCTGAACTACGAATGCACTACTCCTGGTGGATCTTTTTCTATTGTTGCTGTTGCTGCTGTTGTTGGATAGGACAGAGAGAAATTGAGAGAGGAGGGGAGACAGTGAGGAGGAGAGAGAGGAGGAGAGAAAGACACTTGCAGACCTATTTCACCACATGAGAAAAGACCCCTCTGCAGGTGGGGAGCCTGGGTTTCAAACGGAGATCCTTGCGCAGGTCCTTGAATTTCATAGTATATGCACTTAACCTGGTGTACTACCGCCTAGCCCCCTATTATATGTTTTTAAGCAGAGTACATTGCCAGTGCATTTTCAGTTCCAATAGCTTTTAATTATATATTTGGTAAATGTCCAGTATCTTAATTTTCTTGTATAAGATGTCTACTACCTTAAGAGATTCTTAAAATAATATGGTATTACTTGATGGACCACTCTTAAATATTTATCCAAAGGACAAACATTAATTTGAAGGGACACATTCACCCCTAGGTTAATGGTTGATTATTCATAATAGCTGAAGAATAGAATCAGCTTAAAACCTCTATGACTGATGGATAACTAAAGATGTTATGGAATATATACTTCATAGAGTACTACTCTGCAAAAAAAAAAAAGATAACATTGTGTTCTTTGGGACGCAATGGATGGAACTGGAGGTGGTTATGCTTAGTGAATTGAAGAGGTGAAAGACAACTACTGAATGATTTCACTCACATGGAATCTAGAGAACTGGTACATATGAACTTGCAAAGAAAAAAAAATGGGGGTGGTAGTGGTGGTGCATCCAGTTAAATACACTTGTTACCATGCATAAGGACATGGGTTCAAGCCCCTGCTCCCCCCACCTGCAGGGGAGGGGAATACTTCAAGAGGTAAAGAAAATCTTCAGGTTCTGTTTTCTCTTACCCTCTGTCTCCCCTGCCCCCCTCAATTTCTTACAGTCCTATCAATTATATATATATATACATATATATATATATATATATATATATATATATATATATATATATATGGAGAGAGAGATGATAGATAAATGAAAGAATGAAGGAAGGAAGAAATAAAAGAAGGAAGGAAAGAGTGGTTGCTAAGTAAATTTATAACGTTGACACTTAGCCCCAATAATAACCATGGTGGCAAAAAGAAAAAGAAAAGAAAAAAAATGGAAAAAAGGAAAAATGAAAAAACAAAGAGGAAGCAAACTTTTTTTTAAGACTTGTGAAAACTACGATGGATAACTTTGGGAGGGGGATGTGGACACAGAATTTTGGTGGTAAGTATGGTGTGGAACTATACCCTATAATTTTACAATCTTGTAATGCACTATTAATCATATAAATAAATAAATCTAGGTCTAGAAAGAATAATGAAATATCTAAGAACATATCAAACACCCTGAAAATATACATAAAACACTAGTTCAGAGCAAAATGTAATGAGCCATGGGACAAAATTATTATTAAACTTGAATTAGTACCTGCCTTTATTTAGAATTTCTAACTAAAGGGAATTACTATTTCCCTACTTCCCTGAACTAGAAATAGGATAAATGATTGCTAAAGAAACTAAAAAATCAATTACAAGATACCCAAGGTCTCTAATATGGAGGATAAACCCAGAATACAAAGATATCTCTAGTTCTGAATGTCGATATAGAGGAAGAGATATTGGAAATTATTTTAAGAAAGCCCACTAACTTAAGCATCTCAGCCTGTTGCACATATTAATTAAGCAAGTTTTTTTCTTGTTTATGGAAATTTCAAGAATGTAGAAAATATACACTGTATAATGCAGAATAATATAAAGCCAGAAAATAAGCTTTGATTCATTTATTTACAAATTGGGATGTAAAAGGTATGATACCTAGTATATAATAAGTGTATATACACGTAAAAATATGGATTAATTTCGATATTATTAAAAAGTTATTATAAGCTATTTAGAAAGTGAAGAGCAAAATCCTGGTTACCTCTTACCTAAGATGTTGCCAAGAACTGAACCTGTGGTCTCAGACTGAACAATTTTCCACACCTTACATGAAATTTACAACACTTAGAACTTTTTGTCACTGAAGTTGTTGAAACTGGGACTGGATTTAACATGGCAGAGGTTTTTGTGATTGTGAAAGGGAAGTTGCTTTCAAAATCTCTAATTGCATTTCCCCTTGAGCTCCAGTGGTGGTTCCATTAAATATCATGTTTAATTTCACCAAAGTTTTAAGGTTAGAGAGCATTTGTTCTATTCCATTCAAACAAACCTTTATAATTAAAGGAATGTTTGAATTGTGAAATCTGCAAAGTTAAATTCCATTGCATTTAATTTAGTAAAATTAAAATGCCTACTGACATCCTGGTTAGAACATTAGCCATATTTAGACTTGTAATTAATGTCTAATTGAACACTAGTACTCAATTTAGTAGTAATGAAATAATGGCTAAAAATACCAACTGGTATTCAAAAAGATATGTGATATATATCCTGAAGCAATTTTCTTAAATGCCAATTATAATCTGACATTTAGAGACTGAGAGATGTGATTGCTGATGAAAGTTGTACTGTGATCTTATGGCATATGGGTATGCATTCTAATTTGAGGGATATAAACATATTTTTCATAATTCACAGATATTTTGAATATAAATATTTTACTTCTAGGAAAACATACTAAAGTTGAGTATATTTATATAGCAGGAATGGAAATAAAGTGCTTTAAGAACAATTTAACATTTACAAAGAACTCTAAGATAAATTTATTCTTTTAAGTTGAGCATATCTGGAAGGACTCTGTCATATATGAAGTTAAAACATGAGACAGCATGATATGTGTAATTTTATATCTTACTAATACAAAGAATTTGAGTTGGACTTTGATTTCAATTCATATTATATAGTAAGTTCATTCTGTAAATTAATTCAACTCAAGATCTAATTGGCAATGAAGAAAAATAGTGTCTGTATATGGTATACATTGTGTGTATACCATATACAGTGTGTTTTAGAAACTTACTTTGTTAATATCTCCCATAGTTAAGTAAAGAAGCAATGTATAAAACACACACACAAACACACACACACACACACACACACACACACACACACACACACACCAAAGGAGACTAAAAAGTAACAAGGAGAAAAGAATATTAATTTGTCATAAAGAATTAACCTCTCGCAGTTATGGAGGCTAATAAGTCCCCAGCTCTGTAGTGAAACTTTGGTAAGCTGATGGTGCTGCTTCTATTTGAAAGCTGCCAACTTGAAATTCAGGAAAAAGCAATGGTTTTGCTTGAGTTATATGGTTATAAAAACTGAGGGTTTTTTTAATAAACAAATCAGTAAAAAGTCTTTGTATCAGCCAGATAGTGCATGGGATTTGCATGTGAAAGCTACAAGTTTATATCTTGTGTCATCAGTAGACACAGCTGGAAGGTACTCTGGTCAAGTAACACCTTTAACCATGAAATGTCTTTGTTTGAAGATATCCAGTCAACAACCTTCTGTTACTTAATAAAGGGCCAACTTTCTTTTATTTTTATTTTTATTCAAGCCTTCTGCTGTTTGTAGTACACCTGATAGAGTACATAAATTACTATGCACGGAGGCCCATTTTAAACCTGCAGTCCTTACTTGCAAGTGGGAAACTTCACCAGTGGTGGAGCAATGCTCTAGGTATCTGTATTTGTTTCTCTTTTTCTATAACCATTTCTTCCTGTTTCTATAAGAAAGTGAGAAAAATGGTCTTGGAAAATGGTGAAATCATTATGCAAGCACTGAGCACTTGTGATAACTCTGGCAGGAAAAGGAAAGAAGAGAAAAGAAAAGAAAAAAGGAAAGAAGAGAAAAAAAGGAAAAGCGGGAAAAAAAGGAGAGGAGAGGAAAGGGGAGGAGGAGGGACGAGCAAAGAAATAGAGAAGAAAGAGTGTGGGTCATCCTCAGACCCTCTGCCTCCATGGCCACTGGCAGCAGAGACCTGGGCGGCCCCTGGGGGTCCAAGGAAACCCTGGTGATGAGAACGAGAGAGCAGAAAAGAAGGGAATACATAACCTCCTTTGGGAGAAACCTCAGAGAAGACTCATTTATTGGGGGGTGCAAGCAGATAGATATATCCAAAAGGTTTGAGAGAGGTTAAGATAATCATTAAGCCATACAAAGAATGCAGAGTTAAATCTTGACCTGTCAGGTGTTTGATCTTAGCTGGGAAGTTACCTTATAGGGTCTAATCATGTGCTCTCGATACATAGGTAGGCTTTTTTCTCTAAGGGTGAATTGCAAGCACCTCCAGGCAATGAGGTGGGGGGAAGGGGGCAGTTAAACAAAGCCAGGATATTTGCAGTGAGTTTCAGTTGACCATACATAATAATTCATGGCCTTTGTTCAAAGGGAATGAGGAAGCATGTGCAGGAAAATTCCCAATCTGAAAAAGACCATCCATCATAAATTCACAAGGTCAGTAGGGACCATCCTACTGCCCCTCAGGGAGAGGGCTTGGGGTCAACCCACTCAGACTCTAGTGGGAATAATGGCTTGGACTTCCCGGACAGTGGAACCTTTCCCCACAAAAGAGTAGGAGCCTTGCTTTCCTTCTGGAATAAATGTATCCTTCTGATATTGATTTATTTTCTCCATTATATCAGAAAAGAAAACTCCCTTCTACCACCAGTAAAAGAGAAGAATATACAGAGATTCTTCATCTCTTAGCAGATGGGAGAGTAAAAGGTAATGTCCACACATTAATTAAGATGAAACTTTTTGACAGTTTTCCAGTAACGTTAATTAAACTGAAATGCTAAATTGGAATGCAAAGACTTACAAGCTGATTTTGATATTTTTTTCTACTTAAATTATCCTTTCACTTGCATTTTCAGGCACTATAATGTAAAGCAAATCAGAAGAGAAGACTGCATCTTGATTTTCTGCTACCTGAAATTTCAGCCTTTACCACTTCTATGTCTGCTGTCTTATAAATATGTCTCCTTAACTTTTCATATGTTGATATCTTCACTCTAAATATGATACTATTAAAGAAGGTGGGCCTTTAAGAATCAATTTGGTCACGAGGCCTTAGCACTCATGAGTGAAGGCAGAACTATAATCAAAGAGTACCTGTTGTTGGGTAATAGCTTATCCAGTAGAACTGTCTGTCCCCCATGTGTGGGGTCCTGGTTTTGAGCCCAAGAAGTTACATGAGAGCCATGATGATGGTTTCATACACCTAGTTTGTTTGTTTTTTGGTTTTTTTGTTAATACAAATATTAGTGTCAGAGCCTAATCCCAGGGGCAGGGTTGGGGGAGGACTCAGGAGCAGGGAATTTGAGGAGGCAGGCTTGGGATAGCATCTGCCAGTGTCCTCCTTTAAGTGGTCAAGGTCCCAGGTGTTAGGTGGATCCAAGTAAATAAACTTTGAAGTGAGACTAACAGACATTGTTTAAAAGAAACTATTATTTAACCAGCAAGTGTTGCACCTGGTTGAGTGCCCACATACAATGTGCAAGGACCCTGGTTCAAGCCTCCCAGCCCCCACCTATAAGGAAGAAGCTTCACAAGCAGTGAAACAGTGCTACAGATCTCTTTCTCCCCTGAACCTAGCCTTTCCTTCTCGATTTTCCTCTGCTTCTATCCAAAGTAATAATAATTAAAAAATTAAAAGAAAAGGAATATCTAAGAAACAACCATGGTTACTGCCATCATAGGACCTCTAGTATCTGGGGAGCAAAGTGTTCCCAAACATTTTTTTTCTGTTTCTTTAAGAAGGTGTTATATTGTTATGGTAAAATTCATATATTACTAATGGTGTTAGATTTGTCTTAACTTTGTCAGGCAGGAAAAATGAAGTAAGTGAAGTACGTTAAGCCTAGTTCTCCTTCTAGCGTTTGCTGTTAAACCTAGTAGCATCATGTGACATCTAGTAACAAGTCAAAATAACGTCAGTAACACTTTATGAGATGTGCAATTATGCTAAAACTTTATTTATGTGTTAAATATTATACCTGGCCTGGGATTGGGTTTTCTCAAACATTTTGGAATGTGCTAGAAGAAAGATTGAGAATAGACATGTGACATTAAATAGGAAAGACATACCTTCTCAAATATAGCAACTTTACATTTGAGTTAAAGAACCAAATCTCCCAGAACCTAGGTAAGGTCAAAAAATTGTCAAGAGGATTCATTCACTTAAGAAAATGTACATCTTTGCAAGTTTGGGATAATAGAAAATTATTGTTTCTACTTTAACAATTTTAAGTGATGACAGACCTTTGACATAGGCAATATTGGGGGGGGGGCAAATTCAGGGAAGAACTGGCAGTGAAAGTCCAGTGTCACTTACTGAGCATATTTGATGGTTAGCTGGGATCCATATCTTCTCTTTTTAATGTCCTTTCTTCCCTTTCTCCCTCCCTCCCTCTCTTATCCCTTCCTCTCTTCTCATCTCATTCCCTCCCTTGATTTCTCCTTTTCTCTCAACTTCTTCCTCCCTCCTATCTCTTTCTCTCTCAATTCTTTTCTTCCTTCCTTTTTTCCTTCTTTTTATAAATTAGATTTTATGAATACATGTGAACATATGCTTTATCTCAGGGGACCTGGTCTATATCTAGGTTTTGGGACTTTGTTAGGAAGTAGGGTAAAATATATACCTGAAAGCAAAAGGACACAACAGTCTGCAGTGAGTACCCCCCAACACTTCATCTGCACTATTCCAGCCTTTAGGTCCATACTTGTTCAACAATTTGTTTGGCTTTGTATGTTAACTCTCTTTTCAACCATCAGGTTCCAGATGCCAGCATGATGCTGACCAGACTTCCATGGACAAACGACCCCACCAATGTGTCCTGGAGCTCCACTTCCCCAGAGACCCACCCTACTAGGGCAGGCTGGGAGTATGGACTGACCAGTCAACGCCCATGTTGAGCAGGGAAGCAATTACAGAAGCCAGACCTTCCACCTTCTGTAACCCACAATGACCTTGGGTCCCTCCTCCCAGAGGGATAAAGAATGCGAAAGCTATCAGGGTAGGGGTGGGATATGGAGAATGGGTGGTGGGAAATGTGTGGAGTTGTACCCCTCCTGCCCTACAGTTTTGTTAATCTCTTTCTTATAAATAAATAAATAAATAAATTTACCTTTTATACCCTTTGGAAATAGAAAATCTAAGTTGAGAATAAAGAAATGCAGCAATTGACTAGACTAGTAAACTCAATTTCAGTTCAAAGTTGTTTCTACTGATGCCATCTAGATATGAATGGAGCAAGACTATTATATTATTGGAGAAACTGGTGAAAAATAAATTGTGAATTTTTCTTTTAATGATATTTCATTTCCTTTTTACTGTATTAGATAAGATGGGTAGTTATAAACACTCTGATGAAAATATCTTTCCACAGGGTAAAGAAATGATAGGGCATTTGTAGCATTATGATTCTGGGATCTGAAAAACACTCCAGGAATAAGACTTAAGGCTGAAATAAATTAGACTGAATTTTTTGAAGTTTTAAACTGTATCCATATAAGTGAAGGTTTTTCTTTTTCTTTTTGCCTCCAGTCACTGGAGCTTGGTGCAGAATACTCTGCTTCTGACAGCATTTTTTTCCCCTTTAATAGGACAGAAACAGGACAGAGAGAAATTGAGAGAGAAGGTAGATGGAGAAAAAACACCTCCAGATCTGCTTCATTGCTTGTGAGGTGATCCCCTCCTGCAGGTGGGGAGCCTAGGATTCAAACTAGGATCCTTGTGTGGGTTCTTGCTTTTCATGCTATATGTGCTTAACAAGGTACGCAACCACCCAGTCCCCCAAGTTTTCTAAATAAGGGTCAGAGCTTACCAGGAAAATAACATTATTTCCTGGGAAGTAGAAGTATTGCTGTGGATTTACATGATGAATCAGTATTTACACAGACTATCTGAAACACTATTACCTTTCTTATATCAATATTTCCTTTGGGAAAAGAAAGAGTTCTATCAAGATTTAAATGTTATTATTTCTAATCAAATATTTGCATAAATTTGGATTTGTTAAATACTGGCCCTACAGGTGTATTTAAAACATCTAACATACCAAGTAGGATTATCTTACTAATTTTTAATCATTTAAAATTAAAATGTAGTTGTTAAACAACCTGAAGGTGTTTCTGTTATGGTTTGGTTTGTTTCCTTTCTTTGTTTCAACTCTGGAGGAGAATG
This sequence comes from Erinaceus europaeus, assembly GCF_950295315.1. Classification (NCBI taxonomy): domain Eukaryota; kingdom Metazoa; phylum Chordata; class Mammalia; order Eulipotyphla; family Erinaceidae; genus Erinaceus; species Erinaceus europaeus. The sequence goes on along the minus strand of NC_080164.1, from coordinate 80,325,495 downwards.
ATTCTGTTTTCTATAACACTAAAGTAAAGAATTAGGGACACTGTATTTGTAATGTTCTATAGTCTAATGTTTATGTTTCAATACCAAGTCTGTAGATCAAATTGAAATATTTTTATCCAATTTTCTTTTTATTTTCTTTTTTAATTTTTTTTATTTAAGAAAGGATTAATGAACAAAACCATAAGGTAGGAGGGGTACAACTCCACACAATTTACACCACCCAATCTCCATGTCCCACCCCCTGCCCCGATAGCTTTCCCATTCTCTATCCCTCTGGGAGCATGGACCCAGGGTCATTGAGAGTTGCAGAAGATAGAAGGTCTGGCTTCTGTAATTGCTTCCCCGCTGAACATGGGCATGGACAGGACGGTCCATGCTCCCAGTCTGCCTCTCTCTTTCCCTTGTAGGGAGTGTCTCTGGGGAAGCTGAGCTCCAAGACACATTGGTGGGGTCGTTAATCCAGGGAAGCCTGGCCAGCATCCTGGTGGCATCTGGAACCTGGTGATTGAAAAGAGAGTTAACATACAAAGCCAAACAAATTGTTGAGCAATCATGGGCCCAAAGCTTGGAATAGTGGAGAGGAAGTGTTAGGGAGGTACTCACTGCAAACTCTAGTGTACTTCTGCTTTCAGGTATATATTTTGCAGTAGTTTATGGATACATGTGAACATAAGCTCTCTCTCACAGGAACTGGTGTATAACTAGGTTATGGGACTTTGTTAGAAAGTGAACCACCTAAGATGAAATTAGAGTGTGCTATAAAAGGAAAGGTCTCACCCGAGTAATGAAGCTGAAGGGTTGTCATTCCACACGTGAAGTCTCTGGACACAGTCTGAGGTGGAGCATTTTGAGGTGGCAATTGTTGCGTTGGCTAGGTTGTGATCGGCGGATGCAATCTGATTTGGTATGGATTGGGAGAGGCATATGGGAAAGTGGGCCCTATCCAAGGGTTCCAGGACTGGGGAAGTAGGGGTTCTATAATGGAGATGTGAGGTTCCTGCTGTCTTAGGGTTCAAAAAGACAATCGATAGTTAATGTTATCATCATATTATTTGGTAATTGGGTTAACTTTGAAAAGTCCTTTTGTTATGGTTTGCTGTACAGTATCCAGTATCTTTTATATAGTTGTGCTATTGGATGCTTCTAATCTACTTGGTCTAGGCTTTTGAGAGAGTCCACATATCAAATACAGAGCCTATATATTAAAAATATTCAGTTTGTGTTTTGAGAAACTTTGAGACATACAACTGATTTTCCCCCTCTCATATTAATTAACTACTGATTTATATGTCTACATTTTGCTAGGAGTGTACATAAACACCATTCCCACCAACAAAAGACTGTGACTCATACCTTCCACCCACTCCCACCCACCACTGGCCCAGGAAGCTGCATGTCTACCCCTCACCACAGGGTTTTTACTTTGGTGCCCTACTTACAATTTGATCAGGTCCTGCTTTTAGTTTACCTTTCAGATCTTCTTACTCAACTTCTGTTGATGAGTGGGATCATCCCATACTCATCTTTATCTTTCTGACTTAGTTCACTTAACATAATTCCTTCTAGCTCTGTCCAAGATGGGTCAGAGAAGGTGGGTTCATTGTTCTTGATAGCTACATAGTATTCCATTGTGTATATATACCACAGCTTTCTCAGCCACTCATCTGTTGTTGGGAAACTGGGTTCCTTCCAGGTTTTAGCTATTATGAATTGTGCTGCTATGAACATAGGAGTACACACCTCTTTTTGGCTGGGTGTTATGGAGTCCTTGGGGTATAACCCCAGGAGAGGAATTACTGGATCATATGGAAGGTCCATGCCTAGCCTTGTGAGAGTTTTCCAGACTGCTCTCCCAGAGTCTGTACCAATTTACATTCCCACCAGCAATGTAAAAGGGTTCCTCTGTCCCCACAAGCTCTCTAGCATTTGTTGCTGCTGTCCTTTTTGATGTATGCCATTCTTACAGGAGTGAGGTGGTATCTTAGTGTTGTCTTAATTTGCATTTCTCTGACAATCAATGACCTAGAGCAGTTTTTCATAGGTTTGTTAGCCTTTTGGATCTCCTCTGAGGTGAATGTTTTGTTCATATCCTCTGCCCATTTTTGGATGGGGTCATTTGCTTTTTTGGTGCTAAGTTTGCTGAGCTCTTTATATATTTTGGTGATTAGTTTCTTGTCTGATGTATGGCATGTGAAATATCTTCTCCCATTCTGTGAGGGGTCTCTCTGTTTGCTTAATAGTTTCATTGGATGTGCAGAAGCTTTTCAATTTGATGTAGTCCCATTGTTTTTTTTCTGCTTTAATCTTCCTTGTAATTGGGTTTGATTCATCAAAGATGTCCTTGAGGTGTAGGTAGGAAAGTGTTTTACCAATGTTTTCCTCTAAGTATTTGATTGTTTCTGGTCTGACATCTAGGTCTTTGATCCATTTGGAGTTGATTTTTTGTTTCTGGTGAGATAAAGTGGTTCAATTTCATTCTTCTGCATGTTACAACTCAGTTTTCCCAGCACCATTTATTGAAGAGAGCCTCCTTTTTTGATTTAATGCTTTGGGCCCCCTTATCAAAGAATAGATGCTCATAGATGTGGGGATTTATTTCTGGGCTTTCAATTCTGTTACACTGGTCTCTGTGCCTATTTTTGTTCCAGTACCATGCTGTTTTTATGATGATGGCTTTATAATATTGTTTAAGGTCTGGGAGTGTGATGCCTGCATTTCTGTTTCTTTTCCTCGAGATGGATTTGGCAATTCTAGGTGTTTTCAGGTTCCAGATAAATGATTGTAGTGTTTGTTCTATTCTCTTAAAGAAGCTTGGTGGAACTTTGATGGGTATTGCAGTAAATTTGTCTATGGCTCTGGGGAGAATATTCATTTTGATGATATTTATTCTTCCAATCCATGAGCATGGGATGTATTTCCATTTCTTGGTATCAGTTTCTATTTCCTTGAGTAGCGACTCATAGTTTTCAACATACAAGTCTTTCACTTCTTTGGTCAACTTTATTCCTAGGTATTTGATTGATTTTGCTGAACAGTAAAAGGGAGTGATTTCTGGATGTCTTCTTCTTCAGATTTAGTGTTTGCATAAAGAAATGCCACTAATTTTTGTACATTGATTTTGTAGCCTGATACATTGCTATATTGCCTAATAACATCCAGTAATTTTCTGCTGGATTCTTTAGGTCTTTCTATGTATACTATCATATCATCTGCAAATAGTGGGAGCTTGACTTCTTCCCTTCCAATCTGTATGCCTTTGATTTCTTTCTCTTGCCTGATTGCTATGACAAGAACTTCCAATACTATGTTGAAGAGTAACGGTGACAGTGGACAGCCCTGTCTAGTCCCTGATCTGAGGGGGAATGCTTTCAGTTTCATTGAGTATGATGTTGGCTGTAGGTTTGCTATATATAGACTCCACTATCTTGAGGAATTTCCCATCTATTCCCATTTTTTGTAGAGTTTTGAGCATGAACGAGTGTTGGATTTTGTCAAAGGTTTTCTCTGCATCTGTTGAGATAATCATGTGGTTTTTGGTGTTGCTTTTATTGATGTGGTGAATGACATTGATTAACTTACGGATTTTGAACAAGCCTTGCATTCCTGGGATGAATCCCACTTGGTCATGATGAACAATCTTTTTGATGTGTTGCTGTATTCGGTTGGCCAAGATCTTGTTTAATATTTTGGCATCTATGTTCATCAGAGATATTGGTCTGTATTTTTCCTTTTTTGTTCTGTCCCTATCAGCTTTTGGTATCATGGTGATGTTGGCTTCATAGAAGGCTGAAGGGAGTATTCCTGTTTCTTCGATCTTATGGAATAGCTTAAGAAGTATGGGTATTAAATGTTTCCTGAAATTTTTGTAGAATTCATTTGTGAAGCCATCTGGTCCAGGACTTTTGTTGTTGGGAAGATTCTTAATAACGGTTTCAATTTTTGTCTGTGATTGGTGCATTTAGATTTTGTAGTTCTTCTTGGTTCAGTTTTGGAAGGGCATAGGTTTCTAGGAATTGTTCCATTTCTTCCAGATTCTCTAGCTTGGTGACATATAGTTCTTTATAGAAGTTTCACAGGATTCTCTGGATTTCTGTGGTGTCAGTTGTGATATCTCCTCCATCTCCTCCATCGTTTACAATTCTATTAATTTGAGGCTTCTCTCTTTTTTGTTTGGTGAGTCTGGCTAGGGGTTTGTCAATTTTGTTTAATCTTTCAAAGAACCAACATTTGGCTTCATTGATCTTTTGTATGGTTCTTTTATTTTCGATGTTGTTTATTTCTGCTCGAACTTTAGTGATTTCTGTCCTCTGGTTCCTTTAGGGTTCCTTTGTTCCTCTTCCTCTAAGTCCTTGAGGTGTGCAGTAAGGTCTTTCATTTGAGCTTCTTCTTGGTGTTTAATATGTGATTGTATGGCTATAAGTTTCCCTCTCAGTACTGCTTTAGCTGTGTATTTTGATAAGTTGTGTCTTCATTTTCATTAGTTGAGTGAGTCTCTGACCCAGTGGTTCTTAAGGAGCATGTTGTTTAGTTTCCAAATTTTGTGTCTTTCAATAATTTTCTGTTTGTTGTTAAATGTTAGTTTTACTCCACTGTGGTCTGAGAAGATACTTGGGATGATTTCAATGCTCTTGAATTTATTGATGCTGTCTTTGTGGCCTAGCAAGTGGTCTATCCTTGAGTATGTGTTATGTGGATTTGAAAAGAAGGCGTATTCCAGTTTTTTGGGGTGGAGGAGTATGAAAATGTCCAAGAGGTCTAGTCTGTCGATCTCTTCATTTAATTCTCTTGTTTCTTTATTGGTTCTCTGCTTTGTTTAACTGTCTAAGTGTGAAAGTGGGGTATTGAAGTCTCCCACTATTATTGTATTACTATTGATGTATTTTTGAAATTTTTTCAGTAGGTGCTTAATGTATTTAGATGGTCCCTCTTTGGGTGCATAGATGTTAATATTTTTAAATCTTCTTGGCTGATTGATCCTCTAATCATTATGTAATGTCCTTGCCTATCTTTTATTACTTTATTTAATTTAAAATCTATCGTGTCTGAGATGAGAATGGCTGTTCCTGCCCTTTTTTGTGGTCCATTAGCCTGTATGACAGTTTTCCATCCTTTCACTTTAAGTCTATATTTATCTTGTTGTGACAGATGGGATTCATGCAAGCAGCATATGGTTGGGTTATGTTTTCTGATCCATCCCCCCACCCTGTGCCTTTGATAGGTGAGTTTAAGCCATTGACATTTATTGATATTATGGATTTAATGTGTTGTAGTGCCATTGTTCAAAAAAATTTTGTTTGCTCTGATATATTGCCAGTATTATAGTGATGTTCTTCTTTATAAGAGGTCTTTCAGAACCTCTTTCCGGGCCGGCTTGGTGATGGTTGCCTCCTTTAACTGTTGTTTATCTAAGAAGTTTTGATCCCTCCATCTAGTTTGAATGAAAGTCTAGCAGGATATATTATCCTTGTTTGAAACCCTTTTTCATTCAGGGCTCCATAGATATCTTTCCACTCCTTTCTGGCTTTTAGAGTTTGAGTGGAGAAGTCTGCAGATAATCTTATGGGTTCTCTAATTGCCTCAAGATAATCGGTATTTTCCTTGGGGGTCTCAACTGTTGTTTCCCTAATACTGCCATTCCTTTCCTCCAATGTTGTTTTCATTTCTGTGATTAATAAGTTTATTATTGCTTGCATACTTTTCTTATCTATGGTTACTTCTTGCTGATTTGTAGTTTCTTCTGGGCTCTTGTCTTCATTCATTGGAGTAGCAGTTTTATTTGTTTTTATCTACCCATTTTTTAAATTTATGTGTTCCTTTTTTTTTATGCTCTGTTGTTCCTCAGTTGTTGTGTCTTCAGTACAAGTAACACTGTACTAAATACCTTTATGACAATTGCACTCACCAACCTCAGGAATTACAGTAGCAACTGAAGTAAGTATTGAAGTAGTTTAATCATTATCAGTTAGCCAAAAAAATTCTCCAGTCCGTGAAAAAATAGTAACCAAATCCCAGTGAAGAAAGAGAAAAGAAAGAAAGGATAGCAAGAATAGACAGTTATGCAAATCTACTATCCACTGTATATTCTAGGGGTAACAAGATGGGAAAGGGAACTAGAGCAGAGATACACACATAGAGAGTCCGCTCTGAGTCAGATTTCTTCCCCAAAATAATTCACAAATTCATAAAGGCAAAGAAGAAGGAAGAAGTGTATGACAAGATTAAAAAAGAGAGAGAGAGAGAGACAAGAGAGAGAAAAGGGAGAAGAAAAGAAAAAGAGCTGTAATTAAAGAGCAGTGAAAGGAAATTCCCAAATGTGTATCAGTGAATTCAAAAAAGTACCCTGTTTGGTGGTGTGGAGGATCCTGCTAGAAGCTGGTCCCCAGGGACTGGTTATGGGGGGTGGAGGGGGCCAGGAAGGAGGTATGCTTGAAAATTAAAAGGAATAAAAAAAAATTTTTTCCCCTTTTTTCCCTACTCTAATTCTTAACCCAAATTAAGTTATAGTCACCTCCTTGGTGTCACCACTAGGACCCCTTATTGGCTGGCCTGCTAAGGGCAGAAAATCCTACTGTTTCCAGGAGATGTGGTCAGAGCTCAGACACTAGCAGCTTCTCAGTCTGCCATCTTCCGGGAAACGCCCCCCCCCCAAGCTTTTTTAAAGGATTTCTCAAAAATGAAAACTAGCTCCGAGTCCTTTGATCCAATGAGAGCTGTACTCAAGAAGTCCTCGGATCCGCCCTCAGGGTCGTGGTGGTCCCCGTAGACTCCCAAGAGAAAGCCCTGAGCTACAGTGCTCCCTCCAGGTCCTCTGCCAGCCACCCAGCAGCACTCTGCAACCGGCAGAGGAGCCACCTTCCTGGGCCGAGGACAGTGCCTGGTGTACCTGCCTTGCGCGCCACCTCTTGTGAAGTCTGCAGCAACCTGCCCGTATAGGAAATACTCTTATTTGAAAGAAAATATCTAGTGCATAGAGAATTGCAGAAGTACTATAAGAAAGAATTAAGGTAATATGATTTTCTTTTGGAATAATTATTATTTTAATAATTTTTATTTGGGGTTAATGTTGTACAGTGTAGTCACTGACATACAAGGATAAATTCTCACCTCTCTGAAATTTCTTTGCAGAACACTCTGACCCACAATTTATATCCTTTTAAAGTAAAAGGATCTGCTTGCTCCCCATCCTTTCTCTTAGTCCTTTGCCAGCTGAAGTTTGACTTTGTTTTCCCTCTCTGTCCTTATTTCTTAAGTTCCACCTATAAATAAGATAATTGAGCATTTGTCCTATTTTTAACTTATATCACTTAACATGATGTCTATAAATTCTGTCTAAGATGAGGCAAAGAAGATTTTATCATTTATAACAATTGAGTACTATTATAAATAAATATATATATATATATATATATATATATATATACATATCACAATATTTTTAGGCATTTATCTATCTTTGGACATTTAGGTTGCTCTAAATTTGACTATTATGAATTGTGCTGCTATGAACATATGGCTACACAAGTCTCTTCTTACAGATAGATGCTTTTGTTTCTTTAGGTTAAATCCCCAGCAGAAAAATTGCTGTGTCATAGGGTATGTCCATTTCTAGTCTTCAAGAAATCTCCAGGCTGTTTTCCACAGGTGTTGGACCAATTTACATCCCCATCAGTGGTGTAGAAGTGTCCTTTTTCCCCCTGTATCTTCCCACAAATTTGTTGTTTTTGTACTCTCTAATGTATAGCATTCTCATAGATGTAAAGTGTTATCTCATTGTTGTCTTTGCATTTATCAGATGAGTACTTTCTCATGATGTTCTTCTGGATGTCTTCTTTGGTGAAGTTTCTGTCTATGTTCTTACCCCATTTTTTAGTGGGGTCATATGTTTTTTCATTGATAATTTCACTGAGTTGTTTTTGTACTTTAGTTATTAGTCCTTTATCTGAAATACTTTGTGTAAAGATCTTCTCCCATGTGTAAGGTGTCTTTCTGATTGAGTGATAGTATATTTGCTGTACAGAATCTTTTTAGCTTGATGCAGTACCATTGGTGTATTTTTGCTTTTGCTTTCAATGCTGTTGAATTTGAATCTTATTTACATTTATTTTCAATTTAGTCTCATTTTATTTATTGTAATAAATTGTAAAAAAATTGTAAAAAAATTGTAAAAAATTATTTATTGTAATAAATTTTTGCCATTTTTATGAGTGAATAGTAGTGAGTTATATATCTTCAAGATTACAGGAGTAGGGCACAAAAGTAAAAACCCTGTGGTGAGGGGGAGGGTGGACATGCGGCTTCCTGAGCCAGTGGAGGTTGGGGGTGGGTGGGATGGGACACAGTGTTTTGGTGGTGGGAATGGTGTTTACGTACACTTCTAGTAAAGTGTAGTCATATAAATCACTAGTTAATTAATATGAGAGGGGGAAAATTAATTGTATGTCTTGAAGTTTTTAAAACACAGACTGTGAGTCTTTTTAATATAGAGGCTGTGTATTTGATATGCAGACTCTGTCAAAAGCCTAGACCAAGTAGATCAGAAGCAACCAGTGGCACAGCTATATAAGATACTAGGTACTATACAGCAAACCCTAACAAAAGGACTTATCAAAGTTAACCCAGTTACCAAATAATGTGATGATAAAATTAACTATCCATTGTCTTTTTGAACCCTAAGACAGCAGGAACCTCACATCTCCACTATAAAGCATATGTGTCCCCCAGTGCTAGAACCTTAGGATAGGGCCCACTTTTCCACATGCCTCTCCCAATCCATATCAAATATTGCATCTGCTGATCGCAACCTAATTAACACAATGATTGCCACCTCAACATGCTTCAGCTCAGACTGTGTCCAGAGACTTCAGGTGTGGAATGACAACCCTTCAGCTTCATTACTCGGGTGAGACCTTTCCTTTCATAGTATTCTGTAATTCCATCCCAGGTGGATCACTTTCTACAAAGTCCCAAAACCTAGATATACACCAGTTTCTGTGAGAGAGAGCATATGTTCCCATGTATCCATAAACAAGTGCAAAATGTATACCTGAAAGCAGAAGTACACTAGAGTTTGCAGTGAGTACCTCCCCAACACTTCCTCTCCACTATTCCAACCTTTGGGTCCATGATTGATCAACAATTTGTTTGGTTTTGTATGTTAACTCTCTTTTCAGCCACAAGGTTCCAGATGCCATCAGGATGCTGGCCAGGCTTCCCTGGACTGAAGACCCCACCAATGTGTCCTGGAGCTCCACTTTCCCAGAGACCCACCTTACTAGGGAAAGAGAGAGGCAGACTGAGAGTATGGACCAACCAGTCAACACCCATGTTCAGCGGGGAATCAATTACAGAAGCCAGACCTTCCACCTTCTGCAACCCACAATGACCCTGGGTCTATGTTCCCAGAGGGATAGAGAATGGGAAAGCTATCAGGGGAGGGGTTGGGATATGGAGATTGGGTGGTGGAAATTGTGTGGAGTTGTACCCCTCCTACCCTATGGTTTTGTTAATTTATCCTTTCTTAAATAAAAAATAAATTAAAAAAAAGAAACAAAATCACGTTAGTGTTCAAAGAGATGCCCTAGGGCTGAATGGTCTTGTGCACATGACTTGTATGTGTGAGGTTCTGGGTTTACTCCATGCAACAGCACTGAAGAAAAACCAAACAAAAGTAAATAGAAAATTAAAAATAGCAGAGGTATATGTTGGTCTTTCTCTAGCTCATAAAACATGTACAATAAAATAATCAATGACGTCTCTGATATGACAATAATATCTAGTGCATAATGGCAGAAAGTTGTTGGTTTCTTTTATCTCAGAGTACCACTTCCTTTGTCTTTGCTCAGGTAGTTTTTCCCCAGGGGTTGTACTAAAAGTTTTGCTGATCTGTTAAAAATATTTATACAAACAAAATAAATAATTTTAAAACTAAAAAAATAAGATTACAGGGTTGAGTTCCACACCATACCAAACTTGAGTCTTTGAAAATATTTTTTGAAGCATAGATTGTAAAGTGTTCTGCCAGTGTTGTAATATATGTATTTGATCGTTTCTGGCCTAATGTACATGCCATTAATTCACTTGGAGTTGACTTTTATTCACAGTGATATGTGTTCATTCAATTTCAGCCAGGGAAATTCTAGCCATATGAGTTAGACAAGACATTCCTAAAATGTTCCCTGGTTATATAGATCTTAAGCAGTCCTCACACTTTGAATATAAGGCATGCCTGTGAGCACTGTGAATTATATTCCTATGATAATTTTGTTTTATATGCAAAGGTGCTTTTGCAAATGTAACTAGAACAATATTATATGTATCAATATTATACTAATACTGACTGATCAAAAGTGGCTGTAACTTATGGGGACAGTAAGCTGGTCAGTGGCCTAAACTGCCTGCAGGACACCTTGGGTTCAACATCTGATATCATGAAAGAGTAAAAAAAGAAAGAGAGAGAGAGAAAGAAAGAAAGAAAGAAAGGAAGAAAGAAAGAAAGAGAAAGAAAAAAATTTCATAGCGTGGTGCAGTACTAGCCTCTTGCTCTTTCAAAGAAATGACAAAGGAAAGAAAAAGAAAGAACAAAAGAGGGAAATAGAGAGTGAAAGACAGAAAACGAAAGAGATAAAAGGAGAAAACTGGTGGTTCTGGAGGTGGCGCAGGGATAAAATTTTGGACTCTCAAGCATGAGGTCCCGAGTTCGATCCCCAGCAGCACATGTGCCAGAGTGATGTCTGGTTCTTTCTCCTCCTATATTTCTCATAAATAAAAATAAAATCTTAAAAAAGGAGAAAATTGTACTGTGGGTTGTGGATATTTCAGATAAAGAATATAATAGAATATATTCATGAAGAGATTATGATGGAATATATACACAATCTAGGTTAAATCTTAGGCACTCCTCACAATTAATGAAAAATAAGAAATTAATGTAATTAAAATGAATTACACATACTACCAACTACTATAGTAGTTACATTATCACAAGAACATTAGTAAAGAGACAGAAAGGAGGTAAGAATGGATTTTTAAAAAGCAAGAGAAATATCTCAGTTGGTAGAGTACATGTCTTGCATTCCTAAGTCTATAGACTCAGGCTTCTAGTGCCTTATGTGCATGTGCCAGAGTCATGTGCTAGATTCTCTTTCTCTCCTTCTCATGTGAATCTCTATCTTATATGAAGCAAATAAAATAGAATAGTAAAATTAAAAAAGCTTATTTATGTTAAAAACAAGTTATGTTAAAAGTGCACAAGTATTTGCAGTGACTCAATAAATGTAGCAAAGTAGTAGAAAGACCTAAAAAGGACAGCATAAAGTAATTAATCAAATAGTTTCTACATAGACCTAGATATCTTCCTATCTTCCTTGTTTTTTTTCCTACTCTAAGTCTAATCCTGTCAGATAAAGTAAGGACTGCAAAAACTGAAATAGGGAGAGAAAACCAGCCCAGGGGCAGCATACTCACCTACCAAAAGCTGGATTGGCCTTTTTGGTCACTACCAGACCACCACATCATCTGAGGCCCTAGTCAGGGCATCCTTGGATTCCTGCATAGATATGATAAGCCTAAATCTCGAACAGACCCTCTGTCCACCATCACTGGTCATCTCCATCAGGAACATCATAAACCCTCATATGGGCCTCTGAAGAACTTTGCCTTCAATGCAGAACAACAATGGTACAAACTGCTTCACTTTCCAAAGGGATTCTGCCTGTTTTTAATCATGTTTTTCACATTTGTTCAAGTGTTGTTGTTGTTGTTATATGTGGAAGGGCAAAATATTTAGAATCCTGGTTCATGGAAGATGATGGCGGACTGAGAAGCTGCTAGTGGCTTGAGCTCTGACCACATCTTCTGGAAACGGTAGGATTTTCTGCCTTTAGTAAACCAGACAATAAGGAGTCCTAGCAGTGACACCAAGGAGGTGACTATAACTTAATTTGGGTTAAGAAATAGAGTAGAAAAAAAGGGTAAACATTCTTTCCTTTTAATTATTAAGCACACCCCCTCTCCCTTCCCCCCCCATAAGGAGTCCCTGGGGACCAGCTCCTAGCAGGCTCCCCTGCTGAGCTTCTGTCTTTACCAAATTCCTATCCCACTAGGGAGTATCATTCATTCTAAGTCTATACCCTTCTCAAACCTCTGGCCTTTTTTCTTTCTAAGTAGCCAACCCCCCCACCTCACCCTGCATAGCTAATTAAATAATTAAAAATAAATAAATAAACTCCTTTCACTGCTCTTTTATGACTGTTATTTTTCTTATCTTTTTCTTTTTTCTCTCTTTCTTTTTTTTTCTTTTTCTCATTCTTGTCATCCTTTCTTCCTTAATCCTACAGCTTCCAAAGTCACAGGCCCCAGGCCCCACACCACCAAACAGTGTGCTTTTTTGAATTCACTGATACACATTTGGGAATTATTTGGGGGAAGAATTCTGACTCAGTGAGGACTCTCACTGCAAGTGTCTCTGCTCAACTTCCCTTCCTCCTTTAGCCACCCCTAGAATATACAGTGGATAGTAGATTTGCATAACATGTCTATTTCAGCTATCCTTGTCTAGTCCTGAGGTTTTTTTTTTTTTTCTCATTCTTAACAATCAGCTGCCTCTGATCACGAGGTTTGAGGTAATCTGAGACACGGTTTTTTTTTTTACCCTGCTCTATTTTATTACTAATATTATATAAAGGCATATATCTTCCCCCCCCTTTAGGTTAATCAGAATTAACTCTTAGGGTATCTTTCATTGCTAGGGTAGTGGGCATCTTATCTATTGTGGGAGGAACTTGTCTCCTTACTCAAGCCTCCTTTACAGACTCTCCCCTTCCTTCCTCTCCTAGCTAATTAAAAAAATCAAATTAAATTAAATTAAAAATGAAGTAATGAAAGAAAAACAACCTTTCATTTCACTGCTCTTTAATTACAGCTCTTTTTCTTATCTTTTCCCTTTTCTCTCACTTGTCTCTTTTTTCTTTCTTTTTTCTTTTCCTTTTCTTTTTTTTTTTTATCTTGTCATACACTTCTTCCTTCTTCTTTGACTTTCTGAATTTGTGAATTATTTTGGGGAAGAAATCTGACTCAGAGTGGACTCTCTATGTATGTATCTCTGCTCTAGTTCCCTTTCCCCTCTTGTTACCCCTAGAATATACAGTGTATAGTAGATTTGCATAACTGTCTATTCTTGCTATCCCTTCTTTCTTTTCTCTTTCTTCTTCACTAGGATATGGTTACTATTCTTTCATGGACTGGAGAAATTGTTTGGCTAACTGGTAGTGATTAAACTGCTTCAATACTTGATTCAGTTGCTACCGTAATTCCTGAGGTTGGTGAGTGAAATTGTCATAAAGGTATTTAGTACAATGTTGCTTGTGGTCAAGACACATCAACGGAGAACAACAGAGCATTAAAAAAAAGAAACACATAAATCAAAAAAATGGGTAGATCAAAAACAAATAAAACTGCTACTCCAATGAATGAAGACAAGAGCCCAGAAGAAACTACAAATCAGCCAGAAGTAACCATAGGTAAGAAAAGTATGCAAGCAATAATACTCTTATTAATCACAGAAATGAAAACAACATTGGAGGAAAGGAATGGCAGTATTAGGGAAACAACAGTTGAGACCCCCCAGGAAAATACTGATTATCTTGAGGCAATTAGAGAACTGAAAGCTGAAACAGCTTTAATGAAGAAAGAAACTGAGGCAAGGGAAAGCAGACTAACAGAAGCAGAAAACTGAATTAGTCAGACAGAGGATGAGTTAGAGAAAATGAAGAAAGAGGTGAAAGTGCTTAAAAAGAGATTGAGAGACACTGAAAACAACAACAGAGACATATGGGATGATCTCAAAAGAAGTAACATTTGCATAATTGGCCTGCCAGAGGAAGAAATAGAGGAAGGGGAAGCAAACATTCTAGAGGAAATAATAGAAGAAAACTTCTCAGACATGAATAGCAGAAAGGACATCAAGATTCAAGAGGCCCAGAGACTACCAAACAGAATCAACCCAGGCCTGAAGACACCAAGACACATCATAGTCACAATCAGAAGAAGTAAGGATAAAGAAAGGATCCTAAAGGCTGCAAGAGACAAACAAAAAGTCACATACAAGGGAAAACCCATAAGATTATCTGCAGATTTCTCCGCTCAGACTCTAAAAGCCAGAAGAGAATGGCAAGATATCTATTGAGCCCTGAATGAAAAAGGGTTTCTTCCAAGGATAATATATCCTGCTAGACTTTCATTCAAACTAGGTGGAGGGATCAAAACCTTCTTAGAAAAACAACAGTTAAAGGAGGTAACCATCACCAAACGGGCCCTGAAAGAGGTTCTAAAAGACCTCTTATAAACAAGAACATCACTATAATACTGGCAATATATCAGAGCAAACAAAAAAAATTTTTTTGAACAATGGCACTACAATACATTAAATCAATAATATAAATAAACGTCAATTTCTTAAACTCACCCATCAAAAGGCACAGAGTTGGGGGATGGATCAGAAAACATAATCCAACCATATGTGGCTTGCAAGAATCCCATCTGACAAAACAAGACAAACACAGACAAAGTGAAAGCATGGAAAACTATCATACAGGCTAATGGACCACAAAAAAGGGCAGGAACAGCCATTCTCATCTCAGACACGATAGATTTTAAATTAAATAAAGTAATAAAAGATAGGCAAGGACATTACATAATGATTAGGGGATCAATCAGCCAAGAAGACTTAACAATCAATAACATCTATGCACCCAATGAGGGATCATCTAAATACGTCAAGCACTTACTGAAAGAATTTCAAAAATACATCAATAGTAATACAATAATAGTGGGAGACTTCAATACCCCACTCTCACACTTAGACAGATCAACAAAGCAGAGAACCAACAAAGATACAAGAGAATTGAATGAAGAGATTGACAGACTAGACCTCTTGGACATTTTCAGAGTCCATCACCCCAAAAAACTGGAATACACCTTCATTTCAAATCCACATAACACATACTCAAGGATAGACCACAAGTTAGGCCACAAAGACAACATCAATAAATTCAAGAACATTGAAATCATCCCAAGTATCTTCTCAGACCACAGTGGAGTAAAACTAACAATTAACAACAAACAGATAATTATTAAAAGTCAAAGAATTTGGAAACTAAACAACATACTCCTTAAGAACCACTGGGTCAGAGAGACACTCAAGCAGGAAATTCAAATGTTCCTGGAAACAAATTTAAATGAAGACACAACCTGTCAAAATATTTGGGACACAGCTAAAGCAGTACTGAGAGGGAAACTTATAGCCATACAATCACAAGATGAGTATGGGATGAATCATAAAGATGAGTATGGGATGATCCCACTCATCAACAGAAGTTGAGTAAGAAGATCTGAAAGGTAAACTAAAAGCAGGACCTGATCAAATTGTAAGTAGGGCACCAAAGTAAAAACCCAGTGGTGAAGGGTAGGCATGTAGCTTCCTGGGCCAGTGGGGGGTGGGAGTGGGCGGGAGGGATGGGTCACAGTCCTTTGGTGGTGGGAATGGTGTTTATGTACACTCCTAGCAAAATGTAGACATATAAATCAGTAGCTAATTAATATGAGAGGGGGAAATCAATTGTATGTCTCAAAGTTTCTCAAAAGACAAACTGAATCTTTTTAATATATAGGCTATGTATTTGATATGCGGACTCTCTCAAAAGCCTAGACCAAGTAGATTAGAAGCTTCCAATAGCACAGCTATATACAAGATACTGGGTACTGTCCAGCAAACCATAACAAAGGGACTTTTCAAAGTTAACCCAATTAACAAATAATGTGATGATAATATTAACTATTGATTGTCTTTTTGAACCCTAAGACAGCAGGAACCTCACATCTTCACTATAGAGCCCCTACTTCCCCCAGTCCTGGAACCCTTGGATAGGGCCCACTTTCCCGTATGCATCTCCCAATCCAAACCAAATAACATTGCATCTGCCGATCACAATCTTACCAAAGCAACGATTGCTACCTCAACATGCTTCACCTCAGAATGTATCCAGAGACTTCACGTGTGGAATGACAACCCTTCAGCTTCATTACTCGGGTGAGACCTTTCCTTTAATAGTACACTCTAATTTCATCTCAGGTAGTTCACTTTCTAACAAAGTCCCATAACCTAGATATATACCAGTTTCTGTGAGAGAGAGCTTATGTGCACACGTATCCATAAACTACTGCAAAATATATACCTGAAAGCAGGACTACACTAGAGTTTGCAGTGAGTACCTCCCTAACACTTCCTCTCCACTATTCCAAGCTTGGGGTCCATGATTGCTCAACAAATTGTTTGGCTTCATATGTTAACTCTCTTTTCAATCACCAGGTTCCAGATGCCACCAGGATGCTGGCTAGGCTTCCCTGGATTGAAGACCCCACCAATGTGTCCTGGAGCTCAGCTTCCCCAGTGTCACACCCTACTAGGGAAAGAGAGAGGCAGACTGGGGGTATGGACCGACCAGTTAAAGCCCATGTTCAGCGGGGAAGCAATTACAGAAGTCAGACCTTCTACCTTCTGCAACCCTCAACGACCCTGTGTCCATGCTCCCAGAGGAATAGAGAATGGGAAAGCTACCATGGGAGGGGGTGGGTTATGGGGATTGGGTGTTGGGAATTGTGTGGAGTTGTACCCCTCCTACCTTATGCTTTTGTTCACTAATCCTTTCTTAAATAAAAAATTAAAAAAAAAAATAAATAAAAAAATAAAAGTTCACAATTATTAATGCTAGGCTAAGAACCTTCAAGTATACTCTGAAAATCTTTCAGACCAACAACCACTTTGTGTTTTCAAAACTAGAGCTTAAAGTATTGATACCGGGTATGATGAGCTTGAGAAAATTTCCAAATTCTGTAATCAAATTATTTTAGATTAATTTAGCATCATTGGAAAGTTATGGATAGTAGTCAGGGCTATTAAAATCACCAATGAAATTTAAAAAAAGGTACATAGTAGGGGGTTGGGCGGTGGCGCAGTGGGTTAAGCGCATGTGGCGCAAAGCGCAGGGACCGGCGTAAGGATCCGGGTTCGAGCCCCCGGCTCCCCACCTGCAGGGGAGTCGCTTCACAGGCGGTGAAGCAGGTCTGCAGGTGTCTATGTGTCTATCTTTCTCTCCCCTTCTCTGTCTTCCCCTCCTCTCTCCATTTCTCTCTGTCCTATCCAACAACGAATTGCATCAACAAGGGCAATAACAATAACCACAATGAAGCTACAACAAGGGCAACAAAAGGGGGGAAAAATGGCCTCCAGGAGCGGTGGATTCATGGTGCAGGCACCGAGCCAGCAATAACCCTGGAGGAGGGAAAAAACAAAAGGTACATAGTAAAGGTAACAATCTATATTAGCAATTTTTGGTATTCTTGACTTTTCTGAGTAGTAAGTGATGATTGTTTCATTTCCTAAAATACAGTTAGCTCCAACAGAAATGGACATTTTCCAGTCTCATATTCATAATGTCAGCTACTTATACAATAGCTGCATTTAAAGTGCATTCAACTTTTTATACAAATAAATCTAGTATCTACTGCTGATCTAAAGACTGTAGGAGATGGGGGTTGATGGTATTCACAGAATGCCCCAAGTTGCTTTTGTATGTCTTTACCATGAGAAAGTAATGTGAATGGTTTGAAAAGTTGCTCTGACAAATTGTTAGTCTGTACCTGAAATATGGCTTATTTCTACACTCACATTAATTTTTATAAAGAATAGAAGTTTGAAACAATTAATGCTTGTATTCTGAAGCTCCGTAAAAGCTATGAATGTGTTATATAGGAGAAATGTTTCAAACATTAGTTGACATACTCTTAAAATGCATTATTATCATAAATGGTAGTATTGAAGAAAATTTGGAAGAATTATATCTTAATTAGATTTTTCAGATGTGTTGTACTTTAAGAATAATAGACACATAATAATATAAGTATCCAATATTTAACTTATCTGAAAAACAATTCTCAAACATGTAATAGACAAGGGGAAAATTTCTAGAATTTATGTTTTATAGGTACTTCCAGAAATATGATTATATAAAAAACAATAATTTATCTTTCTCATTATAATCAGCATATCTATAAATAAAATAAGTCAATATGTATGGCTTAAAATAAAAATAAAATTTTGGTCCTACTGTGGCTATCCATAAATATTTCATGTTATGTGCTTTTTGTGCCTTATAGATTATATTTATCCAATGTACATTTGAGAGCATGAGGACTTCCAGAGCTGTGGCTATGAAGTAACAGCAGTCATTTTTTCTCTCCCCAGTAATCTAGGAAAAGCAACGAAAATTCAACAAAGCATGCCCAGAATTCCTTCAGAAACTCACCAAGCCACAGGTGAGTACAGACATATGTGGCCCATGGACAGAAAGGGGGTGAGAGGCAGATTCCTGGGACTGAAAGGCCATAGTTAGGAATGAGTAGAGCCCAACTGGGACTTTGACAGCTGAGGATCACTTCTGTGTCTGATTAAAGAAAAAAAAAATTTTTTAAATGAAAAAGAAAACAAAGAATATCACCGAAGTCATAGTTGAATACAGAAATATATATATGCATGTGGACAGAAAGGAAGTGAGGAAGTAATTCCCAGGACTAAAAATTGCTGTTCAGGATGTCTCGCATCAAAGTGGGATACTGGCAGCTAAGGTACATAGCTTCTGGTCCAAGTTTAAGCAACAACAAATGTTAAAAGAAAATCACCTAAAAACTCACCAACTTAAAAGTATGACTACTTGAGGTTGCAATGTTGTTGCTTTACAGAGGCTGGAACAGCATCTAAGAGATACTATACTGACACCAAGGTCACAGAGCAGGCCCCTGTGACTCAGGATGAGATTTCCCCTCCACCACCAATATAGGGAAATTGAACCCCTTAGCCATAACACCTCCTCCTGGCACAGCAATGAAAGCCACACTAAATGTGTAAACTGAGAAGTGCACAAACTCCAATGAAAGAAATCCCAAAGACAAGATAGGCACAGATCGAGATAAAATGACAGATAGAGTACAGTCTTCTGTATCCAACGAAATTATCACATGTGAAGGAGAAATAAAGATCTTTGCAAAGTTTCAGAAACTGAAGGAATTTGTCACTACCAATTCTTCCTTGCAATAGTTACTAAGAGGAGACCCGCATGAAGAGAAGAAACAAAGGAATTTCAACTTTGAGATGATCAGTATTAGAATAGAATCAGGACAACAGCAACAACATAGAAAACTAGACACAGAAAATGGACAAACAATATAGAGTGGCACAGTCAAATGTTGATGAACCAAAGCCAACTTTAAAAAGACTTTTCCCACTATAGAGCCCCTACTTCCCCCAGTCCTGGAACCCTTGGACAGGGCCCACTTTTCCATATGCGTCTCCCAATCCAAACCAAATAATATTGCATCCGCCGATCACAACCTAACCAACGCAATGATTGCCACCTCAACATGCTTCACCTCAGACTGTGTCCAGAGACTTCACGTGTGGAATGACAACCCTTCAGCTTCATTACTCGGGTGAGACCTTTCCTTTTATAGTACACTCTAATTTCATCTCAGGTAGTTCACTTTCTAACAAAGTCCCATAACCTAGATATACACCAGTTTCTGTGAGAGAGAGCTTATGTTCACACGTATCCATAAACTACTGCAAAATATATACTTGAAAGCAGAAGTACATTAGAGTTTGCAGTGAGTACCTCCCTAACACTTCCTCTCCACTATTCCAAGCTTGGGGTCCATGATTGCTCAACAATTTGTTTGGCTTTGTATGTTAACTCTCTTTTCAATCACCAGGTTCCAGATGCCACCAGGATGCTGGCCAGGCTTCCCTGGATTGAAGACCCCACCAATGTGTCCTGGAGCTCTGCTTCCCCAGAGACACACCCTACTAGGGTAAGAGAGAGGCAGACTGGGAGTATGGACCGACCAGTCAACGCCCATGTTCAGCGGGGAAGCAATTACAGAAGCCAGACCTTCTACCTTCTGCAACCCTCAATGACCCTGGGTCCATGCTCCCAGAGGGATAGAGAATGGGAAAGCTATCATGGGAGGGGGTGGGTTATGGAGATTGGGTGGTGGGAACTGTGTGGAGTTGCACCCCTCCTACCTTATGTTTCTGTTCATTAATCCTTTCTTAAATAAAAAAAAAAAGACTTTTCCCCACACCATTTATTGAAGAGACCCTACTTCCTCCATTTAATACCTGGGCCCCATGTCAAAAATTAGATGTCCATAGGTATGGGGGTTTAATTCTGGACTTTCAACCCTGTTCCATTAGTCTCATGCAGAAGAATGAAACTGAACCGCTTTATCTCACCAGAAATAAAAGTCTACATCAAATGGATCAAGGACCTGGATGTTAGACCAGAAACTATCAAATACTTAAAGTAAAACAGTGGTGGAAAACTTTCCCACCTAAACCTCAAGAACATCTTTGATGACACAAACTCAATTGAAAGGAAGACTAGAGCAGAAACGAATCAATGGGACTACATCAAACTGAAGAGATTCTGCACAGCCAAAGAAACCATCACAGAAACAAAGAGGCCCCTCACAGAATGGGAGAAGATCTTCACATGCAATACATCACACAAGAGACTAATAACCAAAATTTATAAAGAACTGTTTAAACTCAGCAACAAAAAAGCAAATGACCCCATCCAAAAATAGGCAGATGATAGGAACAAAGCATTCACTACAGAAGAGATCCAAAAGGCTAACAAACACATGAAAATTGCTCCAGGTCACTGATTGTCAAAGAAATGCAAATAAAGACAACATTGAGATACCACCTCACTCCTGTGAGAATGGCATACATCAAAAAGGACAGCAGCAACAAATTCTGGAGAGGCTGTGGGGACAAAGAAACCCTTCTGTAATGCTGGTGGGAATGTAAATTGATCCAACCTCTAAGGAGAGCAGTCTGGAGAATTCTCACAAGTCTAGACATGGACCTTCCATATAACCCAGTAATTCCTCTCCTAGGGATATACCCCAAGGATTCCATAATGCCCTACCAAAAAGATATGTTTATACCTATGTTCATAGCAGCACAATTCATAATAGCTAAAACCTGGAAGCAACCCAGGTGCCCAACAACAGATGAGTGGCTGAGAAATCTGTGGTATATATATATACACAATGGAATACTATGCAGCTATTAAGAACAATTAACCCACTTTCTCTGGCCCATCTTGGATGGAGCTAAAAGGAATTATGTTAAGTGAGCTATGTCAGAAAGATAAAGATGAGTATGGGATGATCCCACTCATCAACAGAAGTTGAGAAAGAACAGAAAGGGAAACTCAAAACAGGATTTGAGTGAATTTATAGTAGGGCTCCAAAGTAAAACCCTGGGTTGATGGTGAGGGTTGATATTTGGCTTCATGGAGTGGGGGGTATGGTGGGGAAGAATGGATGGGTCACAGTCTTTTGGTGGTGGGAATGGTGTTTATGTACACTCCTATTAATTTGTAGTCATATAAATAACTATTTAGGGAGTCTGGTGATGGTGCAGCAGGTTAATTTCACATGGCACAAAGCATAAGGACTGGCATAAGGATCCTGGTTTGAGCCCCCAGCTCCCCACCTGCAGGGGAGTTGCTTCACAAGTGGTGAAGCAGGTCTGCAGGTGTCTGTCTTTCTCTCCCCCTCTGTCTTCCCCTCCTATCTCCACTTCTCTCTGTCCTATCCAACAATAACGACATTAATAACCACAACAATGTTAAACAACAAAGGCAACAAAAGGGAAAATAAATTAATTATTTTCTTAAAAAAGTAAGTATGGCCAACTGAAACCCACCACAAATATCCTGGTTTTGCTTAAGTGCCCCCCTTCCCCCTTCTCTGAGGTGCTCAGGATTCACCTTTAGAGAGAAGTCTATCTATGCATGATGAGCCCATGACCAGATCTTATATGGTAACTTTCCAGTAATGAACTAATACCTGATAGGTAAAGACATAACTCTGTACAGTGTGTGGCTTAATGATTATCTTAGCCTTTTCCTAACCCTTGAATATATCTATTTACTTGTACACCCAATAAAATGAGTTGTCTCCCTGAAGCACTCCCAGAGATGTGTTTGTCTCTCCATAGCTTGCCCTAATCAGCAGTCCACACAGATTCCCTTGGGTGGCCTGTCTTCCCCTTCTCTGCTAATTGCTAGCCAATATACAGAGGAGAACCTGCCTGCAGTCTGCACTATTCCAGCCTTTAGGTTCATGTTTAGTCAACAATTTGTTTGGCTTTATATGTTAATTTTTTTTCAGCCACCAGCTTCCAGATGCTACCATGATGCTAACTGAACCTCCCTGGGCAGACAACCCCACCAATGTTTCCTGGAGCCCCGCTTCCTCAGAGCCCTGCCCTACTAGGGAAAGAGAGAGACAGGCTGAGAGCATGGATCAACCTGTCAACGCCCATGTTCAGTGGGGAAGCAATTACAGAACCCAGACCTTCCACCTTCTGCACCCCATAATATCCCTTGGTCCATGCACCCACAGGGATAAAGAATAGGAAAGCTATCAGGGGAGGGGATAGGATATGGAGTTCTGGTAGTGGGGATTGTGTGGAGTTTTACCCCTCTTATCCTATGATTTTTGACAGTGTTTCATTTTTATAAATAAAAATTATATTAAAAAGTATCTTTAGATATTAAAAGTTAGACACAATATTCATGATAGTAACAATACAAAATAGACAAATTAGTACAGATATAAAAAATAACCCAATAAAAAGTTTTCTAAGATATGTATGGCCCACAGACACATGAAGAAATGTTCCAATTCTTCCCTTCTAGTCTGTATTCCTTTGATTCCTTTCTCTTGCCTGATTGTTATGGTGAGAGCATCTAATACTATGTTGAAGAGTAAAAGTTATAGTGGACATCCCTGATCTGAGGGGAATGCTTTCAATTTCTCCATTGTGTATGCTGTATCTGTAGGTTTGCTGTATTTGGACTCCACTATCTTAAGGAGTTTTTCATCTGTTCCCATTTTTGTAGTGTTTTGAGCATGAAGGGGTGTTGGATTTAGTCAAACACTTTCTCTGCATCTATTGAGATAATTATGTGGTTTTTGATTTTGCTTTTATTGATGTGGTGAATCATATTGATTGATTTACATATTTTGAAACAGCCTGAAATTCCTGGGATAAATCCCACTTGATTGTGATGAACAATATTTTTAATATACTGCAGTATCCAGTTGTTTAGAATTTTTTCAGTAATCTAGCTTCTATGTTCTTCAGAAATATTGGTCTGTAGTTTTCATTTTTTGTTGTGTCTCTGTCTGCTTTTGGTATCAGGGTGATGTTGGATCCATAGAACGTGGAAGGGAGTATACTTGTGTCTTTGATCTTTTGGAAGAACTTTAAAAGCAGAAATGTTAACTATTTTCTGTAGGTTTTGTAGAGTTAATTTGTAAAACTATCTTTTTATTGTTGGCAAGTTTCTTAATAACTGTTTTGATTTCTTTGTCTGTGATTTGTCCATCTAGGTTTTGTAGTTCTTCCTGGTTCGGTTTTGAAAGGGTATATGTTTCTAGAAACTCTTCCATTTCTTTCTGGTTCTCTGGATTGGTGGCAGGTTCATAGAACCTGTTGTGGTATCTCCATATCATTTAAAATTCTATTTATTTGAGTATTTGATTTTTTGTGTGTGTGAGCATGGTTAAAGGTTTGTGGATTTTGTTTATTTTTTCAAAAAACCAACATTTGCCTTCACTGATCTTTTGTTTAGTTTTCTTATTTTCAGTGTTATTTATTCTGCCCTAATTTTAGTGATTTAAGTCCTTCTGGTTGCCTTAGGGTTTCTTTGCTCCTCTTCTTTAAGTCTTTAAGGTGTGCTATCAGACTGTTTACTTGAATTTTTTCTTTTTCCCTAATGTGTGCTTGTATAGCTATGAGTTTCCCTCTATGTACTGCTTTAGCTGTATCCCAAGTATTTTGATAGCTTATGTTTCATTTTCATCTGATTCTAGGAACATTTGAATTTCTTGCTTGAGTTTTTCTTTGACCCAGGGGTTGTTAAACAGTGTGATGCTGAGTTTTCATATTTTGAAACTTTTACTAATATTATATTGTTGTTAAATATTAGTTTGATTCCACTGTGGTCTGATAACATTTTTGGGATGATATCAATGCTCTTCTTGTATTTGTTGATACTGTCTTTGTGGCCTAACATATGGCCTATCCTTGAAGATTTTCTGTGTGGATTTGAGAAGAATATGCATTCCAATTTCTTGGGGTATAAAACTCCGAAGATGTCTAGAAGGTCTAATTTATCCAGCTCTTCAAATATTTATCTTTTTTTTTTTGTTGTTGTTGATTCTTGCTTTTGCTTATATGATCTAACCGTGAGTGTAGGATGTTCAGGTCTCCTATTACCTGCTACTATACTGAATATTAAGCAATTTGTTCTACTTTATATCATAATGCTTTTTACTCACCAAGTTACAGATGCTACCATAGTGCCAGTGTGAATTACCTGGACAGATAACTTCCCAAAGTGTCCTGAAACTCCATTTCTCCAGAGTCCTGACCCACTACTGAAAGACAGAAAGAGTCTGGGAGTATGGATTGACCTGCCAACACCTAATTCAGTGGAGAATCAACTATATAAGCAGGACCTTCCACCTTCTGCACCCCATAATAATCCTGGGTCCATACTCCAACAGGGATAAAGAAAAGGAAAGCCTCCCATGGAGTGGATGGGATGTGGACCTCTGGTAGTATTTATAAACTTCTGTCTATGAGTGAGATCATCCAAAATTTATCCTTCTCTTTCTGACTTATCTTATTTAACATATTTCATTCAAGCTCTCCAAGATGGGGTGAAGAAAGTGAAATCAACATTTTTAATAGCTGAGTAGTATTCCATTATTTATATATACCACAAGTTGTTCATCTTATTGTTGGACACTTGGGTTGCTTCCAGGTTTTGGCTATTACAGATTGTGCTGCTATGAACATAGGTATACACAAGTCTTTATCGATGGGTGTGTTTAGTTCTTTAGGATATATTCCCAGGTAAGAATTTGCAGGGTCATAGGGAAAGTCCATTTCTAGTCTTCTGAGAGTTCTCTAGTCTTCTCTACACATTGCTTGGACCAATTTATATTACAAGAGAGTAATACAGCAGTACAAGAGAGTCACTTTGTCTCCACAACCTCCCGTGCCTGGAGGTTCCAGAGTCCTGGGCCCAATTCTCCTGCACCCCCACTAGCCAAAGCCAAGCGAAGTAGCACTCTTTTGGCCCTGTGTGTTTCTGAATAAATTCTATTTGTATTTGGTAACTTCTGAGGTGAGGCAGTTAATCACTGTGTTCCCTAATTTATCAGAACAATGTGGAAAGGTTCCTATTATATATCTACACCTTCAGACCACGGGGAATGCAGATCTTCTCCAGAGTCGCCAGGTCAGGTCCCTGTCCCCCTCACCCCAGTCCCCCACCCTGTTGTTTCACTGTTGCTGTTCCAGCCTCTGAGGGGCAGCAGCAATGGAGACACACAGTTGTAAATTGGTATTTTATGTGATTTTCTCTTCCCTTCAGCAGTCTTTTTGCTGATAAAACTGAAGACTGGAGGTTATGTATCAACTGAGAAACTGCCAGACTGGTACCAGTCATCATGAGTACGGGCTTTAGCCCCAGGAATCTCTCATTAGGTCTCCATCTGTCCATGAGTCACATGTGTCACACACCCATAGCTTGGTGGGTTCCCAAAGCACTTCTTGGGTTCTCAGGTGATCTTCTTTGCTACTCCTAGTTGATGAGGGAAAGCAAAATATAGTTGCTACTGCTTCATAGCTATGCCTCCAGAAGTCTGATATTTATTTATTAATGGAATGTCTGTGCTGTACATTTAATGAAAAACACAGAATTCAGCAACTTAAACTATCTGCATTGAGCAGACATATGTTTTAGGGATCTGGAACAGGTTTTATGATAAGAAACCATTCTATATTGCATATATATTTTTTTTTCTATTTATAATGAACCATTCATGTACATAAACTGCATTGTTATAAATTAAGCAATTAAAGAGTGATTAAGCAATTAATTAGCAATTACTTTCTTTTTTTGCCTCCAGGGTTATTGCTGAGACTCAGTGCCTGCATTTTTACATTATGAATCCACTGCTCCTGGAGGTCCCCAGTAATTAATGTTTTAAGTAGTTATTATCTCTCCTCTGTGCCAGGAACTGCTCTGGGTAAAATTCTGAAATCATAACAGAAAACATCTATGACACTTAACCTCTGACCTTTTAATCACATGATTTTGTGTGACATGCACTGTGTAAAATATTTCATATAAATTAAAGTTGCCTTAGTAAACCATTGATTTACATATTATGTTATGTACATACTTTCTTGCTTATAGCATTCAGGTGGATCAACTTTCAAGAAAACATTTCCAGAAACATCTTACCATTATGTTTCAAGGCTAAGAAACCAAACTCTAATGTGCTGACATTTTATCAGCTGCTATAGTTATAATTTGAGGGCAAACCCTTTAACTCCAATATTATTAACCCTTTAACTCCAATATAATGCCCCCCAAACCTTACTGAGATGAAAATGCTACAAAGACATGTCCTAGAATATGAAAGAGATGTTTTGAGGTTATTTTATCAACCTGGATATTTTTAGCCTAGCAACTTTTGGACTTTTTGTTTTTAGTATAAATTATTTCCCCTATTAAATTTTGACAGAGTTTTAATTCATTTTCTTAAAAGAAGTATGACACTAGTTCATGTATCCTAGGAAAACTGCCAGAAGGGATAGTGTTCTGCAAAGAATTTGAAAAGTGGTATCTCATTGTTGTCTTTATTTGCATTTATCTGACAATCAATGACAGAGTTTTTTTTTTTTTTTTTTCATATGTCTGTTGGCCTTTTGGTGAATATTCAGTTAATATCCTTTCCTTATTTGTGGCTGGGGCCATTTTGTTTTTGTTGTAGCTGTTGCTGCTGAGTTTAGTGAACTTTGTGTGTATTTTGATTATTGGTCTTTTGTCTGAAGACATATCATGCAAAGAGCTTCTCCCATTCTCATTGTTTTGGTAGTGTTTTTTTCTTTCTGTGCAGAAACTTTTCAATTTGTTGTAATTCTATGGGTTTATTTTTTTTATTTCATCTTCTTTGTCATTGGATTTGTATCATTGAAGATACTTAAAAAATGTAGGTGAATAAATTCTACCAATATTTTCTTCTAGGTATTTGATGCTTTCTGGCATAACATACATGTCCTTATCCATTTGGAATACAGTTTTTGTATATGTAGAAATTTAGGGGACTGGGTGGTGGCACACCTGGTTAAGCACACATATTTCAATGCTCAAGGATATGGGTATGAGCTCCCAGCCCCCACCTGCAGGGGGAAAGCTTTGTAAGTGTTGAAGTAGTGTTGCAGGTCTCCTTTTCTATCACCCCCTTCCCTCTCAATTTATGGCTGTATCTATCAAATAAATAAAGATAATAAAAATATTTTTTTAAAAAATAAGGTGAGTTGGCTGGTAGCACAGCCGATTAGGCTCACATGGTGCAAAGCACAAGGACTGGCTGAAGGATCCCAGTTTGAGCCCCCAGCTCCCCACCTACAGGGGAGTTGCTTCACAGGCAGTGAAGCAGGTTGCAGGTGTCTATGTTTCTCTCCCCCTCTCTGTCTTCCCTTCCTTTCTCTATTTCTCTCTGTCCTACCCAACAACGATGACATCAATAACAACAACAATAATAACTACTACAATAGAACAACAAGGGCAACAAAAGGGGAAATAAATAAATAAATAGAAAAAGAGAAATAGAAAGTCTTTTAAAAAAAGAAATTAGTTTCATATTCTGCACATTTCAACACCATTAGTTGATTTTTTTTTTTTCTGTTCTGGTTCCCTCAACTTCATTCCTTAGTTTAGCTACTTTTTTTTTACCATGTTCAATTACTGTATTAGTTTGTTCATCTAGTTGGGCTCTTAACTTAGCTATTTCAGCGTTTAGATTTAACTACCTCAAATTGGTTCATGTTTTCTTTCAGTCTCATATATTGCTTCCCCATTACTGATAATATTTCTTTCAAAAGCTTTCCTCACTTCTATGACTATTGTACCAATTAATATTTGGTTGTTTTCCTCATGCTTATTTGCTTCTGACTTGTTGGGATTTGTTTCTATGTTTCCTTCCTGGTTCATATATATAGTGGTTTGTATTGGTTTGATCACTATTTGGTGTCTTTTGACATTTGTGTCCTATGTGTTGCTGTTCAGGAATGGTAAGAAGTGGCCTCTAGTTTGTTGGTTTCTGGACCTTTGAAGCCAGTCACTTTGTGCTGTGTCTCAGGATTGGCTGAAGCTGTTTTCTGGTGGTGACATCACTGCCTTGGAAGATAGGAAGTTTCTTGTGTTCAAATGAAGAGAGAAGTAGATGAATGGAACAGCTCCAAATAATGAAGAAGGAAAAGAAAGCAAAATGACAACAACAAAAAAAAGCGTAACAAATAAATAAAAAATAACTTCCCAAACAGAACAAACAACAATAAGAAGCATCCAACCACAGCAAATCGTAGGAGTATACACCAAGAGCCAGAGAAAGAATTAAAAAAAAAAGAACAGAACATCTATAAGCTTAATGTTCAGAAAGACATTTGTCTGGTGAGGCTTTCCCTAGATCCCAAAGAATTTATTTTAACAGTTCACTGTTGCAGTGGTGAGTGACAGTTCTAGGTTGAAGGGTTGGCTGACTGATTATTTCCATAATCAGCATGTAAGTTTTTCAGGGCTATCTGCAGTCAGATCTAGTCAAAGTAAGTCACAGAGATGACCCCAGTGTTCTGACAAAAGATGCACTCTCTGGGAAATTCAGTCCTAGAGTCAGCTCAGATGTCTTTTTCTCTGCACAAGGAGTCTCTGTCTCACGAGCTGTATTTGCTTCCCAAATGAGTCACTGCTGGGATGATGGAGTTAAGGCTGCAGTGAATTCAGAGTTTGGCTTTTCTTTGTCCTTTTCAGCACATTTATCCAAGTTCATAAATGGGTTATAATTTTTCACTGTGGTTTCTCCTTGCCCCCCTCCTGCAATTTCTCTTTGCTGGCCTGGAAATCCCACTTCCATTCAGAGATACCAGGATATGGAGCGATTTCTTGAAGAGAATATGCCTAGGTATTGTCTTCATGCAGCCATCACGACTCCCTAGAACACATTTCTTGTTAGGATGATGAATATCACTCTTTTTTTTTTTTTTTGCCTCCAGGGTTACTGCCAGAGCTCTGTGCCTACACCACGAATCCACTGCTCCTGGAGACCATTTTTTCCCCTTTTGTTGCCCTTGTTGTTTTATCATTGTTGCTGTTATTATTATTGTTGTTGTTGCTGTTGTCGTTGGATAGGACAGAGAGAAATGGAGAGAGGAGGGGAAGACAGAGAGGGGGAGAGAAAGATAGACACCTGTAGACCTGCTTCACCGCCTGTAAAGTGACTCCCCTGCAGGTGGGGAGCCAGGGTCTAGAACAGGGATCCTTATGCTGGTCCTTGTGCTTTGCGCCACATGCGCTTAACCCTCTACACTACTGCCTAAATCCCTAATATACTCTTCTATAAAGTTCTGTAGCATAATAACTTAAAGCATTCTTTGACTTTGCATAACAAAATTAAAATGAAAGAGGATGGAGCAAGAAATGCTCATTGGAATTTAAATGCTTCAATTTTATTAATCCTTAAAGTATATTAGATAATTTTTATGAAAACATAAATTGTGTTATGTAGGAATCTTGGTATTTCTGATATAAATATTTTTGTTATCTATATCTAGTGAGTTCCTAATTAAAACCAAAAGATTCAGTGCTGGAAAATTTGTTCTTTATTTCTAAGGCAAGCCAATTTTGGGTATCCTTTTGCTTAGTGAGATATAGTTCTGAGTATCTACATATGGAAGTGTTTGTAAGAAAATGTCTTTAAATAATTAACTTTATAGAAACACACTGAAAGTATTTCTAACAAATAGTAAAATGCTAATGCATAACCCCAGTATTCCGTTCCTTTATCTTTAGGCAATTGTTTATTCTTTTTTTATTAGTATAATTCTGTTTAAAACATGGCAACAGCTGTAACAATAATACAAACATAACAGAAAACTATAACACTGATAATCAACATCATTTAAGTTACTGGAACAATATTCTGGAAAACACACCTCATTTTAAAAGAGGTAAAAGTAAAAGCAAATTAGTGTTTCATAAGTTCTTTCTTAAAAGTGTCACCATCAAAATTTGATACCTTAAAATCACATTTTCTGGTTGATTTCTCACAGACTTGTAGCCCGAAAGAGTGAAATAGCTATTTATTTGTGAATTAGATATGCCTTTTTCTGCTGCCATGTGTTAGTGGGTACACTATTCTAGAAAATGATTCAACAGGGCACAGGATTCCTATAGAGACTGGCTTAATGTTACCATGATGCCAACAGGAGTTCCCTGAGAAGACCACCCCACCAATGTATCCTGGAGTCCCGCTTCCTCAGAGCCCTTCCCCACTAGGGAAAAATAGGCTGGGAGTATGTATCAACCTGCCAACCCTCATCTTCAGTGGGGAAGCAATTATAGAAGAGAGACCTTCCTCCTTCTGTACCCTATAATGATCTTGGGCCCATATGAATAATAGGGAAACTTTCAAGGGAGGGGATGGGATATAGAGTTCTAGTGGTGGGAATTGTGTAGAATTGTACCCCTCTTATCGTATGGTCTTGGTGTTTCCATTTTATAAATAAAAATTACAATAAAAAAGATTTCCTTTTGGGGACTACATCAAATTGAAAAGCTTCTGCACAGCCAAAGAAACTATCACACAAAAAGAGACCCCTCACAGAATGGGAGAAGATCTTCACATGCAATACATCAGATGAGACTTATAACCAAAATATACAAAGAGCTCAGCAAATTTAGCAACAAAAAAACAAATGACCCCATCCAAAAATGAGCAGAGGATATGAACAAAATATTAACTTCAGAGGAGATCCAAAAGGCTAACAAACATATGGAAAATTGCTCCAGTTCTTTGATTGTCAGAGAAATGCAAATAAAGACAACATTGAAACACCACCTCCCTCCTGTGAGAATGACATACATCAAAAAGAACAGCAGCAACAAATGCTGGAGAGGCTGTGGGGACAGAAGAACCCTTCTGCACTGCTGGTGGGAATGTAAATTGGTCCAGCCTTTGTGGAGAGCAGTCTGGAGAACTCTCACAAATCTAGACATGGACCTTCCATATGAACCAGCAATTCCTCTCCTGGGGATATACCCCAAGGATTCCATAATGCCCTACCAAAAAGATAAGTGTACACCTATGTTCATAGCAGCACAATTCATAATAGCTAAAACCTGGAAGCAACCCAGGTGCCTAACAACAGATGAGTGACTAAGAAAGCTGTGGTATATATATACACAATGGAATACTATGCAGCTATTAAAAACAATTAACCCACCTTCTCTGGCCCATCTTGGATGGAGCTAGAAGGAGTTATGTTAAGTGAGTTAAGTCAGAAAGATAAAGATGAGTATGGGATTATCCCACTCATCAACAGAAGTTGAGAAAGAAGAACATAAAGGGAAAATAAAAGTATGATTTGACCAAATCTGGAGTAGGGCAGCAAAGTAAAAACTCTGGGGTGAGGGTAACAGTGGACATTCTGCTTCCCTGGGCAGTGTGTGTGGGGGGTAAAGGTAGGGGAGTGGGATGGGACTCAGTCTTTTGGTGGTGGGAATGGTGTTTGTGTACACTCCTATTAATTTGTAGTCATATAAGTCACTATTTGATCAATGAGGGGAAATATTGATTGTATGTCTCAAACTTTTTAAAGCACAGACTGAGTTTTTTTAATACATAGGCTGAGTCTTTGATATGTTGACTCTCTTAAAAGCCTATACCAGGGAGAGCAAAAGCAAATGGTGGCACAGCTATATACAAGATGCTGGGTATTATACAGCAAATCCTAAAAAAGGGACTTTTCAAAGTTAAACCAATTACCAAATATTGTGATGACAACAATAACTATCCACTGTCTTCTTGAATCCTAAAACAGTAGGAACCTCACATTTCCACTATAGAGCCTATATTTCCAAACAGTGGAAAATATAGGCTGAAACTTTAGGGTGGGGTGCACTTTCCTGCATGCTTCTCTCAGTTCATATCAGATAATATTGCATCCGCCTATCACAACCTAATCAACACAATGAGTGCCACCTCAGCATGCTTCACTTCAGACTGTGTCCAGAGACTTTTCAGGTGTGGAATGACAACCCTTCAGCTTCATTACTTGGGTGAGACCTTTCCTTTCATACATAGTATTATCTAATTCCTTTCCAGGTGTTTCACTTCCTAACAAAGTCCCAAAACCTAGATATAGACCAGGTCCCCAGAGATAGAGCATATGTTCACATGTATCCATAAACTAGGTCAAAATATATACCTGAAAGCAAAAGGACACAATAGTCTGCAGAGAGTACCCCCCCAACACTTCATTTGCACTATGCCAGCCTGTAGGCCCATGATTGTTCAACAATTTGTTTGGCTTTGTATGTTAACTCTCTTTTCAGCCACCAGGTTTCAGATGCCAGCATGATGCTGACCAGAATTCCTTGGACAGAGGACCCCACCAAGGTGTCCTGGAGCTCTAAATCCACAGAGCCCCACCCTACTAGGGAAAGAGAGAGGCAGACTGGGAGTATGGATAGGCCAGTCAACACCCATGTTCAGTGGAGAAGCAATTACAGAAGCCAGATCTTCTACCTTCTGCAACTCACCATGACCTCGGGTCCCTCCT
Source organism: Erinaceus europaeus (assembly GCF_950295315.1). Taxonomy (NCBI): domain Eukaryota; kingdom Metazoa; phylum Chordata; class Mammalia; order Eulipotyphla; family Erinaceidae; genus Erinaceus; species Erinaceus europaeus. The sequence continues at coordinate 80,292,665 of NC_080164.1, read as the reverse complement.
CCCAGAGGGATAAAGAATGGGAAAGCTATCAGGGGAGGGAATGGGATATAGAGTTCTGGTGGTGGGAATTGTGTGGAGTTTTACCCCTCCTATCCTATGGTTCTGTTAATGTCTCCCTTTTTAAATAAACAAAAAAAAAGATTTCCTTTTGACTTCTAGCTACATAACTAAGAAAGAGAAAACCTATATAATTTTGTGTGAAGAGCTATAATTTTTAAGCAGCAGTAAATAAAATTAGAGCACCCTTCAAAAATTTTTAGTCATTCTTTTATTAAAAAGGGACTACCATGTGTGTTATACATTTCCTTCTGTATTTTAAATGTACTACTTTACAAAACTTTATTTACATTCTAAAGCATATACAATATAACCATTCAATATTTAATGTTTTAAAATCTCAGGTAAATCATCTAATGATATAATAATGTTAGTGAGAAATTTGACAAAACTAAGTAATTTGAAGATTTCAACTGAAATTTTTTAATTTCAATATTTCAATGTTTGATTCTAAATCAGCTTAATTTCTCTACATGATTTTTTTATAATTGAAAATTATAGTCCATTTGTGTATTGCACCAAAGTCAAGAACTCAGGGATGAGGGGAGTGTTCAGGTCCTGGAACTTGATAGTGGAGGAGTAAGCTTAAGGATTAGATTGCTATGTGGAAAGCTGAGAAACAGCATACATGGACCAACTATTGTATTTTACTGTTGACTATAAACATTTAATCCTTCTAATAATGAAAATTATATCCATAAAAATATAAATCTAAGTGGGAATAATATTTCATCAGTGATATGTAATATATATAATTTTCTATTTCTGTATTACTACCATTATGCTAAGTTTTATGTTAAAATCTGCTTGGAAATTTTCTTTAATGATGCCAAGAAGCTTTTCTTAAAAAGTAAGTGAGGCATACAGGTTTTTTTTTTTCTCTTAAGACATAATTTAAATGTCACTACAAGCAGCTGGGGAGGTGGCTCCATGATAGAATTCAGAGCTTGCGCACATGAGCTTCTGAATTTGACCTCTGTCACCACATGTGTCAAATTAATACTATGGCCTCTCTCTCTTTCCATCTTCCTCTCTCTCATTAAATTTTTTTTATAAATGGTGAAAATATATATGATGACAAAAATTCACCTAGATAACCAAAGCTTTTGGCTTGATCATTCTATAGGTATCTTTTATTACTTTGTGATAAAAATCATTTAGAATTAATACATTATGAAGCATTTTCAAATTTTCTATATAATGCATTTCCTCTAAAATAACAGCTACTTTCTCATTTATGATAAAAAAGTTTTCATAGGGGCCAGGTTGTGGCGTGCGTGGTTAAGCGCACACATTACAGTGCATAAGGACCCAGGTTCAAGCCCCTGGTCTCCACCTACAGGGGCTTTACAAGTGGTGAAACAGGACTGTAAATGTCTCTCTGTTTCTCTCCCTCTCTCCCTCCCCTCTCAATTTCTCTCTGTCTCTATCCAATAATAAATGAAAGAACCTTTTCACTTTGAGACTGGGTGGTGGGAATTGTGTGCAGTTGTACCCCTCCTACCCTATGGTTTTGTTAATTTATCCTTTCTTAAATAAAAAAAAATATTTTTAACACATGTTCTAATTTTCACTTTAGTCTATGGCCATACCAACCTGAACACTCCCAATCTTTAATTTTTTACTTCAAACCTCAGTCCCTGTTCATTTATTTCTCCAATAAAGATGCTGCCTACATCTGCTCTCACACTCTCTCTTAATAAACTGACTTGGGCTAATAAAAAAAGTGTATTAGCAATATTTATACATCTTTCCCATATTTGGGAGCTATTCTCTTCCCTGTTCCAACTTTCTGGTCCTTTTTCCAGCCGTGGCATCATCTCCCCAGAGAAAAACTTGGATCCACCTGCATATCAGTTGTCAGTCTCAGGAAAAAAAAAAAAAACTAATGTAGTCATGGGCTCTTTGATATATAACTAAAATAGGACTACTAACTACTGGCAAAACGGAACACCCCCCCTCCCAACTCTTCATATGAACTTTTCCAGCCTTTAGGTTCATGATTAATCAACAATTTCTTTGACTCTATATGTTAAACTCTTTTTTCAGCCACCAGGTTCCAGATGTTACCATGATGCTAACCGAACCTCCCTGGGCAGATGACCCCATCAATATGTCCTGGAACTCCACTTCCCTGGAACCTCACCCTACTAGGGAAGTAGAGAGACAGGATGGGAGTATGGATCGATCTGCCAACGCCCATATTCAGTGAGGAAGCAATTACAGAAGCCAGACCTTCCACCTTCTGCGTCCCACAATGGCCTTGGGTCCATACTTCCAGAGGGATAAAGAATAGGAAAGCTATCAGGGGAGGACATGGGATACGGAGTTCTGGTGGTGGGGATTGTGTGGAGTTGTAGTACTCTTGCCTTATGATTTTTGTCAGTGTTTCCTTTTTATAAATATTTTTTAAAAGTACATTAGATTTCTTTTCTATTTTCAAATATATAAATTAAGAATTAAGGAAGTGGAATGCTAGAAAATGTGGGACCATGACAAAAGACAGACAGCCAACTCTGAATGTACCAAATCTGCAATAATTTTAATGAAAGAGTAATGATACTATTAAATTATAAGTAATTAAATAAGTATTTTAGTTCAAACTAGTACATATAGCTTATTAAATAGGCAATCAAATGAGTGAGAACTAGCAGTTCTTCCTTACAGCAAAATTTCAGTTCATAATACAAAAGAGGCTGGGAAGATAACTCAGTCTGTTAGTGCACCAGCAAGCATGCCTGACAGTTCAGAGGCCTCAGGATCTTTTTTTTTAAATTTTTTAAAATTTCATTTACTTATTTACTTGATAGAAACAGGCAGAAATTAGAGATAGTGTTGGGGTGGGGTGGGTGGTGATATACCTGGTTGAGCGTCCATGCTACAATGAGCAAGGATGCAAGTTCAAGTCCCTGGTCCCCATCTGCAGAAGTAAAGCTTCATGAGTGGTGAAGCAGTGCTGCAGTTGTCTCACACCCTGTCTCCCCCTTCCTTGTCAATTTCTGGCTGTCTCTATCTGATAAATAAAGATAGTAAAAAGTAAAATGTATTTTAAAGGGAGAGAGAGAAGAGAGAGAGAGGGAGAAGGAGGGGGAGAGAATGAGAGAGAAAGAGGGAGGAAAGAGAGAAGGAGAGAGAGGAGAGAGGAGAGAGAGAGAAGGAGAGAGAAGGAGAGAGAGACAGAGATATAGATATAGAGATAGATAGATAGATAGATAGATAGAGATAGAGAGAGAGAGAGAGAGAGAGAGATTGCAACCAAGGAAAAATTATAGCATTATAATGGAGAAATCTGGCAGGTACTGTTTTCACTAGGTGGTTAAAGTAAATATCATTATAAGCCATATTGACATTATGCACTTGAAATACTGAAAGGGGCTCATCAATTATATTGTATTCTTGACTTCTTTCTTTTTTTCTCAGATAAAAAGACAGAAACAGAGATAGAAAGACAAAAGAAAGGAACTGCAGCACTCAACTTTAAATAACGTTAGTATTTGCCTGTTCTTTTTAAAATTTTATTATATTTACTTACTTGCCATATAGAGAAAGCTAGAAATAGAGAGGAAAGAGGGTGACAGAAAGGAAGAGAGACACAGAGAAACCTGCAACACTGCATCACCACTCACAAAGCTTTCCCCTGGCAAGTGATAACCGGTTGCTCGAACCCAGGTCTTTGTGCACTGTAACATGTGCGCTCAACCAGGTGTGCCACCACATAGCCCCTAATTATTTACCTGTTCAAGAAAAATAATGATATACCTAGTATACATATTTAAATGTTACCTAAAAGCACATAGTTCCTTAACTCATATGACTCTCTCTATAATAACAGCCAATTTCCCAGCATCTTCATCATTTTCATAGCTTCTTCCTGGAGAATCTCCAAATTATCTGCATCCTTGAACTTGTAGAGATTTGAAGGAACATAATATATAGAGATAATTAAAGCAGGAATTAAGTATTGATAAATTCTATTTTGACAGTGATGGTGAAAGTTCATAATTCATAAAAATACATAAAATGCAATATTTTTTCACTATCCTACACTTGACCTCCACCTTTAAAGTTACCATTTGATAATTGGAAATAACTTGATGTTGCAATGTAGAGTTCATGAAATAAAAATGGTGAGGAAAGTATGATTAATGCAAACAAGGATAATTCTGTCTCTGAAATAAAAAAAGCTTCCATGAGACAAAAAAATCAAGTCCAGTTATATTTTTAGTAAAGTAAAAAAAAACATATGTTTTCCAAATGAGAGAAAAAAATTCTTTGTTTTTGTCTTTCTTGCTATTTGGTAGGAAGTGCTAAATCTAACTCAAAGTCTCAACCCTGTGAATTATACACTTTAGCAATACACACTGCCATCCTAACCCTCCAGTCAAGTTCCAATGCTTTTATTTTTGTTCATTATTTTTACCAGCTTGTATACTACCAGATACACATTATACACATTCAATGGTAGAAATCTCAATGCCTCTCAAAGTAACCTATTTTTAAAAAATAATTGGAATAATTAAATCTCTCTCTCTTTTTTCTTTTTCTTGCCCCCAGGGTTATTTCTGGGGCTCAGTGCCTGCACTACAAATCCACTGCTCCTGGCAGTGGATTATTATTCCCCTTTTGTTGTCCTTGTTGTTTGTTGTTGTTGTTATTGTTGTCATTGGGTAGGACAAAGACAAATGGAGAGAGGAGGGGGAGACAGAGAGGGGGAAAGAAAGATAGACACCTGCAGACCTACTTCACTGACTGTGAAGCTACCCCATTGCAGGTGGGGAGCAGGGGGCTCAAACTGGGATCCTTAAGCTGGTCCTTATGTTTTGCACTGTGTGCACTTAACCCACTGCACTACTGCCCGGACCCCTAAACATCTCTTTAATTTACATCCTAATATTCTTGCAAGAAGTACCCAATGAATAAAGAGAAGAGCTTAGTATTTTTTTTTTATATTTTGTATTAGTGATTAAAGTATGATTAACAAGATTATGGAATAAGATGACAATACCATGCAATTCCCACCACCAGAATTCTGCATCCCATACCCTCCATTGGAAGCACTGGCAGATTGATCCATACTCTAAGCCTGTTTCTATCGTTCCTTGCTGGGGCAGGGCTCTGGAGAGGTGGGTTTGCAGGACACAGAGGTGAATGAGGTCATCTGACCAGGGAAGTCAGGTTGGCATTATGGTAGCACCTGCAACTTGGTGGCTAAAAAGCATCAAGATATAAAGCAGAAAAAATTATTTCATAATCAGGAACCTAGAGGTAAGAATATAACAGATGAGATTTGGGGTCTTCATGTGGGAAGAAGCCAGGAAGTCTATTTTAGGAATATTCTAAGGGGTCCATGACTTTACTAATTTTTGCCTGGGCCTGACAGCTAACATGCAGATGGCCTAAAAGTATTGTCTGGGAAGATGTTGTCAAAGTTGGTGATAGGGCTAGGAAGCTGGATGAGGGCAAAGAGTAGCTCCCAAATATGGGGATATTATATAAATACTGTTAACTGGAAGCCTCATCAGTTTAATCTGGGGGCCATATCTATTCATATCCAGCACAAGAATCTGTGTAACCTCTGCATTCCTGTTGAACACAAGACCTTCCTCTAGAACAGTGTTTTAACCACAGAGGCTGGCTGGTTATATAATATATGATATATAATATATTTTACATTATATGTATATTTTACATCATATACATTTTACATTATATATACATATATAATTTAAATAAATATCTTTGAATTTCTGACCTAATCTTGCACTTGTATTTTATCACTGCACAGTCAAAGAACTGTAATCAAGATGACAGAATAGTAATATGAAGACAATTTATTGACATATTGAAGAGAAAAATAAAAAAGTAGACATTTAAAAATCATAAGCTTAGTCAATTTAATGGTTAATAAAATATAAATAAAATGTGCTTTTCTGAGGGGCATAAATTGTTTATCAATTTTAGACTCCCTGTCAAAGTTATTCAGTAAATTAGAGAGGTTTATAGCTGAAAGCATATAACTTAAGTTGTTTAAATTGATTTCTATAGTGTATGTTTGGGAAATTATCTATGAGAAAAATAAATTAGTTAAATAAATAGAATAATAATAAATAAATATAATAAATGATAATGAAAATAAAATAAATAAATAAAATAATAAAATAATTAACTGAGCAAAATAAATTAGCTGCATAGCATGTAAAACTTTGGAAGAAAACCTGAAATATATGGCTTATAAAATGCATTAAATTTGTTTAATCAATGTAGATAATTTATTAAAACTAAGGTCAGATATTATTCAAGTAAGATATTATTCATTGCTTACTAAAATAGCGAACTTAATTCATTGAAAGTTAATAATTATAGGGGATGTGGCCCAAATATGACGCTTTTTTTTCTACTACTTTATATATGTTTGAACTGGATTTCTAGTAAAGTATTTTTTGAAAGTAGAAGATTTATCCCAACTATATTATTTCTAGGAAAGAGTATAAAATTTAAAGGCAAAACAAAGCCGTAAATAGTACAAAATGTGGTGTTGATCTTTGGGGCTTCCACTGTACTCTGAGTGTTATATGTGAAAGACTAGGGCTGAGGCAACCATAAAAATACTATAGGAACATTTTCACCCAATTGTCATATATGAAATTTTGCTACCATGAGAGTCATTTATTAAAATAAAATAATATATTATATTTCTCCCTTCACCTATTGTGAAACAATATATTTTCTTAGCAGTGTCTTTTTAAAATTACTTGACCATTTTTCCAACATATATTTTTCTGAATATTTCAAGTAAGTGGAAATACTATTACATATCATTTGTGTAATCAAAAGAAAATAATAATCACAAGAATAACAAACTTTCTAGTACTTGGGATAAGAAGAAAATTTATTTTATAAGGAATGCTTGACTTGTCTTTTTCAGCTTTTGCAGGACACTAAAGCTATCCATCTGAGCCCTGAACTTGATAGGTTTACACTTACATGAATAAATTTCTAGAAGTTCCTAGAAACAACATGGTTATTCCTTTCTTAGCCTACAGCTCTATGGCAGTCAACGATACAATCACAGACATTAGACCAAGGAGCAAGGCAGCTCCTATTTTGAGGCAGAGAAAAATAAGCTGCCACAAATGCCTCACAACTTTATTATTACAATTGATCACATTTATGAAGACCTCATAAAGTTGTGAATGGTTATAATACAAAAGGCAGTTACAACAATGCAAAATGGTCTATCATCACCTCTTGATGACAACTTTATTACTGCTGTGGACCAATATTATACAGGGGAATCTAGTAGTCATAAGTTGAAGTGAAGCAGCACAGCAGGCTTTCATATTACTGTATAAAATATACTTTTTTGAGACACAATAATTATATCAAACAGTTACCAAAATGTTTGGGCACTGCAGGATCTATTAAGATACCACAACAGAGATATCTCCATTATGTTCATTGGGAATAGCAATAAGCATTACTACCTGGTTAGAGAGATGATATCTCTAACCTCATGATTGGATTATCTATAAATTATAATCTCAGGTGACTGGCAAAGATGAAGCTGAGTAATGTGTAGAGCTCTGAAGAGCATGAAACTTAAAGGCCTCTAGCCATGGAAGTGTTTTGGAATTCACCAATATCTAATTATGAGAATCAGGAAGAAAATGTTTAAGCATTTACTATCATCTGTGAATCATTACATTTTTACTCTTGAACTGTTATAGTGTTTTTATTAAGAAGGATAAGAAGAAAAATAAATGCTAAAATTAACTTACTAACTTTCTTTTTAATTTTTCCTTATTTACTTATTTATTGTCGCCAGGGTTATCGCTAGATCTAGGTGCCTGCACTACAAATCCACTGCTCCTGGCAGCCATCTTTTTGCCATTATTGTTGTTGTTGTCCTTATTGATGGATAAGACAGAGAGAGAAACTGGGATATGATGGGAAGATAGAGAGAGGGAAAGAAAGATACTCACCTGAAGACCTGCTTCACCACTTGCAAATTGAGACCCCTGCAGTGGGGAAGCCAGGGCTCTAATCAGGATCCTTGAACCAGTCCTAGCACTTAGCATTATGTGTGCTTAACCCTGTGAGCTACTGCCCACTCTCTCCCCTCCTTTTAATTTTTTTTCTATTAATGATTTAATAATTATCAATAAGACTGTGGGGTAAGAGTGCTGCATATAGTCCTCACCTTGTCTAATGAAAGTGTTCTTATTTTATCCCTCTGGGCTATGGACCAAAGATTTTTGTTTTTTCCTCCAGGGTTAATGCTGGGGCTCAGTGCCTGCACTGTGATGGGAAGGAATTCATTACAAAGAACCACAATACTCCACACCAAGTCAGGTAGTTGAGTATGGAATTTTACTAAGCTACTCAGCTGAGGATTCGAACCCTAGGAATAACTCACACAGGAGCCTTCCAAGGACTGAACCCTGAGTATGATTGCAAAGGCCATTTAATACTTTTTTATCACAGCAAGAAATCATTATTTGCAGAGTATTTTTGCACTATTTCCTGGGGCACCTGGGTTTTTGTTTATCTAAAATCTATTAGGGTAATTAAGATTTCAGGGACCTCTGTATAACATCCTGTTGCATGAACATCCTTTTTCTTTCTAAAGCCGCTGGGTTCACAGAAGCAGGATTTATTATTATTTCTGGGTCACACCAAATTAATTCTTTCAAAGTTTTTATGTGTAAATACTATTTGGGTTGACCTCTAGGTTATACTAACAACAACTTCTAAATTATGTCCAAGCACAATTTTCCTTCATAACACTACAAATTCCACTTCTCCTGTGGCCATTTTTTTTTGTCTTTTTTTGCATAGGACAGAGAGAAATTGAGAAGGGAGGGGAAGATAGAGAGGGGAAGAGAAAAATAGACATTTGAAGACCCATAGTCTACGAAGTGGCCCCCTACATGTAGGGACCCTAGGGCTTGAACCAGGATCCTTGTGCATGTCCTTGCACTTATACTATGTGAGCTTAACTTGGCTAGCTACTATCCAGCCCCCCTTGACCAAAGATCTTTATGGGGTACAGAAGGTGATAGGTATGTTTTTCATAATTGCTTCTCTGCTGAACATGAACATTGTCAGGTGATTCATAACCCCAGCCCATTCTGTCTTTCCCTAGTGGGATAGGTCTCTGAAGAGGTGGAGTTCCAGGACACATTGGTAAGTTGTCTGCCCTGGAAAGTATAAGCAAGAGTTGAAAAAGCATTTTTTTCTTTGAAATTTGATAAGAAACTACAAAGTGTAAAAGAGGAACTCACAGCAGAGTTCACTAAGCAGTTAAACAGCATGGAGGAAAAATTTCAAATAGAACTGCAAGGACTGAAAGACATCTTTATTGCAGTTCAATCTCAGATAGAAAGCTTAGGTAACAGACTCACACATGCAGAAGGAAGAATTTCCAATTTAGACGACACAATTAGCCCACTCTTTCAATTCAAAGATAAAGGAGAGGAAAGGTTTAGAAAAAAATGAAGCTACTTTCTGTAAAATTGCAGACTCCATAAAAAAGACGAATATATGAGTTATAGGGATACATGAGGAAGTAGACCGGGTCAAAAGTCCAGAGGTAATTTTCAGAGAAATTTTAGATGAAAATTTCCTTTACCTAGGCAATCCTCAGAATATACCTATTTTGGAGGCAGATTGCTCACCAAGGTTCACAAATCCAAAAAGACTAACACCAGGCACATTATTGTAAAATTATAAAAACTCAAAGACAAGGAGAAAAATTTGCAGGCTGCTAGGGAAAGGAAAGAAGTTACATAGAAAGGAAGAAATATAAGACTTTCATCAGACTTTGATTTACACCTTAGAGGCAAGGAGAGAGTGGAATGACATATTCAAGGCACTAAAGGAGAGGAAATTTCAGCCACAAATTTTGTATCCTGCAAAATTATCCTTCATGTATGAGAGAGAAATAAAGATATTCCCAAATACTCAAAAACTAAAGCAATTTGCCACAATCAATCCCACCTTACAAGACATATTCAGTGGAGACTTAGAGGAAAGGAAGAAACAAAGGAAACCATGTTCTCAGAGAGGTGAACAGCAGTAGACTAGAAACAAAAACACAATAAAATAGGAAAGAACAACACGCAAATAGTGGAGGGAATTAAAAGACAAAGAAGCCTTATCAAATATTTGTTAACCAAGATCAACTTAAAAAAGACTTTTCAAGATACACAGTGTTAGTTATTACACACAGCGTAACCACAAAACAAAACAGGTAACAGAAAGTTGCAGAGAACACAAGAAAAATTAGTGAGGAATTCACTATAGAAACTCATCCACACAATAGATTAGATAGAAACAAATAGGCAAATACTCAACAATTTAAAATAAACTTAAAACAAAAATTAGAATGGACATAAGTAAACCACATATATCAGTAATTACCTTAAATGTGAATGGCATAAATTCACCTGTCAAAAGACTCAGAGTAGCTAAATGGATTATAGAATAGGATTCATCCATTATATGTCTTCAGGAAACACACATCCAAAGAAAAGGCAAATGGTAACTGAATATAAGAGGTTTGAGCAAGATGTTCCAAGTTAATAACTAACAAAAAAGGGCAGGGACAGCTATCCTATTCTCGGATAAAACAGACTCTCAGGCAAAAAAAGTAACCAAAGATAGAGGACATTCCATAATGGTTGAAGGTTCAATCCAACAAGAAGATATAACCATCATTAATATATATATATATTATATATATATATTAATATATATATATAAAAAATATATATATATTATATATATATATATTCCCCTAACTTAGGAGCACCAAAATATATAAAACAAACAGTGAATTCAAGGGAGACATTGATAGCAACACAGTAATAGTAGGAAATTTCGACATACCCTCACAGCAAGAGACAGACATCTGGACAAAAAATCAGTAGAAAAATAGCAAATTTAAATGAAACTATAAATGAAATGAACCTAATAGATATATATAGAACTTTCCATCCCCAAAGTAATGAATGCACATTCTTCTCAAGTACACATGGAACATATAAAAGGATTGACCATATGCTGGGTCACAAAGACAGTATAAACAGATACGTAAATATCAAAATTATAAAATGCATCCTCTTAGATCATGAATAAATAAAACTAGAAATCAACCAAAAAAGGAAAAGAAATTTCTCCAAAGCCTGGAGACTAAACAATATGCTGCCGAACAATAAATGGGTCACCAAAGAGATCAAAAAATAAATTAAGAATTATCTTGATACCAATGTAAATGAAGAAACCAATTACCAGACCCAATGGGATGCAGCAAAAGCAGTGATGAGAGGGAAATTCATAGCAATACAGGCCCACATTAATTAACAGGATAAATCACTAGTAAACCATCTAACAACCCACAACAATCAACTAGTAGTGAAACAACAAAAAGAACCAACAGTCAGGAGATAGGAAATAGTCAAAATATGAGCAGAAATCAATGAAATAGGAAACAAGAAGACCATTAGGAAGATTAATGAAACCAAGAGTTGGTTCTTTGAAAGCATAAACAAAATAGATAAGCTACAACTTACACTAACCAAGAGAATAAGAGAGAGTGCTATGGTAAAATCACTCAAAAATGGAATAGGAGATATTACAACAGATGAGGTAGAGATTCAAAACATTATGCAAGAATATTATGGACACCTGTATGGAACCAAATTTGACAACTTAGAAGAAATGAGCACATTCTTAGAGTCATACCCACTACCAACCTTGACACAAGAGGAAGTAGATAAATTTAACAGGCCAAACACTAGTAAAGAAATTGAAACAGTAATCAAAAGCCTACCCAAGAACAAATTCCCAGGTCCTAATGGCTATACTAATGAATTTTACAAAGCATTCAAAGAAGAACTAACACCCATACTACTCAAACTCTTCCAGAAAATACAAGAGGGAACACTCCCAAATACATTCTATGAGGCTAATATCACCCTGATCCCCAAAGCTTAAAAAGACCCTACCAAAAAATAAAACAATAGACCTATATCCCTGATGAATATTGATACAAAGATCCTCAAAATCTTGGCTAATCAAATACAACAATATATTAAGAGAATAATCCACCAAGATCAAGTTGGATTCATCTCTGGGAAATAGAGATGGTTTAATATTCATAAGTCAAAAAACATAATCCACTATATCCACAAAAGGAAAGATAAAAATAACATTATTCTATCAATCAATGCAGAAAAATCATTCAACAAGGGGCAACACCCATGCATGGTAAAGACTCAAAAAACTGGGAGTGGAAGGAAAATTCCTTAACATAATTAAGGCTATATATGATAAACCCATGGGTAACATCATAGTCAATGGGAAAAACTGAAAGCTTTTCCCCTAAAATCAGGAACTAGAAAAGGGTGCTCACTATGACCATTTTTAAGATCTTTTTTTTTAATATTTATTTTATTTATTTATTACCTTTTGTTTCCCTTGTTTTATTGTTATAGTTATTATTGTTGTTGTCGTTGTTGGATAGGACAGAGAGAAATGGAGAGAGGAGGGGAAGACAGAGAGGAGGAGAGAAAGATAGACACCTGCAGACCTGCTTCACCGCTTGTGAAGCGACTCCCCTGCAGGTGGGGAGCCGGGGTTCAAACCGGGATCCTTATGCTGGTCCTTGTGCTTTGCGCCACCTGCGTTTAACCCGCTGCGCTACAGCCCAACTCTCACTATGACCATTTTTATTCAACATAGTTCTAGAAATCTTTGTCACAACCAGACAAGAAAGAGATATCAAAAGAATACAAATTGGAAAGGATGAAGTTACACTCTCATTATTTGCAGATGATATGTTGATATACCTAGAAGACCCCAGAAACTCTGCCAAGAAGCTACTCAAAATCATCAATAAATTCAGTAAAGTAGCAGGCTACAAAATCAATACCCATAAATTTGTGACATTTATTTATGCAAAATATAGGTCAGAAGAAATGAAACTAAGGGAAGCAATATCATTCACAATTGAACCCAAGAAGATCAAATATGTAGGAATAAATCTAACAAAGGATGTAAAGGATCTTTTTAAGGAAAACTATAAGATATTCTTAAAAGAAATAGAGGATGACACAAAGAATTGGAAGAACATTCCCTGTTCATGGATTAGGAGAATGAATATTATTAAAATGACAATTTTCCAAAAGTAATCTATAGATTCAATGCGATCTCTATTAAAATCCTAATGATATATTCCAAGAAAACTGAACATATTATTCAAAAATTTTGTGTGGAACTCTAAAAAACCATGAGTATCAAAAACACTCCTAAGGCAAAAGAAGAAAAATGGACACATCACAATACCCAACTTTAGGTTATTACTTCAGTAGTAATCAAAACAGTGTGGTACTGGAACAAAAATGGTCATATGGATCAATGGAATAGGATAGAGATACCAGAACTCAATCTATACATATACAGATACTTCATATATGACAAAGCAGCCAAATCTGCCTATTGGGGAAAAGAAAGTCTCTTTAACAAATGGTGTTGGCAGAATTGGACAGTCACATGCAGAAAAATGAAACAAGACCACCAATTAACGCCATACACCAAAATTAACTCAAAATGGGTAAATATCTGGATATCAGACTTAAAAGTATAAAATACATAGAAGAATATATTGGTGAAACATTTCATGACATTAACATTAAACATATATTTGGAGACTTTAGCCTATGGGCAAAGGAAAGAAAAGCAAGATTGAACAAATGGGAAGACACCAAATTAAAAAGCTTTCATACATCAAAAGAAAACTCCATAATGATAAACAGGAAACGCAGCAAATGTAAGAACATATTCACACATCATACTTCAGACAAACACTTGATATCAAATATCAATTATGATACCATAGAACCGAAGATGGAGGACTGAGATGTAGCTTCTGGTCTGAGTTCTGACAACAACTGCTGGAAATGGTAGGATTTTTTGCCTTCAGCAGGACAGTGAATTCTGGATCCTAGCTGTGACACCAAGGGGGCAAATATAGCCCAGTTTGGGTTAGAATATAGAGGAAAAAAGAAAGGAAAATTTTTTTATTATTCCCGAAGCGCACCCCTGCCCCTCCACCCCCCATAACCAGATCCTGGGTGCCAGAAAGCTGCTCCTAGCAGGCTTCCCTGCTGAGCTTCTTTCTTTACCAAGACTCCTAGCTGAACAGGGGTTCCATTCCAAGTCTATTCCTTTCTGAAACCCTAGCCCCTCTTTCTTTCTAAATGGTCAATTGGATCTACAAAAGGGAAAGACTGCCCTGAGATGTTTTTTTGTTGTTGTATTTTTTTTTGGTTTTTGGTTTTTTTGTTTGTTTTACTTTCTTAACAATCAGTTGCCTCTGCTCAGGTGGCTTGAGACTATCTGGCACAGGGTTTTTTTACCCTGATTGATTTTACTATTAACATTATATAAAGGTATATCTCTTTACCCCCTCCTTTAGGTTGACCAGAATTAACTCTTAGTGTATTTTCCATTGCTAGGGGACTGGGTGTCTTATCCATTGTGAGAGGAACGTATTTCATTACTCCTACCTCCTCTACCCACTCTCCCCTTCTCTCTCCTCCTAGCTAATTAAAAAATAAAATAAAAAATAATTAATTAAAAAACTTTATTTTCACGGCTCCTTTATTACAGTTGTTTTTGTTATCTTTTTTTCTTTCTCTCTCTTGTTTTTCTTCATTTTTTTTTCTTGTCTTCCTTCTTTCCTCCTTCTTCAGTTTTCTGAATTCACTGATACTCGTTTGTGAATTATTTTGGGGAAGAAATCTGACTCAGAGTGGACTCTCTATGTGTGTATCTCTGCTCTACTTCCCTTTCTCCTCTTGCTACCCCTAGAATATATAGGGGATAGTAGATTTTCATAATTGTCTATTCTTGCTATCCCTTTTTTCCTTTCTCTTTCTTCTTCACTTGGACTTGGTTGCTATTTTTTCCATGGACTGGAGACATTGTTTGGCTAACTGGTAGTGGTTAAACTGCTTCAATCCTTGCTTCAGTTGCTATTGTAATTCCTGAGGTTGGTGATTGCATTTGTCATAAAGGTATTTAGTACAGTGTTGCTTGTACTCAAAACACAATTGAGGAACAACAGAACATAAAAATAAGAAACAAATCAAAAAAGGGTAGATCAAAAACAAATAAAACTGCTACTCCAATGAATGAAGACAAGAGCTCAGAAGAAACTACAAATCAGCCAGAAGTAACCATAGATAAGAAAAGTATGCATGCAATAATACACTTATTAATCACAGAAATGAAAACAACATTGGAGGAAAGGAATGGCAGTATTAGGGAAACAACAGTTGAGACCCCCAAGGAAAATACTGATTATCTTGAGGCAATTAGAGAACTGAAAGCTGAAATAGCTGTAATGAAGAAAGAAGCTGAGGCAAGGGAAAGCAGACTAACAGAAGCAGAAAAGAGAATTAATCAGACAGAGGATGAGTTAGAGAAAACTAAGAAAGAGGTGAAAGAGCTCAAAAAGAGATTGAGAGACACTGAAAACAACAATAGAGACATATGGGATGATCTCAAAAGAAGTAACATTTGTATAATTGGCCTGCCAGAGGAAGATAGAGAATAAGGGTATGGAAACATTCTAGAGGAAATAATAGAAGAAAACTTCCCAGACTTGAATAACAGAAAGGAGACCTGGCAAAAACACAACGATTGCAATCATTTCTACAAAATTAACAAATGAACTCTGCTAACAGCTTTAATATAATTTGAAGTGGTATTCCCCAGAGATTTAAAGTATGAGTTCAAGCAAATCAGTGCCAGCTTCATATTAATACCTAGACAACCTTGATTTCTGGCTTACAGAGCTATAAAATGAATTTATGATATTTTAATCCACTAAATTACCTGTATTTTATTATAATAACCAAAAAAATGTAATACTTATTCTGGTACCCTAAGTGGGGTATTGCTAAAAATATCTAAAAATATAAATGGATTCAAAATGGGCAATATGCAAAGGCTAAAAATGTTAATGAACATAAGTACAAGCCATAGATAACATATTTTAAAGTAAAGAAAACAAAGAAATTGAGTAGCAAACTAAAAATCTAAATTGCCTTAAACTTTCAGAAGCAAACCATTCATAAAATACATACAATATAGAAAAAAAAATACATACAATATATAAACACATAGGGATTAGAGGTACAGCTAGTGTGATCTCAGAAGTTAAGGGCTATACTAAGGAAAATAGACACTAGTTTTAGTAGAACAGTTCCTTGCAGTTATGTGCATAGCAAGATTTTAAGTACTAAATTTAAATATTTTTCCAGGAGGTATATGGGGGCATGTAAGCAAGATGTGTAGTAATGGTCTAATTTCTTGCTGCTGTTTACAGTAAAATTAAATCATAGTGAGGGAATAATCTTAAAAAAAATGGACAGTGATGAATGGACTTAAGTCTTTGAATCAACATTCCTTTCCTTAAAATGACAAAGACTAATTGTTTAGAATAAGTAAATCAAGAGTGTGGTTCACAGACATACCCCTCCAAACCACTGGACCTCCAGAAACCTGAGTATTTTATTTTAACCATTTCAGTAGAAAGAGCATATAGGCCTACAATTATATGAGAGCCATATATGTGCTTGAGCCTCTTGCCTAACAATGTAAATCTATGTAACTGATAAGAAAGACTCATGAAATCCTTCAGAATTATATTTCCAGGCCAGTAGGAGAGAGAATATATAGGAAGGGACAAAGAGAACAATAGCAGAATATTGTAACCTATATGTAAGCTGGCAATAGGTTGCTAAATAGGACAAAGAAGATCTGGAATTAATGAGAGTTTTTTTCTCTCTTCTTCTGCATCCAGCCTTCACAAAACCAACCCCCACCACAGCTACACACAAGGAGGTCCTCCTGTAGAGTTAATCTCATTAAGCAATATTCCAAGCACAACTGGGGGCCATCTGAATGAGAAAGGAATTTGGTGACTGAATTACAGAAACCCACAACTGGAATAAATGAAATCACTAAAATAAGGCAGAAATAAATAACACTGGAAATAACAGAACCATACAAAAGATTAATGAAGCCATAAATGCATGCCCCTTCCTCTCTCCCTCTCTCTCTCTCTCTGTTGCTTCCAGGGTTATTGCTGGGGTTTGGTGCCTTGCTCAGAAGCCAGTTTTTTATCTTAAAAAAAACTTGACAGAACCTGAATCCTTGAACTTCATACAAAGTTCTCTTAAGCAGGTGCATCACTGCAGGACCTCATTCAATTCTTAATATTTGGATCTCATAATCTAGACTCATAATGGTGCTGAAAATATCTTAATGCTTTTCTCACAAGAAAAGTTTTTTTTCCAGTACTAGGCCCTCATACAAGCATAATTCAGTTACTCTCAAGTCATTTTTTTTCCAGATACATAAATAATCAAAGAGAGAGAGGGTGAGAAACCACAGTATTGCTCCATCATTCATGGAGCTCATCTATCCATTAGTGTCATGGTGCTCCTATTGTGATATCATAAGTCAAACACAGGGTCTCACACATGGTGGGGTATGAGCTCAACTAGGTAAGCTTTTATAACCAAAGAAACATTTACAGATAAACTTTTCAAACAAACAACAAAAAAGACAAAAACAGAAATTAATAAAACTTTATAACATACTAAACACAAATGTGTATGCTATCAAATTTGTGTGTCCTTTGTAAATAAAATCTGACAATTACCAAATATCTTGGATGGATTTTGAAGATATCATGTTAAGTTAAATAAGTATGAAACAAAAGGATGAATATGGGATGATATTACTTATAGACAGAAGTTGAAAAACAAGATCAGAAGGGAAAACTCTAAGCAGAACATGGACTATAGTTGCTGTAGTACACCAAAGTAAAAGACTCTGTGGTTGGGAGGAGGGTTCAGGTCCTATAACATGATGGCAGAGGAGCACCTAGTGGGGGTTGTATTGTTATGTGGAAATGTACAAACTATTGTGTTTTACTGTTAATTTTAAACAATTAATCCCCCAATAAAAATTCTAGTATGTAAAAACATAGAGTGAAATTCACTCTATACGATACATATGAAAAAAGTAGTGACTTCATGAATTCAAACTGAATTAATTCTATGTAGTAAAGTTTCTAAGAATTTAAATTTGTCCTACTGTATTTTAAATGTCTTCTTCTTCTTTTTTTTTTTTTCCTCCAGGGTTATTGCTGGGCTCGGTGCCTGCACCATGAATCCACTGCACCTGGAGGCCATTTTTTCCCCCTTTTGTTGTAGCCTCATTGTGGTTATTATTATTATTTTCTTTTCTTTAACTTATATTTATTTAAGAAAGGATAAATTAACAAAACCATAGGGGAGAAGGGGTACAACTCCACACCACCCAATCTCCATATCCCATCCCCTTCCCTGATAGCTTTCCCATTCCCTATCCCCCTGGGAGCATGGACCCAGGGTCATTGTGGGTTGCAGAAGATGGAAAGTCTGGCTTCAGTAATTGCTTCAAAGCTGAACATGGACATTGGCTGGTCGGTCAATACTTCCAGTCTGCCTCTCTCTTTCCCTAGTAGGGTGAGTCTCTGGGGAAGCATAGCTCCAGGATACATTGGTGGGGTCTTCAGTCCAGGGAAGCCTGGCCGGCATCCTGATGGCATCTGGAACCTGGTGGCTGAAAAGAGAGTTAACATACAAAGCCAAACAAATTGTTGAGCAATCATGGACCCAAAGCTTGGAATAATGGAGAGGAAGTGTTAGGGGGGCACTCACTGCAAACTCTAGTGTACTTCTGCTTTTAGGTATATATTTTGCACTTGTTAATGGATACGTGTGAACATATGCTCTCTCTCACAGAACCTGGTGTATATCTAGGTTTTGGGACTTTGTTAGAAATTGATCCACCTGGAATGTAATTAGAGAATGCTATGAAAGGAAAGGTCTCACCCGAGTAATGAAGCTGAAGGGTTGTCATTCCACACCTGAAGTCTCTGGACACAGTCTGAGCTGAAGCATGTTGAGGTGGCAATCATTGCATTGATTAGGTTGCGATCAGCAGATGCAATAATATTTGATATGGATTGGGAGAGGCATGTGGGAAAGTGGGCCCTATCCTAAGGTTCCAGGACTGGGGGAAACATATGCTTTATAGTGGAGATGTGAGGTTCCTGCTGTCTTAGGGTTCAAAAAGACAGTGGATGGTTAATGTTATCATCACATTATTTGGTAATTGGGTTAACTTTGATAAGTCCTTTTGTTAGGGTTTGCTGTATAGTACCCGGTATCTTATAAATAGATGTCCCACTGGTTGCCTCTGATCTACTTGGTATAGGCTTTTGAGAGATTCCGCATATCAAATACACAGCCTATATATTAAGAAGACTCAGTTGTGTTTTAAAAACTTTGAGACATACAATTAAGTTCCCCCCTCTCATATTAATTAACTAGTGATTTATATGACTACACATTACTAGGAGTCTACATAAACACCATTCCCACCACCAAAAGACTGTGTCCCATCCCACCCCCCTACCCCCCACCAGTCTAGGAAGCTGTATGTGTACCCCTCACCACAGGGTTTTTACTTTTGTGCCCTACTTTCAATTTAGTCAGATCCTGCTTTTAGTTTCCCTTTCAGATATTCTTTCTCAACTTCTGTTGATGAGTGGTATCATCCCATACCCATCTTTATCTGAACTTTAGCTGAACTGAGGAAAGAAGCTGAGGGAAGGGAAAGTAGACTAACAGAAGCAGAAAATAGAATTTGTCAGACAGAGGATGAGTTAGAGATAACTAAGAAAGAGGTGAAAGACCTAAAAAAGAGATTGAGAGACACTGAAAACAACAACAGAGACATATGGGATGATCTCAAAAGAAATAACATTCATATAATTGGCCTGCCTGAGGAAGAAAGAGAGGAAGGGGAAGGAAGCATTTTAGAGGAAATTATAGAAGAAAACTTCCCAGACCTGAATAACAGAAAGGACATTAAGATTCAAGAGGCCCAGAGAGTCCCAAACAGAATCAACCCAGACCTGAAGACACCAAAACACATCATAGTCACAATGAGAAGAAGTAACAATAAAGAAAGGATCCTAAAGACTGCAAGAGAAAAACAAAAAATCACATACAGGGGAAAACCCATAAGACTATCAGCAGACTTCTCCACTCAAACTCTAAAGCCAGAAGAGAATGGCAAGATATCTATCGATCCCTGAATGAAAAAGGGTTTCAGCCAAGGATAATATATCCTGCTAGACTTTCATTCAAACTAGATGGAGGGATCAAAACTTTCTTAGACAAACAACAGTTAAAGGAAGCAACCATCACCAAACTGGCATGAAAGAGATTCTAAGAGACCTCTTATAAACAAGAACTTCACTATAATACTTGCCATATATCAGAGAAAATAAAAATTTGTTGAACAATGGCACTACAATACATTAAATCCATAATATCAATAAATGTCAAAGGCTTAAACTCACTCATCAAAAGGCACAGAGTGGGAGGATGGATCAGAAAATATAACCCAACCATATGCTGCTTGCAAGAATCCCATCTGACACAACAAGATAAACACAGATTTAAAGTGAAAGGATGTAAAACTATCATACATACTAATGTAACCCCCATCCTATGATTTTGTTAATGTCTCCTTTCTTAAATAAATTAATTTATTTAAAAAAAGAAATTTTCAAAAAAAAGATACCATAGAACCATATATAGAACTCATTCAGCTCAACAAAAAGAAAAAGAACAACCCAATAAAAATTTGGGCAAAGGACATGCATAGACAGTTCTCCAAAGAAGAAATATGCATGACCCACAGATATATGCAGAAATGCTCTAATTCACTCATCACCACAGAATTACAAATTAAAACCACTCTGTGATACCACCCCACACCTGTAAGAATGGCCTTCATCAACAAAACAGGAGAAGAGAAATGTTGGAAAGGATGTTCAAAGAAGGGAACTCTAATACACTGCTGGTGGGAATGAAAAATGGTACAACCATTATGGAGAAGAGTATGGAGAATCTGTAAGCAAATATAGATGGAAATAGCTTATGACCCAGCAATTTCACTCCTAGGCATTTATCCAAAAAAGATAATATCACTAATTTGAAGGGATATATGCACCCACATGTTCATAGCAACATTATCTCAATAGCAAAAATTTGGAAGCAACCAAAATGTCCCTCCACCGATGATTGGTTAAAAAATTATGGGACATATACTCAATGGAATATTACTCAGCAATAAAAAGATGATTTTACATCTTTTGGGATAAAATGGATGAAACTTGAGAACATTATTCTTAGTGAAATAAGGAAGGAGGTAAAGGAAAACTATAGGATGATCTCACTCAGATGTGGAATTTAGA
This sequence comes from Erinaceus europaeus, assembly GCF_950295315.1. Classification (NCBI taxonomy): domain Eukaryota; kingdom Metazoa; phylum Chordata; class Mammalia; order Eulipotyphla; family Erinaceidae; genus Erinaceus; species Erinaceus europaeus. The sequence goes on along the minus strand of NC_080164.1, from coordinate 80,271,214 downwards.
GAACTGAACACACATACAAAAAATAAATAACCAGATACAATACAACCCATATTTAAAATGGGAAAAGTATTGTGGTTACCTAGGGCACAGACTTTTTGTGGCAGGGAAGATGTAAAACTAGTCTTATGACTATTTAGTCCTATCAATACCAATAGGACATGTGGGAGGGGTGGATAGATTTAATATTTCAAGTTCCCCAACTGCCTAGGCTATAGTCCTAAGCACAAATACTAGCTCTTGTTGATATTTACCTTAGATTTGCAAAATTATCATACTCTGATAAGGAGATTGTTTATGAATCTCTAAAAATGTTTTGGAAAATAAAGCTGTGAAAATATCTAAATCAATTAACAACTTTAGGCCAGATAGGTCAAGACCTTTTGACCTTGTAAGTATTTAAAATACAAGGAGGTTCAGATACCACTAGAAGCATTCAGATCATAGTGAAGTCAAGTATATAACACAGATACTTAGACCCACCAACTAACCAGGCTATAATAATTAATTATTGATATTTTAACTTTCTCTAAGTCTATAAGAAGCCCCTTGCATCCTTTTTAAGACCTGCATTTCTCCTAGTCCTGGTACCTCTAGGATATGCCCATACTTCTTGAAATTCCTTCTCTATGACTCCTTATTGCCATACCAACCCTGTCAACTTTAACCAAATCACTATTGGTGCTGCCACTCTACATTATGCTGTTATTGAAATCCTACTGTGGAATGTAACCTGAAATACAAGTTTGAGAAGTCAACCTCATAACTCTTCAAATCTGGTGCTCCAGTCTGACAACATTCTCTCAGACACCATTCTCATCCAATCTTAGATTAGCTACCAAACTCAAGCAAAACTTTTATAGTTGTATGCTCCCAGGAACATGCCTAAAATGGTTTCCCTAGCTTTCTTCTACCCCCAAATCCCTAATTTCATCTTCTCTGATCTTACTTTCTGGCTTCTGTTCATTAACCATCTTGTCTCAACTCAGTTTTCCATGTTTTTATTTCAACACTACATTCTTACACTGAGTGATTTTATTTTAGTTTTATTTTTTTAAATCTCTAACTTATTTATTATTGGATAGACAGAGAAAAATTGAGAGGAGAGAGAAAAATAGGGAAGGAGCCAGAGAGACACCTAATGATTTACTGATTCTCTCTTAGTATTTGTCTATAACACTTCTGTCTTCCTTTCATTATAATCTTTACAAATTAACATTCTTAACAGAAAAATCCTCTAACCCCAGTAAAATTCAATCAGTTCATTCTTCTGTTCAATTTACTCATATTAAAATCTATTTTGTGGAGGTACTAATCGAATACAGTAATTATTGCATTTTTACACTTTTATTTAGAAAAAATATTTCATTAAATTAATCTCAAAATTACCATAAACACTTTTACTTTCTCATTTTTCTGTATTGATACCATTTATGCTTATAGCTTTATTTTAATTACTTTAATCTGTTGAAGTCTGGAGTATTTAATTAAAAAAATGTAACGACAGAATTTGTGCTTATCACACATTTTACCAAATGAGAAGTGATTATCTATGAAAATAATATAAATTGATAGGATCTAGAAGATATATAGCATAAGCATATCCACTTTTGCTCTATCTTCATTTGAGCTTGATGACATAAAATAAAATGAGCCTTTTAAAATTTTCCTTCTATAATCTGCCTCAGAGAAAATATTAATAAATGTTAATTAAATGTTAAAAGTGAAAGTTGTTAAGTAGAATCATATTTTTAGACTGTCACAGTATCTTTCTGAGGTGCTACTAAATGAAAATTAAAATTTACAGTTTTTCTTTTTGAGAAACTAGCATTTTTAATCAGGGTGATATATAAGGGAGGTAATACTTTGTAGACCCTATAATTGCTTTCATTTATCCAGTCAACATATTGATTCTCTCAGTAAACCAGGTTCACAGAGGTTGACTTCTTCCATTCTTCATCTTCTACATAAGAGAGAATATGACACGTTATTAGGGGAAATATGTTCTGAATAATAAAGCAAATGTATAGCTTTATTTAGGTGGGAAGAAATAGAGTGTTTTGTTCTCTATTTCTAGCACTGAGGGAGATAATTTTTGCATTAGTTATTTAATTTCTAGGGTCAGAAATAATTCAACTTTTTGTAAGCACATGTATCATTTAAATGTACAAGCTTTTTCCAACACAAAAGCTGAGGGGAGGAGCATATTTTTGGCATGTTCACCCCTTCTACTGAGTAAGTTCAAGACCTACTGGTTTAATTTGGAAGTAGAATGAGTGTTTTCTCATTTTCTATTTACAAAATGTTTATCATTTAGACAGTTTGGTAGTTTTAAGAAGGACATGGCTTAATTAATGAAAAACATTTGCATGTTCTTGGACATGAGTCAAGGTTAAGATCTAGGTGGAACTTTCAGGAACTGCTCTCAGAATAGTATCAACACAGTTGTTCCCAAGGGACCTGGAAGGGCACCATTTTCATATATTGAGTACTAAAACAAATGATCACAGCTATTGCTGCTATCACTGTTACCGTCAGTGTTATGAAAATGACCCTTGTACTCACAATGGCAACTGGGGTGCTGCTGCAAAGATATTTAGTGTCTCTGCATCTCTAATTTGCAAAAGAATAAAAAGCTGTCAGATTATCAGTCTCTACTAAAAGTCAGATTTCATGTAAATGCATCTAAATTGTAGAAACAAAGTTTCATGCAGTCACAGTTTAAGAGAATCTGTGGTGTTTAACTTTCAAGACTGCACAGAAAGATACACTAAAGTGAGAACTGACTCTGAGTGCCAATTCATACTTAACAGAACATAGTATTTTAGTTAATTTTTAGACACTCTTCAGTAGTTGCAAATTGAGTGTGACATCTATATCACATTTAAAAATTAGTATTATGTACAAGTTTTTTGTTTACAACTTTATAGTGATTGTCACTTTTTCTCTCTCTCTCTCTTTTCTAATTTCCCATCAGATATTCCTGGGGCTTGGTACCTGCACTACAAATCCAATCACTCGTGGTGACCATTTTTCCCCATTTCTCTTTCTATTTTATGTTATGATACAGCACATGAATAGGATTTGGGGATGCAATTAGCATACAGCTGATGCTGATGAAGTAAATTAGCTTACAGCTGATGTAGCCTATGTAAACCAAGTGACAATTAAGCATCATTCTGCCAGAATTCCAAACTCATTCTCTTTTTCCATCCTCTCTGTACATGCAAAGTCAGCTGCAGAACTGTTCCTGTGTGTTTTCCTTCCCCTCAGACCCCTGCCATGCTGAATATACACCTTAAAGACCTAGAAGAAAAAGGAAGCCTAAAGCAACAAGAAGTACAGAAATAACCAAAGTTAGGGCAGAAATCAATAACATTGAAAATAAGAAAACCATACAAAAGATCAACAAAAGTAAATGTTGGTTCTTCGAAAGAGTAAACAAAATCCACAATCCTTTCACCGGACTCACAAAACAAAAAGAGAGAAGACAAAAAATAAATCAGATCATAAATGAAAGAGGAGATATCACAACAGACACCTCTGAAATTTAACATATCATGCAAGGCTTCTATGAACAACTATATACCACCAAGCTAGACAATCTGGAAGAAATGGATTACTTCCTAGATACCTAAGAACTTTCAACATTAAATAAAGAGGAACTAGATCATATGAACAGGCCCATCACATCTAATGAAATTGAAACAATTATCAAAAGTCTTCCCAAGAATGAAATTCCTGGACCAGATGGTTTTACAAATGATTTGTGCTTTTTCTTCTTTCTTAGTATATGCTTGTTTGGCTATGAACTTCCCGCTCAGTACTGCCTTAGCTGTGTCCAAAATATTTTGATAGCTTGTGTCTTTATTTTCATTGAACTCTTGAAACATTTTGATTTCTTCCTTCATTTCCTCTTTGACCAGTAGTTGTTAAGGAGTGTATTGTTAAGCTCCCACATTTTGGGAATACTACCAATCTTTTGTTGATTGTTCAATGTTAGTTTAATTCCACTGTGGTCTCAGAAGATTCTTGGGATGACTTCAATAATCTTGAATTTGCTGCTGCTCTCTTTGTGGCATAACATATGGTCTATCATTGAGAATAACCCATGTGGACATGAGTATAATGTGTTTTTCAGTTTCTTGGGGTGAATGATTCTGAAAATGACCAATAATTCTAGTTTATCTATCTCCTCATTTAGCTCCCTCATGTCTTTACTGATTTTCTGCCTGGATGATCAGTCAAGTTGAAAGAGTGGGGTTTTGAAGTCCCATACTATTAGCGTATTGTTGTTAATATATTGCTGTAGCTCTTTCAGTAGATGCTTGGTGTATTTAGATGGCTTTCTCATTGGGTGCACAGATGTTAATAATTGTTAAGTCCACTTCATTGACTGATCCTCTGAACACTAAGTAAAGTCCATCCCTATCTTTTAAAATTTTATTTATTTTAAAGTCTATTGTATCAGATATGAGAATAGTGGTTCCTGCCCTTTTTCGTGGGCCATTGGCTTGTATAATAATTTTCCATTCTTTCACTTTGAGTCTGTGTTTGTCTTGTTGAGTTAGGTGGGTTTCAAGAAAGCATATTGTTTTGTTGTGTTTTCTGACCCATCTGTCTGCTCTGTGCCTTTTAATGGTGAATTCAGGAATAGACATTTATTGACATCAGATATTGAAGATATTTTAATGCCATTCTTGTAGATTTTTAGAGTGTTCTGATATAAAGCATATTTATGGTGGTCTGACTGTTTATAGGAGAACTTTCAGAACTTCTTTCAGGGCAGGCTTGGTGATTGTTGATTCTTTCAACTATTGCTTGTCTGAGAAGGTTTTTATGCCTCTATCTAGTCTGAATGACAGTCTAGCAGGATACAGTAGTCTTGGTTGAAAGCCTTTCTGATTGAGCACTTGATAGATATCTTGCCATTCTCTTTTGGCCTGTAGTGTTTGTGTGGAGAAGTCTGCTGTTAATCTTATCGGTTTTCCTCTGTAGGTGTGACTCTTTGATTTTCCCTTGTAGCCTTCAGGATCCTTTCCTTATTATTCCTTTCCATTCTAAATATGATGTGTCTCAGTGTCTTTAAATCTGGGTTACTTCTGCTTGGGACCCTCTGGGCTTCTTAAACCTTTATGTCTTTGATGTTGTATAGACTAGAGAAGTTCTCAGCTATTGTGTCCTGGAGAATGCTTTCTTCCCTTCCCCCTCTTTCTTCCTCTGGTAAGCCAATAATGTGTATATTATTTCTTTTTTTTATATATTTATTTATTTTCCTTTTTGTTGCCCTTGTTGTTTTTCATTGTTGTTGTAGTTACTGATGTCATTCATTGTTGGATAGGATAGTGAGAAATGGAGAGAGGGGGAGAAGACAGAGAGGGGGAGAGAAAGACAGACACCTGCAGACCTGCTTCACTGCCTCTGAAGTGACTCCCCTGCAGGTGGGGAGCCAGGGGCTTGAACCAGGATCCTTACACGGGTCCTTGCACTTTGCACCAACTGTGCTTAACCCGCTGTGCTACTGCTGGACTCCCCCATATTATTTCTTTTGAAGTCATCTGAAAAGTCTCTGTTGTTGTTTTCAGTATCTCTTAATCTCTTTTTGAGATCTCTTCTTTTTTATTTGTCTCTAATTCCTTCTCAAACTTGCTAATTCTGTCTTCAGCCTCATTTATTCTAGTCTCTCTCCCCTCCACTGTTTTCTGTAGTTCATCTATTTTGTTACCTTTTCTGATACTGTTTTAGCTTATTAAGCTAGTTGTGTTCTTACCTCAGCTATTTCAGTTTTCAGCTCTGTAATTATCTTCAGATAATTAGTGTTTTCTTCCCGAGTCTCATTTGTTGTTTCTGCATTTCTGATGACATTTCTTTCAAACTTTTTACTCACTCCTGTTATTATTTCCTTAACCAGTGTCTGGATGTTGACATTATTTTGTGCTTCACCCTTTGGGGTGCTTTTAGCAGGACTCTTGTCCTGGTTCATTTCTCCAGTATTTCTTCTTGTTGGTTTAACCATTCTAAATAGTATGTTATGAGGTCCCTCTCTCAGTATTTTTCAAATTACTGATCACTCTTGCCTGGATTGACTTATGTCTAAGTAAGGTACTGGTCTTTATTGTTGGCAACATTCTTAATAACTGTTTTGATTTTTTTGTGATTGGTCCATTTAGGTTTTGTAGTTCTTCCTAGTTCAGTTTTGGAACGGTATATATTTCTAGGAATTCTTACATGTTCTTTAGCTTGCTGGCATATAGTTAGTTGTTAAGAAAGGTTTCACATAGAATTTTGATTTTCTGTGGTGTCTGTTGTGATGTCTCCCCTATCATTTACATTTCTATTTATTTGTGCCCCCCCTTTTTTGTTACTCTGGCTAATGTTCTGTCAATTTTGTTAGTTTTTTCAAAGAACCAACATTTGAATTTCTTGATCTGCTGTATGGCTCTCTTATTTTTTATTTTATTTATTTCTGACTTAATTTTAGTACTTTCAGTCTTCCTTGTTGCTTAAAGGTTTTTTTTTCTCTCTTTTTCTATGTCTTTAAGGCAGGAACTATTCTTTTTACTTCAGATTTTTTCTTTTTCCCTAATGAGTGTTTGTATAACTATGAGTTTTCCTCTAAGTACTGCTTTAGCTGTGGCCTGAATATTTTGATAGCTTATATCTTAATTTTAGTTTGATTCTAGTAACATTTGAATTTATTCTTTAGTTCCTCTTTGACCCATTGGTTATTAAGCAGTGTGTTTTTGAGTTTCCTTGGTTTTGATTTTTATTAATTTTTCTCTTTGTTTTTAAATGTTAGCTTAATTACACTGTAGTCTGGGAAGATTGTTGGGATGATTTCAATAGCTTTAAATTTCTTTATGGCCTAACACATGGTCTATCTTTGAGGATGTGTCATGTGGATTTGAAAAGAATGTGTATTCCAGTTTCCTGGGGTGAAGAACTCTGAAAATTTCCAGGAGGTCTAGTCTATATATCTCTTCAAATAATTCTATTATTTCTTTGTTGAGTCTCTGCTTAGATGATCTGTCTAAATCTGAGAGTGGGGTGTTGATGTGTCCCATTATTACTATGTTACTATCGATGTATTGTACAATATACCGAATTATTACATGGAGAAAGGTAGTTTTCGGATGGATAATCCAAAGTTGGCATCAGATACAATTTGGAGTTATTTCCCATTACAGAGGTAGTGTTTGCAGTCATAAGAACATTTTTAAATTTAAGAGAAGTGTGTATAACAAACAATAAAAGATAGAATTAAATAGAAAATTCAGAGTCAATGGTTGTTTCACAATGATATATTTTTTCTTTTATGAAAATGTGACAATTCAAATAAGGGAGCTATATTTAACAAATCAAACAGACTTACCTGAAAAAAATTTAAAGAAAACTATAGAGTACCAGGTCAAGATAGAGATGATGGAAAACCTCTTAGATAGTATTCTGAAACACACCTCCATGTAACATGCTGTACAATTTTCAGAACCTCCATGCAATACAGGCTTGACTAGCTCTGAGGAAATTGTACATGCAGAAGATACCATCACCATATGCTTGTGACCTTCTTCCACACTAGATTAGGGGTCATGACTGTCTCAAACTCATAAATGATTACATAATGGGTTAAGGATCCAAATTCATGGAGAAGCTTGTCAAAAAAAAATATATATATATATATATGTGTGTGTGTGTGTGTGTGTGTGTGTGTGTGTTCAGCATTCCATTCAGGAATTTCCACTCCCTAAACAGTTCCAGGATTCTTTGCCTGAGAGTGTTTTCATTTCCCTTCCCTCCTTCCAACCCCTGTGGGAGCTGGACTCCCACAATTCATACAAGAGCAGGGATCATTCCCTGCCTCCCCCACTGACCTCCTGCGTGAGCTGGACTTCTACACTGTGGAGATGGACTCCCACAAAAAACATAAAGGAATGAAAATTATGGAGGTAAAACATTGATAGTAGTTGTGGACTAAAAAAATCATGATTGTTTTTGCTGAAGTGTTTGGAAATGACATATATCTTTTTATTCTATTTCGTGTTTCATGAGTTAGTCAAGGTTCTTCCAATAAACAGTACTCTAGCTTATATTTTGGCTTAAGTTAATCAGAGATAAAACAAAGCCCCATGTTCTTATATTTGTCACAGTTTCTTCTATTGTTTCATCTTGTACTAGCCTTTATTTTTATAAACATAAATTTGTACATATTATTTATACATAATTTACATGTGATTCATAATTTTATGTTGGTTTTATAGGGTTTTGGTGATCTTATTGAAACATATTTTAATTTTACTAGATCCATCAATCTAATATAAAGTTTAGATACATTTCTTTAACTCTTATTGTTATTAAAATTATTTAGTCTTATTATTCTAGACACCATGTAATATTTTAGCAACATTAGGTATTCATTTATGTTCCCCAAAATGTGCCTAGAAAATTTGAGCATATGTTTTCATTAAATTCTCTATTTTTATATCATTTGTCTCTATTAAATTTATGATTCCACTTTCATATTCTACTACAAATACATACACAGTGCTTCATACTTTACTTATCATTTTCTATATCAAGTTTTAATATTTGCACTAAAAGCACTATTTTCTTCTTTTTAAAATATTTTTATTTTATTCATCATGTAGTTATGTTTTGAGTGTAGTTATTGTTGTTGTTCTTGATGTTGTCATTTGGATAGAGCAAAGAGAAATGGAGAGGGGAGGGAAGACAGAGAGGGGAGTGAAAGATAGACACCTGCAGACCTGCTTCACTGCTGGTGAAGTGACTTCCCTGCAGGTGGGGAGTTGGGGGCTCAAACCAGGATCCTTACCCAGGTCCTTGTGTTTGGTGCCACCGGGCTAAACCACTTTGCTACCGCCTGACTCCTTCCAAGTAAATACTTTTTAATTAGGTGAAATAGTTGTTGAGTTGTCTATTTACTATTAATACAGGAAAATAATCATTTTAACATCTTCAGTTTTTTTCCATATAGTTAATTTAGCTTCGTGTTACCAACACCTAAAAAGCCTCTCCATTTTAGAAAGATGAAACAGGAGATGGGGAAGTCAGACTTTATAGCAAGCTCCAGCTAACATCCTTCTGTGCAGGTGAGACTCTAGTTACAGCTTGGCTAACAACAGATGGCATTATTTTAACACAGAAGAAATGCTGAGTGAGACACTGATTTTTTTCTCAAGAGCAATGACAGTCTTAGATTCTTGGCCTAAATGAGACCCTTGTGATTGGAATTTATAAACCTGGACAAGAGTGGGACTCAGCTATTCCAAGTGCATAAAACACATTTAATTACAGTTACATTGTAAAGGTTAAATAAGTACTATGTAAATGAAAATAAAAAGAGAAATACAAATGTTTTCCTTAATCTACTTAAGTAACATCACTTTTTTTTATTCAATAAGAAAATTTGAGGTAAAATATAGAAATAAGCAAAAAACTGCATTAAAGCTGAGAAAAATTTGTAATCATATATTACATACATCTAATTTTTCTAGTGTCTCTACATTTAAAATGTGCTCACAACCTAGGATTGTATTAATTCTCAGTAGTTTTGCTCATTTTATTGATGTATTTTTTTATTTTTCTGTTCTGTTGTTCTTCAGTTGTTGTGTTTTGAGTACAAGCCTTGCTATATTAAATACCTTTATGACAAATGTAGTCACCTAACCTCAGAAATTACAACAATAGTGACTTAAGCAAGGATTGATGCAGTTCAACAAATACCAGTTAGCCAAACAACACCTCCTGTCCAAGAAAAATAGCAACCAAATCAAAAGGAAAAAGAAATAGAAAGGAAAAAAGGGAAAACAAGAATAGACAATCATGCAAATCTACTGTCCACTGTAAATTCTAGGCATAGCAAGAGGAGAAATGGAAGTAGAAAAGAGAAACACACACACAGAGTCCACTCTGAGTCAGATTTCTTCCCCAAAATGATTCACAAGTGAGTATCAGTGAATTCAGAAATCAAAAGAAGGAGGAAGGAAGAAAAGAAGACAAGTGCAAGAAAAAAAAAAAGCAGTGAAAGGAAAAAAAAATTTTTTTAATTATCTAGGAGGAAGGAGAAAGGAGAGTGGAGGGAAGAGGTAGAGAGAAACAAGTTCCTCTCACACTGGATAGGATACCCAGTCACCTAGGAATGGAAAAAACAGCAACAGTTAATTTTGGTCAACCTGAAGAAGGAAGAGGCAAAAGGGACACATGTATACAATAATAGTAATGATAAAATAGAATAGAGTAAAAAGCCCTAACAGTCAGAATCTGCAGCTTGGACTGCTCTGGATCAGGCAGGCTGAGCAAAGACAGACAATTGTAAGAAGTGTCCAAAAAAAAAAAAAAAAAACACCTTCAGATAGTCTTTGCCAGGCAGGGGTGAGGCTCAGATTGGTCAGATATTTTGTCACTAAAATAGAGCTCCAGCCACACACACACACACACACACACACACACACACAGAGAGAGAGAGAGAGAGAGAGAAGGAAAACAAAAAGGTAAAGGTTTAGAATGACACCCCTGTTGAGCCAGGAATCTTGGTAAAGAAATTAGCTCAGCAGGGAGATTGGGTGGTGGGAATTATGTGGAGTTGTACCCCTCCTACCCTATGGTTTTGTTAATTTTTCCTTTCTTAAACAAAAAATAAATTTTTAAAAAGAAGGAAGTAAGAAACAAATGCAGGAGATATTCAGGCACATATATAATGTTAAAATGTGCTGTCTTGTTTGCTTTCATTTTTTGCCCCATGGATTTCATAGATTGCTATAATGTAATTTTTGAACATGACTTTGTTAGTATTCACTTTTTACTCAAATGGCCCACATAAACATTGAGCCTGCAAAGGTGAATTAAACCCTGTCACAGCTTTCCATTCATGTACATCTAATGCCACCTGGTCTTGTTTGCATACTTGGCAAATTTCTATACCTCAATGCCTTTTCTTAGGTCAGTTCTGGGTAAAAGCCTAGTAATATAAATTACTTGTATGGAATGTAAGTATATAACTGAGAATACATTTTTGAAGAAAATCTCTAGCTGTCCATCTTCCCTATAAGGTCACAACAGAATAGAAACTTTATTTATTTTCACGTGTAATATAATTATAATGATGATCTTTGAAGAAATGTCTACTTTGATGATGGAAAAATTAGAGGGTGAAGATAAAGTATTATACCTTGTGTCTTCTAGACACCAAAGAAAGACTGCAGGTTGTATCTGTGTATTAAAGACTCTCTCTCTCTCTCTCTCTCTCTCTCTCTCTTTCTCTCTCTCTCTCTCTCTCTCTCTCTCTCTCTATATATATATATATATATATATATATATATATATATATATATATGCTACCATTCTTCAACTATAGCAACTGAATCACTTTAATCAGCCAGTAAACAATTTACAATTTACTTTTACAATTTAAAATTTACAGAGGGGATTTTACTATTTTACTGCTCATCTTCTGGGATCTTATCTCCTTAGGTCTTCTCTTTTGTGGGCCATCAATGGACTACATTATATAAGATCACTACTGTACCAATAAAAAGTCTAGTTTAGGGTCCTGAAAATATTCAGTGGTAATGAAAGGGGCTTGCGTGTGAGAATTGCAAGGTTAGATCCTCGGTATTACCAATAGCTACAACTGAGTAGTGCCCTGGACAGACAAAAATAAAATAGTCTAATAAAATCATTTTAAGTATTAGAGCTATCTTGTTGTGCTTCTTACCTAGTTACCCCTGCTGTGCAGTTTTCTTGTATTCTACATCCCAGACTTATCATGTATATTAAATGAAATGAAGTTTACATTATGAAGGATAAATAATATTTAGATACATTTTTTCTTGTCATGAAGATTTCACTGGAGATTCATGTCTTATTCCACACTTCCTAGCAGACTATTTTTTTTCTTTTCTATATGTCCATTAGAAGGTGAAAGGCAGAGAGGGTGAGAGACAAAATGAAGTGAAAGCTTCATCACTGGTGAAGCTTCCCTTTTACATGGTGGTCACCTCTGGGAGCTTAAACCCTGCTTTAAACCCTGGGAAAGTGTGTGCTATACTGGATGAGTCATTTCCATCCATCCAGGGATAAATATTTTAATAAATACTTTTATTAAATGAGGGCTTGGCAAAATTAGATATTTGGTGGATTCTCTAAGAAACATGTAAACATTAAATTTCTTCACAAAATGATTATGAAATAAAATATGGTGAAAGAACTAAAATAATAATATGCTATAGAAGTGGAAACAGGTTTGGTTTTCTCTAATTGTGTCTCTTGACTCCAGTTCTCATTCTAACTCTACTTTACATGTAGTCTTTTTTTTTTCCTTTACTACACAAGGGGAATTTTCCATGGCTTAACTTGATACTGAAGAAGTAGGTTATTTTAGCCTGCTCTAGCTAATCAAATAGCTGTTAAACCACATGTGGCAATGAGTTCCTGAAATATATCTATTGCATTTGAAAATCTGAGCTGAAAAATAATAATGAAGTGGTGTGCAAAGAATCACTCATATTTATGAGTCTGGATAGATACAAATTTAAAAGTTTAAGCTATTTGATTTCAATTATGTTAGTATAATTAAAAACTGATTCATTTCTGTAGGTACAATATTTTAAACTTTTAATAACTGGGGAATGAAATTTATTTCTATGACTGAATTATATAATACAAATAGATCCCATTACAAGTCTCAGTTTTGCAAACTGAGTAAGTTCTGAGATCCCCTGTAGAACATTACATCTGTAGTTACAGATTGTACATGAAAGAATTAAAAGTAGCACAGACTTCTTGCTAAGTGCTCACACCACAAAAAGAACACAATGTAGATAAAATATTTAATAAAATATAGTGTCTAAATGGAAGTATTTTCTTAGTACACAACATATTTTGATGATTTACCACATGAACTATTGTAATTGGCTAATTAACACTTTTTATTGGTTTCTTATGGAATAACAACAGGTTGGCTATTTCAGGATGAATCTGGCATATTTCTGAATTAATTTTCCTTTTTATAATTTCATTGACAAAACGACTATAAATTTCTCTAAAGGAAAAATAAATTTTATTTGTGCTTTAGTGGGATGAACTTTTATGACCTTTGGAATTAAAATATAAAACTTAAACTTTTAAGAAAGGCTGGGATCAGCTCCTTTATATTTGTGTTTAACTGAAAGAAACAATCGTTGGATTTGAATAAGAGTGGAAAATATACAATTCAAAAACTTTAAAATAGTACACTAGTACACTGTTAACAATGCCAATTTTACCTTTGTCAGAATAAAGCCAGCAATAAGAAAATGATTCTTAAAGGGTAGTTCATTGCATTTTTACTTCATTTTTATTTGTGATTAATAACAGGTTGTAATATTGTAGAATTAAAATGTATGGTTACAAACCACATCCACCAGCAAAGCTCTGTGTCCCCTTTCCCATCTAGCAAAGACAACTACCATGGTTTCACAAATCTTGATTTTAAGCTGTTTCTAGCTACTTTTTCCTTCAAGTTCTTCTGTATAAATTCTCTAGATTCCACATATGCGTAAAGTCATTGAGTATTTGTCTTACATCTTTATTTATTTCTATAAGAATAGGCACATCAATTTCTATTCTTTCCCAAAGGACAAAATATCTTTTTTGATTACTGAGCAGTAGCCCATGGAATATATAAAAATTGTGCTGCTATGAACATAGTATACACAGATCTTTTTGGATGAGTATGTTTGGTTCCTTAAGATATGTACCCAGGAAAGGAATTGCACAGTCATAGGATAGGTCCATTTCTAGCCTTCTGAGAGATCTTCAGAATGCTCTCCACAGGAGTTGGACCAATTGACATTCCCACCATCAGCGCAGGAGGGTTTATTTTTCCCTACAGCTTCTCCAGAATTTGTTGCTGCTACCTTTTGTGATGTAGGACATTCTCACAGGAGTGAAGTGGTATTTCATTTTTGTCTTTATTTGCCATTTTCTTCTGGACTTTAGTGTTTGTGTAGAGAAATCTGCTGATAATGTTATGGGTTTTACTCTGTAAGTGATTCTTTGTTTTCCTATTCAGCCTTCAGGATCCTTTCTTTATCCTTACCCGTTTTCATTCAATATATGATGTGTCTTGGTGTCTTTCAGTCTGGTTTAATTTTGTGTGGCAATCCCTGGGCTTCTTGAACCTTTATGTCCTTTGTGTTGTCTAGAGTAGGGAAGTTCTCAGCTATTATGTCCTATATAATGTTTTCTTCCCCTACCCCTCTTCTTTTCCTCTGGTAAGCTAATGATGTGTACATTACTTCTTTTGAAGACATTCCATATTTCTCCATTGTTGTTTTCTGTGTCTCTGAGTCTCTTTTTTGGTTCTCCTACTTCTTTCTTGATTTTTTTTCTAATTTGTCCTCGATCTTGGTAATTTTGTTTTCTGCCTTTGTCTCCCCTCTACTGTTTTCTGTAACTCAAGTATTTTGTTATTATGTTCAGATACTATATTAGCTTATTCAGGTTGTTGTACTCGTAGCTGTTTCAGTTTTCAGTTCTATAGTTACCCAAACATAATTAGTGTTTTCTTTCAGAGTCTCATTTGTTTTCCCTCCATTTCTGATGATATTATTTCAAAAGCTTTCCTCACAATTGTGACTATGCATCAACTAGTGTTTGGATGTTGTCCTCATTCTTATGTGATTCTACCTTTTTGGGGATTTTATCTGGGTTTTTGTCCTGGTATACTTCTGTAATGTTTCTTCTGAGTTTATATTCAGTTTGTTATGAGATCTCTCTTTCTCTCTCTCTTTTTCTCTCTCTCTCTCTCTCCCTTCCTCCCTCTATCTACTTTTCAACCCCCTAATCACACTTTCCTGGATTGACTTTTGTCTAAGTTAAGGTACTTAGTAGTTCACCGTTGTGAAGAAGTAACTGTTGTTTCAATGTTAATACCAATCTCTGAGGTGAAGCATGAAGCACAGTGGCTGTTAAATATTCTTATGTTATTTATCTTCCCTGCATACTATGTGATCCTGAGGGCTTTTTAACTATAAGTAGATTTTTTTTTTCTTTTAGCTTAATCACTCACTCATAACCAAGAGATAAAATAGGGTTGGGGATAGATAGAAGTGTTTATTCAGAGATTCCCATGCCTGCGGAAGGGTTCAAAGTCCCATGAACAATTCCTGATCTACCCTTAGCCAGATCTGTAGCACTCTGTAACCCTGTGTTTAGAGTAAATCCTGATTTCTCAGTGAATTATTGACCCTTTACCCAATTTATCAAGAGAAAAATGTGAAAAGGCCCCTACTATATAGCCACATCTCTGGACCACTGGGTGTATAGATTTTCTCTTGAACCACCCAGTCAGTTCTCTGCATGCTAATGCCAGTACAGATCTTGCTTGTTGTTGTTCCAGCCCCTCAGGGGCAGCAACAATGAAGACCCACAGTTGTAAATTGGTGAGGGTTAGGTGATCTCCTCCCTTCAGTATTCTTCTTGTTAATGAAACTCAAACCAGAGGTGGTACATGAACTGGCAAACTGCCAGACTGATACAAGCTGTTCCTGAGGAAGTATGGGCTTTTAGCCCCAGGAATCTCTCCATTAGCCCCTCATAGTCCATGAACCATATGTGTTTGCACTCACCCCTGACTTGGAGGGTTCCTGAAGTTCTCCTAGTCTTATCTTTTGTTCTCAGGTCATTATAGGAATTTTTATATGGATTATAGTAAAATTGTTGATTCCTTTTGGTAGACCAACTATTTTAATAATGTTTATTCTTCCAGTCCTAGAGAAGGAATGTTATTTCACTTGTTTTTTTCTCTATTTATTTTAGCAATGTCCTATAGTTTTCATTTTAAAGGTCATTCACCTCCTTTGTGAGGTTAACTCCAAGGTGTTTTATCTTTTTGATGTAAATTGCAAATGGGATTCAATCTCTTACCTCTTCTTCCTAGATTCATTATTATATACAGAAATGCCACACATTTATGAGTATTAACTTATTCATTTGCAGTAGCCTTTTGGTAGAGTCTCTGGGGTTCTCTAGGTATATTAACCTGTCATTGGCAAGTAGTGATAGTTTGATTTCTTTTTTTACATCTGTATAACTTTGATATCTCTTTCTCTCATCCAGTTGCAGTTGTGAAGACACTGAGGACTATGTTGAAAAATAGGGGAGATAATGGACATCATTGTCAGGCTCCCATTTTTAGATGAAAAACTATCAGCTATTGCCCATTGAGAATGATGTCTCCTTTGGGGTTTTTGTTCTTGTTGATGTTTGTTTATCTTATTTTTATTATTAATTAATTTGTTTATTTGAGTGGTGATAAAGATAATTATATAGGGAAGTGGAGAGATAGAGGAGGAAAGAGACATCTGTGCTTATTTTTTTTTGAAAATTATTTTTATTATATTGAACTCTGGTTCTTCTATTCCCAGTTTCTGTAAGGTCATTATCATAAATGGATCTTGTCAAATACCTTTTTGGCATTAATTGATAAGATCCTCTGATTTTTATCTTTCTTTTTGTTGACATGATAATTACATCAATTGACTTGTGGTTGTTAAACCATCAGTTTTCCAGGGATGAATCTCTCTTGGTCTTGATAAATTATTCTTTTTATAAGTTGTTGGATTTTATTTGGCAGAATTCTGTTCAAGATCTTTGTTTCTATCATTACTATAGGTATCTAAGTAGTCCAATTTGTTTGCATAGAGATGTTCATACTATTCACATATAATTATTTTATCTCTTCATCTTCAGTTGTAACTTTATCCTTCTCATTTCTCATTGCTTTTGTAATCACTTTCTCTTTTTTTCTTTTTTTGTGGGTCCAGCTAACTGTTTCTCTATTTTGTTTCTCCTATCACAGAACCAGATGTGTTTTCATTAATCTTTTTGATCATCTTTCTGGATTCTATTTAACTAATGTCTGCTCTGATTTTGACTTATTTCTTTACTCCTGCTGATTTCTGTGTCTCCTTTTTGCTCCTCTTCTGGTTGACTCATTTTTAATGTTAGGTAGCTTAGTTGATATCTTTGCTATTTGATAATATGGGCCTGTATTTCTGTGAACTTCTTTCTTAGGACAGCTTTTGCTACATCCCACAGGACCTAGTAGTAGGTCTATTCATTTTCATTGCTCTCCAACTAATTTTTAAGTTCTCTTTTGATTTCTTCAGTTGCTCACTTTAATCAGAATACATTGTTCAATCTCCATGGTTTGAGTGTATTTCGTTTCTTGTGTGGCTAATATCTACACTCACAGCCTCATTATTAGCAAAGACAATTTTTATAATTTTGATTTTCACATTTTTATGAAGCCTATCTTTATGTCCCAGCACATGGTCAATTCTTGAAAATGTTCCATATATACTTGAAAAGAATATATATTATTTTTGGAGGGTGAAAGGTCCTGAAATACTTGTTAAATAATCTCATCTATGACTTAATTTAAGGCTTCTATTTCATTCTTGGTTTTTGTCCTGATGATTTATCTCTTGCTATTAGTGGTGTCTTAGTTAGTGTATTGCTGTCAATGTTTCCCTTGAGGGCAGTAAGTACTTCTTGGTACACCCATATTGGGAATATATATATATATATATATATATATATAATTTCTGTGATGTATTATTTCTGTGATGTATTTACTCTCTCTTTTTCTCTGTGTCTAGGTGACTTGAAGAAGGATAGGGGTGAGGAGAGAAGGAAGAGGAGAAAGATGAAGTGACAACTTTGACTTTGACATTGTCAACCAAAAATTTTTAAACAAAGGAAATTATCAATAGATTGTGTTATAAATCCTCCCTCACAATTAACTACTTCAGTAGTATTTCCTTTTTTACTAGGAATACCACTCACTTGCTCATCTTTCTATCAGAATGATGTACTATTCTTTTTTTTCAATGTATTTTTTGTAGTTATTATTGTTGTTTTTATTGAAGTCATTGTTGTTGGATAGGACAGAAAGAAGAAGGGAAGACAGAAGAGGAGAGAAAGATAGACACCTGCAAACCTGATTCACTGCCTGAAAAGCGACTCCCTTGCAGGTGGAGCCGGGGGCTCGAACCGGGATCCTTATGCCAGTCCTTGCACTTTGCACTTCCTGTGTTTAACCTGCTACACTACCACCTGACTCCCACTATTCTTTAATTGTAATATACACCTATATTTTCCAATATGTTCTCTATACCTCTAATCTGGTTAAAAAATTTGTCCAAATGGAGGAGAGCACATATGGTTATGCAAAAAGAATTTTGTGCCTGAGGACCTGAGGTATCACATTAAATCCTCAGCACTATGTAAACCAGAGCTGAGTAGTACTCTCATTTTTTCTCTCTGTGTCTTTCTTTTTATATTTCCCTCTCTTTAAAATAAAAATAACTAATTTATTTATTTATTTTAAATTTATCCTTCAGGGAAAAGACAACTCACCAGTTGGAATACACACTTTACCATATGGGTAGAGAACAGATTTTAGCCCAGCCACCACATGAGAGAACCATATACAACTTCACGAGAGGTAAAGTGGTGCTGTGATGTATTTCCTCCCTCCCTTCCTCTGTCTCTAGCTGAGATGTAAAAATAAAAAGGAGGAACAGGAGGAGGAGAAATTAGAAGAGGAAAAGGAAGAAGAAAGTGGAGGAGAGGAAGAAAATGAAGGAGGAGATAGGAAGGAGAAGGGGAAGGAGAAGGAGGAGAAGAAGAAGGAGAAGGAGAAAGAAACCAGATGAACACACAAAAAATCATCCTTCAGCATATATTTGTACTGATCTACAAAGCATCCTGGATATCAATTATCCCTAACAATATTAATAATATATATTTTTCCATTCAAGACCTGCTCCTCACCTTCAGTGGGAAGCTTCACAAGCAGTATAACAATTTTACAGGTGTCTATCTTTCTCTCTTCCTCTCAAACTCTCCTTTCTTTCTCAATTTTTCTGTCCTATCTAATAAAATAAAAAGAGGGAAAAAAGGGTGGGGCAGGGTTGCCTGGAAATTTGGCTTCATAGTGCTGGCACCAAACCCAAAGAAAACCCTGGTGGCAAAAAAAAAGTTTGTCTTTCATGCTACCACTTTCTTCCCTTATTTCTTTAATTACACTGTGCTTTTTGTCCTTTGTTTATATTTGTCTCTCATAACAGACCATAAACTCTTTGATAGCTTGAACTATGACTTATTAATCTTAGTATCTATGATACTTAGGACAAGGCCTGCCATAGAATAAGCATCTAACAAATGCTTGTTGAGTGCATGCAATATAAATGAATGGACAAATAAATGAATGAGAAAGCAATTGCTCTTAAAGACCTTGGGGAAATAAAATTACTTTTGAAGTAATGCAAGTTATATGAATTAGCACACACAATTTGTTCCTCAATGTTCCATTGCCACAAAATTTGATTTAATGTCAAGTGAAGAAAGTAGCTATGGTGGCTCATTTCATTGACTAAGCATTCTGTGGGCCAAAAGAAAGCAGATGTAACTATTTAGGAGGGTATTCATCTTTCAAAGGGCATTAGGGCTATAGAGAAAAGGCTATGAAATCACTCTTTGCAAAGAACACAAAAGTGAATTGACAAGGATTTTAGTAAGTGGCGATTTTGTATCTGGCTTTGTTCCTCCAGTTTGTCATTGTCACTGGAGAGACTGCCAAACTACAGTTATATCCCAGAATGAAATTAAATATAATCAGTTTAACTGAAAATATATAATCTTCACAAATGTATAGACATACTTAGTAGTTATATCCAAAGTTAAAATACCAGGTCAATCACCTTCAGATTGTAAATTAATAGTTATTATTATTATTATATGATGCATTAAATATATTTTCTATAACAAAATATGTTAATCAACAGTTTCTAAATATAAGAAAAAAATTATTTTTAGTGGAGTAAGTGAATGAAAGACAACCACTAGGTGCCTTTGCATAGTGTGGGATTTAAAGGATTGAAACATACAAACTTTGAAATAAAGAAAGGAAAGAAGGAAGGAAGGAAGGAAGGGAGGAAGGAAGGAAGGAAGAAAAGAAGTAAGGAAGGAAGGAGGGAAGGAAGGAAGATAAAGAAAGAAAGAAAAAGAAAGAAAGAAAGAAATGAAGGAAGGAAGGAAGGAAGAAAGAAAGAAGAAAGGAAGGAAGGAAGGAAGGAAGAAAGAAAGAAAGAAAGAAAGAAAGAAAGAAAGAAAGAAAGAAAGAAAGACAGAAAGAAAGGACTTTAGAAGGCATTTGGATCCTTGATGAGGTGGTAATGGTAATTGTATATAGGAGATATTTGCTACACAAAACTGAGAAACAATACACATGCATAGACACAGATGCTGTAATTCATTATCCCTATAACAATGCTAATACTAATACTAATAAATACTAATACTAATATAGTGACTCTAAGACTTTGTGAGAACTATGGTGGCTATCTTTGGGGAGGGGGTGTCTCGTCATATAACTGTGGTGATGAGCACATTGTGGAACTATAACCATGCAACAGTATAATCCTACAAAGCATTATTCAATCAATAATATATATTTATTGAATAATCCTACAAAGCATTATTCAATCAATAATATATATTTAAAACAAAAAGTAAAAGAAAAGATGCTTGTTTTGCACTTGAGCACTAGTTGCATCAAGAAAATTTGTTGAGTTTGCAGAGACACATTTTGGTTATTAGCCTGTTGTCTGATATGTGGCAAGTAAAGATCTTCCATTCTATAAGGAATTTTTTTGGTTGAGTGGTGGTTTCTTATGATGTGCAGAAGGTTTTCAATTTGATGCAGTTCCATTCATTTATTTTTGTTTTTGCCTTCCTTGAAATTATATTTGTAGGGGTCTGTGCACCTGGTTAAGTGCACATAGTACTAAACACAAGGACCAGCAGAAGGATCTGGGTTTGATCCCTTTTCCTCACATGCAGGGGGAGAAGCTTCAGAAATGGTAAAGCAGAGCTTTCTCTCTACCTCTCAATATACCCTCCTCTTTCAATTTTTTTCTGTCTTATCCAAAAGAAAGAAAGAGAGAATGAATTAAAGAAATAATTAAAGGACTAAATGAAGAAAAAAATAAAGAACAATGGATTTGTATCATTTAAAATGCCTATAAAACTTCTGTGGACAGAAATAAACAACATCGAAAATAAAAGAACCATACAAAAGATCAATGAAGCCAAATGTTGGTTCTTTGAAAGATTAAACAAAATTGACAAACCCCTAGCCATACTCACCAAACAAAAAAGAGAGAAGACTCAAATTAATAGAATTGTAAACGATGCAGGAGATATCACAACTGACACCGCAGAAATCCAGAGAATCCTGCGAAACTTCTATAAAGAACTATATGCCACCAAGCTAGAGAATCTGGAAGAAATGGAACAATTCCTAGAAACCTATGCACTTCCAAAACTGAACCAAGAAGAACAACAAAATCTAAATGCACCAATCACCGACAAAGAAATTGAAACCGTTATTAAGAATCTCCCCAACAACAAAAGTCCGGGACCAGATGGCTTCACAAACGAATTCTACAAAACTTTCAGGAAACAGTTAATACCCATACTTCTTAAGCTATTCCACAAGATTGAAGAAACAGGAATACTCCCTTCCACCTTTTATGAAGCCAACATCACCCTGATAACAAAAGCTGATAGGGACAGAACAAAAAAGGAAAACTACAGACCAATATCTCTGATGAACATAGATGCCAAAATATTAAACAAGATCTTGGCCAACCGGATACAGCAACACATCAAAAAGATTGTTCATCATGATCAAGTGGGATTCATCCCAGGAATGCAAGGCTGGTACAACATCCATAAGTCAATCAATGTCATTCACCACATCAATAAAAGCAAAGCCAAAACCCACATGATTATCTCAATAGATGCAGAGAAAGCCTTTGACAAAATCTAACACCCGTTCATGCTCAAAACTCTACAAAAAATGGGAATAGATGGGAAATTCCTCAAGATAGTGGAGTCTATATATAGCAAACCTACAGCCAACATCATACTCAATGGACAGAAACTGAAAGCATTCCCCCTCAGATCGGGGACTGGACATGGCTGTCCACTGTCACCGTTACTCTTCATTTCCCACGTCTAAGCTCGACTGGACCTGCCAATATACGCGGATATCTTCGCCCACTCTGTTCAACGCTTGACGTCTCGTCACCCAATCTGGTGCCCTACGCCTACACTGAACTTCTCTGTTCCAGTCTCTTGGAAACAGAGCTGGCAGTCAGCTGAGGTAAAGAACAAACACCTCATCACAGACCCCTGCAAGCGTCAACCCGGCTTTGACCTAGCAAGTTATGATTGGGCTCTCCTCAATTGCTATCGAACAGGCCATGGCCAGTGCGCCACTATGTTCCATTGCTGGGGAGCCAGAGACGACCCGAACTGCCCCTGCAGCTCCAGACAGACTATGACCCACATAGTCAACGAATGCCACCTCTCCAGATTCAAAGGAGGTCTCGAAACTTTACATCAGGCTCAACCTGATGCTATTGACTGGCTACGGAAGAAGGGCAAACACTAGAAGAAGAAGCGACTCTTCAACATAGTATTGGAAGTTCTTGTCATAGCAATCAGGAAAGAGAAAGAAATCAAAGGAATACAGATTGGAAGGGAAGAAGTCAAGCTCTCACTATTTGCAGATGATATGTTATTATACATAGAAAGACCTAAAGAATTCAGTAGAAAATTACTGGAAGTTATTAGGCAATATAGCAAGGTATCAGGCTACAAAATCAGTGTACAAAAATCAGTGGCATTTCTTTATGCAAACACTAAATCTGAAGAAGACATCCGGAAATCACTCCCTTTTACTGTTTCAGCAAAATCAATCAAATACCTAGGAATAAAGTTGACCAAAGAAGTGAAAGACTTGTATGCTGAAAACTATGAGTCGCTACTCAAGGAAATAGAAATTGATACCAAGAAATGGAAAGATATCCCATGCTCATGGATTGGAAGAATAAATATCATCAAAATGAATATTCTCCCTAGAGCCATAGACAAATTTAATGCAACACCCATCAAAGTTCCACCAAGCTTCTTTAAGAGAATAGAACAAACACTACAATCATTTATATGGAACCTGAAAACACCTAGAATTGCCAAAACCATCTTAAGGAAAAGAAACAGACATGGAGGCATCACACTCCCAGAATTTAAACTATATTATAAAGCCATCATCATCAAAACAGCATGGTACTGGAACAATAATAGGCACACAGACCAGTGGAACAGAATTGAAAGCACAGAAGTAAATCACAACACCTATGGGCATCTAATCTTTGATAAGGGAGCCCAAAGGATTAAATGGAAAAAGGAGGCTCTCTTCAATAAATGGTGCTGGAAAAACTGGGTTGAAACATGCAGAAGGATGAAATTGAACCACTTTATCTCACCAGAAACAAAAATCAACTCCAAATGGATCAAAGACCTAGATGTCAGACCAGAAACAACAAATACTTAGGGGAAAACATTGGTAAAACACATTCCCACATATACTTCAAGGACATCTTTGATGAATCAAACCCAATTGCAAGGAAGACTAAAGCAGAAACAAACCAATGGGACTACATCAAATTGAAAAGCTTCTGCATATCCAAAGAACCTATTAAACAAACAGAGAGACCCCTCACAGAATAGGAGAAGATCTTCACATGCCAGACATCAGACAAGAAACTAATCACCAAAATATATAAAGAGCTCAGCAAACTTAGCACCAAAAAAGCAAATGACCCCATTCAAAAATGGGCAGAGGATATGAACAAAACATTCACCTCAGAGGAGATCCAAAAGGCTAACAAACATATGAAAAACTGCTCTAGATCACTTATTGTCAGAGAAATGCAAATTAAGACAACACTAAGATACCACCTCACTCCTGTAAGAATGGCATACATCAAAAAGGACAGCAGCAACAAATGCTGGAGAGGATGTGGGGACAGAGGAACCCTTTTACATTGCTGGTGGGAATGTAAATTGGTACAGCCTCTGTGGAGAGCAGTCCAGAAAACTCTCAGAAGGCTAGACATGGACCTTCCATATGACCCCTTGGTTATACCCCAAGGACTCCATAACACCCAATAAAAAAGAGGTGTGTACTCCTATGTTCATAGCAGCACAATTCATAATAGCTAAAACCTGGAAGCAACCCAGGTGCCCAACAACAGATGAGTGGCTGAGAAAACTGTGGTATATATACACAGTGGAATACTATGCAGCTATCAAGAACAATGAACCCACCTTCTCTGACCCATCTTGGACAGAGCTAGAAGGAATTATGTTAAGTGAACTAAGTCAGAAAGATAAAGATGAGTATGGGATGATCCCACTCATCAACAGAAGTTCACTAAGAAGATCTGAAAGGGAAACTAAAAGCAGGACCTGATCAAATTGTCAGTAGGGCACCAAAGTAAAAACCCAGTGGTGAGGGGTAGACATGCAGCTTCCTGGGCCAGTGGGGGGTGGGAGTGGGCAGGAGGGATGGGTCACAGTCCTTTGGTGGTGGGAATGGTGTTTATGTACACTCCTAGCAAAATGTAGACATATAAATCAGTAGTTAATTTATATGAGAGGGGGAAAATCAATTGTATGTCTCAAAGTTTCTCAAAACACAAATTGAATCTTTTTAATATATAGGCTGTGTATTTGATATGTGGACCCTCTCAAAAGCCTAGACCAAGTAGATTAGAAGGATCCAATAGCACAGTATCCAAGATACTGGATACTGTACAGCAAACCATAACAAAGGGACTTTTCAAAGTTAACCCAACTAACAAATAATGTGATGATAACATTAACTATCGATTGTCTTTTTGAACCCTAAGACAGCAGGAACCTCATATCTCCACTATAGAGCCCCTACTTCCCCCAGTCCTGGAACCCTTGGATAGGGCCCATTTTCCTGTATGCATCTCCCAATCCAAACCAAATAATATTGCATCCGCCGATCACAACCTAACCAACGCAACGATTGCCACCTCAACATGCTTCACCTCAGACTGTGTCCAGAGACTTCACGTGTGGAATGACAACCCTTCAGCTTCATGACTCGGGTGAGACCTTTCCTTTTATAGTACACTCTAATTTCATCTCTTTCACTTTCTAACAAAGTCCCATAACCTAGATATACACCAGTTTCTGTGAGAGAGAGCTTATGTTCACACGTATCCATAAACTACTGCTAAATATATACCTGAAAGCAGAAGTACACTAGAGTTTGAAGTGAGTACCTCCCTAACACTTCCTCTCCACTATTCCAAGCTTGGGATCCATGATTGCTCAACAAACTGTTTGGCTTCATATGTTAACTCTATTTTCAATCACCAGGTTCCAGATGCCACCAGGATGCTGGCCAGGCTTCCCTGGATTGAAGACCCCACCAATGTGTCCTGGAGCTCAGCTTCCCCAGAGATACACCTTACTAGGGAAAGAGAGAGGCAGACTGGGAGTATGGACAGACCAGTCAACGCCCATGTTCAGTGGGGAAGCAATTACAGAAGCCAGACCTTCTACCTTTTGCAACCCTCAACAACCCTGGGTCCATGCTCCCAGCGGGCTAGAGAATGGGAAAGCTACCATGGGAGGGGGTGGGTTATGGAGATTGGGTGGTGGTAATTGTGTGGAGTTGTACCCCTCCTACCTTATGTTTTTGTTAATTAATCCTTTCTTAAATAAAAAAAAAAAAACTTCTGTGGAAAATGATTCTGCCAATATATTCTTTTAAATTTGGTCTAACATCAAAATAAATGGTCTATTTGGAGTTTACTTTTGTGTGAAGTGAAATGTAGTGGTTCAATTTATTCTTCTGAATGTTTAATCTGGTTGAGGAAACTTACTTTTTTTCATTTGATAGTTTAGCCAAAAATTAGACTTCCATAGGTATGGGGGCTTATTTTAGAACTGTTCATTCTGTTCCTGGTCGTGTGTCTATTTTTTTTTTTTCTAATACCAAGCAGTTTTGATTACATTGGACTTGGGAGTAAAATTGTTTTGTAATTCTAGGTGTTTCATTTTTGTTGTTATTTTCAGGTTTATCCCTAGATATTTTATTGTTTTTGGTGCTATAGTGAATGGGACTAATTTCTTCTTCTTCTGACTTAGTGTATGCTGAAAGGATTGACACTGATTTTTGCATATTGATTTTGTAGCCTGACACCTTACTTCCTTACTTGCTTGATGACTTCCAGGAGTTTCCTGCTGAATTCTTTCTTTTCTATGTGCACTTGATATCATTTGCAAAGAGTGACACCTTGATTTCTTCTTTGCCAGTTTGTATCCCTTTAACTCCTTACTCCTGCCTAATTGCTATAGCAATAACTTCCAACACTGTGTTGAAAAGTAATGGTTATAGTGGTCAGCCCTGTCTAGTACCTGACATCAGTGTGAATGTTCTTATTATTACTTATTGGATACAGACAGTGAGAAATTGAGAGATAAGAGGAAGACATAGGGGAAGAGAAACACCTGCAGCTGTGCTTTACCAATCACTAAGCTTTCCTCCTGAGGGCAGGAACTGGAGTCTCATCTTGGTTTCATGTGCATTGTAATATGCATAGTCAACCAAGTGTGCCACCACCACCTGACCCATAATATATATTATGTATTTATTAATTTATTATTTCTATTTATTCATTTATTTGTTTTATCAGAGCACTGCTCAGCTCTGGCTTTTGGTTGTGCAGGAAATTGAATCTGGGATTTCAAAGCTTTGGGCTTGAAAGTCTCTTCTCATAACCATTATGCTATCTTTCAGGTTCTCCCAGTAAATGTGATGTTGGCTATAGATTTGCAGTATATGGACTTCACTAGATTAAGAAATTTTCCATCTATTCCCATTTTTTGTAATGTTTTCATTATGAAGGGATATTGAACTTTGTCAAAGGTTTTCTCTGCATCTATTGAAATAATCATTTGGTTTTGTTATTTTTTTATTGATGTGGTGGATCATATTTATTGATTTATATATATTGAACCAGCTGTTCATCCCTTGGATATATGTTTCTTGGTCATGTTGTATGTTGGGACTATGTGTAAGCCTGACAAAACTTAGGGAGAACCACCCCCGTCCTTGGATGGAGGTCTGAGAAGATAACCTCTTGGTAAGTCTCTCTCAACTGAGGTGAGCAAAAGAGGGGAAACTCAGGCTTAGTTCTTTCCTCGACTCTCAGGCCCACAGAAACCCCAGTACTTCCCTCCATTAACTGCAGGCCACATGGCCGCAGATTCACTTATTCAAAGTCACCTTCTGATCACAGAAGAACACACCTTATCACACACCTCAGATAAGAGAAATTCCAAACTATATGGCCTTTTGTTATCCATCTTCTCTCTGTCTCACCCTACGGGTTTAACCCCTATGCTTCTATCAAATACCTTTGGATAATTAAGTTGCTTGCGTCATGGAGAATAACTGTCTTGTATCTCATCAATTCCTGTAATAACAGCCCCCTACCTTAGGGGCATGCCGACCGTTAAGAAACCTGTAATTTCTGACATATTTCAGTAATAATTCCCTTCATTTGTTTTTCTATTTAACTCATGTCCACCTTGCTAATAAAGAAGTTCTGAGTTCTGAACACGCTGGAGAGCTCCCTGGTGTCTCTTACTTCGTGTCACCCCTGTCGTGAGCAAGAAAGAACCAGTCCGTTAGACTGGTTTCCCCTAGAGATCACCCCGCCAGAGAGACCCTGACAGTTGTACACTTAAAAAAATATTATATATATATATATATATATATATATATATATATTACTATTCACTATTGTAACATCTATGTTCATCAGAGATATTAATCTGTAATTTTATTTTTTGTTGTTGTGTCTCTATCCGCTTTTGGTATCAGGAAGATATTAGCTTTATAGAAGGTAGAAGGGGCTGTTCCTGGAGTATTTAATATTTTAGTTGGCCTGTCAGTGCCCATGTCCAGCAGAGAAGCAATTACAGAAGATAGACCTTCCACCTTCTGCACACCATAATGATCCTGGGACCATGTGCCCAGTGGGATAAAGAATAGGAAAGCTTCCAATGGGGATGGGGGGTGGTATATGTGACTCTAGTGGTGATAACTGTACCCCTCTTATCCTGCAGTCTTGTCTATCATTATCAAAGCAATAAAAATAATAATAATAAAAGCTATAGGTGTTAACTCTTCCTTGAAGGTTTTGTAGAACTAATTTATAAAACCACATGGGCTTGGAATTTTATTGTTGGGAAGGTTCTTGGTAATGGTTACAAGTTATTTGGGTATGACTGGCCTGTTCTTGTTATCTAGTTTCTCTTGGTTCAGTTTTAGAAGGTTATATGTTTCTAGGAACTTCTGATTTTAATATAGAAGAGGGAGATGAATGAGGAGAAAAGGAATTTTGAATCTGTTCTTTTGTCTCTATCACTTTTAACTATTATACTAGTCTGAATTCAAACTAGAGTCAATAAAAAACTAAAGTATACTAACAGTTGAATCCTTTTAACAAATTTCCCTCTTTTCCTTCTGTTTAAAATTTCTGTAGTGAAAGTAAAGTCCCCCAAAATAAATTTCTCCCTTTTCCTTAATAAGTTCAGATAAATGGATGTTGCATATTCTTGTGGCTCCAGCCAGACTCTTGTCAGAAGAGATGAGCAATAGCAATTCTACCTATCTATGTGATAAATTGCAAGGTTGGGAGATAATATACTGAAATATTAATGTGTATGTATTTCTTTTCTTAAAGTTCTCTCCTTTCCCTATCAAGAAGACTGATGGGTCCTTTTGGAATTTTTGCCTGTGGGAATGGGTGGTTCTGACAATGCTAAAAAAATAGACTGCTTTTGGAGGGATAGACTTGGTAGTAGACATTTAGAAGAAATATATTTCAGAGACCTGGTGGGAAATGTCTTCTTCAAATTCTATGAATATGGAAATCTCTATGGTGGGTTCAGGTCTCTGATAAAGAGGCATAGCCTTAAAAGTACAAGGAAGTAAGTGTGATTACCTTGGGGACTGGATTATGGTTTTATGCATTATGAAAGTAGTAGTTTATTAATCAAGGATGTTACACTTGATAATAATCTCTTAGAAGGAATTATATGAAGTGAACTAAGTCAGAAAGATAAAGATGAGTATGGGATGATCCCACTCATCATCAGAAGCTGAGAAAGAAGAACACAAAGGGAAACTAAAAGAGGCTTTGACAAAATCTGGAGTAGGGCACCAAAGTAAAAACCCTGGGGTGAGGGTGAGGGTGGATATTCTATTTGGCTTCCAGGAGTGGCGGGGGTAGGGAGGTGGGGTGAGTGAGTGGGATGGGACACCGTCTTTGGGTGGTGGGAATGGTGTTTATGTATACTCCTATTAATTTGTAGTCATATAAATCACTATTTAATTAATATTAGAGGGAAAATTTATTGTATTTTATTTATTAAAATTTATTAAAAATTTATTGTATGTCTCAAAAATTTATTGTATGTCTCAAATTTATTGTATGTCTCAAACTTTTAAAAAAACTTTTTTTTTATTGTATGTCTTAAACTTTTTTAGACTGAGTCATTTTAATACATTGGCTGAGTTTTTGATATGCTGACTCTCTCAAAAGCCTAGACTAAGGAGAACAGAAGCAACTGGTGGTACAGCTATATACAAATAATGTCAAAGGACATAAATTATAGTGATGTTGGGTATGATACAGCAAATCTTAACAAAGTAATTTTTTTAAAGTTAACCCAATTACCAAATATTGTGATGACAACAATAACTATCCATTGTCTTCTTGAACCCTAAGTCAGCAGGATCCTCACATTACCACTATACAGCCTATATTTCCCCCAGTCCTGGAACCTTAGGGTGGGCACATTTTCCTGTATGATTCTCTCAACTCATACCAAATAATATTGTATCCACCAATCCCAACCTAATCAATGCAATGAGTACCACCTCAGCATGCTTCACTTTAGATGTGTCCAGAGACTTCAGGTGTGGAATTACAATGCTTCAGTTTCATTACTCGGGTGAGACCTTTCCTTTCATAGTATTCTCTAATTCCATTCCAGGTGGTTCACTTCCTAACAAAGTCCCAAAACCTAGATATAGACCAGGTCCCCTGAGAGAGAGCATATGTTCACAGGTATCCATAAACTAGGGCAAAATATATGCCTGAAAGCAAAAGTACACAATAGTCTGCAGTGAGTACCCCCCGACACTTCATCTGCACTATGCCAGCCTTTAGGTCCATGATTGCTCAACAATTTGTTTGGCTTTGTATGTTAACTCTCTTTTCAGGCACCAGGTTCCAGATGCCAGCATGATATTAACCAGAATTCCCTGGACAGGCAACCTCACCAATGTGTCCTGGAGCTCAGCTTCCCCAAAGCCCCACCCTACCAGGGAAAGAGGCAGGCTGGGAGTATGGACCCACCAGTCAACGACCAGATTCAACTAGGAAGCAATTACAGAAGTTAGACCTCCCACCTTCTGAATCCCACAATGACCTTGGGTCTATACTCCCAGAGGGATAAAGCATAGTAAAGTTATCAGGGGAGGGGATGGGATATGGAGATCTGGTGGTGGGAATTGTGTGGAGTTGTACCCCTCTTATTCTATGGTTTTGTTAATGTCTCCTTTTTTTAGATAAATAAAAGATATCTTAGTCAAGAAAGGTATCAGAAACTATGTTTTGTAGGTTATAAGTATATATGTAATTTCAGGAAGTCTGAGTGCCCCCCCTACAAAATACAGAGTATAGGCAACTTATTTCTCTTGTAGAATGAAGTGCTAGGGTCAGATTCACTTGGTTTGAGGAAAATACAGAACTTAATTTATTAGCACCTCATTTTAAAGATTAGGTGCATATCTGCAAAATTAATTAAATAGGGGATGGGTGGTGACCAACTTGGTTGAACGTACATGTCACAATGTGCAAGATGCAAGGTTCAAGCCCTCAGTCCTCACCTGCAGGGGAAAGCATCACAAGTGGTGAAGTAATGATGCAGGTATCTCTCTATCTCTCTTCTTTACTATCTTTCACATCCCTCTAAATTGCTTCTTGTCTTTATCCAGTAAGTTAATTAAAAATAATAAATACTTAAAGTAATGCAAATAAACAACTTTCTAAAATTTAATTAAAATACAGTTAATTCAGTAAGACTATATATAAATCTATGAATGAGAGTGCTAACTATTGTTAGTATACAAGCTTGAGATATTATGGAGTATTGGGAAGTTTGAATGTATATGGTAAGGGAATGTTAAATGTTTATACTATTGCTAATTAAGATGGCAGTATATCAAGAAAATGTCTGATTCTGGTATATTTCTTCTACTTTACCAAAGTTTTCCATTATCTGTTCAGAACTTTTTGGATCTGTTTTCTGTGATTTTGATCACTTCTGGGTCCCTAAAGTCAAAGCGTATCTTTTCATTGGAGGCCCCAGTATCAGATCAAATGTCTATGTTTGTAATGAGAAAGACCTTTGTTAGCTGAGTTGGTTGGGTTGATGGTAGAGTACATGCCTTGTATTCATGAAGTACTAGCTACAACCAATGACACCACATAGAACAGTAGAGAGATATTCTGATGTCTGGTTCTTTCTCATAAAAATGCATGAAGATAAATACATACATAAATACAGACAGTACATATATCAGGGTAATGGTCCAAGAACTATAATCAGGTATCCTAATTTAGAACCAATTTTAGGAGATATTTTCTTTTTTTACTTAACCTAAGATTTCAGAATATTGCTGGGAAGAATATCTACTTTGTCCAGGTACTAAGGGTAAACACAGTATGGAAACTTCCAATTTAATAAACCTCAAATATGTACATATGATTGTGACTGTGAATTGCCACACTTTGAGGCATCTTAATAAAAAATGGTTACATTACACACATACTAATATTTCTATGAATAGTTTTACAATTTGTTCACTCAACCTTTTTAATGATTCTCTGCACATTGATGATGCAAACATATAGCATCCAATAAATTATAGATAATGATAAGGTTAAATTTATTTATTTATTTATTTATTTAGTTAGTTAGTTAGTTATTTCCAGGGCTTCATTGCTCTGGACCAACTTTTTCAGTCTGAGAGAAACAGTCACAAAGGCAGAGAGAAAACATAACACTGACTTGTAGCTTCTGTCAGTGCTTAAGTGTTAGACTGGAACCTGGGTCACAAGCATGGCAAAAGCAGGCATCCTCCAAAGTGAGATATCTTGCAGGCCCAAGTCCAAATAATTT